>NC_091796.1:8187500-8812500 GCF_041296235.1 Equus asinus
CTTTTCCTTTACTTAGAACTACTGTACTTTACTCATAAATAAGTTTAATGTATGTTCATTGATCTATAATATCCTCTTTGTCTCCACACCAAAATGGTCTACCTTATATTTGAAACTGCTAACACATAATGAATCCCTGGAGAATGAGTAGAAACTAAATAACTATTTTTAACAATGGTAATCAGAACTCACAGATATTTTGGCAAGGAGCGATAGATGTGTGTCTGAGAAGAAAATGAGTTTCTTTTCTTTTTGTTCAACCATTAGCTCTTTCACCCAATGTTCAGACTCAGCATATTAAGTAGAATGATCTTATAAGGATAATAGAAAGATTTTTTTCAGGTATTTTTAGCATCATTTTTCTGGTTTTGTGACTTCTTTGTTTCTTCATATGAAGTGATTTTTGAGGAACCAATCTTGCCTATTGCTATATAACAAATTACCCCCATAACTCATTGGCTTAAACTCACCCGTTTTCTTTATTATATCTCACTTTGTGGGTGAGAAACCAGAGCATGGCTCATCTGGGTGATTCTTACAGTCCATGGGGCACTGACAACTGAGGTCACTTGGTGGTACACAGCTGGCACAGAGCTGATCCTGAGGATCTAAGACCCCTTCATTCACATGTATGGACCTTGGAGGGGATAGTTAGAAGTCTAGGCTCAGCTGGGACTGTCAACTGAAGGACCTGTAGGTTGTTTGACCCTCATGGCAGTGTCAGGATATTCGTATTTCTTACACAGCAGCCCAGGGCTCCCAGAAAGACTGTTCCAAGAAACAGAAGGTGGAAACTCACATTTTCTTAAGAACTGGACATGATACCAGGCACAGCATCACGTCCCCCATACTGCATTGGTCAAAGCAATGATAAGCCTAGGTTCAAAGGGAGGAGACATAGAACTCAGCTCTCAGAAGTAGCATTAAAGAAATTGCAGCCATCTTTAATCTGTCCCTTCAACAAACTCTCCTGAATGGCTGCTCCATGCTCCTGGAGATCCAATTAGAGGACTCTACCTTCAGACTTCCTACTTTCTGACTTCCTTCACCTTTACTAAGTTCTTTGGCTATTACTTGTAGTTAAAGAACTGTCTTCTATCAGTTTCCTTTAATCACAGAAGCAGCAGAGAATATAAAAGAATTTCTAGTATGCATTTATTAATAATTTAAAGAATATCTATATTTAATGATAAAATTGGTATATTTGTTACTATGCCTTGATACTAACAAAATTAATGCATTAACAATATTTAACATAAAAATCATTTTACTGATAAAGAAATAAAAATATGTTTCAGGTTCAATAAATAATCACTAGTCTATGAATTAGAATTATCTCCATTCCATGGATTGCAGTCCAAAGCATATAAAAATTAAGTAACTTTCTCAGGATCAACCAGCTGGTAGATTTCAGAGTAGGGACAAGCTGCTGCCCTTGCGACTGAGTACATACATTGCATCTATACAATCCAATTACATGAATATTTTAACATGAAATTCTACAATGATGTTCAATGCCATTTATCCTCATTCTCTGTGAAACCTCAACATTTAATATTCAGAAGTTCTTATGATCATCTATGCACAGTACCTCTTAAAAGTCTCAAGGCATTTATATTCAAAATCTCCCACCTGAGCTCTAAGTACGTAATAATTTATATTTATGCTCTATACAACTTGGAGATAATTACATGGTAGTTGGGCTATTTTTTTGTAACTACCCCACTAATGTTCAATAACTACACTTTTGACAATCCACTGGCAGCTAATTAGCAAAAAAAACATCTTGGTGAATGTAAGCATCATGCCCATTTGATAGACCTGCGGTAGGCTACTGAAGAAGAGGGAAGAACTAATGACACTCAGGTAACTGCATGGGTGTTGGTCTCAATAAGCCAATTAAGCACAATGATCTCATTCTTTCAAATCAACAAAATGATTTTTATCACTTAATGAGAACCACACATACTGTTAAATATTTAAATATGGCCCTTACAAAGCCTATTTTCAGTATCACCAGCATCCACAACTTTTTAACACTGTTGGCATATAAAATTAATATAACACTCGATGGATTTATAGTATAAATTACATATTTCTCTGGCCTATGTCTAACAAAAAAATTAGATAGAGATATGCAATCTATAATTGTATGAAATGTATATTTATATGTACATTTAAATAAATCTATAGGAATAAAATTGGCTGGCAAAAATCAAAGGATTTCTGAAGTTGGTTCTTGAATTGACCAATAAGAAACATATAATGAACTTATTTGCTACATCTTTACTTAATAAAACCTCCTGGGGCCGGCCCGGTGGCGCAGCGGTTAAGTTCGCACGTTCCGCTTCTCGGCGGCCCGGGGTTCGCTGGTTCGGATCCTGGGTGCGAACATGGCACTGCTTGGCAGCCATGCTGTAGTAGGCGTCCCACGTATAAACTAGAGGAAGATGGGCACGGATGTTAGCTCAGAGCCAGGCTTCCTCAGCAAAAAGAGGAGGACTGGCAGTAGTTAGCTGAGGGCTAATCTTCCTCCCAAAAAAATAAAAAATAAATAAATAAATAAAACCTCCTAAAAATCATAAAAGCTTTTTTAAAAATGTTTTCAACATTAACATGACTGTGTCTCTTAAGCAGTTTTCTGGAGACAGAATTTGAGTAAACATTTTTTATGCCTTTAAATCATAAACTATAGAAAATTTCAAAGAAATACAAATATAAAGAGAATAGTATAGTGAACCCCTTTACTCATCACTCAGCTTCAACGTTTTTCAGTCATCCCATTAGTGTTCCATCCTTACTCGCGCCAACTCCCCATCTTCCTGTTTTGATGCAAATCTCGGATATCATATGATTTCTTCTGTAAACAGGATAACTACTTAAAAATTCAAATTATGCTAAGTTAGGATATTTTACCAAATCAATAAATACTGAGTTTAAAATTTTAATTATTTTTTGGTAACTGAATAAGAAATCAGTATTTGAAGTAAAGTTGAAATGTCAATATTCATTGTACAGGAGAGATTACTATTTTCAAGAAATCGGGGAGTTATCATTTGGTAATCAACAATGCTTAAGATAAAATCATTGTTATTAATTCATTAGTGACTCAATATTATTAACCTGTTTTAAGCCACTGGATTTTTTTTTAATTTTTTATACCACAGCTATTTTCAAAACACTGGCACAGGCTTGTACATATTTAAAACAATAACATATGATTTAATTCTTTAAATGTATTTACTCTTTCAAACTGGTCCCTGTCCATTAGTCAAAACCAGCAATGTTTTATAGTAATGACAAGCTAAGCCTTTGAGAAAATATGAAAATATATGATAAGCCACATTCCCACTCATTCATTCCACAACTATTTACCAGTCACTTATTACATCAGGCTGTTCCATGTATTAAAGATAAAATAGCTAACGGGATAGACAAAGCTCCTGTCCTCATAGAGACTATAGTCTAGTGTGAAAAACAAGTAAGAGTTAGCATTATAAATGTATCATATAATGCCACACAGCAGTAAGTACTAGGAAGAAAAATAAAGCCAAGTGAGGTGAGTGTCAGTGACTTGGGGAGAGGCAGTTTAATTGACGGATCCCTGAGAAGGAAGCCTGTGTATAGTAACTGGAACGAAGTAAGGGAGAAAGCTCTGCGAGGATACTGAAAAATATCAAGAGCAAAAGCTTTGAAAGGAGAATAGGACTGACGTCTTCAAGGAACTGCAGGAAGACCACCAGAGCTTGCATGGAGGGAGAAAGGTGGAAGGCTGTAAGAGATGAGGTCTGCCACACTGTCAGAAACCACACCATGTAAGACCTCATAGGCTAAAGTAGGGGCTATGGGTTTTATTCTCAGTGTGATGATAACCCATTGAAGGATTATGAGCAGGGAAGGAAAGCGACCTAGTTTTTAGGTTTAAAAGAGCACTCTGACTTTTGTATGAAGAATTAACTACAGAGCAACCAGCATGAAAGCAAGGAGCTAAGTAAAATGCAACTGAAGTAGTCACAGAAGAAATGATGACAGCTCGGCAAGCATGGTAGAGCTGATAGTCAAGAGCAGTCAGATTGAGAACACATGTTGAAAGTAGAGCTACACAGCTTGGTGATGGCTCGGATGTGGGATGTATAGGCAAGAGAATGGCCATGGAAGACTTCTGGGAACCAGAAGGAAAGCAGGTTTGCAGGAAGTAAATCAGGAATTCTACTTTGGTTATGTTATGTTTGAGATGCCTATTAGACACCTGTAAAGGATTTAGGTAGAATGTCAAATTTACTAGTCTCATGCTTGGGCAAGGAACTGGGCCTGGAGATGTGTGTATTCATGAGTGTTTCATGAGTGTTTGCATCAGATTTAAGATCATACAAATGAACGACATCACCTAGGGAGTGAGTGTACATGGACAAGAAAACCAGTCTGAGGATCAATCCTTGAAAAGGTGAAGAACTGCCAACCAAGGAGACTGAGAAGGAGCAGCCAGAGAGAGAAGAGGAAAGCCAGAAGAGTACGCTCTTTGGAAGCCAAGTGACATCAGTACTTCCAAAAGGATGGTGTGGTCAGCTGCACCCAATGCTTCTGCAAGGGCAAGTAAGATAACTGAACACTGATTACAGAATTTATGGTAAAGTCACTGGCAAACTGAAAAGACCCATGGTCTTTTCATCAGAATGGCATAAATGAAAAATGAAAAAAAGAAAAATAAATTAGAAAAATAGGAGATAAGGAAGTGGAGAAAGTTAACATACAAGAATTCAAACATTCAAAGAATTTTGGTATGAATGGTACCAAAGAAATGGATTACTATTTGGAGAATTGGTGGGTTTATGGATGATTTTTACTTTTTCTGAAGATGAGAGAAAGGAGAGCATGTCTGAATGCTAATTATGATATGGCATAGAGAGGAAGAAAGTGATGATGCAGAAAAGAATAAAAATAATTTCAGAGTAAAATCCTTAAATCAGCTAAATGATGTGGGCTCCAGTAGCCTTAGATAGGCGCTGCCACAGGCCTCATGGATATGACGTGAGGGTAGATGCAGTTACGCTCATGAACCACAGATAAGGAAATAGACTGCATGCTGGTTTGGATGGTCTGTCTACTCCATGATCTTTGACCAATAGATCATGAACACCAAAAATAGTTCTCTTTCCCAGAGCAGCCCCTTCTCCTCCTGGTCTTAGCACCACGCTGGAGGCTTCAGGCATGAAAGCCACTCCATGGCTCAAGAGAAGTGGTTCTCAAAGTAGGGTGCCCAGAGCCAATGCAGCAGCATCACATGGGTACTTTTCAGAAAAACAATTTCTCAGACTCCATCCCAGACCAAGTGAATCAGAAACTCTAGAGAAGAGGCCCAGTAATCTGTGTATTAATAAGTCCTTCAGGTATTCTAATGTGTGCTGAAGTTTTAAAGTTGCTGTTCCTAGAGTATGAGGGAAAAGTTGTGCAGACAGCTTCTAAAACTACTCCCAAGCCCACAGCTTCCAAGTAAATTCACAGGCTTGCTATCAGCAGCATTCCCTGTGTCAGCACCAGTCCACCTCCCCTTTGACACGCTTCAAGAGCAATCTTGAAGCCTCAATAAACAAAAAATTATCCTTCCCAATCTATATGCTTGCAGGGACCATATTCATGCCTGTAAACACTGTTTTTATACTAAAAAGCAAAGTTTCTGATTTTTATGAAAACTCTATTATATTTCAGCAAAGAGCTACTTGCAAATGGTTTATTTTTTTGTTAGCAGATCAACCCCAGTCATTAATATACTTCATATGTCAGGAAAATAAAATACATTTATGTTTCTGGATATTAAATGCTTCTGAACACTATGATCACCTATGTCGAAAATATCACTACAAGACCAGGAGATTTTCTTTTCCTGACACTGCTGTTAGAGGAGGAAATGTGGATATTGATATTTTTTTTTTGTAAGTCATGGAAAACTAATGAATCTCTCTTCTCATGACTTTGAGTAGGAAGTTTGTATCTTGTTTTCTCAGGACTTCAGCAAATAAATTCTTCCAGAGGCTACAAAGTCTATATAAATAGGCAAGTATAACACATATCTGAAATATGATAAGCTTATGTTATCAAGATGACATTTAAATTTTATTCTGGTTATCCATTGATCAAAATTTTAATGTAAAGAATAGCCTTTTTCTCATTTTAAACATTAAACTCATCTCAGTGGGAAGTATTATAAACTCTGTTTAATGTGCTTCCTTTACGACGTGAGCATCACCTTTGTCATATTAAAATCCATTCCTTTTTAGTAAGATAAAATTAAAAAGAACTCCAGCTGAATATAATTAAAAACTTGGACTATATGTCTTGCAAAGAACCGAGTGATTTCTGCACTGTGGGAAGTCCTATATGCTTTCCCACAGTGGCTAAGTTCATAAGTGCAGTTGAAAGGATCCGTGCTGATACTAATTACATTCTAAATTAGCCAATATTAGCACTGTGCCAAATAATTCACATAGCATGGTTTCCATGTTAGACAATCAATTACAGTTCAGATGAATCCATGCAAAAATCCATAATTTTTACTTAAGATCACAGTTTTCGTAATTTAACATATTATTACAGCAGAGCCTTCAAAAGGTCAGACAGAACAATGGAGAGCAATTTCCAGTTAGTAAATGTTCCTTTATTGTCACAAGAGGGTGAGAAAGCTGATTATATCCGCAGGCTTGATGGGATCAGAATTTTAATTTATTTTGACTTTCGCCTTACAGAGTACTTTAAAATAGAGAATAATTCTATCTAAAAGCTATTAAAAATTCACAGGTGCACCATGATGATATGTGTCCCTTGTTAGCGTCTTGTGTGCTGATCAATTCATTGGGAGATGACAGAGGAAGGATGAGGCATCACAGGAGACCCCCCCAGGTAACTGAGGACCAGCCTAGAGGTCCAGCAGAGAACAGTTTTATATTTTTTTCAAATTTGAGAATTTAGCAGCACCCTACTGCCCCCAGGAGTTCTACCTATTGCAACAGCACAATGGAATCATTCCAGAAAATTCTGCGATTTTTCTCCATACCAATGTATTAGTCTTGGAGAAACACCTATTATTTTTCTTTTAATTTTAATTTTCCCAATGCCAAACTAATAGGTCAAATTTAGCCCCTAAATTCCTCTAATACAGTGAAAAGAAAAGGAAACATTGTTCTCAAACATAAAGATTAGGATCTTCTTTCTTCTCAGGTGAAGCAATATTGACAAGATTTCTCTAAAATTTTTAAATTAACCATCATCAAAATCTTCACATTATTGAGTAACTTGAAAATATACTCCACCAAAAAGTGTTTGTGTCTACAACAAAGACACGAGACAATAAATTATGGATGATTAAGAGAATTAATTGGACTATGCAAATAGAGCCTTGATATCTAGACCAGGGTGGTTCGAAATCAGCAAAATTATGTACACACAACTGTCCCACCCCCATGCCTTAACTTTGAATGGTCAGAGCCCCTCGCTGGACTGAAGGCATGGTCTGGAAAGTCTCTGTTAAAACATCTACCTCCAGGGGCCGAGTGGTTAAGTTCACGCGCTCCACCGCAGGTGGCCCAGTGTTTTGTTGGTTCGAATCCTGGGCGTGGACATGGCACTGCTTATCAAACCATGCTGAGGCAGTGTCCCACAGGCCACAACTAGAGGGACCCACAATGAAGAATATACAACTATGTGCCCGGGGGCTTTGGGGAGAAAAAGGAAAAAAATAAAATCTTAAAAAAAAAAAATCTACTGCCATGGAGGGAAGAAAGTCAGTCACTACCATCTCCTAACACATTAGCTGCTTTTTTCGTTCTGTGAGGTCTGAGACCCAGATCCATAAAGAAAAGGACAGATGTTAAGGCATGAGAGAGGAGAAGAGGAATGGTCAAGACTCTGAGGCCCAACTTGCGAGGGATAAGCTCAGAGAGATACTTCACCTGAAGGTATGAATAGCACAGAGGCAGCAGGGCACTAGTAGGCAGGGGAGACAAAGTGATTTCCCTTCAGAGTCAGCATGCTGTCTAGAGCCCGGATGCCAGGGCCAGACTGCCGAGTTCAAATCCCACCTCTGCTACTTACAAGGTACAGTAATGACAGCAAATCTCTTAGCCTCTCTGTGCCTCTGTTTTCCTCATCTGTAAAATGAGAGTAACAAGACACACTAGGTTCTAAAGAGGATCCAAATCATAAAGCCTTAGATTAAGCCCTTGCACATGGTAACAACCACAGAAGTGTCTGCTCTTGTTCTCATTATCATCACCTGAAGTTGACTCTGTCTTAAAATTAAAGAGACATTTCCAGAACCTGGTGTAAAGGAGGGAGAGAATGAACGTACTGCTCTATTTTTTTTTTATTGCCACTGTTTTTAGTTTGTTTACATAGAACCATGCCAGTTATGTTAACTCCAGCACACTGCCGCTACCTGGGAGAAAGAAGCGAGCCAGGCGGAAGGTGGTTTGGTCAAGTTTACTTGAGTAAAGCTAGATAAATGCCTCTATGTTCTGCTTTCCTCTGGACTCGCTCCTGCTGTCTGCGTAAGAAAGTGGCCACAGTGCTCGTGGAGAGGATGCACCTGCCTCAGTACCAGGCTGCTGGAAGAGGAGGAATTGGGGTCAAAAAGCATTAGGCTCGTTCATTGCTCAGGATTACTAACTAAGCTCTTTTTTACTCCTGGCTCATCTCTTCTGTTTGCTCTTGTGTTTTTATTGTTGTTGCTTCTTTGGGAATTTGTATTTTGCAGAAATGAAAAAAAATTGTCTAAAATGCTTAAGAAATATTTCCAAAACATGCAAATATTTTAGGTTATAAATATACAATACATAATAAATATGCAAAATAAATAATATATAATATGAAAGTCTTTCCCTTTATTTTTCTTAAAGAGCTTATGATTCTGTCTTTTAAGAACCAATGGAGAAGGAATGAGTTATTCATAGCTCTGAAACACAAACAGAAAACATGTAAAATATACCAAATACATGAACCGGAAAAGCACGTGCTTTTTCTCTAAAGTGTAACTCGCTGAGTCATCAACATTGACTGAGTGCTTTCTATGTGTCGATACTTTTGTAGGTGCTGGTGATGGAGTCATGACTGAACTGACGTAACTCCCGCCCTCGGCAGCTTATATTCCAGGGTGTGCAGCTGCCTGGATGCTGGGGGTGGAGGGACAGAGGTTGGAATGAGAGAAGAAGTAAAATACTACCTGATAGAGGTGATAATGGCTATGAGTTGAAATTAAGCAGGCAAGGGGAAGAAGGAGAACCAAGAGTGGTATGAGGTGTGAGGAGGGCACAATTTTAAATAAAGGGATGGGCAATTGGCCTCAGTGAGAAAGTGGCCTTCGAGCATTAGCTGAGGAAGCTAGGGGTGGGGGGACATGCAGATATCTGGGGGATAGTCGTAGAAGGCAGAGGGCACTGCAAACACACACTCTGACACCACACAGGCTCAGGGTGCTCGATACACAGTCAAGAAGGTGGTGTCACTGGGACAGAGGGCACAAAGGGGTGAACAGTAGGGGATGAGGCCACAGAATATTGGGGGGGGTACATGGTGTGGGGCCTAAAACACCCCTGTAAGGTCTTTGCCTTTGCTCTGAAGGAGGGGAGAAGCCAGTGAAAGGTGTAGGAGAGAAGGGGAGTGGCTGGACTGATGTCCTTGAGCAGAGGGAATGGGGTCTAGTGTGCAATGCCAGAGATGGGATCAGGGAGGGTTCAGCCACAGTTAAAATAGGAAAGTACGCGGTTACCGCTGCTGGAGCGTGGATAAACAGGATGATGAGAACCTGACAAAATCCTCTGCTGATTGCTTTTATTTCCTCAGTAAAATAGTAACCAAGGTCATCCTTGAAAATTAACCCCTCTACGTAAAAATGCCTGGGCACTTACACATTTGCACAGATATTCTAGGAACCCCTGTATTTCTTGGAGAAAATATGAAAGTTAAGGTTCAATGTCAGAAACTCAATATAATGAAGTTAACCTGTCCAACAACCCAATCAGTGGAAACTGAAAAAGCGAATAGTAAAGCAGCCCCTGTCTAGAGAAAGGACAGATGTTCTGGGAAATTTGCAGTGACAAGTGTGGGTGTCACTTGTGATTATGATAGCATACAACTAGGCCTTAACTAACACAGTTCTGTTGTGTGTTCAGTCATCTCATTACCATTCCTGAGGTCCCTACTATGTAGCGGAAAGTAGGACAATGGCGTTAGCTACGACAGATATGAAACAGTGGAGTCTACACCCTATAATTTTTACTAAACAAAAACAATTAAATGTTAAATAATGACTGGTTCCTCTTCATATAGTAATCTTGGAGGAAATACTATAAAAATTATTCCATACATGAAGAGTCCACCATGGTCCCTTGCCTCATGCCCTCCAACCCTGTGCATACGCCCCCAGCACCACCGCACAGATGCACACCCCACACACACAAGCTGGTTTATCCAGTTCCCCTTGCCACAGTGCACTATTTATTCTCAATTTTTTATGAAGAGCTGCTTCCAGTCTTCATATCAGTTAAAACAGTACAAGCATGGTTTTGCTTTCTCCCTCACTTATTTTCCTTATTACTTGCCAACAAGATAGAAAGGTAGAGTATGATATTTCTTTCAAAGGCCCTCCACAGATGTATTAGTCATATATATCTTTAGAAATCAACTTCCAGAGTCATTTTCTTGTCAGTCTATAGTTCAGACTCACTGAGCATCTTCCAAATGTTCCCGGATGCTGCCTCCCTGGCTCTCCTGCCATCAAATAGCTCATGTAGCACTCTGCAGGAGCCACACTAACAATTCCTATTTTTAACATCTTTAAATGGAGCAAGAGTGTTTGTAAGTATTACCAAGGGTCTCCAAATATAATTACATTCTGTAATTGACACTGTGAGCTATACCAGTTTTCACTGTATGGTCTAACACAATCATTGAATGTTTGCCTCAAAAATTTATCAGGCCATTGCAAGAGAAAACATAAAAACAGCAATTAATTCACTAAAATTAGTACTTATAATCCACTTGCCACATATTTGTGATTTATATTTACATCAAAGAATGATGGAACTTTTAAAAAGTAACTCTAGTGGGGGGAGGGCACGGAGGGGGAAGTGGTGTACCCACAACATGACTAACAAAAATGTACAACTGAAATTTCACAAGCTTGTAATCCATCATAACATTAATAAAAAAAAAATTAAAAAAAAATAAAAAGTAACTCTATATTTTAGTCTCATATTTTATTAACTTCCTCCATCTCCACCACAATCATATACATATAAATTAACTGCAAAATATGTGGTCATCATAACTGCATTTGTGGACCATCAAGTTTATCTTCAAAAGATAAAATTATTAAAGAGTTTTCTACTGAGGCTCCAGAAAAATAGGATTTAAAAATAGACAATTAGGTAACCAACTAAATCATGGTGATGATTTCAATTTTTCTTTAGCCATTAATGAGACTAGAAATAATTGGCTTCCTGGCTTTGGCCACATAATTAGAAACTTCTCCAGGCTAAATTCAAATTTCCTCAGAATATTTGGTTCCAATGAGGACAGAACTTTGGCATTTTTAGGGTTAGAATCAATGAACACATGAAGACAAAGTCGAGTCAAACGCTTGTTGCAGTAGTTTCAATCTGCCAGTCTTTTAGAGATGACATATTTCAGAACACCAAACACACATTCATGCCAGCAGAGATTTTTAATTAGCTTTCCAGCCTAACAGCAATAATAGAGAGAGCAGAACTGGGGTCATCACTGAGTGTGTTTTGGATCCTTTGAAAACTGACTTTTGTTCTCTTTTGAGCCATGGAATCAACTGCTTTCGTCCCTCCATGGGAGTTTTGCAGAGTGACAAATCAGCTGTGGCACAAATAGTTTCTAAGTAACAGTGACAGGATATTGACTGGGGTAACAACTGCTTGATAGAGGCCAAGGAAAAGTTTAAGGGCCATGAATTTTCCATTACATTCGGAAGTGATTATTCTCTCAAGATTTTAGCTTCATCATTATCTTTCTACCACAGATATTGGAAAATCCCTTTTTGAAAACATTTTACTGTTGTAGCTCAGTTGGAGGAAATGGATGAAAGATCACTGATCAATGACCATTCTTACCATGAATCAGCTCCTTTACTTGTAGGTGAATCTTATAAAGTACATTAATTACATACACTGAGATGACCAGTAACCAGACAGCTTCTGAACCTGAAGTTTTTTTCCTAAGGAAAGGAAAGTATTCTGAATTCTTCTGCACAGACTTTTTCCTATTCTTTCTGACACTGCTCTAAATAGTGTAATGCCACTATTGAAAATAATAGCTGAACAATTCTCCTGTTCTCCCAAATAGCTAGATCACTCCAGGTCCCTCAGAGCCAGCTATCCTAAAATGAAGAGAGTCCCCAAGTCATTTCACAAGCCCAAAGCGGGGGTCAGTCTGATGTCTCAAACCCCCTCTGCTGAGTATTACACATCCGTACAAGAACTATTTGATTTCTGCTTTAAGATAATTTTTTTTATCAGGAGAATAAACAAGTGCTTTGTTCCCAAATTTAAGAATATCAGTCCATCCTAAGATAGTCTAAAAGTAACCTTACTCCAGAGATAGAACCTCGCTTTCTATGTTTCATGAAGCCTTCAAGTTCTTCTGAATTAAGCAGAACAACATTCTCAAGGAGGAGGCATGGCAAGAGAAAACCAGGGAAATTGAACTTCAAGAACCTCCCTATCTCGCTTTACCCAAAGAATCCCATGGGTGACCGTCAAAACATTTAGAATCAGTTCCCACAGGTACTCCCCAATCAGCACAGACACAACCGCCACATAATGGTTATGGACAGACAAGTGTTTATCAGCCTGTCATCAGCCCTAGGTAGACCCACTTGCATTGACATTATGTACTGGAGATGAGGTTCCGAGTAATGTAGGTTATTAAAAAGTGTTCACTGTTAAAAGTGTAAAAAACTGCTTTTGTACAAGAAGAAATGTTTTACCTGTCACAATTGACCTATTCAGCACCTAGTGGAAACTCAATAATCATCACATGATATACAATCAATTTCCTTGACTAATTAATAAAGGTATGGTCTCACAAGCAGAAATGGCTTTGTATATCCAACTTTCAACTACCCCTATGATACTTGAATCCCCTCTACCATATCCCCACTAGGTAACAACCAAGTCTACAGACAACTTCAGAGGTGGAGGCATTCTAGGGATAAGGAATAGCAAAGGAAAAGATCCTAATGTGGGAACATGGCTGGCATGTTTGAGGAATAACAAGGAGGCTGGTGTTACTGGAGTGGAATGTGTAAGAGACAGAAGTAATAGGAGATGAGGTCAGAGAGGCAACCAGCAAGGCGTGGGCAGATATGTAAGGAGTGTGAAGTTATTCTGAATGAGATGGAAAGAGGGGGTTTGGACAAATAAGTAACACGGACGGACATGTTTTAACAGGATCATTCTGGCTGGGTGTTGAGCACAGACTGACGATAGTGCAAGGCCAGAATGAGAAAAACCAGCTAGGAGGCTATTTCAATAATCCAGGAAAAGTTTGATGAAGGATTAGCCCAGAGCATTAGCAGAGGAGACAGTGAGACACGGTTCAACTCCAAATATATTTTTAAGGTAGAGCCAACAGAATTTCCTGGTAGATAAAGTGGTCCCTGAAAGAAAGAGTAAAGGGTGAATCCAAAGGTTTTGTCCCAAACAGCTGGAACAATGGTGCTGCCATTTACTGAGCTGAGGAACAGCAGCTTACTAGGGTTATATCAGGCACTCCATTTTGGATACATTAAGTTTCAGATGCTTATCAAGAATGGTGTGGGATATGCAATCTGGCACTCAGGAGGGAGGTCAGGGTGGACGTTTAAACTTGGAGTCACCTGCACATAGATGGTATTTAAAACAATGAGACTTAACATCAGACTAAGCCCTGGGTGCTCTACCATCTAGGAATGGAGGAAATGAGGAGAAACCAGCAGAGGAGACTGAGAAAGAAAGGTCCAGAAGTTAGGCAGTAAACCAGAGTTTGAAGCCAAATGAAGACCATGTTTCAAGGAATAGAGAATGATCAGCTGTGTTGAATACTGCTCTAGCTAAGGAATCTGAGAATTGGCATGGAATGGAACAATGTGGAGGCCACGAGACCTTGACAAGAGCAGCAGTGGTGGTAGCATCAACAACCTGAGTGGAGTGGGAAGAAAGAAATGGAGAGACAGTGAATACAGTTGACTCTTTCAAGCCAATCAGCTGTAAAAGAAGTCTATCTCATTTTGTAATGACAGCTTTGCAAATAGGTATGATTATACCCATTTGACTGTTGAGGAAGCTGAGGTTCTGAAGAATTAAGTTAACATCCTAAAGTGATGGCACTAAACCTTCCTTCCACCTTAACACATCTAGCTTTGGCTTCTCCACTTGCATTAAATAAAATCTATGGTTACCTAAGTATATTGGAACAGCTCTAACAGCAATAAAGTCAAATTAAATCCTGTTAATCTCTACTAGGAATCCATCTATCCCTTATCTTGTCTATTGTGCTGTTGTTTAGAATTTTACTTTTGTCCTAATCAATTTTCATTCTGTTAGAGCCACTGCATTATTCCTGCCTATTGAGGAAATTTTTAGAATCCTGATTCTGTCATTACACATATTTGCTATTTTTCCCTATTTTAGGTAATCCAAATATGTGAAATGGATGTTTTTGTTTTTGTTTTTCCACAGAATTCAAGTACTTGTATTTCGTCTTAATTTTTCCTAATCAATACGTAAATGGCTGGAGATTTTCCGTTTGACTAATGTAAAATCCGCACATTGTAACAAGTCTCATTCTTACCTAGACAATACTTTTAAGAATTCTGGGCTTTTCCATATATCGGAAATATTATTATTTTACTCTGGAAAATTTCAAGGGCAGGTGTTACCATCCATCATCCTTCCTAATTTTAAAAATGAAAGAAAAGAAAATCAACTTTTCTTCGTATTTTATGAAACATATTATTTTTGAGTTGCATTGCCTCCTAGTGGCCTCATGAGCTGCCAAACATAGGTCCAGGAAACTGAATCAACTGCCCTGCTTCGGGTCGGTGGGAAAGCGTGTCGAGAACAAAGATTTGGTATTGAGTAATACTGAACTGTTTTTTCTGCCCCATAATTAAGAACAGAAGTCTTTGCTTTCTGAAGCTCTACCAGATAAATGGCAGTAAAATCCCTTTCAGAGAGGGATGCATGCACCCCCTACCTGCCCATCCCCAGTGGCAGAAGTACATGAATGGAGCTTATCTAAAATCCATGTAGAGGGGTTCTGACACCCTCATGACTCCTCCTGCTCACCAACAAAATGACTCAATTATTCAAACATTGACGAGGAAAATGCAACTTAAGGTAGAGCCTGGGAAACCTGATCCCCGGCTACTTGAGATGAAGTCATCTTGTAGGAATCATGTTCTGTGCAAATACCTAGATATTTGTGCAAATATATATGCTATATATGGACACTGAGTTCCACAATTAACATAGATTTTAGACAAATTACGAAATGATTGAGGAAAAGCTGTGTATAGTGATTACCTATGGGTAATGTCACTGTGGGAGCAGAAACATGACGTGAACTGTTATGCCCACACGTGTCATTTAAACATTTAAATGGTATTTTTAAATAAAATGTTAATTCCTGTCCTACTTTCCAAAGAACATCGTTGTGAAGTTAAAATTGAGTGAAGTTTCTCTGCAATATTGTCTCAAGCGCTGTAAAACTCAGAGATTGTTATAATTCCCTTAGCATGAGTAATACCATAGTTATGAAATCCTTTAAAACACCCCCAAAAACACCCAAATAAGGTTAAATAAAGGAGTATAATCAGATCATATGACCATTTCTGCCCACGCTGATCGTTGAAGTGGAGCTAGCATAACAGATATGTAAGGAGACTTACTAACCCCACGTCATTATACAGCTCCTTGGGTTTCCTCAGTATATTACTTCCAGCCAATGAAGCAATGACAGATTGTTGAACACTGCAGAAACTCTTGAACTGCTAATAGGAAATTCTCAATTCCTTTTTATTACTTAATAAACTGCTTTAGTAAGACTTTCATTCCATGTTACATTTCACTCCTAAATTTATTCCCCAAAGAAGGGCTGTCCGGTAACTTCATTTTCAGGCTACATCTCAGATTCCTCAAAAATATGTGTAAATTTTATGAAAAAGTAATAAATAATTTCAAACATATGTACACACACACACACACACACACACACACACACAGACCCTGGTCCTTGCTGCAGTTCTGAAGAAATCAATATGCTTTAGTAATATGCTCTTGAAAATTGGTTTTATCGAAAGCATAAAATAAAATGTAAGAAATCAATACTGAAACAGATTGCATAGCTCAATGGCACAGTGCCTCTTGTCATGTGCATGTATAAATTTAGAGAATAACCAGTTATTCTGTTGGAATTCCTATTATTACTTAGACCTCACAGTAGTCTTTTAAATCACTTTATTTTTTAAATCTTTAATTTGGCAAGATAGAATATTAGAGAGACAGCTGAAAGTACCATAGCAATCATACCATAATTTTGAAATTGTCAAAAAAATAGATGTACATAATTTTACTCTTTTTAAGACAATTATAAGGACAAGAAGCAATTTTTATAATGCAATTTTCAGTTTGCATGACAATTACTATCAGGAGAATAGAACCTCAGATAGGAACTTCTCTGCGAGTTATCAAAACAATTTCATAAGTTCTACTTTATTTAATTGGTCATTTTTCCTACCATTTATGTAATTTCTTAAAGAAGTTTTTCAACAAACCTGAAAGTTATACTCTATGCTTCTTTAATGACTTAAAATTAAACTGAAAAGTCAAATCAGTGAAACATTTTCTAAAACAATAATTTTATCATTTTACTCATCTGGTATAAATACATATTTTATATACTTCGGCATCTTAGAGAACCAATGATTTTTAAAGTTTTCATAAGTTTATAATCAATAGGATTCCAGAGGAGAAACAAATCAATAAAGATTTCTAGTGCGTCAACCCCAGAAGTCTTTTTGAAATATAAAAGATCCTCATTTCTTTGTATGGTTTAACTGTGAAATAGCAGAAAGTACCAGATGACCAACTAAAGGCTTTTCTCCCCCCAGATCTATGAGAAAGCCAAGAAATAACCAAAACAAGAAGTCTTCCCCTGGAATAGAAATTTACAAGTGTATTTGCATCCTAGAATTGCCTTTGGGAAAGCAGTGCTTTACTTGCTCAATGACTGGAAGTGAAAGACTGGAATTGTTAATCTCACTGCCAATTCAAGCACTCTGATATCTTATTAAATTACTCTATAATGAATAAATAGTGTTTAAAAGATTGTCCAAATGTGCCCAGATAGCCATGAAGTCAGGAATAATTTAATATTGAGACAGATTGTGACCAGCCTTCAGGGAACTCTATCAAGACTAGAAGAAAGAGATATTCATCGAAAGAGCCAGGGACCTGCTTGTGTGACAGAGAGCAGAATAACAAATGAGTCTTTTCATGCTAATTTCCCTAATCACTGGGCAGGGGAGAGATGGACATCAGTCTAAAACCTTGATTATGTTAAAGTTTTTGGTTTCGCTTCACTCAGTTCTCTGGGTTTCCTTTTCCTTGGAGAGAAGAATTAGATGTATTCTAGGAAAGAGTCTTAATCACTCAAAGACTGAATCTGGAAAATCCATGAGATGTAAAAGGACATCATGGTTGGCCTTGTCCCTCTGCACTTTGTCAGTCATTAACTTTACATCTGATGGCGCAAGTTCACCCACTGTAAAATAAGAGACTACCTATCAGACAGTTTAAAGTAGATGATTCCTAAACCAAAATCAAGGGCAATCCAAGTGGACGAGAAGACTCATGGACTACCAATTGGCAGGTGCAATGAAGAAATTATTGGGGACACTCTGAGGATGCAGACCCCAGAGAGGCAGGGGAAATGTTACTATTTGACACTTAGTGGGAATTCCAATCAGTGCAGATGAAGATTAGTGGAGGAACGCCACAGAGGTCCTGTTTCTCCTGTGTTGAGCCCTCAAAGTCAAGCAAACCTGAGAGGAGAACTCAAAGGAATTCTCAAAAAAGGGGGATAGTACTTTGTGCCCTAAGTGCAACGTGGTCAGGGTTGCCTGGGGATTTTTAAGCTTCCCAAAATATCTTTCTGTGTTTATTCTAGACAAACTAGTAGAACACAAAAACCCTTTGGCGCCTCTCCCAGATGTCTCAAGAAGCTTAGGGGCAGAAATCAATTAATGAAAAGGTAGCTTTTTTCCTTAGGTTTTCTGTAATCAATGTAATAGTCATGGATTACTCTATAGATGGACTCATCCAATAGAAGCATGGCTAAAAATCTCTATCAGGAACCACTCCAGTCCTAGACAGGTTTTGTTGGCCATGTATAACTCCAGAAGGTAGCTGAGGAAAGCCAACACTGCAGGATGAACTCTTTAAGATGGGCTAAAAAAGCATATGGATGAAGCCAAGGTAGGCACATGAGAGACCACTTACTGTGGAAATATTGCAGGAAGTCTTGCACAAACCCTCGAGCGCCATGTCTCTTCTGAATGTAGTCCATTCTTATTATTCATGGTAATTATGTTCTATAAAGCCACTATAAACACTGAATTAGCAAATGCTGAACTATTGCTCCTAGGGGAAAGAGAGGGTTACATTCTTTGAGCCTCAGGTATATTTATCCAGAAATCCAGTGTCTTCAATTTCAATTCAGAGTCCTTGCAAGAAGGATTTACCCTATCATCAAGGTCTTGCTTATTTTCACTTCCTGCAATTTCAAATATTGTTGACAGACTTTGCCCAAAATCTAATGCTTATTTTTGTCATAAAACACAGCTTTTCAACACATTTTTGTCCCACAAATGGAATCATGCTCAAATTCAAAGAACAACACTCTGCTATAAGTTTACACGCATCTTCCATCTATATCACAAACATCGTAAACAGCATAATTATCCTATGAGTCTGAGCCTCTCAAAGAAATTATCTGGCACATTGATACTAGAAAAGAAAGGACAGCTATAAGTGTGTATAGGAGGAATGGCTCTGGGAACAAATAAAGGGGAAAAAAGCCTCCAGCCACCTCCCCCCTGTAATGTGGACCCTCACAAGTGCTCATTTCTCTGCAGCCACACTTTACTACCATTATCTAAGAAACGCATCTTTTACTTAACAAAAGAGAAAGAAATATAATTGTTTAAAATAAGTACAATAATTGAAACCTAAAAGTATTGGAAAATAAACTAAAAGGTTAAGAACACAAACAAAAAATTTTGAAAGCTAGATATAAAATATGAAGAAAATCAAAGAAACCTAGATGATTCAGATGCCTTTAAAATAAGGAGGAAAAACTTCAAAAATGCTGAGAAATAAGTTAAGAGTATGAAAACAAGTCAAACATTTAAACTAAAGAAAGAAGTGGAAAGGTTTTGAAATTAAAAAAATAGCTAAACATGTATCGAAGAAATTAAGAATAAGAAATTTAAATATTAAAGGGCCATATGAAATACGTGGATTTAGAAAAGCAATAAGATATAGAAAAAAAGACAAGTAGTCGTAGAACAATGCCTAAGTAATAGCAGATTTAATAAGGTAAGTACATCCAAAAAAAGTGAATATACAGCAGCAAAAACGAAAAAGTATTTCAAATTTCTTTTAAGTTGCAGACTAACTGAAGTAACCATTTAATGAAATGAAATAAAGAGATTATGGATAAAGAGCAGAAGAAGGCACACCCCGAAAGTGTGTCTATCGAATGTGTAGTCACAGAATTCATTGAGTTCGATCTCCTTCTTCAGCATGAAATCCTTGCAGAGGTGAACCAGGAGCAGAGCACAATGCAAAGGCTTGATCATCCTCCCTCACCCGGGCACAGACTGGGGCCACTACACCTCTGGGAGCTCTTCCGAAAACTCCTGTGGACTAGATGAGCATAAATCACAAGAAAACGCCAGGCCAAGAAGCAGGTAAATACACAAGTCAACCCTACACAGTACAGAGGGTTCCAAACAGAATAATTCATGGAAACAAACCATGCTAGAAAACCAGCACAGTAACATTTTCACATAAAACTCTACTGAAGGGTTGAACTGTCAAGGTTATTATTCGAACTATAAAGAGTTTTCACACACAATCTTAGTTCTATTTTGTTGTGGGTTTTTTTTTTTTAGTTTGTATTAAGCAATATGATATGCTATTGAAGCAAGTATAAAAATAATTTGTTCCAGTAACATTTATCAGGAGAATCCCAGATGGGACCAATTTTGACTAGATTAAATGACATAGCTACTCCATAGTACCCCAAATTCAGGGAACTTTGAAAGTCTTTATGTAAATGCACATATACACACACATACACCATCCCTAAGCCAAACTATCCTGGGAACCAGATAGTAAAGATTCCAGGCCAGAGTGTGGATGAAATAAAGCCAAAGGCTCAAGAAGCAGATTGCGAGTATAACAAGACAAGCAGTGTTTCTCTTTTTGTCCTCTCTATACACAGCTTAAATATTCCCACTGGTCATGAATCAAATACATACACTCAAAATTAAAGCATAATAATACATGACATATTACCCATTATCTATACTTATTTAAGATTTAATAATGTCTTTATTCATTATGACATATTGGCATCCTTAGCTGAAAAATAACTTCCTTTCTCAATGACTATATATTTGTTGTAATTACACAATGTAGGAAACTTAGCAAAGGCTAAAGCGATCACCATTTTCCTGATTGAGAGAACACACAGAAGAGCAAATTGCAGAGGAACAAGCATAGATCTACGGCCTTTAGCACATTCTAGAAGAGATATGCCATTTTAATTTTCTGGCCCTTTAGCAATTACTCTCAATTTTCTCCCGCTTATTGGCTTATTTCTTCAATTTTTCCCACTCAAAGGGAAGCTCTCCCTAGTCTGAAATTGCATTTTATCACTTTGCATTTGTCCTTTTTCTTATGTGGATTAGTACATAAAGCACAATGAGGTAGAACGCACGTGTGACTTGTAGCTAAAACCCAAACCTGAGGAATACCCCTGCCGTGGACCGTGAACACTGGCTGCTCATCCAAGCCCAGGTGTCAGTTCCTCCACCTGTACCTGGGAATAATAATATAAGTCTCACAGATTACTTCACAAAGACAATGTACGTGAAATCCACACGTTTTTATATTTTAAATATTATATTATTGAATGGGAGGAAGTCTATACCAACATTTTATTGAACGTGCTGTACAACATGGTGGCCTCATTTTCTATTTTATTATTTTATAATCAAAAGATAAACATACAGCGACAATTATAAAGAGGCAACTTATAACTTTATTGAAGTGGATGTAGAACATGCGATTATGATTTTAGCGGTTGGTGCTTTGCCAGATGGTTCAGCAGGCTGATAAGAAAACCCACAGAGGGGGAAAAAGGTGGGATGTGCCAGTTCTGTTTTTAAACAAGCTGCTTGCTTCATTTGTCCTTGATGCTATCTCCTTTTTCACTTAAAAATAAAGTATTGGAATCAAGTCAATGCTGTTATAACAAGCTGATAATTCTCTGTCTTCATATTTTTCAAAGCTTCATCCAGGAGTCTTTCAAAAAATACCCTTGATTTTCCATTAAAATTCAATTTGTTGATTTATGTATTTCAAAATGGGACTTCAGAGATCATTTTAAGAAATCAAAAGCTCTATTTTTTGAGACATGGTTCTTTGAAAAGCTTGATCTATTGGGTACACACTGGTTTTCAAATTTGGTTACTGTTTCCTTTAAAAAATATAAATTCCCTAAGATAAAAAAGTATTCCTGCATGGGTTCACTTTGAAGACAGATCTTTTCGATATTATATTCTTAAAATGGCAAATTCATCTTTTAGCTGATCTAAAGAATTCAAAGGAAGTTAACATATGCTTTTTTCAAGATCATAAATGTTTCTTTTTTCACACAAGGATCAGAAGAAAATCTTGATTGCCAAAAATACTTTTAAAATTCTACTATATATGTATAGATTGTGGGAAAAGAAAAGGTCAAAGTCATGAAATTTTTGACAAGATAAAACAGATGAAAGAACACACTTTAGATTCATGGTGGTTGTGGCCACCACATAAACGTTAAGTGCCCAAATTAAATGTCATCGGACTCTTGGGTCACCGTTTACTTTAGAGAGTTTCATTTCTTTTGTAGGATTCATAAAAGAAAGTCAGTGCCTCAAAAGGTGCCTCGGTCTGAATGATTCTTCAGAGGAAAACACCTAAGAGAAGGATTACATTTTCAAGAAAGATAACCAAATCTATAAAGATAAGGCAGAACCATCAGATGGATCTGTAGAAGTAGATTTCTAGGCTCCAAAAGGAATATTCTTTTCCAGGACTTATTGTAATAAGAAAAAAAAATGGGATCCCCTAGATATGAACGTGTTTGGTCCTGATTCAAAGAAAGTCTAAAAATCATGTGTAAGGCAATTAGGGAAAATCTGAACTCTGACGAACTGTTTCATGACATTAAGGAGTAATTGCTAATTTGGGGCAAGATAGTAGCATAGTAGTTTGTTTTATAAAAAAAGAAGAACTTTCCTTTTAAAGAGATAAAGTATGTATGAAAGAAATGCTATGATGTCTGAGATCTCCCTCAAAATAATCCCCTGATGGAGGAAAGTGTTCAAGGATTTAGATGAAACAAGATTGGCGATATATTGACAATGTTGAAGCTGAGTGATGGGACTTAAGGGTTCATCATAATATTATCTCTAATTTTATAAATGTTTGGAAGTTTTACTAATAATTTTTTTTATAAATATTAAGCTTTCTCTAACATTTTCCCCTGTGCTAAATATTACATTTCAATTTGAAACACCTGAAATGTATTTCTTGACTTCAATCCTTTAAATTTTACACTGAGATAATTATTAAATAAATCATCCTTCATATCGCAGCCTACCATTCCTAGTGGGTAAATTGCAAAACAGCATTCACATTGCTTTCACCCTTAAAATTTAGCACGACACTTCCCCATCACCTACTGCACAATATACTTGCAAGTATAAGATAGACTATGTGCTTCATATATCATACCTTGTAAACGATTTGTGAGTTAAACATATTTGTATGTAAATACAGATATATTCTATGATCTGTAAAAAGATATGAAGATATCATCTAAAGAAACGCAAGGAGACAAATGCCCTGGGACGCAATTCCATCCAAAGCCCATTAACCACAAACTCTCTCTCTCCTGAACTCCACTTCACCTTTTCATTTCATCATCCATTAGGGTGAAGCTTTTAAAAGAGACAATAGGATTACAAAGAGCTTTCTGCTAGGTCTTATTTTATTTTCTGATTCAACTTTGATGCTCACTTTGACACTTGACTCCATTTTTTTTCCACGAACATGGAAGAAAAAGCACAGAAACAAGACTGGGTAGCTGATCCTTTCTTTGAGTTGACTCTTGTGAGGATGTGAAAACGTCAAGACAGGGTTTGGTCAGTGGGGAATTTGATGAAAACTGTAGCATGGAGGATAAAGCGGGCTGGAGTAACGTGGATAGGCGAGTTGTTTTGGTCATTTTCAGGCTGTCTTAACTCCCTTTTCCTAAGACTCAAGTTCTCATTTGCATCCAGTCATCCTGCTGCTGATTCTGTGTTTCTGTTTTCCTTCTTAACCATTTTTTTCTTATTTAAGAGTAACTATATTCAAAATTAAAGCTTGATGTTAAGCAATAAAGAAAATAAAAGGTGTTGATAAGAATCAGAGGAGTAACTAAGATTTAATATAATCTATGTAGCACCTATCTACATAGGAACTTTGAAATAGAAACACCATCAAATCATTTCAAAATGTGCAATTTTTTCCCTACTTTTCTTTAATTTACTTACGGGTCCTCTATTTCATATGCTTGAATGCTGCCAATAGAACAAAAATCCTAGTAGGCAGCATTGCACATTGAGATTTTAAATAAAAACCAATAAAAGGGACCAGTCTTAAGTTTGAACTGAAAATCTGAGTATTCCATTGCCATTTTTTATAATTGTATGCTATAGCTATAGTTCCTGGTTTCAAACAGATTAATTCATTATGCAACGCTCACGTTTATGAATGGGAGAAGGAAACTCATCAATCATTTAGCTCATCACCTGCTCCATTTTGCATGCAATGTAGCCTACAAAAATTTATGTGTTATTTTCATTTCTCCCCATGTTGCAAGCAACTGCAGGAAACAGACTGTTGGTATTCATCATGTAATCAATATCTTGTACATAAAAACCTCAGCATCTCTCTATGCAGCCACAGAACATTTAATCACTGTCACCAGGCCTGCGTAATTCTAGAGTGTTCAGTGTACTCCTCAATAAATATTTTATGCTTCTCTTTAGAGGCTTATTTCTACTACTTCTAAAATACCTGAGAAGCAGTCGTTTTATTGCTCTTTCCTTTTGTAAACCCTGGTAGTAGCCATTAGTATAGCATTTATCTTCTTCCTTACGATGAATTTGACTTCGTGATTCTTGGTTTAACATATAAATATAGAAAATTTTTATTTTGCCCTGATACCTGTTTCCAAAGTGCTCCAATAGTGGTTTTGTCTTGTGAAAATTGTTTGAATAGTGTTTAAATCCTTAAGAGCTCCTCAGAGGAGTTCCCGTAATGGCTCTGTTGCTTAAGAGTGTCTCGTCACATTCATTTTTAAAGGTACGGTAATGAAGATGGAAAGAATGAATCTGGTCCTTTCACAGATGTTTTCCTAAATGCCTATCAGACTCAAGCAAATACATAAACCCAAAACCACACAAAGTAAAAGTAATATTAACTCTAACTGGCCCTTTGGTTTCAAATTGTGCAATAGTAACATAAACAAACAGTTCTTCTTTCACTGAGAAATCTACTTCCTCAGACCAGGACTCTCTGAGTGGGTTCAGCATGCGACTAACAATTACTGCTGCAGTGCAAAGCAATCTCCAGATAATTATGATTCATTTTGAATTTTTATTTATAATAGGAAAAAACCCAAAATATTTAGACTTTATTTCTTGAGTTAAAAAAAAAATCCACATAATTATTTTACCTGACAATTATTTGAAGGCAGACAAACTAAACTAACTGATGTCCCTCAATGCTGTTCCTCTTTTTATGAGCCCATTTGCCCTACACTAAATAGCTGGAGAAAATACAAAGCACCTGATTCATTAAGCTGGAAACATATTGTCTGTACAGCGGGATAGGATGGTAATTTACTATACACAGCCAGGAAAGACACACTTTACAAACAGATTTGCAGCTTTTAACCTGGAAACTTAATAGCAAAGGCAATTCTGCTTTACTTTGTTTCCCTTCAAATCCGAAAGAAAGCAATACCTACTTTGTTACAAAACAGAGCAGGCAATATTTTATATTGCCATAGTCAATTATGTGAGGCTGTGTAACCTTTTCCAGCTATTATAGTCTTCAAATCTTTCTGTGCTAATGTTGCCAACACAATACAGAAGAAGCTTCAAAGCATCTTTGCAGCGTTAGAAAGAGAAGACAGCTGGCGCTGCTCAGAGACTAGGCTGAGATGACCAGATTTCTAATTTATAAAACTGGGACAGCACACGTCAGGGGAATATCATTGGGGCTTTTGTGAAGGTATATCTCCAGCTATTTCCTTAAACCCTAAAAGGTTTTGTTGAGAGACGCAGGCAAAAATAAAAACAAAACAAACCCTTCAATTAAAAAGAATGCTAAGAGAATGGTACAAGGTTAAACATCCAAGTTCAAAATAATGCTGTGCTCCACTGTACAGACTTGAGAGAATCCTACCAACCAGGTAGATCGAGAGACCTACGAATTCATCAGTCCCACCTTCAAAACCCATTAGACCTTGGATATAGCAAAACATTCACTACAAGAAGGAAGTGGTACAACTGTGAAAACCACGGACTTCCAATTGTTAGTAGCTACCGATAATCTCCTGGGTTATTTTGATGACGAGGCTCCATCTGACGCCTCTTGTGAACTACGACCTAACTCCTGATAACCCCAGACCATCAACCTCTGAAAGGGAGGAGATGGGATAACAGGCTGAAACACGCAAACTGCAGGCCTCAGCCTGGGGATGAGGGTGGGAGTCCACTATGAGCAATTAAGACAACATATTCAGTTTATTAAATAGAACAATTCACACTATTTTCTAGATTGTCTCAACTTTTCATTTGTTTTGTATACAGCTGCTTTCAAACACGGTCTCATCTAATATCTTCTTTGATTTTTACAACTCAGGAGAATGTTGAGTAAAAGCTAGTTTGCCCATTTCAAAGAAGAGGAAATTTGGACTCAGAGAAGTTGCATGGCTTGTCTCAGGTCACACAGCTAAAAGGAGAGGAATTGAACCCAGAATTCTGCCCTTCTAACACTTAGATGGATACACTTTCTTCTAACTTCTTACAAAAGGATTTTCAGAACAACAAATATTAGGCTTACCAATCTACAATTCCATAGGGCATCATATTTCACATTTTCCCAGGAGAAATGCTGCTAAGGTGTATATGCATTAGATAGAATGGAGCTTTCCATAGAATGATCTTGAGCTGTTTAAAACATATTGCTTTGTTCTTACAGACACATTACTTACAACTTGTACAATAATTTCCTAGATCTTTAGAAAGAGGGAAATGTGAAATACCCATCATGAATCATGTAAAAGCTCTGTTTTAAATGGAAATGCCCAATGCAGTTGTGTTTAAACTCTGCAATATATTAACACTCAGAAGGCTAACTGAGGAAATAATTCTCCAACATAAGCTAGATTCACAATGGGAGACCAAAACTCACAAGCTTTCATTTAGCTCTCAATACTAAGGTTTTCATAAGACTTAATGACATAGCCAAGAAGAAATCATGGCCTGAGAGGAAGCAATTTTCATTATGCAGTCATGGCGGCATGCTCCTGAAGAGGCTTCTTACACTTTCATTTTTGTTTTTGCACACAGGTTGAGCTAACTCATCAAAGCTTCTCTGATGGATGGTTCTTTTGACAATGCTTCTGTTATTCTGTGAATGTCAAACAACAGAAATATATATGTAACACTGAAATTGACTGTGGTCCTACCTACAAATTGCCAACAACATCTGGAAACAAAGATAGCTCTAAACTTGATAACAAGTAAATCTTTTAAAGAATTGTCTTTGTTCTTCTTTCTTACATTTTTTTTTTTTTTTTTTTGGTGAGAAAGATTGGCCCTGACATCTGTCATGAATCCTCCTCTTTTTGCTTGAAGAAGATTGTCGCTGAGCTAACATCTATGCCAATCTTCTTCTATTTTATGTGGGATGCCACTACAGCATGGCTTGATGAGCAGTGCTAGGTCCATGCCCAGGACCCGAACTTGTGAACCCCAGGCCACCAAAGGAGAGTATGCAAACTTCACCACTATGCCACTGGGCTGGCTGCTCTTTCTTACGTTTTTGTGACCTTAAATGAAATGATATATTTTCAAGTAAATACTGAACCCAAACACAGAATACTAGATTTGCTACATCCTTGACTGTGAGAATAACGGCTACCAAGCCCCATTATAAATATGAAAGTCATCACACTATTTAAGCCAACTTGCTAAAATAAAGTTTATCTATCCAGCTATAGAATCTGATGATCTGGGCTAGTTCTGCTCATCTGCTTTGTCAAATACCATCTTTCCTCTTTGCTGTTCCATGGACATCCCCTTGAATTTGAGTTCTTAAATCCACGTGGACGTATTTTTCAAGACTCATGGTATTTGTCAGTTTAAACTGGAATTTGCTGATACAAATGTGTGAGAGCATCCAAAGATTCAACACTACTGCAACAGGTGTGAGAATGTCAGGCTATAAACTAGGTTGTGAACATTTTTATTTACTTCAAAATTGAACTTGGATGCTTCCTTGAATCCTCATGGTAATGAACTGATTTTAAGAGAATTAGCTAAGATGACATCATCAGAGAGAACCATCAGATATTTGATCCCCTGCTCTTCCAATATCCACAATTTTATCACATCTCACCAGACATCTTATATCCACATCTTATCAGCCTTTTCTTCATCTAAACACTCCACATATTTCCAAGCAGAAACGACGACTACCTCAGCATCTATATCAGCCATTTTTAACCCTCCTACATCTGATCATAGGAGACTACGGAATCTTTCTCCATCCCTCTTTGCCTAAAAATAAAATACTTCAATTTCCATTTTTCTGCTGAAGCACAATGCTGAAGTGATAAAGGAAAAAATTTTGAGCCATACTTACATTTCTAGCAGCAACAAACACAATTCTGAGGTGGAGCCAGAGACCCCCAAAACAGGGTATATCATTACAGGTAGAGCCAGATATATATAAAGGCATCTAGCTACGCTGACCTCCACTGAAACTCTCTCTCCCTCTCCAAGGTCAGAGATATTTAAAGCCCTCTTGTGCAGAACTGAGGAACATAGTTGTTGCTTGTCATGTTTGCAAATTCAAGTATACTTTCTCAACTTAAGGTGAGGGGGTCTAAAAATTCTTCCATTTGCCCTATAATGCCTTTACCATCCCTCCCCCTTCAAACTAAAGCTTGATCTCCACTATCCTAGTCAAACAGATACCAAAGCCAGAAGGCAGAGAGAAAAGACCAGATTCATACCTGAATTTTGAGCTTTCTGATGCTCAGTCCCTGGAATTTAAGGATTTTCAAGTATAATCTTTATTATACATCCTTTTTCTCTTAATGTATAACATTGAGTAGATTGCAATTGTATTTTATTCTCCAAACCCTACCTCCCTCTTGGGTCTCAAGAAGTATTTTCTCTCAAGGCTATTACGTCCAGTAGAGATTTTTAAAAGTCTATTTTGAAACTCAAAAGCTGAAATTTCTTTCTCTTTACATTTCTGAGCTACCATTATTCAATGGGCAGTAAATATAGAAAGAATTCATGGCTGCCTGGATGAAGAAAGACAAAGAGAGGTAGGAAATATTTATTTTTTTAATTTGTTAAGGGTTGATAATATTATGCCTGCACATCAGCACACATCCTGACTTAAAATGTTCTTTGTGGAACAAGCAGTCTATGAAACTGGAAGGTCATATTTCACTAAGGAAGCTTAACAGATGTGATTATATATCCTTTTTTTCCAAACACATAATTCATTTGATGCCCACTGTCTAACAGGAGGGCCTCACCATCCTCATGAGATCCATCCCCTCCCCTCTTACAAACTGCCTGAGATCCAGTCCAATAAGGTCTCAGTCCTATGTCCAAATGCCATAAATAGATCTGGTACTTAATGAGTTGAATGCTGCTACTGTTTCTTTTTGCCACACTGAGTGGCTGCCAGGAGTGATCCTACACCAACTGATGCATGGTGATTGTCTATGGATGCAGAGATGCCCTTTCTGGTCCATGTCCCAGGACAAGCCACAGTGGTGGGCCCATGTTGGATGCTGAAACCACAGCTTGTTTCATTTCACACTCTCATGCTCAGCTAGTTCTCCTCATAGCAGAATCACTGATGTGAATGAACTGACAAAACTTTCCAGCATCAGTCACGTTGGAACCATTTCACTCCTTGAACTCTTAGGTCCATGCCTAGAGTTTGAGTCACTAGCCTAGACTCATACTTTCTCAAGGAAGTTATATCACAAGAGATTTCATTCCTTTCCCTGCCACTGGACCTCAGCCAACACTACCATCATCCACACTGATAGATCGCCAGTGGATCTTGGGAAGAATTTTGGTACCTCACCTCCCTAAAGACTGTGGGGTTCCTAATGTAAATTGACCCACTTCTCCCAGTGACCAGCTTCACACATTAGACGTCTCAACAAATAGCAGTCAAAGACGTCACAAGAAACATTGGTTGTACCAAATCCCAGAAAAATGGCTGTTAACCTGCCAACTTTGGCATAACCTAGAGAAGTGCCTAGGTAATTTAGCCAAATGTAAAAGTACTTCTTTTTCCCACTACAGAATCACAGAATGAAGGAAGTAAGAGTTTGGACATGTTACAGGATTGAAAAAAAAGGTCATTGGAAAAGATCTATGAGCCTACTACATGCACATGTACAGTCACAGAAATAGCCACTCATTAACCTTCCCAGAGAGAAGAATAACAGGCCAACCGAGTAACTAAGAATTCTGATTTTGGTTATTTTGCTATCAGGAAACCCTCTATTTCTAAAAGGAAGTCTAGTCTCACACCCTGGAGCCCCAGAACGTCTTCATATTTTGTTCAGACACAGCTGTTTGTGATGCCTTTCCATTTAGAAGGAGCCACGTGCACACATGCATTGAAGCCCCTTGTTCTTCTCCTTCACGAAAACCCAAATGCATGGCGCTATCAGCTGGGCTGGAACATAAGCCACGACCATGAGGAAACCATTTTTCTAGGTAGTACTTTTCCAACTAGAGGGATTTAGAGTTTCCAGGACAAGTAACACACTAAACACTTGCTTGATGTGGCAATGAAATATCTGAAGCTCTTTGAAAAGAAGACGAGGCTTTTGCTCCATCTGCACCCTTTCCATAGTGTTCCTCCTTCCCTGGGTTAGAGCTAATCCCAAGGAGAACCAGTTCAGCAAGGTGCCAAAGAACGATTTCATGGTGGGTGTGCATTAAAGCTTGAGGTGACATCCTAAAGGAATAAGGCAAGACAAGGTCACAAAAGAAAACACTTTAACCCTATACTTCTAGGAAGAGGATAAGTTGTTTAAAGAAACTGTGTATTGTTTACAGGTTGACCACTGTTAGCAATCCCATTTTGCCTCACCTTCTACCTGATAAGCATCCACATAAATGTGCTCCCTGGCTTCCTATTACCAGTCACTGTGTGTATCAGGGACACATCGGTTATAAAGAAATAGCTTGCATGCAGTCACCTTCTGACCTCTATTATACATAATGCCACTTAGCCACAAACATAACTTTTGTGAAAAAACTGAAGGTCTGTACAGAGCATATAATAGGAAGAGAAAAACAATAGACAAAAATAGCTGCCAAACCCTATAGCCTTGGAGAAAAATATTGTTTGACCTCTTAGAATTTCCAGAGCATTCATCTCCCAGGAACTATTCACGCAGTAGGCACTGTCTGCCTCCTGCCTCCCCACTCCAACTCTCCTCTCTCGGCCCGTACTTCTCTGAAAGTTTTGCCTCCAGTATCTTGCCACAGTCTGAGAAACAAGAGGTATAATCTGTATTAGTGTCACAATTTCAGTAATCTAAGAGCAATCTTTACATTTTAAATATTAAATATGCTAAATGGTCTCTGAGAAGGGGGAGAGAGTGAATTGCTTTATACTTTTTATTTTTTAAAAAGATCTGCAAACGCAATCACTCAATTATACACATGCTTCAGCCACAAACTTAGAACACTGAAATCGCCCTTCATCTCTCATGCACCAGACGTGGTTCCCCCCAGAAGAGTCTTTTTTGACACGTACACACAGGAAACTTCTGGGCTCTTCTATTACCTTGTGGAGCTGTGTGGTTTTTCAGATCACCCTATACCTGCCTTCACAGCAGTCACATAAATAAACAACACCCAGCCTCACTGGAAAATGATGGAAGCTTTGTCAGCAGAACTTCATGAAGAAAACCCTCTCTTGTTGAGAAAATAAATCATGATTAAAAAGTAGAGGCAGAGTCTGTGAAGAAACTTTCTCAGTTGGAGTCCTACATTTGTGCGGAGGTCTGAGCAGCTCCGCCACTGCGGGATCGCCCTCAGACCACTTTGCTACGCCCCCTCACCAAGCGCTCACCCTGGCCTCCATTTCTCTCTCTCACAAAGTCAATATTCTTGGTTCATAAAAACCCAAGTTGAAATGAAGTTTTAGTAGAAGAAAAAGTATGACCAATTTAAGTCTAACAAGGGAGTCTTTTAAGAAGAAATAAACTATAAGATCTGCTGAAGAAATTATTATGATAGGTAGCACAAATGCATTTTGGATAAGTTACACAAACCTCTTTCAGGAGTGCTCTAAAATCTGGATGACACCATTGACAAGATGCCTGGCTTTCCTGATATCTTGGAAATTGCGTATAATCTTACTGTATAGTAGTTGGGGAAGACCACAAGTAAATCATCACAATAGAACTTAATTTTAATGTAGGATATTGAGCCATAATTCTTGCTTTCTGAGATTAGAAAACAAACCAGACTGACACCTACCCTGTCCCCACTGGCACTGTGGCTCCAGTACTAAGAGGACGTCCAAGGTGGCATGGACACCTGTGCTCTGGCCCTGCTTCCCTCTTCCTGCAGACTTCTGGCCCTGTTGATGGGCAGCTCCAGCATCAGCGAGTGGTCAGCACAGTTGAGTGCGGTGTTCTGATCACAGTGCTTGAGATAGCTGAGTGTCTGCGTGAATAAGAACCACCACAAGCAGAGCCCGGAATCCCTGTGTTTATAGTGCTCTTCTGCTGCAACTAAAAATGCATGGCCAATGACCCTACAAAGAGAATAAAATCAGATGTCTTTTCCTTATAATTGGGAGAGATTACACATCTGAGAACTCAGTCTCTAGCCCAAAACCCGACACATAGAAAGGTTAAAGGATAAGCAATTTAAAAAATGAACATGCAGAAGCTGACTAACCAGTGACCTAGAGAAGAGCATCAACCTGAGCAATGTTGGCTGTTGAAGAAGTTTTGGTTATAACCACATAAGGAAAGGCTCACAGTTACCAGAGACAATGCACTAACGCTTTGTGATAAAGACGCCGTCATGTCTGGTAAAGAGGCTTCTCCCATTTAGAACAGGAAAATGCACACTATCAGTTATTTTACTAATTAATTTTCTTTATTCTCTGAGCTTTTCTCTCCCAATTAAAAAGCCATTGTCTATATTGTAATTACTAAAAAACAAACACATCACACTACTCCTCTTGGGTTAAGCAATCTGCAAAATTAAATTTCAGAATATAAATTAGATAATTTGGAACATGCTATCTCATTTTATATATTTATATTTACATGCATAATTATACATATGTATAATATATTATACATATGCATATATAACATTATTACAAACTTTTAGGCATTTAAAAATGTTTTACTTTCATATTAAGTAAACTAAAAAGCTTCCACTATCAATATGAAGAAGGAAACATAAGCATATCCAGTTTCTGTACCTCTGATATGTATGTAGTCATTGAGATGATCCCAGCATACGATTTATGTAATTAGATTATTTGGGTCCTTCCACTGTATGCTGCTCTGCAGAAAAGAATGAGGTTCCCTGAAGAGGCGACTGCTTATAAGGTAGCTGTTATGGACTGAATTGTGTCCCCACAAAAGTCACATGTTGAAGGTCTAACCCCCAACGTGACTGCATTTGGAAATGGGGCCTTTAAGGAGGTGATTAAGGTTAAATGAGGTCATGGTGGCAGGGCAGGGGGGGCCTGATCTGATAAGACTGGTGTCCTTATAAGAAGAGGAAGAGACGCCAGAGACCTCTCTCCCTGTGAGCATGCACAGGGGAAAGGGCATGAGAGGACATAGCAAGAAGGCAGCTGTCTGTGAGCCAAGATGAGAGCTCTTACTAGAAACCAACCCTGCCAGACCTTGATTTTGGACTTCCAGCCTCCAGAACTATGAGAAAATAAATGCCTGTTGTTTAAACCACCCAGCCTGTGGTATTCTGTAATGACAGCCTGAGCAGACTAATACAGCAGTCAATGCATGCCCTGAAGCTGAGACAGAACAAAATTGTTTTGTTGCACATTCCTGTAAAAAGAATGATGATGCTCCATGTTGCACAAGGAATGAGATCTTAGGGGCATTGTTTCCATTTACAGCAGGAACACATTAAAAATAACACAGGAGCAAGACATGGCCTCATATTCTATACTTGGCTATTTTGTTTACGTAAGGAGAGAAAGAGAATAGACGTGGGCTGAGTTATCTACATTGCTTTGACTTTAATACTTGCTGATAAAGCAGAAAATCACACAATGAAGGTGAAAATTCACAGATGTGTAAAGCCCAGGACAGAATATGAGACATTTTACACATGAAATCCATTTTAGGAAGAGACAAGAATATTGAAAGAATTCAAAAAGTCTCATTTAACCTAAATCTAAAGTTTCTCTTATTAATTACTTATTTACTTTTTCAGAGATAAACAAGGAAAGTTTCCATGGGCTTGAGAAGGAATGTTTGACATTTCTGTTGTTTTTACTGTTGAAAGTACAAGAAATAGCAGGAAATGGAACTCAACAGCACATCACAAGTTAAGACATTGATAATTACATTGAAGCTGAGAAAAACTCATCATCCCAATGCAGGTGACTATACTCTTTCTTTCCCTAGAGAATACCCCCTGGCTCAGACATACTATGTAGACCATACACTCAGCAGCCATCCTTTCAGTTTGTCGTCAGGCTTTGTTGGGTATGCACAGTATTTTTTATGTTTATAGTTTGTTTTAGTCTTATTTAGTGTTTAAACAATTGTGTGATTTCACAAAATCTAGATTTCTGTCTTGTGGTGAAAAAATCTAAAGATCTGGCAACTATTACTGGATCCCAGCAGTAAGTGCCCATTTATTCTGACATGATTCCCCAAGTCCCCACAGACTCAGCCAGGATCCCTTCACTCCTTTTCTTACCTTTGTGGCTCTTTCAGACATTTCGTGTGTCGCCATGACTTTAATATTGGGAGGTGATTTTAAGAAAACAAGTAAACTATTCTTCTTTCCCCACCAATACTTCTCATTCTATTAACTGGTCTAATTGGAGACTGCATCCTCCGGATGACAACTGGAGTAGAGAGAAAGAAGAACTGACAATTGCAAATTTGATCCTGGAAAACACAGTTCATACAGGTAAAGTAAAGCAGAAGTGGTAAAGACAGAAACATATGTGGCAATTCAAATTTTTATTTTAAATTTTCACATGCTCAGTAAATATGGTCAGTGTCAGAATAGGAAATGGGGTGAGAAGAACATAAGGCCTTATTTATCAAAATTATACTAGTTAAAAACTGAGTAGATCCCAGGGTTTGAGCTAGGAAATGCACATCTCAGCCTGCCATCTGGTTCTGGGTTTTCTGAAGCGGACTCAGTGGCACCAAAGCCGATACTGAGTGAGGCCAGAGCCCCAACGGGCAAGTCTGCATAGACCAGAGATCTCTCCTAATGTGAGAATGAGTACAAGAAAAGGTGGGCAGCTTGGGGAGTCTACACTAGTAGGGTCACATACACACAAAAATACAGAACCCTGGGCCCAGCCCAGTGACATAGCACTTAAGTTCATGCATTCTGCTTCAGCACCCTGTGGTTTATGGGTTCAGATCCCAGGCATGGACCTACACAGTGCTCATCAAGCCATGCTGTGGCAGCATCCCACATACAAAATACAGGAAGATTGGCACAGATGTTAGCTTAGGAACAATCTTTCTCAAGTGAAAAGAAGAAGATTGGCAACATATGTTAGCTCACGGCCAATCTTCCTCACCAGAACCGTAGAAAGGGAACATTATCCCAAAGATTCTGACCACAGCCCTAAAAATAACTTAGCACAAAAAGAGAAAAAATGTCTATAAATTGTTAGCATTTGAGACAAGGACTCAATATGAAGTACACTCACATTATTGTGCAATCATCACACCATCCATCTCCAGAACTTTTTCATCTTCCCCAAGTGAAACTCTGCACCCATAAAACAGTAACTCCCCATTCTCTCCCTGCCTGTCCCCAGCTACTCCCTTCTCTCTTCTGTCTCTATGAATTTGACTACTCTAAGAACCTCATATAAGTAGAATCATACAATATGATTCTTTTGCAACTGGCTAATTTATTTAGCATTTTAAAATGGTTATTTTATGTATATTTCAGCACAATAAAAAAAGAAGAAAAGACTGAAGCAATCACTTTCTTTATGAAATAGGAGTAGAAAGTCACAAGGGGGAAATAAGCAAGAGGCTATATTGAAAAAAGCCAAGAGGACAGAAGATGAGTAGAATAAGAGAAAATTACAGATAAATTTTTAAATGGAAAAGAACATTAACATTGACTTTGGAGATAGTATACAGCTAAAGTGCTGCCACAGAAAACTGAATCTGGAATGTGAATGACAAATAGGAGGGAGGTGTAAGGAGATCTTTGTGATGCAGAGAAGAGAATAAACAAATACACAGTGAGAGGATGTGATGGATACATAAAAGAGCCTTCCCAAGAACTATTCAGAAAGGGACTCACTCCAGGCAAAGTCAATACAAACAAAACAGAAAGACCATAGTGATTTTAATGGCAAGGATTTTTTTTTAATCCACAGCATAAGGGAAAAAAAGAGATTACCTAAAGAAGAAAGGAGTTTTTCTTTATATATTTTTCTTAATACCATAAGACAAAAAAGGGGAACAACATGTATATTTAAGGAATTTTAAAAGTTATGATCTACAGACTATTCGTTTTGCAAAATGCTAAAAGACAACCTTTAACCAACCAAGAAATGAATCAAAACTAAGAACCAAAGAACAGGAAAATCAAAGTTAAAAATAAAAGAGACGGGATGAGAGATCTTGTCAAGATGGCAGCACAGGCTGACTCTGAACTCATCTCCTCCCATGAACACAACCAAGTTACAACTATTCTTGGATAAATTACCCAAGAGAGTGAACTGAAACTGGATAAAAAGAACCCTCACAACAAGGGACAGTACTGACTGAGATGGAAGAGGCAGAAATTCCTTCTGGAGAGAAAAAGAGTCACCTTCATGAGCTGCAGAGCTTCAGAGCCGGCCAGGAGAAACCCAAAGGTACACAGCCTTCCCTGAAGGAGTGTGGGACCTGAGTGGAAGCACATTACCACTATAAGCATCCTTCAGACTCAGCACAACTGAGACAAGTTTCATAATATCTGGCTTTGCTGGCTATTAACTATAATGGTAAAATCCCTAGAAAGCTATCAGACATAACCAGAAAAACTGAGCTCATAAAGGGCCCATGCACAAATTCACCAATCTTGGAAAGCAACCTAAAATCACCAGAAAGAAAGGTACACAGTCCTTTGGTGAAGAGACTCACCTGATAGGCTCTGGGTGCATCTGCATGAGAGGTGAGACCTCTCTGGGGACTGGGACATTGGCAGCAGCCATTGTTGTGACCTAGTAAAGATGTGTTGACACAGACACTGGCAGACGTCAGTGGAGTTCTTCCCCTGGCCTGTTAGCCCCGTCTGCCACAACCACTGCTACACCAATTTAATCCAGCTGATCCAGGGCAGGCAGCCCACCCTAGGGACTGGTCCCAAATAAACAATCTAACAGTGCACCTAAAAGAGATGGAAAAAGAAGCACAAACAAAGCCCAAAATCAGCAGAAGGAATAAAATAATAAAAATCAGAGAAGAAATAAATGAAATAGAGACTAAAAATAAAATATAAAAAAGTCAATGAAACCAAGAGATGGTTCTTTGAAAAGATAAAACAAAACTGACAAACCTTTAGCTAGACTATCAAAGAAAAAAAGGAAGAAGGCTCAAATAAATAAAATAAAGAGGAGAAATTACAACAGACACCTCAGAAATACAAAAGGCTATAAGAGAATACTATGAAAAGCTATACATCAGCAAATTGGATAATCTAGAAGAAATGGATAAATTCTTAGAAACATACAACCTTCCAAAACTGAATCAGAAGAAATAGAGAATTTGAATAGACCAACCACCAGTGAGGAGATGAAAACAGTAATCAAAAACCTCCCAAAAAATAAAAGTCCCAGACCAGATGGCTTCCTTGGTAAATTCTACCAAACATTGAAAGAAGACTTAATACCTATCCTTTTCAAACTCTTTCAAAAAATTGAAGAGGAGGGGAAGCTTCCTAACTCATTCTACAAAGCCAACATTACCCTGATACTAAAATCAGACAAGGACAACACAAAAAAAGAAAATTACAGGCCAATATTACTGATGAACATCAAGGCAAAAGTCCTCAGCAAAATACCAGCAAATCAAATACAAAAATACATTAAAAAGATCATACACCATGATCAAGTGGGATTTAGTCCAGGGTCGCAAGGATGGTTCAACATCCACAAATCAATCAATAACCACATTAACAAAATGAACAATGAAATTCACATGATTATCTGAATAAATGCCCAAAAAGCATTTGACAAGACACAGCCTTCATTTATGATAAAAACTCTAAATAAAATGGGTATAGAAGTAAAATACCTCAACATAATAAAGGCCATATATGACAAACCCACAGCTAATATCATTCTCAATGGAGAAAAACCAAAAGCTATACCTTTAAGCACAGGAACCAGACAAGGATGTCCACTTTCACTACTCTTATTTAACATAGTATTGGAAGTCTTAGCCAGAGCAATCAAGCAAGAAAAAGAAATAAAAGGGATCCAAATTGGAAAGGATGACATGAAACTGTACTATTTGCAGATGAAATAATTTTATATAAAGAAAACCCAAAAGAATCCACTAAAAAACTTTTATAAACAATAAATGAATACAGTCAAGTGGCAGGATACAAAATCAACATATAAAAATCAGTCATGTTTCTATACACTAACAACGAAGTAGCAGAAAGAGAAATTAAGAATACAGTTCCATTCACAATTGCAACAAAAAGAATAAAATACCTAGGAATAAATGTAACCAAAGAGGTGAAAGATCTGTACACCAAAAACTATAAAACACTGTTGAAAGAAATTAAAGAAGACACAAAGAAATTGCAAGGTATTCCATGCTTTTGGATTGGAAGAATTAACATAGTTAAAATGACCATACTTCCTAAAGCAATCTATAGATTCAATGCAATCCTTATCAAAGTTCCAACAACACTTTTCACAGAAATAGAACAAAGAACCCTAAGATTTATAGGGAATAAGAAAAGACCCCAGGGGGCTGGCCCCGTGGCCGAGTGGTTAAGTTCGCGCGCTCCGCTGCAGGCGGCCCAGTGCTTCGTTGGTTCGAATCCTGGGCGTGGACATGGCACTGCTCATCAGACCACGCTGAGGCAGCGTCCCACATGCCACAACTAGAAGAACCCACAACGAAGAATACACAACTATGTACCGGGGGGGCTTTGGGGAGAAAAAGGAAAAAATAAAATATTAAAAAAAAAAAAAAAGAAAGAAAAGAAAAGACCCCAAACAGCCAAAGGAATCCTGAGGAAAAAAAAAACAAAGCTGGAAGTATCACACTTCTTGATTTCAAAAGGTACTACAAAGCTGTAGTAACCAAAACAGCATGTTACTGGCACAAAAACAGATACACAAATCAGTGGAACAGAATCAAGAGCACAGAAATAAACCTACACATCTATGGACAGCTAATTTTCTACAAAGGAGCCAAGAACAAACAATGGAGAAAGGAATGTATCTTCAATAAATGGTGCTGGGAAAACCAGACAGCCACATGCAAAAGAATGAAAGTAGACCATTTTCTTACACCATGCACAAAAATCAACTCAAAATGGATTAAAGACCTGAATGTAAGATCTGAAACCATTAAACTTCTAGAAGAAAACATAGGCAGTGTGCTCTTCAATATAAGTCTTAGCAGCATTTTTTCAAACACCATGTCTGACCAGGCAAGGGAAACAATAGAAAAAAAGAAACAAATGGGACTTCATCAAATTAAAAAGCTTCTTCACAGCAAAGAAAACCATCAACAAAATGAAAAGACAGCCTAACAACTGAAAGAAGATGTCTGCAAACCATATATCAGATAAGGGGTTAATATTCAAAATATACAAAGAACTCATACAGCTCAACAACAAAACAACTAACAACCCAATTAAAAAATGGGCAAAAGATCTGAACAGACATTTCTCCAAAGAAGATATACAGGTAGCCAACAGGCACATGAAAAGATGTTCAACATCATTGACTATAGAGGAAATGCAAATCAAAACTACAATGAGATATCACCTCACTTCCATCAGAATGGCTATCATTAAGAAGACAGGAAATAGTAAGTGTTGGAGAGGATGTGGAGAGAAGTGAACCCTCATACACAGCTGGTGGGAGTCAAAAGTGGTGCAGCAACTATAGAAAACAGTATGGAGATTCCTCAGAAAATTAGGAATAGATCTACCATATGATCCACTACTGGGTATTTATCCAAAGAACTTGAAAACACAAATGCATAAAGATACATGCACCCCTATGTTCATTGCAGTATTAGACTTGGTATTAGTCTTAGACAGTATTAGACAGCCAAGACTTGGAAGCAACCTAGGTGCCCATCAAGGGATGAATGGATAAAGAAGATATGGTATATGTACACAATGGAATACTACTCCGCCATAAGAAATGATGAAATCCAGCCATTTGTGACAATGTGGATGGACCTTGAGGGTATTATGGTAAGTGAAATAAGTCAGAGGAAGAAAGTCAAATACTGTATGATCTCACTCATAAGTAGAAGAGAAAAATAATGACAAACACACAACAACAGAGATCAGATTGGTGGGTTACCAGAGGGGAAGAGGGGAGGGAAGAGGACAAAAGGGGAGATTAGGCACACACGTGTGGTGATGGATTGTAATTAGTCTTTGGGGGGTGAACATGAAATAACCTACACAGAATTCCAAATATATTACAATGTACACCTGAAATTTATATAATGTTATAAACCAATGTTACTGCAATAAAAAAACGAACAAATAAGTAAATAAATATAAAGAGAGGGGACTATGCGGTGGGAGTTTCACAAAAATCCTGTTGAGCATCATCATGTGAAATTCTGAAAGCTGACTGAATTAACCACATTAAAAGACCTAAAAATATGGATAAGTCTTAATCAAAATTTAAAGCAGAATACTTCATTATGATTGCTGTTTCTTATTATGGGGATAATCTTGTTATTGACTACAAAACATTCCTCCAGAAATGTTTTGTAAACTTCTTCCCCACAGAAGTTTACCCCATGATACAAACTCAAACTGGAAAGTAGGTCTCATGGTTACAGGTGGTGATCGAACACAGGGGATTCTTTCTCCATTCTGGTGGGTGTTTGAAAGTAGGCATATTAAAAATCTTTTTAAAAAAGAAAAGGACACATGTAAGGCAAAATAAAAACTCCAGAGGTTAAAAACAAAGCCCTTTTGTATCACTTTAAACCAGTTACCTTCCCAAAATTAAGAGAAGTGTAAGCTCAAGTTAAGAAATATAAGTATGGAAGTGTCCCCATGAGACTGCCAAGATGTATTACTAGCTAAATCAAGTTGACCCCAAAAGAACTCTTTTCATAAAACACCCAATAAAGAATACTTGGTGAAGCAAAGGTACCCAATTTGTCCTTCCAGGTAGGAAATATGGAAGGTGAATTGTGTGATGTTTTTCCCTAAATTATAAATGTTATGATTACTTAGTGATGAAAATAAAATACAAAACTGATTTTTTTTTCCTTAAAAAAAGTTTAAAAAATTATACTCAAGGAAAAAGCACTGGAAGAAAATTTAAAACAAAACTTTTTAAACAAAACCTTATTTGAATGATAGAATTATTCATTAATATCTATCTTCTTTCTATGTGTCTGTATTTTCTAAACCCCCATTAATAAATATACTAACATTTATAATGAATAACTTGTTTTACTATCTGTGGTTTTTTCTTGCTCAGATCTTGGATATATTTGGAGAGCACTATAGGTTGAAGGTTTGCATCCCCTCAAAATTCACATGTTGAAACCTAATCCCCAATGTGATGGTATTAGCAGGTGGGACGTTTGAGAGGTGATTAGGTCATGAGGGTGGAGCTCTCATGAACGGGAATAGTGCCTTGATAAAAGAGACACAAGAGGGCTTCCTCACCCCTCCTGCCAAGTGAGGACACAATGAGGGAACTCCATCTATGAACCAGGAAGCCAGTCCTCACCAGACACAGAATCTGCTGGCACCTTCATCTTGGACTTATAGCCTCCAGAACTGTGAGAAATAAATTTCTGTTGTTTATAAACTGCCCAGTCTGATATTTTTGTTATAGCAGACACAAAAGACTGAGAGAGTGAAAAGATTTTGTAGTGAAAATGAGATTGTATTTTGTTGTTTATTTCTTCATGTGCTGTCTTATCAAAAAAAAAATGCAGAGTCATATCCACATCATGGTAGAGTGAGCTCTTCCCTTATACTCTTCACCCTAAGATACAATGAAAAAGATACACATAAACCAATAGAAGACATTCACACAACACAACAGACCTCTGAGAGATCCACACAGCCATACATCTGAAGGTGGAGGTGCCAGACTCCATTGGGAGGCAGTGAAAGGAGGTAAGGGGATCTCCTCTCCCTCCCTCAACAGCAGTGCCCTAGGGAGTGGGACCTTGTGCAGCTCTGAGAGGAGCAAGGGAGAGGGCAGCCTTCTATGGGAACACCTTCACTCTTGGAATTGCCTCCCATCAAATGGGAAAACTCCATACCGAGGAGGCTAAGCAACCATGGGGGCATCTTTACCAAGCAGAGTACCCAAGGAAGACATAAAGCGAGTTCAGAGCAGGAATGCCCCCATGATCACACATGCAAAACAAAGCACTGCCCCTACCCACCTGGCACACCAGCTTGGCCAGTCAGCCAGAGCAAAGGACCCCTGACAGAGTACCTGTGCATACACTTGTAAAGCAGTAATGGCAAGCATGCAAACACAGACAGGCCCTGTCAGCATGGCTTTCAAAGGAAAGGCACAGCTGTCTGGGGTCACAGCAAGCTCAGAATACACAGCTCCCATATCACCCCCACTGGCAGCAGGTGGAATATGCAACTAGATACTACCACTGTGTGAAGGCACAAATCCACTCTACCAAAAAGTATGAAGAGGTATATTAACACTCCAGACAAGAAGGAAAAACAAAACCCCAGAAATCAGCCCTGAAGGCACAAAAATTTACAAGCTAAATCACAGAGAATTAAAAATAGCTTTCATAAGAAAACTCAACAAGTTAAATGAAAACTCAGAAAGACAGTTCAATGAAATCATGAATAAAATTGGTTAACAGAGGAAATTCTTTACAAAAGAGATTGAAACCATAAAAAAATAACCAGAAATGTTGGAGATGAAAAACACAATGAATGAGACAAAGAATAATCTGAAGTACTTAAATAACAGAGCTGATACTATGGAGGACAGAATTATCAATTTAGAGGACAGAAATATAGAAATGCTTCAGATAGAGAAAGAAAGAGAACTAAGTCTAAAAAATAAATAAAGAAATTCTCAGAGAAATATCTGACTCAGTTAGGAAATGCAACATAAGGATTATAGGTATTCCAGAGAGAAAAGACAGAGAGTCAGGAGTAGAGAGCTTGTTCAAAGAAATAACAGCAGAAAACTTCCCAAACCTTGGGAAGAAACTGGAATTATAAGTAAAAGAAGCTTTCAGAATTCCTAATTACATCAGTGTCAAAAGACCTTCTCCAAAGCATATACTAGAAAAGCTGGCAAGTCATTGATGAAGAAAAAATATTAAGCTCAGCAAGGCAGAAGAAAACAATCTACAAAGGAACGCCTATCAGGCTTTCAGTGATTCTCAGCAGAAACATTACAGGTTAGGAGACAGTGGAATGGCATATTCGAAACGGTGAAAGACAAAAACTTTCAGCCAAGAATACTCTATCCAGTGAAAATATCCCTCAGATATGATGGAGAAACAAAAATTTTCAAGATAAACAAAAGCTGAGGGAGTTCATCGCCACAAGATGCCCCATCCCCCACAAGAAATGATCAAGAAGGTCCTCATACCTGAATAAAAAAAGAAAGTGTTTACAAAGCCTTGAGCAAGGAGATAAATAGGTAGACAAAATCAGAAAATTGCAGCTCTCTATCAGAGCAGGTTAGCTAATACTTAATTACAACATTAAAAATAAAGGGAAGGAAAACATCAAAAATAACTATAATTACTTGATTTTAACCACAAATTCACAACACAAAATGGAATAACTTGTGACAACAACAACTTAGACAGGGTTGAGGAAAGGGATGGAACCTGCTTAGACTAAGGAAATAAGAGGCTATCAGAAAATGGACTATATCATCTACAAGATCTTTTATACAAACCTCACAGTAACCATTAAAGAAAAAATCAGAACAGAGAAACAAATGATAAATAAAGAGAAAAGCATCATAAAGAATCACCAAACTGAATTGGCAGTCTGAAATACATGAGATGAGAAACAAGGGAAATGTAGAACAACCAGAAAACAAGTGATAAAATGTCAGTATTAAGCCCTCGTACATCAAAAATCACTCTACATGTAAATAGATTTAATTCTCCAATCAAAAGATATGGAGTGGCTGGATGGATTGAAAAACAAGACCCAACAATATGCTACCTCCAGGAAGCACATCTCAGCTATAAAGACAAACACAGGCTCGTAGTGAAGGGATGGAAGATGATACTCCAAGCTAATGGCAAACAAAGGAAAGCAAGTGTTGCCAGAGCAGTTAGGCAAGAAAAATAAGTAAAAGTTATCCAAATTGGAAAGGAAGAAGTGAAACTCTTGCTGTTTGCAGATGACATGATTTTATATATAGAAAACCCTAAAGAATCCATCAGAAAACTATTAGAAATAATCAACAACTACAGCAAAGTTGCAGGGTACATAATCAACTTACAAAAATCAGTTGCATTTCTATACTCTAATAATGAACTAACAGAAAGAGAACTCAAGAACAATCCCATTTACAATCTCAACAACAAGAACAAAATATCTGGGAATAAATTTAACCAAGGAGGTGAAAGACCTATACAATGAAAACTATAAGATATCATTGAAAGAAATCAATGATGACATAAAGAGATGGAAAGATATTCCATGTACATGGATTGGAGAATAAACATAGTTAAAATGCCCATACTACCTAAAGCAATCTATAGAGTCAATGCAATCCCAATCAGAACCCCAATGGCATTCTTCACGGAAATAGAACAAAGAATCCTAAAATTCACATGGGGCAACAAAAGACTCTGAATAGCTACAGCAATCCTGAGAAAATAGAACAAAGCTGGAGGCATCACAATCCCTGACTTCAAAATATACTATAAAGCTATATTAATCAAAACAGTGTGATATTGGTACAAAAACAGACACACAGATCACTGGAACAGAATTGAAAGCCCAGAAATAAAACCACACATCTACTGACAGCTAATCTTCGACAAAGGAGCTGAGAACATCCAATGGAGAAAGGAAAATCTCTTCAATAAATGGTGCTGGGAAAACTGGACAGTCATATGCAACAGAATGAAAGTAGACCATTATTGTTCACCATACACAAAAATTAACTCAAAATGGATTAAAGACTTGAAGGTAAGACGTAAAATCATAAAACTCCTAGAAGAAAATATAGGCAGTACACTCTTTGACGTGGGTCTTAGAAGGTTCTATTTGAATACCACGTCTACTTGGAGAAGGGAGACAAAAGAAAAAATAAACAAATGGGACTTCATCAGACTAAAGACCTTCTGCAAGGTAAAAGAAATCAGGAACAAAAAGAAAAGACAACTCATCAACTGGGAGAAAATATTTGCAAATCATATATCTGACAAGGGGTTAATATCTAAAATATATAAAGAACTCATACAACTCAACACCAAAAACCAACCTGATCTAAAAATAGGCAGAGGATATGAACAGATATTTTTCCAAAGAAGATATATAGATGGCCAACAGGCACATGAAAAGATGTTCAACATCACTAATCATTAGGTAAATGCAAATCAAAACTACAATGAGATATCACCTGCACCTGTTAGAATGGCTATAATTACCAAGACAAACACAATAAATGTTAGAGAGGTTGTTGAGAAAAGGGAACCCTTCTACATTGCTGCTGGGAATGCAAAGTGGTACAGCCACTATGGAAAACACTATGGAGATTTCCCAAAAAATTAAAAATAGAAATACCATATGATCCAGCTATCCCACTACTGAGTATTTATCCACAGAACTTGAAATCAACAATACAAAGAGACTTATGCACCCCTATGTTCACTGCAGCATTATTCACAATAGCCAAGATGTGGAAGCAACCCAAGGGTCCATCAACTGATGAATGGATAAAGAAGATGTGGTATATCTATACAATGGAATACTAATCAGCCATATAAAAGACAAAATCATCCCATTTGCAACAACATGGATGGACCCTGAGGGTATTAAGTTAAGAAAAAAGCCAGATGGAGAAAGACAAACACCGTATGATTTCATTCATATTGGAAGATAAACACAGGGACAAAGAGAACAGGTTAGTGGTGACCATAGGGGAAGCGGGTTGGGGGGTGGGCATAAGGGGTAAAGGCGCACATATATATGGTGACTGACAATTAATAATATACAACAGAAATTACACAATGTTATAAACTATTATGACCTCAATAAAATAAATTTTAAAAAAAACTGCAATGAGATATCACCTGCACCTGTTAGAATGGCCATAATTACCAAGACAAACACAACAAATGTTAGAGAGGTTGTTGAGAAAAGGGAACCCTTCTACACTGCTGCTGGGAATGCAAAGTGGTACAGCCACTATGGAAAACACTATGGAGATTTCCCAAAAAATTAAAAGTAGAAATACCATATGATCCAACTACCATATGATCCTCTTTGAAAGCAATTCAATATAAAAATGAAATAAACTGGGAACAAAAATCTATAATCATCACGCAATCTTTTTTAATCCAGAAATTTCACAAAACCAACTAACATCTTCATAATGACAACAGCATACACTGATAATGTTAAATTTTCATGGATTGAAGTTAGAAGTTCCATAATCCACGGAGGGTTTATTTTCTATGACAACAGCATACACTGATAATGTTAAATTTTCATGGATTGAAGTTAGAAGTTCCATAATCCACGGAGGGTTTATTTTCTATGTCCCTCTTCTATGATTTTGTGTCATTGTGATTACCACTGAATCTGTAGTCACTTTGCCTTTTAAAATCTCTCACCAGAAAAAAAAGAATTCTAATCTGTTTCGGAATGAGAAGCACTCAATCTTTAGTCAAACTACCAGATTCAAAACCTGTACTTTCTACAAAGGATACTACCATTTTAGCATTTTCCTTGATAAAGTATCTGTGTTATGATTTGCCTCAATCTTCAAGCTATTTTCTTGTTCCACACTTTTTAATCTGATCACTGCTTCTCCCTGTAATTATTTCTTATGCTGTTGTAATTTTCCATTGGTCTTTTTTAATTCCACTCTGTGTGGGGGCTGATGGCATGCTTGATCTTTAAGGCATCCATTCATTTTGCAATAACCTCTGGGAACCTGCACCCTCCTGACCTTCTTTTCCAGGGTTTTTTATCCTCACTTTGTGCATCTCTGCACATTTGGCTTCAAAATGATTTATCATCCCTGTTGTCTTCGGGAATCACTTTTGTTCTAATTGCAAAGCTAAATAAATTGGATTCCTTCACTGTCACTTTGGAAAATTCTCTCTCAGTTGAACATTTCTAATTATGGCCCAGAGAGCTCTTAAAAATTAAGGTCAGAATCACTCCATTTCAAGAGTGTTACAAAGCATTGTGAGCACAAAGAAGATCTTTTTTATATATAAACAAACATTTAGCTAAGTTTACTCCTATAATGTAAAGGCTTTTCCACATGTTTTCAAATATTTTGAGTCTCAGCACTGCTGTCACATAGTCTCAAAACTATGAGAGACTGACTGGAGAAATGGACACTGGCCAGACCATATATAAAAACTGAACTCTGACCCAAAGTCTGCAGCCACCAGTCCAGAAAACCAACCCACTACCTCCAGTAACCAGTCCAGGAAGCTAACCTACTATCTGCAAGTCAGACTTGGGGGAATTCAGACCATTATCTCCAGGAGCCAGTGCAGGAAGTCAAACAACCACCCCAGTGACAATCAGCCCTAAACAGCCAGGACTTGATCAATAACTGACAGCTTCTCTAATTTTTGCCTTGACATCCAACTTAAGACCAGCCAGAGAAAGCCAAATACACATCGCTAACCAAGCATGTAGAACTCCTCACTTCTAGTTAGCCCCCTACAGCTTCTGCACGCCCTACCCTCTGTCAGGGCACACCAGAGCTTTCCTTTTCTCACTATAGAGCTGCCCCACTCCCCTGCCTGCCTCTGAGTCTCAGCCAAACCCAGGTGACAGTGGCCGAGCCCCCTGCTAGAGCAAGCACTGAATAAATAGCCTTTGCTTGTTCTCATTTGGGTGGTCTTCGTTTTTATCCAACTCACCTTTCAAAAACTCTGGTAAAGCTTAACTTTTAGATATGACGTGAAAACAAGATAAAATGACCACTTTATTTTTCTATTGCATTAAAGTCATAAGTCACCTAATGACCAGGATACATTCTGAGAAACAGGTTATTAGGTGATTTCATCATTGTGCAAACATCAGAATGTACTTACACAATCATCTATGGTATAGCCTACTACACACCTAGGCTACATGGTATTATGGGACCACGGTCATATACACCAAGCACTGGTGATCAAAACATCGTTATGCAGCATTGGACTGTATTCCTAGAAACATAAGGCTTAAACTTCTAAATTTTGCCACATAATTTCCATTAAAATCACACTTACTATAGTGACTTTGTACTTAACATAAAATAATTATTGCCTTTTTAACCTAGGGCTCATGTATTTGTAAACTAGTATTTACTGAGCGCTTGCCATGTGCCCAGTGCCTGGGAGAACACAGATAAAGTCATGATAGCAACATAAACACTCACAGTCCAGGGCAGGGAGGACACTCCCAAGACATTACAACCCCTTGTCCATTTCCGTGACTATCACCCTACTGCTTTTACACATCCAGCTTAGCACAAGGCAATAGGAGTATCTAATGGAAAAATGGTGATTTCTCCTCAGGTTCCCACCAGCTCCCACTTGGAGAAGCGGTCGAGGAAGAACAAAGTACGGAACCTTTCTGACTGATTTAGGACTGACACTTTAGGACCCCATCGAAATGGTTCTGGTTTCCAGAAATAATAGTCACAAAGCTAAGTTGAAAAGAATCAGATCACCAGCTGCTTGATGGATACACAGAACTCTGCATCCTTAACAGGAAGCTTCATTTTTATTCTAGCCAAATATAGGGCTTTCCTTTGGTCTTACTAACAAAATCTCTGACAGGAGATCCTATATCAAAGTTCGGAATGGGCTTAAAAGAACAGGAGGAACACTCTTTTGTACCTGTAATTTTCCCATCAAGCTGATGGGCAATGCTGGTTATTTCCAGAATGGACCATGTTCTCTTCAGTCTCATGGCAGCCTTTCCTCTGAAGTAACAAGACCCCCAAGGGAAATATCAGTGTCATGAGGATTAACCAGGATATTTTCATACCTGCTTGAATGTCCTCAGATCTACAGTTTCCAATTTAGTACCAGGAAGATTTCTTCTTCCATACTCTAGTTAGTCTACCATTTGTGAGAAAGGACGATTTCTCTATTTATTTCTATATCTATATAATGAGGTGTATGCTATGGCAGCCTCCAGACAGGGGATCATAGAACAAGCAGAATAACAATGAGGTTGAAGCAGTCTTGACAAAAATAAACCATGACAATTAAGAGGAAGAGTTATGTGGCAAAATAGCATGCAGCTCAATCCCGGGGTTGTGCCAGGCACAGGAGTTCTGATGTAAGAGAATTACTAATTACCCCGTGTGCCCGGTTCACTAATTTGTTTTGGTTTCCATTTAATCTGACTGGAATGCAAAACTCCTGTTTGGTGTAGCTGCTGAAGAAAATTGTTAGGGCTTCCTATCACGTGTTCATGTAAGATCTTTTCTTTTCCCAAAGCTATACTTCCAGGGGCATATACTGCGGGCTGCCTAGCTGAAAAGGAATACTTGTAAATCTCAGTTACAAGGCCCAGCATGAGCATTCAAGAATATGCAAATTTCAAGCCCAAGCTCCTGTGTGCTTGTCAAGCAAGGGCACAAAATTCACAACAAAGTCAGATGCTAAAATGAAAATAGTACACAAAATATTTCAATTATCCACAAACTCCTACACCTCCTTTGGGGGTATTTTGGGGGTATAGCTATAGAGATTACCTATATGATAGATTCCCTAGTCATTAACACAGGGTTGGAAGATATATTCACGAGATTTTTACTTCATATTTTTCTTTCCAGACAAATGACAATCTCTTCTATTTTTCAAGACTCCTAGGAAGAACATGCCAGGTACCCTCTGGGACTTTTCACTGAACCCCTAATAAAACCCACTTTCCAGTGGTCTTGCAATTGGTTTATCTTTGTACTAAGAAAAAAGCTTCCAAACTATAAAAATTAGGGCCTGGACTGTGTTTCAGATGGTACATTTACACATATACATGCATCATAATTTGAAGGATTTTATATTCCTTATACCCGTAAACTGAAGCAGAATGAGATATTCTTGATCCCTGCACAACAAAATAAAGAAATCTAATCTTAAAGTCATTTACAGTCTCATATAAAATGTGATTTTCAACCCTACCATTTTAATGAGAAGTTGACTCAAACTTCTCTTCTGCTAAGCCCGCACCAAAGCATTTTATATTCTTCCAGATTCTTTACAGGCTTGTACCTGGTAATTAATCCCCCAAGTGTAATATAAAGCTAGGCTAATACAAATAACCAGGCTCCATGAAGCAGTGAGCTGAGCAGGTGATGCAGGAAAGCTGATCAGCATCTTGAACCTGAATGGCATGCAGCAGGGGTGGGAGGAGCAATGGGACAAGGTCACAAAATCAACCACGCAGCCATTCTCCTTCCAGAGAAAGCAGAATTCACTGACTAAATTAAAAATGGCCAGGAAATTTTATTGCCAGCTTATTTCCACAAGGTACACATTATTAAGTGAAAAGAAACAGGAAACCAATTCAGTTCCAGTGTCAATGTAAATAACAGTAATGGGCAATGCAGCAGCACACCATATCTGACCTCCTGGGTCTCAGACTCATAAACCTCCTTTGCTTATGATGACAAATGCTCCAGGGTACATTACATCCAGGACCAAGGGAACTGCATATGAAAGTGAACAGCTCCCAATCCATGACTCTTGTTCATTCTTTTTGGATGAGAATGTGTGATCAGAAGACTGCCTTCCCAGAATTTTGCTAGCATTTCAAATTCTTTCCAGAAAAGCAACTGTCTAAGCTGGGGAATGATTATCTTAGTTATTATCACTGATTGTTTCAGCAAAAACTGGAAAAAGCATAATCTTTTGAAAAGCATGTGTTCTTTATAAATATTTTTAGAATTATAAGAACAAATATGATAATTAACATGCGAAAATAATAGCAGTTCTATGTATATAAGAATGGTTTCTAGATCAAGCATTTAGTAATCATTACAATCTCATCACTAAATCATTTGTGTAAAGAGAATAATTTTGAAATTTGGTCTTTAGTCATCAAGCAGTTTATAATCTGGAAAGAAAACAAAACATTTATGAGACAATAAAGATAGCACGAGTACCTTAATTGTGCCAGCAGACTACCAGTCTTTTCAGAGAAAAAGGATATTGTTAAGGAAAGGAGTTTTCGGGAAAAACATCCATTAAGGAAGCTAGGATTTCAGCTAAGCCTTGAAAGATAAGTAAGATATAGAGAAGTGGCAGGGAAAAACTCCAGCTCTGAAGAATGACATGAGTAAGACTGAAACTGTAAAAATGGATGTGTACAATATTAACCAAGGAAAAATCAATAGCTTTCCCCTATATTTACAATAACCAAATGAATAACAAAAAATTCCATTCACAAGAGCCATAAAATTGAAGAAACTATAAAACACTTATGAATAACTCTCTCAAGAAATGTGCAAGACCTAGATGATGCACATTTTGAAACTTTTCTGAAGGACAAGCCGAAAAGGGAAGAGTCCTTCCTATATGAGATAACTCAACAGCAATACTGCCGATCATTTTCCTTAATGAACTTAGATATTCAATGAGAGTTCACTAAGTATCCTAATGTTTATAGAACTTTATAAAATTTGACAAGCTTATACTAAAAGTCATGTAAAAGAGAAAAGCAACATGAATGGCAAAAAAATTTTGAAAAAGAGGAAAGAGGGAATACTTGTTTGACATAGTATAAAAGTATAGGAAATTAAACAGCATGGGTAAGGGTGCCGGGAATGATAAATAGATCAGTGGAACCAAAGAAAGTCTTCATAAACAATCCCAGTTATTTAGAGCTGGAAACATTAAAAGGTGGCCTTTCAAAGCAGTAGGGAAGGATTATTCGATTTGCCCATGCAGTGTTGGAACAATTGGCTATAAATTTTCTCAAAAATTAAGTTTAGACCCCTGCATCACATTAATAACATATCAATTCTCAATGCATTAAAGGACTAAGTGTGAAAAACAAAACTCTGGTAGCATGGGGGAAAAAACAGGGGAATTGGTTATAACCTTGGGGACAGGCGGGACACAAGCAGAGAAGCAATAAAGAAAAAATGGATAAATCTGACTACATAAAAACTGTAATCTCCACTACAAAAGAGAAACCCAGTCTTGGAGAAAATATTTGGAAAACATAACATAAAGAACTATACCCAAAGTTTTAAAACTTCCAGAGACCTTCTCTTCTCCCATCTATCATCTCAGTATAAACATAGCTCATAAATCAGCAAGGATCTTTCCTTCTTCTCCTAGATATCAATCTTCAGGGATACGAGGAGACTTATATAAACATTAGACCCCAGAAAATGTGTCAGCTGAGTTAGAATGACAGAAGCGCAGAAGGCAGCACAGCTCAGAGAGCACAAACATTACACTTCCGGACACATGGACACATGCTCAGGGCAGGAGTTAGATCCCTTTTTTGACACCACAGTCTTGAGAAATAGATTGAGCTGAGCTGCCAAAAACAGGGTCCATTGGATGCAGTCTTGTTACAAGACCAGATGAGATGTGGTTACAAATAAGTCATATTTTCCAAAGCAGAGGAAAAGAAAAGCAACTAGAAAGTAATTCTGCTCTGGTCTATCTAATATCCCAGAGGAAACTTGCAAATAGGTGGTCAAGGAAAGCCCAATTCACTCAAAGGGACATAAAACCGAAGGAACTGGCAGAGGATCGATGCAAAGATGCAATAATGAAAAATAAAATGAGGGAAGAGGTCAGGAAAACATTAACAGATGAACAACACCCACCAGAGGAAAAAATGTTGCCCGAGAACAGAAAAATCTGTGGCCAAACATTTATGAGGAATTTAAAATATAACAACTCCTAGAATGAAACCACAGAAACCTAAACCTTATTATATCAGAAACACTACACAACACCTACACAAGCATGCACACACATACAACAAAAACAGAAGCAGAGACCTCACAGTCGAATGCTTTCTAATAATTGTAAAACCAAAAGAAATCAATATAATATAAAAGAACTAAAACCAAACTTATGCATATCAATAAATGTAAATGAGCGCAATCAACTTTAAAAAAAGTTTTGATTCCAAAACAAAAACAACTGTATATAAAGCAAAATCTAAACAGAACTGAAAAGGTTGACCATAAAAGGAAATGAAAATTAAACAAAACCAAAAGGAGAAAGAAAATGAGAGAGGGAGAGAAAGAAAATGAGATAGGGAGAGAAATCATGATCTTATTAAAAGATGTTGTAAAATATAGAGCAAAAACCTTTGCAAGATAAAATATATATATATTACAAGGGCAAAAAGAGGTACTTCAAATTCCAAAAGGTGCAATTCACCATAAAGATAACTTAGGAATACCTATGGTCCAAATAGCACAGCCACAACATCTATAAAGCAAAAAGTACAGGAGATACAAGGAGAAATGGGCACTAACAAGCGAGTAGGAGATGCTAAAGTCTAACACTAGTAGACAAAAACAAGTCAAGATTTAAATTATTTAAATCACATAATTAGTTATATCTAATTTATATAGAAAACTCAGAAAATAGTGAAAACAATTTCTCATCAAGTACTTACAGGTAATTCATAAAAGTTAGCTACAGGGGGCCAGCCCAGTGGTGTAGGGGTTAAGTTCCTGGGTTTGGCTTCAGTGGCCCCATGTTTCCAGGTTCAGATCCCGGGTGCAGACCTACACCACTCATCAAGTCATGCTGTGGCAGCATCCCACATACCAAATAAAGGAAGACTGGCACAGACATTAGCTCAGAGCCAATCTTCCTCACCAAAAAGAAAGAAAGAAAGAAAAAAAGATAAGCTGCATATTTGACTCCAAAAACATTAATTCAAAAAGCACCATATTGACATTATTGACATTATATTCTAGTAGGCAGATTTATGGCCCCCATGACCTTTGTCCCCTGGTGTCCTGCCCATGAAGTTCATGGCAAAGATATCACTTAGATCATTAATCAATTGACCTTAAAATAGGCAGATCACCTTGAATCATCCACGTGGGCCCAATGGAATCACACGAGCCCTTCAAAAGCAGAGTTTGTCCTGCTGAGGAAGAGGAAGTCGAGAGAGGTGGCAGTGCGAGAAAATTCAAAGCAGGAGAAAGACAGGGGACTTGCTGGCTTGAAGATGGAGGAAACCACACAGAGGGCATGAGAAGGAAATTAATTCTGCCGAGAGCCACCCAGGTTGGAAGAGGGCCCCGGCCCCTCAGGTGAGAAGCTTGACTCTGGTGGATACTTTGACGCAGCCGTGTGAAGCCCTGGGCAGGAGAACCAGCTGGGCCCCCGGGACTTCTGACCTTCAGAACTGAGACAACGAATGGCTCCTGTTTTAAGCTGCTAAATTTGTGGAAATTTGTTACACATGGCAAACTAACACACCTGGATACCTCTGAAAAGAGGAATGAGATTGACTGGGGTCAACGCAGATTTAGATTCATATGTATTGTATGAATTTTTAACCACAGGAATATATTTATGTATTACATATGCAAGTCCATTTTTAAATTATAAAAATAAATACTAACCTCAGCTCAACCAGTCGTGTTAAATCTGACACCATAGGTGGACAGAAATGAGAGAACGAGAAAAATGAGCTCTCTCAGATTTTAAATAAAAATATATGAAGATTTGTTTACTTGTTTAGCTTCATTTCTTTTGTTCTCAATCTATTGCTAAACATATGGATACTCTATACATTTGAAAAATTGATTGATCTCTAAAGGAACAAGGTTTTCTCAGAATTTATATGTGATAGTACCTGACAGTGTGGGAAATATTTCATCCAAAGAAGGAAAATATCAATAGCAATAAAGAGCCTTGTCTTTTCTCCCCAAAAGAGGCAATGAGAAGTGTAAGGAATAAGTTATTCGACCACTTTTTATAGTAAATTGCTGCCAAGGTGGAAACAATTACACTTGGCCAGCATATTTTACCCCCATTTAAGTAATCACCCACACATGCGTCTCTCAGCAATCATAAGACCTTCTGAACACCTTCATAGTCTTTATGCATAAGTGTGCCTTGCACACCGAAATTACAGTATCAGAAGCTATTTCAACCATTCCAAACAGTAGGAATACTTATAGTCCTGATGCCTTCAAAAATTTTAGCCCACCACTCAATGGCATACCAGTGTGGTATTCTTAATGCCTCTATAACATGTTTAGAGAATTTAAATTGAGTTTAAATTTACAGATTTAGATGATAACATCACATTTATGTTTCGCTATATTACAAGTTAATGTAGCTTTTCAAAACACCCCGAAAAACAGACTCCATAAAGAGACTCTTTCCTCCCCATTGGATTCTGACTTTTCTCACATATGTTTTCTGAAAAGCAGATTCCCAAGAGATTTCTAACAATGGCTTTCCTTCCACTCACTTTCATACCAATGATTCATATTTAATTAATCCAACTCAATCCTTTCTTTTTGAGTTTTGTCCTCACATAATGATTCAAGAGTGAGCCAATTTGTTACCTATTCATTTCTAGAGTGCATATTTTTCTTACAGAGAAATGCTGATATAGATACTAGATTACAAGCAGGATAAAAGAGAAAAATACTGCCTTTTGATAGGACTTGTAAAATTCCTTTTTAAATTCCATTAACCAAAGCCAACTAAGAAAAGAAGGGGAAAAAACTTGTTTTTAAATCATTAGATACCAATGACCAAAAAATACAAGAAAATTGATAACAACAGAGGAAACAAACAAGAATGACTAAACAATACAAAATAGTAAGTTAATAAGTTTGGATTTCCTAAGTCACTGAACACTAAGAAAGACACAATAACTTGGAGCTGCCCTTTCATATGGGTCCTCAGCTTACTTATTGATTAATCATTTCTGGTTTTCCCATGACTATTTAGACAACTGTATTTTGGAAAACCACAGTTGTATTTTCTTTGAATATATGTTCTCAAAAATGAAAATAAAACTATTTTTTAGATCTATTTTAGGTTCTCTTAGTAGCTAAGTCTGGATATTTAATTCTTTCTTGATAAAATCAAGCATGTTTAGTATCTGGTATCTAGTAAGCATTTAGTAAATTTGTTAAATATATGAACCTAACAGACACACATACACACCAGAAAGCAGCAAAGAAGAGACCTCATTGTTTAATATCTTGGTACCTTGAAGTGAAACCATTCAGGTCATCAGGGCCCGGCAATTCTCCTCATCTTTAGCTCCTCCTTCATTCTGAGTTCCATGGTCATGTGTGTTTTGCAAAAGCTGGGCAGCACTGGACAATGGGGAACAAGTGGCTACCACCTTCCTGTGAACAGCATCGCTCCCATGACCCTCAGCAACCACAAGCAGGGTTCGATGTTGGTGGGTTGAATGAATAAGCTTATTGCTCCTTGGAGGAATTTGGAATTTCCGGAATAACTGAGGAGTATATTGTACTCTCAGGATATCCTGATCCTGCAAGCCTGCCAATGGGAATTTACTACACTGGCTTTATCTCCAGGTACAGTATATGCACTAAAACAAAGGCCGGTGTCTGCTGCTGCGTCCCCAGTGGCGAGAATCTCATCCCTGGGAGCCAAGTGGTGAAGCAGGATAGATTTCTACCCACCAGTCCTAAAGATCCACTTGGGGAAATTACGCTTTCCAGCCCTGTAACCTTAAGGTTTGCTCGATTCGAGGTCTTGGCTGCCAGCATGATGATCACTTCCACAAGAGGATACAGTGAGGTTCCACCAAATCTAAAGCTGTAACTCCCACCTCTTCATTTTGTCTCCTCAAGCCAGTGGGTGAGGATGAAAAAGGACCCTGGGCTGCCGTTGGTGCTTTTAACAGTGAACAGGCCTCTGCAGCAACCAGTCCTGGAAAGGGGAAGAAAAGACCACACTGCCCGCACCCAGCCTCCAGGGACAAGCCCTGGATCACTTCACCTCTGCAGGGCGGAGCAGCTGATACATTTGCCATGATGAGGGAAACTAGGATGGGCGGGGGAGAGGAAGCTGGTGCTTTCAATTACGGTCTTGAGAGCAGCTGCCGCAATGGGTTCTGTAGCGTCTTCCACGACTAACACAATTGTACTGAGTCTTTTTGGAGAGTATAGCTGGCCACTGTGACGCTCAGACGAGTGGATTTCAGTGGAGCACCGGGGGCTGTATTGGATGCCTCCTACACACCACTGCAAGTCCTCTGGGTCCCACCTCCTGCTCTAGCTTCAGTTGCAGAGGCTGCATCCAAGCAGTCTACAGCCAGCTTTGTGCAGGTGCAACCAGGTAGCGCTTTGCCCTAAGCCAATCCTACATGCCTCCCCCTTCTGACCAGGTCTTCGCGGTCCCCCAGCCAAGGGCAATAAATCTGAAAATACCTCTGTTTCTATCAACCTCAGCAAGCTAAATATATTTTGCAGTTTCACTTGGTGTTATGCAACTGAATCAAAAGCTATTGTACTCTTGCCAAACTCTGCTCAAGTGTCTGACCTGAAGCTGCCAGGTCTGTGCCAGAATGCTCTACAGGAGGGCTGGGCTGTGCACCTTGCTGGGACAAGAATGGCGGCCTGGCCTCCCCACACTGCAGGAACTGGTGGAGGCAGAACTGCAAGCAGACTGGAAGGCTTGCCATGGGCATCGTGTTCTGGCCTGTGCTGACATTTACCAAGTAGTTTCCCTTAATATGTCTGCCTCAAGGAAGGGGGTCGTACTTGATTCGAAGGGAGACGGGCAATCTATTAAAACCTTTAGTCAGAGTCGGTTTCAGAACTGATTTAGAATGCTATTCATATTAAGATCAGAGAGCATGTGCATGGATGAGGTACTCTCTCAGATTTAGACTAATGAAAACCCAGTGTAGAATGGATGTCACCGGGGAAAACTGGGTGCAATGCTGACAGGCCAAACGTCACGACTCTACACAAACCCAGTCTCGGCCACAAAATGCCCACGCTCTCTCAGTGCACGCCCCACCGAGCTCCAGCTTACATCCCAGCCCATAAAGGGCAAAGGTTGCAGAGGGTAACCAGGGAGGTGCACACTCTTTGATGGGGGGTAGGGTGGAAGTTTAGGATTCACCCTGAGACGGATTCTCTCTTCTTCAGTGAGGGATAGAGAACTGGCAGTAAGCTCACTGAGCAGACCCAAAAGTAGGGAGAGAGGCAGGGGGAACAGGCACGTCTGGGCTTTCACCACAGGCCTGAGCTCCCTGCTCCAACGGGCCACTACTGGTGCTGGTCAGTGGAATGCTGTCCTGTGAAAGGAATACAGAAGCTACTGACTCCTTCCCCTAGGCACTACCCTGTGTCACTGGAACTAAGTCAAGTCCCAAATGGCAGAGGATGTTAAAACTGAATGCAAATCTGTGCCGCTGATCCAGAAGGCAGTGCTCGAACAGGGAACTTATTAGAAGCGTTGATCCCTGCACCCAGTAGACTGTGTGTGTGACACAGGTCCCGTCCTTGGCAGCAGGCGGGAGGGCTCTGTCAACACTCATGGTGACAACAGCTTTATTCACCACATCCGAGGGTATCTGGGCAAAGAGCAAAACATCTCCACAGTAGGCTGTGTCCTCTATGAAAATACTTGTCAGGACATGAGTTTCCCACATAAATCCACTGAGCTCAGGAGAGAGACCACGAGGACTGCTTGCCACAGACAGCATTCCACCAGACAGGATTACAGAAACACTTCTCCTAACCCAGAGGTCTGCAAACGGCAACCCCTGGGCCAAATCTGGCCCATTGCCTGTTCTTCACACAGCCTACAAGGTAAAAAGGTTTTCACATTTTTAAATGGATGGAAAAATAAAAACAAGAGTGTTTCTGATGTGTGAAAATTGTATGAAATTCAAATTTCAGTGTCCATAAATAAAGTTGTATTGGAACGCAGCCACGTTCATTCATTTTTGTACTGAGGCAGCTCTCACACTACGACAGAGAGGAGTAGCTGCAAAAGTTTAAGAGATTTATTATCTATCCCGTTACAGGCTGAATTGTATCCCCCCAAAAATTCATATGTTGAAGTCCTAATCGCCGGGGCCTCCGAATGCTACCGCATTTGGAGACAGGGCCTTGAAAGGGGTACCGAAGTTAAAATGCAGCTGTTAGGGCGGCCCTCATCCAATCTGACAGGTGTCCTTATAAGAAGAGGGGACTTGGACACACAGAGCGACACCAGGGATGCCCATGTGCACAGAGGAAAGCCCACGTGAGAAGGCAGCGAGGAGGTGGCCATCTGCAAGGCTCTGAGAGAAGCCTCACCACGAACTGACTCAGCAGGCACCTTGGTCTTGATCTTCCAGCCTCCAGAACTGTGCGAAATAAACTTCTGTTGTTCACCCCACCCAGTCTGCAGTATTTTGTTACGGCAGCTCCAGCAGACTAATACATATCCCTTTACAGACAAAGTGTGCTGACCCCTGTCCTATACAACACCCTTCAAAAATTCACCGATAGATCAACAGCACTGGAGTCCAGCGTGTCGTCAGGGGCCCCGGAGACGTCTGGGCCTGATCCACTCCATCTCCTTCTGAGACAATGCAGAGGGGCACACGTGCTGTTGCCTATTGGGAGGATCCTGACATGCAGTCACTCAGGATGGGCATCAAGCTCCCTGTCAGACTAGTAAAGGAGGACCACCATGCAGCCCGCAGACAACACCTGCAGAGTTCCGGGCCGAGGCCAAGACACGGGTCTGCACAGCCGCCCCTCCATCGGGCAGCACCTGCCCCAAAGCTCTGCCTAACAGCCCCAAGCTGTGTCCCTTCATGTCACTGCAGCACCTCCAGGACACCACACACAGTTTAGAAACATTTCCTCGGGCCGTGATATTTAATCCTCTTACAGTGTTTATTGTGACAATCCCTGGTTTCTGTGTCTTTCTTTCCCTCCTCTCTCCTAGAAAGACATAAAACATCCTGGCTGTTTTGTTCTCGGGGCCGTGTCTCTCTGCATGTCTCATGTTAAAAAAAAAAAAAAAAAAAAAACCCTCAGCTGTTTGCCTCTTTCCTGCTCTTACTCAGAGGATGGGCTATCAGCATTTGCTTGCTTTGCTAAAATGTGCTTCACAGACACGCAAGCCCTGCTTAAGGAGATGGCATCCATCCTCACACTCTGAAACACAGCAGTCCCTTCAGAACTGCTGCAGCCTTTCATGTCAGCTCCACAAGTCTCAGGCACAGCCTTTTACCCAGACGCAAAATGCACTTTAGCGCTCTATTCTTACCTCCAAAAAAGAGAAAACGCATAGACAAAGCAATGCTGCCTTGATAAAAGCTCAATCTTTTTTGGTAAATACATGGATGAAGCTTAATGTAATTTATTAGTTATGAATTCTTGGATTTATCCACATTTTTAAATTGCACCAAACATATTAAAAAACCAATAAAGATAGATCCTTTTTCTCAACCTGTGATAACCACATTTAAAATAAGAGAATAGTCACCATAACCTCAACCACTCAAGGATATTAAACACTTATCTCTTAGGCCATTAGTAATATATACAACAGTCCACTTTAGCAATTAATATGAGTAAGAGAGGGGGCCAAATGTCTACACCTCTCAGGTATGATGCTAGGAACCAGAGCTAAATAAGATATGGTGTTACCTTTAAGAAGCTCACAGCATCATGGAGAAGGCAGCTGAACTTGCACCAGCAGCGCAAGGTGAGTCGTGTGCTGTGTGCTGGTAACACAGCAGAGAGCAGAGCATCTAATCCAGACCCAGGGAGGATGAGCTGGAGCAGGAAGGAGGCAGCAAAAACAGTCAAAGAATACTTCCCAGAGCACAGTGTCACCTAGGCTATATCTTAGAGAATATAGAAATTTAGCCAGGTAATAAAAGAGGACACAAAAAGGGCAAATGTGCCATCCAGGTAGAAGAAAAGCTTCACATGAAATGTAAAGTGTTTCCATGAGCAACATAAAAGCTCATGTTAAATGACATTTTGAAAAGGAAAGTGATGTATCTAGCATTTACAACCTAATGCTAGTCTTAAATCTGCACCTACATAAGGCCTGATAAAACTTATATCTACACACGTGCTAAGAATCTTATTTCTCAATTCCCTACTCGGTCAGGCAACAAGAATTTCTGAGCCCCTACTGTGTGCCAAGAACCACTGAAGACACATGAGGGACCAAGACAGACCATGTCCCTGCCTTTAACAAACTAATAATCTGCTGGGTTCAAAATAAACATTTATGCATATTTTAAGAAAACTAAAAGTCCTCATATGCTATAAAAAAAAATCCGCTTAGTAAATTCTGATAACAAATGATAATCTAATGATCTAGAATCCTGTTCAACACAGTATCCACCAGCCACATGTGTCTATTTAAGTTTAAACAAGCTAAAATTGAATAAAATTTAAAATTCAGTTACTCAGTAGCATTAGCCACATTTCAAATGCTCAACAGCCACATGTGGCTGGTGAACTCGTTACTGGACAGCACGGACACAGAACATCTCTATTATCCCAGAAGTTTCCGTTGGACAGTGCTGATCCAGAACATCTTCCATGTAAAATCCTCTCCCACACCGACAAGAATTAAAAAGGATTTTGTCAGAGATCCATTGACTGACAGCTCATTCTGTATACTAATTCAAGAAGAAAAATCTACTATTACTTTTAAAATTTGGCCCAAACACAATTCTTTCTAAATCATAAAATTTCCCCAAACTAAGATACAACATACCTTGGATATAAACTTTTATATGTGACAGTTTACCTTTTGGACACAAGGTTGCGAATATGCTTTCTTGCCTCTACTCCTGATGAATGAGAATGATAAATAAGAAAGATCCATAATGTTTTTTTTTTAACGAGTAGGAGATTTTGCTAAGGATTACAGAATCGTACAGACGCAGGAAATGTGAATGTGAAGCACGGAAGGAAAATCATAACCTAGAATATGTACAGTGGGGACTTCAGTCAAGCCGGCTGCCAATTTGCAGAAATTTAAGACTCAAAAGTTCAGGAAAGGAGGAGCATAAGACATGCGAATAAAAATAACCTATAAATGTCGATTCCTCACCCCATCCCCTACTTCTATGTGCAAAACACCTAGCAGCCTGTTTTTATAATACAAGCCACAGAAAAAGATGCTCTTCCCTAAAGAAATTGGACACAATGTTGGGAAGAACCAGGCCAGCCATTATGGGGGACCTAGCAGTAAGCGAAGCCATCTGTAGCTTGGTGTTTCAGAATGTATCAAAAACTAACTAACTAAACTAACTCATGATGTGAGGGATGAGTTTGTCAGTGCCTCATTCTTAACTACAAATGTGCAACTAGGCATCACCAGACATTTGAGAAAATCCTGCAACATAAAGACCAAGATTTAAAAAACAAAACCAAACCAAAAGATCCCAGGGTTAAAAAAGAAAAAAGACACAATGCAGGAAAGAGAACTTTTTAAAAAGTCTAATTAGGAGACCTCTAAAGAGATAGTCTATCCATAAATAATAACTTGCTATGAAAAAGGATAAGTCAGAGAATTAGAAAAGACTCCTAGAAATTCAATATATAATTGCCAACAACTTCAGTAAGAAGATAGGAAGAAGATAAATAAAGGATATCTCATATAAGAAACAGAACAAAAAGAAGAGATGATAGTTATCAAATAAAATCAGAGAAGAAATCCAGTTTGTTTTCCATCAAACTAACAGACTCCAAACAGAAATAATGGAGAACAGAAAAAAGAAATTGGTTAGATAATTTTTATGACCCTGAGAATAAAGAGAAGGTATTAAGGCTTCCACAGAAGATGGAGGAAAACTCACTCACAAAGGAAAGAGAATGAAATTTCTCCTCACTAATACTAAATGGTAAACGGCAATGTAGCAACATCTTCAAATTTCTGAGGGGAAAATCATTCTCGATGGAAATTTCTATATAAGTCAACCACTTAATTGATTGTAAATGCCAAATGAAAACATTTTCAAACATGCTAGGACTCAGTAGATTTATTTCCTTCTTAAGAAGTCAATTAAGGATGGAAAGAGGAAATCAGAGGATGTAGGAAAGGCTGCATCCAATAGAGGAGAGCTATGAAGGGAAGTCCCTAGGTGAGAGCTGTGTAGCGGTCCTAAAGAGCAGTCATGTAAGATCAAAGAAAAAAGACAAAGAATTCAGAGAGATGTCTTTGGGTAAAGGGAAAATCAATAAAATAGATGGTATTATATTGATTTATTTAAAAATGAGACATGATAAAGGCAAAGAGTCAAGTAAAGAAAAAAAAGGCAATAGAAACTCCATGTGAAACAAAGAGTCCAACAACAAGGAGAATATAATCATTGTATACTCCACGGCCCCCTAGTGAACAGTAAGTACGTAGCCAGACCAAGTACACTATTTTAGTTTCAAGTTCTTATCAAAATCTCGACAAAGAGAAGAAGACAATTATGGCTACAGAATAAAATGAAAGGTTATGTGGACAATGTAAAACAAGAAACAAGAGTTACAGAAAGCAAGAGCTGGAAAGTAAGAAGAGCTGAAAGAATAATGTTATTGGTATCTTCATATTACAAAGTGAGGAATCAAGAGATATTGTCTATAATGGATGAAACAAGACAAAAAGGTAAAATTTTACTTAGAGTCTGAAAATAATCAAGGAACTAAAAGTAACAACACAATCATTCTGGGATGGAGACAGAGGAGTTTGGTTTAGTGATTCAAGGACTTGTCTCACAAAACATGTCTAAACTGACGAATCAAGAAATAACAATATAGGGGCCAGCCCACTGGTGCAGCGCTTAAGTTCACATGTTCCACTTTGGCGGCCAGGGGTTTGCCGGTTTGGATCCCAAGTGTGGACCTACGCACTGCCTGTGGAGCCACGCTGTGGCAGACATCCTACATATGAAGTAGAGGAAGATGGGCATGGATGTTAGCTGAAGACCAGTTTTCCTCAGCAAAAAGAGGAGGGTTGGAGGCAGATGCTGTCTCAGGGCTAATCTTCCAAAAAGAAAAAGAAAGAACAATTTAGGGGGCCAGCTCCATGGCCAAGTGGTTAAGTTCACCAACTCTGCTTCGGCGGACCAGGGTTTCAGCGGTTCAGATCCTGGGCGCAGACCCAGTACCACTCATCAAGCCATGCTGAGGCGGCATCCCACATAGCACATACAGAAGGACCTACAACTAGAATATACAACTATGTACTGGGGGGCTTTGGGGAGAAGAAGAAGAAAAGAAAAAAAGAAGACTGGCAACAGATGTTAGCTCAGGTGCCAATCTTTAAAAAAAAAAACAAAGAAATAATTTAAACAATAATTTAGCAATATAGAGGTAAATACCAGAGAAAAGGATTAATAGAGCTAAAGATGGTTCCCTCTAAAACTAAAATTAGAGAAGGGGAGGATGTTGCTTTTCATCATAAATACCTCTGTACCGTCTGATTTTTTTAACTGCATGCGTGTAATACTTAGATCAAATTTGTCCATTACTCTGTTATAACAATAGTAACAGTTTTTATTGTTGACAAAGCCAGGATTTCAAGTGAGGCAGTTTGACTTTAGAGTCCACATTCTTAACCACAAAATTAATTAGATGCCTCCACCTAAGATAGAGTTGGTAAAAAGAAATTAGAAAAAACAATTTTTTTTAAAGCCTGGAACCTGAGCTAACATCTGTTGCTAATCTTCTCTTTTTTTTCTTCTTCTTCTTCTCCCTAAAGCCCCCAAGTATATAGTTGTACATTCTAGTTGTAGGTCCCTCTGGTTCTGCTATGTGGGACACTGCCTCAGCATGGCCTGATGAGTGGCACCATGTCCACGCCAGGATCCGAACCGGCGAAACCCTGGGCCGCTGAATCATAGCACATGAACTTAACCACTTCACCAAGGGGCCGGCCCCAGAAAAAACAATTTTAAGATGTAACATTTTATAGACCAGTGACCTCCAAGTGTGATTCCCAGGCCAGTGGTATCAGCAACACCTGGAAACTTCTAAGAAATTTGATCTAAGTATTATATGCATGTGGTTAAAATTCAGCCAGTCCCCACCCGAGGCAAACTGAATCAGAAACTGTGGGGCGGGCTCCAGCAATCTGTTTTAATGAGCCCCCAGTGCATTCTGGTGCTTACTAAAATTTAACAACCACTGTTAGGGACACAGAAAAAAGCTGGGAAGAGTAGGCACCGGCTGATTAATAAGTAAAGCTCTGGGAAGAAGAACTTCTGTATTCTTGGTTTGTAAGGGGCAAGCGTTATTTTCATATAAATATAGTTTATATAATGGCAAATATATGTAAATCTACGTGTGTGTTTGAATAGCAAAATATGAAAGTTTTCTAGAATCATCAGAATACTCATTTAAATATGCTTACTTTCCCAAAAAAATAGATAGGAAGTTTCAGATAGATGCGCTCTCCAGACACTAAAACAGACAACCAAGACAGAGTTGAACATCTGTACAGATACAACCAACATACTAGCAGCTTTGCTAAAATTCTCGGTAAGCGCATCTACAGTGGCCGATGCACTTCCCGCCACCTCTCTGTGGCACGACAACATTTAGGTCTCTGATATTCTTAAATGTGCATCCGTGCAAGAAAACCATTATCAACCAATTAGATTAAATTTCTTCTTCACAAATGTTATTCTAATTCTGGCAAAAGAGCCCGAACTATTTTTCAAATATATTTATTGTACTGCTAACCATCTTTGATTTCCACAAATCCAAGTTTAAATTAACATATTTAATCGCAGCCTTTTTAATCCAGTGATTCCAGTCAACTCAATAGTTTTTGGATCATATTCTAAAGTAAAGAAAACCTTGAGAGAAGTTCTCAGTACTTGAGATAAAAGTTATTTGTACATAAAATATTTTAGAAAGAACAGAGAAGTGGCAAAATTGGAAAAACTAGGGCAAAACTAAAAGGAGAAAAAGAAAAGAACAGATGAGGAGGATGATTTACTGTGATTCAAGTTCAAATTAAAGAATAAAGCAGATATAAAATGAAAAGAATGCAGAAAAAAGAGGAAGTGTGGGTGTCACCAAAGGAATCTGACGACAGAATCATAAAATGAAACCGACCTGGAGAAAATGGAGATTTAAAAACCATCATTATATTTGATCTATATAATCCAGTTTAACTGCCTGTTAGAAAAATATTTGGTGCACATCTAGATGCAATTTTTTTTTAGCTGTTCTCTTTTTAGAAGATTTATTTGCAACAGCGCTGCATGGTTAAAATTCCACAACAAAGGTGAATGCAAGTGTAAATATTTCCCCAGCTCCGAATTCTGAAAAACTGTCTTTCTCCTCTTTTGGAAAAGCAGAAAGTTCTTGGATTTTTTTAATAATCAAAATTTAAAATAAAATATTCATTAAAGCAAATCAAAGTAAATCCACCTTAAGTCTCCGAAGCCAGCCCAGGGATATTCAACGTTCTTTTCAGACTGCTCCCTTTTCAGGTCTTGCAGGAATTCAACAAACATCATAACTGAAATATATGTGTGTTCATAGAAGTGGAAGTCACTATACAATGTCCCTTCTAGTTTACTAATGAAATAAAATCATAAAGCATTAACAAGCAGTCTATTCCAACCTATGTTCAGGGTTAAACTATTACAAGATCCTTCCCTGTAGAGCCATCCTTTCCTGGCCTGAACGTAAAGACCATTTTTTGTGGTCATTATTAGTATTGAAATGTCAATCCAACATCCATGTCTACTACCATTTAAAAGCCCTAAAATACAAGCGAACATTTTATAACAAAATTATAGGCAAGCACTAAGTGCAAAAATTGCCTTTGATCATTTAATTAAAATTATCAGTAATTTCTCCATTTCCCCTCTTACTGCCTTTGGACAATGACATTCTAGTCACTCATGTTGATCCAATAACAAGTCCCTGTGCCTGACACACAGTAGGACTCCAACAAATGATTGGAGTTGTACCAAGTTGAACCCAGGTCCATGAAAACTGTTTTCTTAGTCATTCTATATTGCATGTATTTATGAGTTTTGCTATGGATTGAATATTTGTGTCCCCGCAAAAGTCGTATGTTAAAATCTAATCCCCAATGTGATGGTATTAGGAGGCGGGGCCTTTGAGAGGTGATTAGGTCATGAGGATGGAGCCCTCATGAATGCAATTAGTACCCTTAGAAAAGAGACCCCAGAGCACTCTCTCTCTTGCCCCTTCTACCACATAAGGACACAGCAAGAAGACAGCCATCCACCAGGAACCAGAAAGAGCTTCCTCACCTGACACTGCATCAGCTGGTGCCTTGATCTTGGGCTTCCCACCCTCCAGAATCGTAAGCAATAAATGTTTGTTGTGGAAGCTGCCCAGCTTGTGGTGTCTTTGTTATCGCGGCCCAGACAGGCTTACTGATTCAGATTTGCTTGGTTTTAGGTAATCCTCACGTGTTTAACCATCAGTATATATGATCACTAACACATTTCTGTTTTAAAAGCCCTACATTTTAGATGAAACGAGGCCTGAATATTTCAAAATAGGAGTGGGAGAATTGCTTCTGAAATCAAAGTATAAACATGATGGGTAGATCAGAGCACAAATATGCAAGTTGAAAAAAACGTTGTTCACCAATTGCAATACTACACATTACCCTAATGGTCTATTTAGCTTTTTTCATCCTACGGCGGGTCGTCTACCCTGGAAGGCGAGAACAGTGTCGGTCATAGGCCTGCATCCACAGAGCCTAGCCAACCACAGCTGGGAGAAGAATCTCCTCCAGCAAGGAGTGCTGTGACTCCCCCAGCAAAGCAACCCCTTTTGTGGAAATTTTGATGACAAATATTTAAAGCATCTGAATACCTTTGCTCAGAATCCATGCTAACTTACAAACCTTATGATTTAAGTTTCTATGTTTCCACTGTTAGTCAATTGGCATCCTGATTCTGGTAAAATTGGGTTTTAGAAACCTGGCTCATGAGCTTGACCAATGTGACAGCTTTGTTCTGACAAGATCAGATTTCTGGTCCCGGTCTATTTCACAAGGATAACGAGTCCAGGCCGGTCAGGCACCTGGGGTAGTGAGGAGGACCAGCAGGAGGTCTCCCCAGGTGGTGCCTTCTTGACTTTCTGTTCAATTTTGCTGTGAACCTAAAACTGCTCTTAAAAAAAACTAGTCTATTAAAAGTAAAAAAAAGTATTCATTGTTGATCTGAAATTCAGTTTTAACAGGTGTCTTGTATTTTCATTCACTAAATCCAGCAATCCTCTCGGAAGAGCACAAAAATTTCGAATTATAAAAATAATAATGCATATTTTAATATCTTGGACCTATTTTGGACTTCCTTACCCCCACTCATCATCCACCCAGCTGAGACACCCTGGTTGAGCAGAGGGAGAGGTTTAGATGGGCTGGACGCCCTCAACACTGGCTTAGTTAATGCGCCACAGTTTGGCTTCCTCTAATGAAACCAAGATTTAAAATAATTTTTTTACACTCATTTCTAGTCTCCTAAACCAACACCGTTTGTTTACCTAAGGTTCACATTTGATCACAGGCTTTCTTGTTTACAGGTGTGTTGTTTCAGTAACTTCATTAAAACTCATGAAACTAGAAACCAGGATTTCAATTATTTCAGTGCTCACCAGCAACCTAAGGTGACATCCAAAAAATGCTCCCCATGGATGTTTGTTAACTTATTCTCCTCTTGTCTCAGATATTTTAAAAGTAATCTATCTGACCTTTAATGCAACATGCTTTCTTTCCATTAATAAGGCTATTTCTTAGATCATTTACATAACATCAGTATAAACTTAGCATTTTCTTTATTCAGGAAGCTATCTCCACCAAACTTTGCAGAGCCAGGATTAGAATCTCTGTATTTCTGAAGTCATCTGTCGACACAAGTGTGGTTGAATAATTACATTTAGCAATCTATAACCTGAGGCAATTCCAGTGGCTACAGTTATGCCACGGCTGAGATTTCAGGTATCAGCACATCACCGAGATAACAATAAAGCTCATAAAACTGAACCTATTATCTGCCAAACACATCTCTGGATGCTTGCATCTTGGAGAGAAGTCTATTATAAAGATACTGACACACATCACACCCCCCGCCATCCAACTACACACTTACAATATTATTATTGACAGTAAGCACCAACTAAGGCTTGTCATCAACCATAATCGGCTGATCTGCCTGGGACAGATTTAATTTACTGACATAAAATATTCTCATTTTCTGCTTTCCCAGGTTAGGCATATGCATGAGAGGTCACATGAAGCAATAATTCCCACCCTGGGGGCTGACTGTTGGTCACCGATTATGACCGGACATTGGAAATTCTTTGCTCCAAAAAAACTATGATGAATATGAAGAGACTTTCAAGCTATTCATAGACTTTCTAGATGCTTTTACTTAGAGGCTTTTCCCAAATCCAAAGCTAAGATAAAATAGCTCAGCATAGCATTCATTTTTAATGACTCTCAAGCTAGAATGTAAATCCATGTTCAGCGTGCATTAACTCTCATCAGGATTTTAACAACCGGCCTAAATCTTGCCTTTGCCTGCACTGGGTGAAAATCCTCACAGACCACGGTGATGCCAAGGCAGACAGGGGCTGAGAGCCGCAGAATTCCTAACAGCTGACTGGAAACAGGGAAAAGCACACGCAATTTTAACACAGTGAAGCCAGTCCCCCCTTCACGTGTGGAGTCCTGTGTTGGACCTCACCCCTTACTAACCCCCCAAGCAACAAAGAGACAAATGAGGGGCTTTATTATTTATCTTCAGTGAACAGAGAAGCCCTTAGGGGAGTAAACGGGCTGCCAAACATTAAGAACAAGTAGCCCAATTAGGAACCAGAGTTTGGGTTGTAAGCACTTCTGTAAAGAAAATCTAGAAAATACATAGCACTGTTTAGCAAAATCTGAGAACTCAGACCCAGCAATGTCACCCATCTCTCATCAGGTGCATCCAAGAAATAAAATATGGCAATGCCTAGGAATGAAAATTAAAGCTGACATCAGGATATATACTTTGGCAGTCCCATGCTAGTCTAAACCACATTCAAACACAATAAATGACACTTCTTATCAACAGTGCCCCCTGACATGATGGAACAAATTAGCCACCCCATATTCAATGAACGAAATGATCAACCCTCTCTACCTGCACAATGACATGTAAATATTATTCTACGTGTGTGCCTTTGAAGAATATCTATTGGGATATAAAAAATCCCACCAGAGGATAAAATATGTTATTAAAAATAAATGAAAATTCCATATCAGTCTGCAGAAAGAAATCATTCTGTGCTTTGTGGCCCCACGTGCACAAACTCGCTTTTAGACGCAGGTGTTCAGTACCCTTATATAAAACTGAACTTCAGATTGTGTGTCAGGTACACTAAACATTCACCGGTCATGAATCACTTGCTGTGGGCATGAAGTGTCTCTCTGGGACTTTTCTCTTCATTTGCTCTAGTAAGTAAAGTGTGTGCTCTTTATGAATTCTCTGATGAAGCTCAGAGAAAGTGACTCAGAGAACAGGATGGCCCTGTACCTGAAACATGGGCTGCCACATAAAAGGGAAAAAAGGTAAGCTGGTTACTTTGGCTGGTGATTTAATTATTTTTAATTTATTATCATCATTATCAGCCTGTCATTCTCGCTTTGTCACCTCTAACCTACACATGCGGTATAAGACCTAAAATTAGGATTCTGTGTTATGCACTGTCTTGACATCTGAGACCAAGAGGGCCCTGGATAGCCTAACCTCAAATTCCACTCCCACTCTGCTCCTACAGAAAATATCCCCTAGCCAAATGACCTTTATCACAGGGACCAGGCACAGCTGCTGCCTATCCCTGAGTAGTGGGTTTCAGTTCCCTGCCAGCCCACGGAATTAGTCAAACAAGCCATCATATCCTCCCAGGAGAACCACGGGGCACCTCACCCTCTTGCTACTACAAAGCCTGATCCCATAGTCCCTGCTTGTTCACTCTGTTCCCAAATGCAGCCCCATGTGGTCCAGCATGGCGAGGAGTGTGTTCCTACCCCCGGCTATGACGAATAAACTGCTGTCAACTTCATCTGTCCATTGTCAGCTTTGTGTTCCACCAGCCCTTCCCTCAGCAAAAGGGTGAATAGGAGGTGATTAAACAACACATTTCATAATTGGTTAATTCTCAAAATTCCCTTGAGCTATCACCACAGGAAATCTGAGCTGTTGGGACCTCCCAGATGGGTCAGGGGTAATTCAAGGGAAAGGCTCCCCTCATGCCACACCACAAGACAGGTCTTGGATCTTGTTTTTTTGCAAGAAAAAAACAAAGTAAGAATGATTATATCTTGAACCTTCCCCTCTTCTTGCAAAAGTTCTCTAAAGACACAAGTTCATGGAACAAAGATTTTTCTTCTGTTAAAAAAAGTTCCAGGCAAAGGTTTCTTTCAGGTTAGTTCTATGCCAAACAGTCATTTATCCTTCCTTCCTCTCTTTTCATGCTTATCATGGTGATTTTAAGACTAACTCCCCACCTACAACATTATGTCCCCATTATCCTACCTGTGAAAATTCTAAAACTTCTGCAGCAGCCATTAAATAAGGCATACTGCCATGCTTCAGCCTAGACACTCCATGGTTTAAAGACGTATTTATAGGAATCCACAGGGAACTATAATTTATCACATCATATGCCAGTTAGTCTCCATACCCCGACCACACTCACTTCTCTCTAAGCAGAGATGTGACAGTTACCACCAAGCCATTTTCCGGGGAGCACAAGGGTGCTCACGACAGCACTAGTCACTGGAACGGCTGGAAAAATGTGTTCAGCTGATGCGCCCACTGACCTGTGTCCATGGGCCACTGCAGCTCCTCAGGACACAAGTCACCACGCTGCAGGCTCGGCAGTGGGCATGCTGCTCCCGTGACCACCGATCCCTCCAGGTTCCCACGAGGCAAACAAGCTAATGACTTGTTTCTTTATGACAGGAATCATTTACAACAGCCCTTTGAAAATTCCACCCCTTAGCAGCACCAACTGAAATGAATGCTATGGTAGCTAATGTTAAAGTTCTTTCTTTCTACTTCTGTGTTTAAACAAACTTTACTGCAGACCTACTGTTTAGCAGGTGTTGTCCCAGATTCGAAGACTACAGCGATGTGTCAGTTGCGGTTCTCCTCCTCCATCCGCTCAGGATAGTGGGTAAGACAGGCAAGGAAGCACTGAAAATACTACAGAAAACAAGAGGCGAATGGGTAAACAAACTGAGGTACAGCCATTCAATGGAATATTATTCAGAGATAAAAAGAAATGAGCTATTGAGCCCTTAAAAGACATGGAGAAACCTTAAATGCCAATTACTAAGTGAAAGGAGCCAGTCTGAAAAGGCTATATACTGTATGATTCCAACCATCTAACATTCTGGAAAAGGCAAAACTATGGAGACAGTAAAAAGATCAGTGGCTGCCAGGAGTTTGGGGGGGAGGAGGAAGGGATAATGAAGTGGAGCACAGGGGATTTTTATGGCCATGAAACTCTTCTGTATGATGCCATAATGGTGGATACGCGACAATATGCCTTCATCAAAACTCACAGAACTGTACAACACAGAGAGAACTTTAATGTAAACTACAGACTTTAGTTCATAACAAGGTATCAATATTGGCTCATCAAGTATAACAAATTGACCACACTAGTGGGAGATGTTAATAACAGGAGAAACTACGTGCAGGGGAGAAGAGTATCGGGAAATCTATTTGATCAATTTTTGTACTATTTGATCAATTTTTCCATAAACCTAAACCTGTTCTAAAAATAATATTCATTTAAAATAAGAAATTTATAGGAAAGGTCAGTTTTAGCATCAATTCTGACATTTAACAATATCTAATAATGACTGTTCAATGTTTTACAGACATAGTAGACAATCTTCACAGCAACCTATTACTATCTCGATTTTGCAGACGATAAAACTGAGGCAATGAAGGTAAATTGTTTGTCTAAATTTACAAATTTGTTATGGTGGCCCAAGTCTGTTTGACTCTAGAACCTAGGTCTTAACCACAATAATCTACTCATGCCTTTTCCCTAGAGAATGCCACATACATGCCTGTGAGAGGAGGGAACAATTAACCCTGCCTTGGGTGGGATGAGGAGAGGAGTCCTTGAGTTCTTACTGAGTTAGGGGCACTAATATTACGTAGACCATGGAGGACTGGATAGTCCACCCCTGTCATGTCCCAGGATAAAATAGATCAGGCCTGAGCTGGACATTTATAGGTAATTAGGGAGCAATGACTCTTCGATATGGAACCCATTACTAGTCATTGTTGATCTAAGAGAGAACAAGTTTTCCTAAAATAACAATAATTTACAAGCAACAATCACTTTAAATAAATGACTGTACAAATTTAATGCCTCAAAGCTAATCTTTAGACCATGAAGCTATGACACCCCCAAGGCTGGCATTAGTCTTCCCAATGCAGACTGTACCAATATCCTACTTGTATATCACAAACCAGCCCCAAGCAATTCCTATGCCAGTAGCCTCACCAATTCAAAATGAAATGTAAGATGCCAAACACCTAATGGTACAGAAGGATTCTCTCTGCATAAAGATGCACGGCCACAAGATCACCCACCGGTACCCAGCAGTCACGCACTGCAAAGAAGCTAAAGTTAATTTGCTTTCTAATTTTAAAAGGCAAGTCACGATTTAACCTAAGGTAGTGGCTTCACCTACATCTAAATCTCACAGCACTGCACAACTGCTATTTGGTATTATTCAAAATTAGAATTATTTTCCTTAAAAGTTTCCCCAATAGTATTTAACAGTCTGAGTTAGGCCATATCTTATGTATATAGCTAAACTTCTATTAATATGCCAAGCAATAAACCTAAGTAAAATTACTAGTTAAATGGAGCACGGATTAAGGCATCAGAGAATGTCTTATCACTTTTTGATTCCACACAATACCTATGAGAGTAGGAACTTACCAACTATCATTAAACATATCTGATAAATGGGTAAGAAATCACGGGAACACAGCTTACAGCTTTTAGGACTTGGGATCCTATAAACAAAAACTTTCTTGAACATTTTCCTACTTGGAGAAAGTTTGGGTAGGTTCTCGACACCGTTTATAGATTTGGGCCTTGGTCCCTGGAGGCTGTCTTCACTCTGCAAATGCGATAGAATCCATATTTACATCAAACAGATGAGCCATGGCAAATCAAGTCAGTGTCACTTCATGAGGCCAGTTCAGTTTGCTCCTTACATGAAAGACACAAATGCCATGCCTTGACTTAAAGCGCCAGCCATGCAAACAAAGAGGCTTCCACATTGCCAAGTTTAATCAAACACAAACGGGTTTAAAAACATGATACCTTTAAAAAGTTTTAATGGATGGGAGAAAATTATGCTCTTAAAAATGCATTAGAATCCTCAAATTCACAGGGGAAAATATAAATTAAAATATCTTTGTAAACAGATATGAAAAGAATTCGTACAGAACCACAACATTTTGATACTATTTAAACAATAATATCTATCTCAATGTTTAAAAGAATGTAATACGTTAGGAATTGGTTTTTTATCTTTAGTTTAAGATTGAGAATTAAACTACATAATGAAACCAAAAACATTCTCAAAGAATAATGCTGATTTATACAAGAAATTAATGTTATCACATTACCTTCTCTTAATTGATATAGCTATGTTCATAACCATAGAAATACAGAAATGCATAGACTTTTTTATTCTCTTTATTAAGAAATAAAGAGAAATTATACCATTTATCTAATCTCCTTCTTCACAGTCCTCTTTTAGTTGCTGGCATATATTTTTGTCTGAAACAGTAGCAAGCAAAGCGCTTGCAAATGCACCTGAGTTACACTGCAATACTTCAGAAGCACACAGGGATTTGAGCGTCCCATGCAGACACTGTCAGTGTACAGTGCCCTCTGCTGGCCAATTTATTAAACATTGCGATTAACAAAGTTCCCGAGTTTTAATGCAACTTACAATGTGCAGACGAAAAAAATACTGAGATTTTTTGGGAATTAGAGATAGAATTCCAGATAGTCACTGTAATTCCTCTATTAAACAAATGTTTACCTTTACTTAACAAAACAAAAGGAAACTATCTCGTACAAAGAAATATCCCTTAAAAAAAACAGAACACATTTAGAGAATTAGATTTCTTATGGACACTTCAAGTCCCAGGTCAAAAGTTACCCCATCTGTAACCTCCTTCTCAAAACAACTGTGTTTCCTCAATATTCTCATGGCCTCTGAACAGTCGCACTGACCATGTGAACTGTCATCTTTCAGCTTCTATCTTCTCCATTGGAACCATGAGGCCATCCACGGCAGAGGCACGTGTTGCTCATCTTTGAAACCCTGAACATTATAAACATTCAATATATGTCTGCATGGTTTTTTCAAAAGTAGAATTAACCAAAGGGCCAGAATGAGCACTCCTGCAATAAGCCTCCTGGTGATAGATTTAGAAAGTTGTCCTGGGCTCCAGAAGTATAACGATTTTTATTAAAAGAGGTGATGAAGAACACAATATGTGTAGCATACTAAACTTCTGGTTGTGTATTCATTAATTTAGAAAAGAAAACAAGTACAACATTGTGCTAAGATTTTGCAGGGTTCCCGTCTGACACTCCCATTTGAGTTCCAAGCCAGATTCTTTGGTCCAGAGGCAAGGAGGGGAATGGAAGGAAGAGAAGGCACTCTTGTGGGACAAGGTGGGGTAGACCACTGGGAACAGGCAGAGGCAGACCTCTGTGACACAGACAAGGGGGGAGGCAGGCCGCTGGGACAAGGGAGAGAGCATTCTGAGGTCCTCTTTAGGGTTCAAGTTGACTTGATTTTATCTGGAGTAAAACAAAAGTCACTTTAAGAAATCCTTGATGCATTCCCAAATTCACTGCAGCATTATTCACAGCAGCCAAGACACGGACACAACCCAGATGTCCATCAATGGATGAATGGATAAAGAAAATGTGCTATGGGGCTGGGCCTATGGCTGAGTGGTTACAGTTCCACATGCTCCACTTTGTCGGCCCAGGGCTCTAGGTTCAGATCCCGAGTGCAGACCCACTCCACTCATCAGCCATGGTGTGTAGGCATCCCACATACAAAATAAAGGATAAAGGAAGATTGGCACAGATGTTAGCTTAGGGCTAATCTTCTTCAAGCAAAAAAAGAGGAGGATTGGCAACAGATGTTAGCTCAGAGTGAACCTTCCTCAAACAAAAACAAAAACAAAAATGAGCTCATAGGCTCAGAGATACAGATAATAGATTGGTGATTGCCAGAGGTGGGGGTGGGGGGTCGGCAAAATGGGTGAAGGGGGTTAAAAGGTAAAAACTTCAGGTATAAAATAAGTAAGCTCTGTACAGCATGGTAACCATAGTTAATAATACTGTATTGTATATCTGAAAGTTGCTAAGAGAGTAAATCTTAAAAGTTATCAGCAGAAGAAAAAAACTGTATCTATCTGAGGTGATAGATGTTAACTAGACTTATTGTGGTGATCATTTCGCAATATATACACATATCAAATCATTATATTGTACACCTGAAACCAGTATATGTGCCGCCAAAGCGAGCGCCCCCTGAAACTAACGTCATGTTATATGTCACCGATATCTCAGCAAAAACAAATAAAATCTAAAAAAATAAATTTGAGCAAAATTTGCAAATTAAAATACTTTATTGAAAAAGGAATAATTCTTGAGACAGAAATAACTTAAAAAATAAATTTTATTTTAAAATACAAAAATAAAGCCTTGAGACTCACACCCTGCAAGGTGCTATAGGAAGCACTGGGAAGACAGAAAGATAAACCAAATCTTTGTCAATGACTATTTAAACAATATACCAGGAGCTCTTTCAAGTAAGAAACAAAAGTTAGAAATTATAAAGGTAAAATTGTGTGATTTGACTACATAAAATAGCAAGTTTTTACTGTGCAAAACAATATGACTTAAATGTCAAAACACAAGTGACAAACTGGGAAAGTTTTTGCAACATATATGAAAAGTCTAAATTCCTTATTATTTAAAAAGTGTTTATGCAAATCAGCAAGAAAAATACCAGCTGTATAATAAGACACACATGGGCAATTTTCAGAGAGAATGGAAACACAGATTGTTTTTAAGCATTTGTGAATATGCTCAACCTCACTAATGATTAATGCAATGCAAATAAGACACATTTTTAATCTAACAACTATCCAATGGATAAAAACAAAAATATTTTGTAATATTTGGGTATTAAAGAGGCATGGGCAAGCAATCTCTCTAAATATATTTTTGGCAAGAAAAGAAATTCCTACAACATTTACAGAAGACAAGTTTGGCAATATTTATCATAATCAATTTACTAATAGGCCCACACATATCTAGGCACTTATCCTACACTCTATTCACACTGGTACAAAGATACTCGATGCATCATAAGTTGTAACAGCAAAAAAACTAGAAAAGACCTAATGTTCATCAGAGGAAGCTGAATAAATAAATCTTGGTACATCCATACAATAGAATTCTACACTGACATTTGGAGTGGGAGTAGAATTAGATATACCAATATGGGAAGATTTCTGAGACACTGTCATTGGACAAACGTGCAGAACAAAGAATATCATACACTCCCATTTTGTGTTTATCTTTTATGTAAAGATATACGTGCTTGTTTATCAACAGGATGGCTCTGGAAGAGTATGGAATGCCCCTGGGAAGTGGGGCTGGAGAGGAAAGAATGGGGGGAGACAGGTTCCACTGCATAGTATGTATATTCTGGTACTGCTTGGTCATTTTTGACCATATTTTTAGATTACACTTCCAAAAAATAAATTTTATAAACTATAGTAAGAAATAAAAAAGAACTATCTCCAGCAATTCCACATCTACAAGGTGAATTGCATACATACAGTAACAACGAAGTCTTTCTGTCGTAGCCCCTAATTTGTGAAATGTAGCAAATAGGGTACAACGATGGTAAGGCTGAGAAGACTAGCACATAGCTTCAGGGCAAGGGGCTTATGGTTGTTTGAGAAAGAGGATGGGATGTAGGAACCTGGGCAGGCTGCTCAGCCCCTCATGGCCCCCGCTACCTGGGAAGTAGAGCATTCATAGCCAAAGTGCTGGCCTGAGGACTCAGGGGGTCCAGTGGTGCTGAGGGGGTCTTTGAATGTAGCACAGAAAACTGCTCCGGGGCAGCCATCCTCAGCTGCTCCGGGGCTGTACACTGTGCTTAATAAATGCCCTAGTTCTGCTGGGGAATGAGGCCCGTGTGGCTCCAGTACAGCTGGAGGAAAGGCAGCACGGAGGCTGAGACAGCCCCACACGGCCCAGGCGGGATGCTGAGAAGCAGCCTCATGTTGACGGGTGCCTTGACCATCAGCATGAGAGTTTTTCCTAAGGGCATCTCTATCCAGGCAAAACATAAAGTCTGATGGGCTGCAAAGTTTATGTGATTTAGGCATTATTTTAAAACAACTTAAAAGAAGCAAACACTGCTGACAATATAGGAATATACATGAATGATTTCTAACGAGTTTATCAACTATCTCCAAACTTTTGGACTGTGGGTCCCTAATCATAAAAAAAAAACTTTCAGTATAGACCTGTTTTCTATGTATATACACATAAATATACATATTTATCACTGTATCCAATATTATGCACATTATAAAACAGATACAAAACATAAATTTCTAAAGTTTAAGATGAACTATAAAGATAAATAGCAGTTTTACTATTTTCATGCTTTGGAAACCATGTAACAGAAGCTGTAAATAATGCTTCTCACACTTTTGGCATTTACATACTAGTAATGGGTTTTTGGTGCATACAAGGACCACCAACTTTCGTGAAATTTTTAAGAAGAGTTATAACAATTTTTTTAAATAAATCAACATTAAATGTGAAATAATTTCTCTTTCCTGTCATTGAAAAGGATGATAGCCTGCAGCTCAGCAGACTGCCTGATTCACAGAACAGTGGGTCAGTCTACGTCTAATAAATAGAATATTCATAGTCTTCTAGAAAGACAGCAATAGTCTGATGACCATCAGCTACTTCTAGAAAGTTAGCACGATCATGGATTCAGAAATTGTGAAGAAATTCTTACTACAAATCACTTACAGGACTGGAGAGATACTAAAACGAAGACCTGTCATACTCAAAAGCTGGAAGTTTGAATTACCGAAATTCAGGAAGTCACAGAAAACAGATTCCTAATCCTCTCTTTGATTTGGCTCTGGAAAATATTTCTTCATGCTCTGTAGCAGCATCAAGATATGGTTGATAAATATTCACAATAAGACTTCATTGATATCTTTCTCTGAGTAGTAGAGAAAATCATCAAGGATTGGGAAAGAGTTAAGTTCTCAGTGGCCGAGCTATTTGTGAACCAGAGTTGTGTCTCTGTAATAAATTCTAGTATTATAATCTCAACAGTAAAAACTGTGATCATGCAGTCAAAGGTGACAGACTCAGGCTAGTCCAGAAACTAATATATCCTTAAACTACCTGACAATCATAGAATCATCTTTACTGGGTTTATCAATAACATGAAGAAAAGTTTTTATCTCAATGAAAATTTATATAATAACTTTCCCAAAAGCAGACAATGTATTTTGGTGTAAAAAATAATGCAGTTTCATAGCCTGTTTCTTCACTCAAAATAATGTAAAGAAAAGCACTCAATGACCATTATTTCATCTTATTCACACTTTTCACTATTTCCTTCAAGAATAGGTCAAAATCATGAGTCCTGTTGTTGATCACTAACTTTTCTTTTTGAATAAACATTGCCCTGTGGGTGTAGTTTCTTTATTTTATATCAAAACTCTTGTTCACTCAACACTTTTCTGCTGCCTTAAAAATACTAGTCCTACTGATGCTGTTCCCGGCTCCATCACAGCTCCCAGAGCAATTGTGAACTAAACAAACGAAAACTCTGCATGATGTGTTTTAAGGAAAAAGAAAGGAACAAAAGTTATCCAGCACCCTCCCTTCATTACCATTTATGGAACACACATGCCAAGAGCTGTTCTATACTTGGCACTTAATGTCAAGGGTTTTCCTCAGACGTAAAGCATGTATCTACGAGCACATACACAGAGAAGTCCTCAATGTTCAAGTGTTGGCACTGATACTACACAACCTCCAATGCTGGTTTGAATGTTCAACGATGGAATCTTGTCAATACTTTGATCGCCTTGTTCCCTGGACAAAAATGCGTCTATTTTTACAGCTGGTTTTATAAGCATCTTGACAATCAAATGAATAAATTGTACCCTTTTCTCTTTAAGGAATTCACCTTTCTATGATCCCTCTGTAGCTTTGGTCTCTTCTCCAACATTAGCAAAAAAATAATAATAATAATTTTTTTAAAAAATCTTTAATTTGTAGCTATCCTAAAAATGTTCAATTGCTTTACAAAAAAATGATGGTGACTTGTTTTAAAATGAGTCAAAGTTTTGACGGGTTGATGCCACCACTGTCATATGTATATGTCTTGTAATATGGATTAGATAACATTATCTATCATCTTATTTATCTTTGCAACACATAAACATTTATCACAATACAATGTACCTAGCAGGATCTCAATAAATATTAATCAAATCAGTGAATTGGTTTGATTGGTTGTGACTACAAATTACTTAGGCGCTGCAAAAAATTATTCTGGATATTGAGAAAAGTGAAAATAAGGAGCTAGTAAGAGGTGAAAGAAGGCATTGTGAATGCAATTACAATTCATTTATTCACTCACTCATTCATAAGGTAAGAGACATACTGAATACCTCCGCTCTTGTTCCACCACTCACTGGCTGTGACCTTTGGTAGATCCTGTCTCATTTTAGCTCATACTGTCCTCTCTGCCATGAATGTTCACTCTACTCCCACCACCAACTTTCAGCACAATCCTTTAATCTACCTAGACAACACCCAAATGAAAATATCTGAAACGCAAGGGAGAGTCAGTGCCAAAAACGCAAGAGATAAAAAAAATTGTCGAGCATTATACAGACATAAAACATTATCTTATGATATACTGTAGCCTTTACCAGCAACTAAATATGACTCAGTCCATAAATTATACCCTGCCATCCATGGACCAATAAAACTCATTTTCTCCTTAGCCCCACACAGTGTTCCTCTGGAGCAAGTTCCTCCTGAATCCTCTTTAAAGATATCTTGGAGGTATCAAAGGCTATAAGAGTCAGTCTTGATCAAAAAGAGATGATCTCTTTCTATGTGCTGACTACTTCCTTTGACCCATCATTTTGACCCCCAATAACAGCCAAAACAATTGCATACATTTATTGAGAATGGACTATGTACCAGGAGCATCACCATTTAAGCCTCACAGCAATCCTATGAAGGTGGCACTTTCATTGTCCCCATTGTAGGCAGGAGGAAACTGAGGCTTTGTGAGGCTTAGTAATTTGCCTAGGGTCTTACAGCTAGTACACAGCAACATCAGAATTTGAACCCAAGTCTGTCTGGTTCCAAAGTTTGAAATCTTGAACATTAATTTATATTGCCAGTGGTCCCATATAACTCCACTCGGAAATGACTTCTTCAGTTCACCCCCACATATGCATTGCCTCTCTCAACTGCAACCATAATTACCAACCACACAGTTCAAGATTCAGGGTCCAGAACGTCTGTAGTCAGAATCTTTGTCAAAAATAGCCCCTAAATTGATACCATCCTCTTTTTCATCCGGAGGCTCATTCCAAAAATAGTAGAGATTTTGGACAACAGCATTCTTTTTTCTCTATATAGATATTAACATCTTAAATATCAGTGATGATTGCATGTTAACATGGAGAAAAAAGTTGACACAAAATGCTCTGAAACTTCTGCCTGCAGTGAAATGCATAAGCTGAATGATGATTAGTAAATAAGAAAGCCACATTAAAGAAAATAGGTTTAATAAAATGTTGATGAGCTCTCTTTCTCCAAAGGTTAATAACCAGGAACACATCCAAGCTGGTATTTCATTGGTACCTCTAAGTTGTAAACATGAAACTTACTTCTCAAACTCTGAGACTGTTCATCAACCAGAATTCAGCGCTCATTAAATTAGTGCTGCTTTGTTGCCATTAATGGCAATAAAAAACAACATTTACACTAATCATGAACATAAGCTGATCAGGGAATGAATTTCTTCTAAATCATCTTGCTCACAAAAGATGATCTCCTTATGAGAACTATAATTCTATAGAATTATTAGCTGTATTTTTTTAAGAGAGCATCAATTTCTCCTTCAGGACATTTGTGTCTTTGGTATTGAAGAAAGAACTGGATTAATCCTATATTAATCCTGAGAGCTATAATCCTCCTTCTATTTTCAAATCCATGTCAGTGCAGTGTGAGCAGCATTTAAACAGCTATCCCCTCTCCTATCTGCCGATGTTTTACATGCCAAAGAGGTTTTCCCAAGGACTCTGACCATCCTAACATCACACTTACCCCGGTCCCTGGAGTCTTCTGAATCTGTCCAAAAAAGGAGAGAATGATTTCACAGTGGCTCCTAGCCCTGATCATCGTAAGTTACTGCCAGATAACCTCCGGCATTGTGCAGTAGCTTAGGAGTCCCGACTGCCAGTGGCTGCTGCCAATGCTGGGTCTCAGCAGAAGCCTTTGCTCCCTCCACAGCAGGAAACTCCTACTTGGTTTATCAACTGGAACTGCCAGCAGGCATCTGGTGTAGGTAGGGAGTCTCAAAAGTGCAATAACAGAACCGGAGGCCTCCCCTACATAATTGAATCTGAGCGTCTGGGAATTTGCTCCTTCGACTCTGGACCGCAGGTGAGCTTGACCCTCTCCTTCGCTTACGTCTGTAACTGAATCAAGTCTCGTAATTATACCTGGAGTCATGCCAACGCCATCTGTATCTTACAATTGGGACTTAACTAAAGGAAGTAGATTCCTTTTCATCCACAGGACCTCTTGTCAAACTGACCAGCCCTTCACTTTCACCAACTTTTATGATATTATAATTATAATTACCATCAACAGCAAACTCCCTCAGAGAACCTATTCTATGGAGGGTGGTATTCTACGATTTCCCAAAGATCAAAGCTTAGCAAACCTTCTAGGACTCTTGGGAATTCTCCATCAGGCATGCAAACACCGGCACCTCCATAAGAATCCGCTGGAGAGAAAAAGAAAACAATTTATTCATTCTCTATCATTTAGACAAATTTCAATAAAAATTCTTAAGGAAAACTGCAGGAAATGTCTCAATCTTGAAACAGATTTTAAATAAACTACCCATGCACACAGTACGCACACTAGCGTATACGTACAAAATCCTAGCTTTGAATCTCCATCATTTTACTCTATTATGATTCTTTCAAAGAACAAAAAGTCATTCTTTTCAGAACTGCGAGGGAATGAGCAATGACGAAACGCTTCTGCTCAGGTGGAGAGCTTTCAGGGAGGCCGTCCAGGAGTACACGTCTGTTAGCAGTGGCCCGTCGTGCACACCATATTGGGAAGGAGCACACTCACCTTCTTCCTGTCCAAACCCCGATAAACAGTTGCAAATGTACAACTAGATGCTTGATCATTTGCAAAATCTCCACCTCTCACCCACTGAAGGCATAGCTCAGTGTCCTCAAAAGTTTGGCTGAACATAAAATTAGTCGCATTTGCACTGCACCCGAGGAAAACTGGACTGTGACTGCCTGAGCTCTCAGAGGGTTCCCCAGCTGAGGGACCTGAGGTGTCTTCTTTGCGTACCCCCTCCTGTTGTTGGAGCCTGATGGGAGTCATGCCTGAGGGTCCCTGTCAACCTGGAGCCTACCTGCCCAGCAATTAGCTCAGGCCACTCCTAATTTGGGAGAGGAGGGTAGTGGGGCCAGATCCTAGCCTGGCTCACTGGAGTAGAGACTTCTGCAAGATCTTGACTCAGAATCAGGAATTGGCATCATTTGTGGCTGATACGCTTGGGAGACATAACAGCCACCCCAGCAACCTTCTCCCAAACCAATCCTTATTCTTCTTTCCTTTTCCTTATCTACTCCTGCCTAACCTCCACATTTGACATTTGACCTTAACAGATGAGTCACTCCTTGCCCTCTTCTTGCTCCCCTCCACCCAGGCTCAGCACCCTCCCTCACCTTTAGATTGCTTCTGGAAAAGAGGTGGAGCCACACAGCCTCCTGACACAGCCCAATGTGACGTCAGGTGAATGCCCACTACAGCACCAACCGACATGATACCTTTGGAAAGACTATCTACCTGAGAAGTAGGTGTTTCCTTCTGGTTGGTTGCTTGCTTGTGTTCTAAGAAAACCTCATACTAATGGGAGTCACATGAATAGCAAAAGTCTTTAATTAAGAAAGGGAGTCATTCTCCAAGGGGTTGCTCCTAATTATATTTTGCATTTTAACACTGATGATCCTTAATCTTTGTTTAGAACAGTGGTTCTCGATCTTGGCTATACAACAGAATTACCCGGGGAGCATTTAAAACCTGATGCCCTGGCCACATGCCAGAGCAATTAAGTCAGAATCTCTGAAGGTGAGACACAGGCACCCATGGTTTTCAAAGCTCCCAGGTGACTCCACTGTGCAGCCAAGATCAGGAGCCACTAGTTAAGAAGAACCTTCCTTAACTAGTTAACCTTCTTTGTTAAACCTTTTATTTCAGCAATTTTACATATACTGCAATATATTTTCTTCATGTGAAAATTATAAAGACCATAATAACTAGTACTTTTATTAAGAGTTTATTCTGCCAGAAGCATTAGATATATAAAAGTTAAGGATGACCATTTCAATCAAAATGAAGTAAAAAACATTACATTAGAAAAACCACTGGGATTTCAGGTTTGTGAATATCTACACACTGGAATATTTCAAAAAGCATAGACGATGTTTCAAAGGATAAACATCAAACTTCTAAAGATGATCCGACCTGGGGTGTGGAACAAGATAAGAAAGAACGGTCTTTTATCTATTTTTTTAATATTCTTCACCTCTAAAATTATTATAAGAAACATTTTGAAATTGAAAAATACAAAATCAATAAGGAAAATTTCTTTGCAATTTGGGATTTTGAGCTAGAAGTTAGGACTTGGGTTTGTAACCTAAGGCTTTCCAGGGATAAAATATGGACAACTAACTTGATAAAAGAAATAACCACTTGATACCTTGGAAGAGCAAGATTCTGGCAGATTAATATACATGGGCAACAGAAAAATCACTTTTTAAAAGTAGCCAAATCTACCAATTGAGAATAAGCAAGAGTAATTATTTACAGTTATACAGGAGAATTATCTGAAGTTAAGGGCCAGAATATTAAATTTGTAAAAGATTTTAACTCAGGCAGGAAGGTGGCAGGGAGGGAAAGAAAACGACAGGGACTGGATAAAAGGCCAGGCAGCATAAAAACGCAAGAATTAAATACAGTTGAGAGCTGGCTGAGCAGTCTGGGTACCACCACAGTCTCTGTCACAACTCCAGAAATCGTGAGAAAGATGAGGAGACAAAGATTTTCACCTACAGTTAAAAGTCATCAGATGGGAGAGACGGGGAAGAGTTGAGAGTCTTTATGGTCAACACTCAGCACTCAGCTCTCATCTGTGAGATTCGGCCCAGGACACCAGACCCCTGCTAGGCACACACCCTGATGCTCAGAGAAGAAGCACAAAGAGAATAAACTTCCCTTTCTTTTTTATTTTATTGTATTTTTTAATAAAAATTGTATATGTGTATAACATGATGTTTTGAAATTCGTACACATAGTGCAATGATTACCACAGTCAGGCTAATTAACATCCATCTCCTCCCATAGTTACCAATTTGTGTGCGCACACAATCAAAGCATTTGAGACTACTCTCTTAGCAAGCTGCCAATATACAACACAGTGATATTAACTATAGTCCCCATGCTGTACATTTGTGACAACACAGATAAACTCAGAGGACATTATGCTAAGTGACCTAAATCAGACACACCAAGAAAAATACTGCATAATCTCGCTTAGATGAAGAACCTAAAAAAGTCTAATTCATAGACACAGAAAGCAGAGCACTGGTTACCAGGAGCAGGGAGGTAGGAGAAATGGGGAGATACTGGTCAGAGTACAAAGTTACAGCTCTGTAGGATGAATAAGGGCCCCATCTTCTCGAATAGCAATCTGGCAGAGCTTGGGGGAACAGAGAAGCCAGAAGCACTAAGTGTGGAGGCTGAGCTACAACACAGAAGGACCGCGGGATCCTGCAACCACCGAGAGAGGCACAGGCCCAAGAGGCAGAAAGGAGGTCCAAGGAACAAAGGAAGGAAGCAACGCATCATGGTGGGTCTTCAAATCCCCAGTCTGCATGTGACCCTAAAATTTCCTAGCCTTCCCAAAAGCCAGGGTGGAAGACACTGATGTATTTATTGCTTTATGCAGCTCAGGACTACGGAAAGTCTAGAAAGCAGTGAAGCGCATTAGTAGACACAGCTCCCAGAGGCTTGGGGAGCTGAGACTCAAGATGCAGGGCACTACGGCAGAGCGCAGGGCAGTTTCTCATAGGGAAGTTCACCACCTACCTGCCTTAGCAACATCTGGGATGCTTGTTAAGAACACCAGTTCCTGGACTCCTTTCCAATCCTCCCGAACCAGAAAGTCAAGGGAGCAGGGCCAGGAATCTGAATGTGTAACAAGCATCGCAGTGATGTTTATCAACTTTCAGTCGCACAGCCGAAATGGTGGTGGCCGGAATCAGCTGTAACCAGATAAACCTGGCTGAGATGCTGCTCGGCCTCTGGGTCCTCGCGTGACTCCTGCAAGTCACTCAACATTTCCAAATCTCTAATGCCTTCACGACAGTCACTGGCACAGAGCAGTCCTCAGTGAACGATAAATAAACCCCATTTGTTCCAGTGGGCGGAAGCAGCCGTGGCCTGCCTGCCTTCTCCCCCTCACACAATCTGTCTAGGGGCACCCACTGCACCAGTTCTTCCAATTTACTTTGATGTACTCTGATTCTTCTGATTTCTAGAACACTCAGTAGATTTTTAATATCTTTATGGAGATGATGTAAACAAGTCATACTAGTGTAAAGACCCAGCAAATTTTTCTCATTTAGGAAGCAAGAATAAAGCAACAGAAAATGCCCTGTTTTTGCCTAGTCGCAATCAAAGAAACATTTCATTGTTTCTTTCTAAGTTATCTCAAACTAAACCCCCTCAATAATACCTGTACCATCTTCCATATCATATTCACAGACTGACAATGCACTGATAAGAAATCTTAATTTCAGTAATGAACCATTTACTTTTATTGGGAAAAATTTAATTTTTAAAGTATTCTTCTAAATATGTAGATTAAATAGCATCTTTCTAAGCATTTGAGGAAAACTATGCACAAGACATCGCAGAAATTTGTTAGAAATTATTTAAATATGCATAAACTGGAACTAATTAGATACACAAGAATTATAAGTTAATAATCGAGATGTGGGAAATGTGCATTTTCCATGCACGGATCCAAAGGTGTGAGGGTGCGTGGAGACGGGAAGCACAAGAGCTGGGAATTTGGTGGCAGGGTCCTCACAGCTCTGCCCTGGCTCACTTGGGACAGTGCACAAATCACCTTTCCAGTCTGATGATGATTTGATGCGTCAACTTGACTGTGCCATGCGGTGCCCAGATACTTGGTTAAATATTATTCTGGGTGTATCTGGGAGGGTCCTTCTGGATGAGCATCTGAATCTGTAGACTCAGTCAGGCAGACGGCCCTCCCTAATGTGGGTGGGCGCGATCCAACCCACTAAGGCCCTGAATAGAACCAAAAGGCTGAGTAAGGGAGTATTCGCTCTGCGAGCTGGGACATCAGCCATCTCCGGCCTCAGGACTCAGGCTCAGCCCGGCACTTCCTGCACCAGCCCTCCTGGTTCTCACACCTTCAGACTCAGACTGAAACTATACCATCCCCTCTCTTTGCTCTCCAGCTTGACAATTCCTTATAATAAATATATACACTACTATAAATGTTATACTATATTATATAAATATATAATAAATTATTATTATAAATATATGTCCTATTGGTTCTGTTTCTCTGGAGAACCCGGACTAATACACTGAGCCTGTGTCTTAATTTTTAAAATGAGGAAATCACGTCAGTTGCTCTTCAAGACCCTTTTCATTTGCACGTTCGGTGGGATTTGAATACTGGCTGCTCCTGATCCGGTGACTCAAACTTTTTCAATGTCTTAGCATAACCAATTAGTAAGTGTGACTGTGAGGAACTTATCAGCCCTCTCTGGTGCTTAGTTTCCCCATAAAACAGACCTATTATTAACAAACCCCCTTGTATTGTTAGAGCTTTCCAGGAACATCCTCTTTTGGAATGTAGGCCTCCTATGCATTTGCCACTTTGTGGACCTTTCCTTAAATTAGTTAAAGCCTATGTATTTTAAGTACAGACCTGGCAAACTGAACTTCATTAAAATGCAGTGGTTTGAAAATAAGGACAAACGCTATGTTTAAAATTAACACTGTGACTGAATTTTAGCAACATATTTTAAAATGATGGGTGGATTGCTTCTTCGTGGACCCCTCTTCAGTCCCTCAAAGCCTGCAAGCTCTTAAAAAAAAGAAAAACCTCAGGACTGCTCATCAAATTACGGAGTTCTGTAGGACTTATTCCAGTCTGTGTTGCTGCAGGTGAACTATTAAAGACCCACTGTTCAGGGAGATGCTTCTCTCTGGATCATTGCAGGAAATACCAGTTTTAGCAGAAATCCTCGGCCTGCTGGAACAACTCCCACTTCCCTTCTGTGCCACTACCTTGCCTCAGTGGCAAGAAGTTCTAACTCTTGACTTCCCTATTTAGCTAAGAATCCTCCTTTTCTTCCCTATTGGGTCTTTATTCATTCCGTCAATTATGCATTGGGTGACACAGGATAGGCGCTGTTCTAGGTGAATCCATGAATCATCAGTGTTTTATTCATCAGTGAATAAAACAAAGCAAGACTCTTGCCCTCTACATTCCAGTGGGGGAGAGACAGGCAACAAACCTAATCAATAAGTAAACTAATAGAATACTAGAGGGTGATGAGTGCTACGGAAGAAGCAAAAAGTAGAACAAGGTAAGAGGGATTGGGAGTGTGGGAGGGGAGCTGGTGCGGGTGGGAAAGGGATGGGATTCACATGGGGTAAGCTATTGCCAGATCTTCCAGTCAGTCCCATCAGTAAGTGACCAGCCTGGCCCACCTAAACTCGCTACAGATGTTATATGTTAGCATGTCTTTTAAACTGTAAAGCATTGTAAAAATAAAAGGATCCATTATAATAACCATCACTACCTAATTTAAATAGAGGCACAAAGAATAATTGGAGATCTCTCTCTCTTTCGCGTGCACACACACACACATACATAACTCTGGCCCATTCCCATGACCAGACTTCTTTACCCACAGTATTCTTCAATGCCACACATCAGCTTTGAGGAAGCGATTCTCCTGTGGGTTTTCTGTTTCCTATATTCAGCACAGCCTGGGACTCCGACCTTCTCCCCGTCCCTTCTGAGGCCAACATCTTTGCCCATGAGCAAGACTGCAAAATTACTTTCAGATTACACTACACTGGTATAATGAGGACAGTTTTAAGGCCTTCCAAAGCCAAGTCATGTTCCCTTTTATAACCCGCTCTTTCAAATAAGCTTCAATAGGACTTCTGCTCAATTTAGATAGGTAATTGGCAACTGGGCATATTTAGGACGTTTTGTATTGTTTTTCATAACATGCAGGGAAAACGATTGATCATTTTTCCATCCCTAAACCAATGATGATTTTTGCCTTAAGCGTTGTGCTTCTCCTCTGTGATTTAGCTAATTCCTTCAATAATGCTTCTTTTACCTGCTAGGTTGGCTGACCATTATGTCCTGGAACATCTGATTGCTTGGCTTACATCTCAGACATGTCTCCACTGAACCTCCTGATTGCTCAGACCCCTGGTTCTCTCAGCTCCTTTCCTTTCTGGTGGATTTTAAACTTCTGAGACTTTGAACTTTCCTCTCCCTCTGAAGTGGCCATAACCCGTTATATGTAACAGCATTAATGCTGACACGGATAAAGAATTAGCCCTGAGGCTGGCAAAAGTCCTGTCGTTCTGAAATCCCCACTAATAAGACTGTCCTGCAGTTAAACGGCTATAACAAACAGTAATAGCCTATCCACATCCATTACACAGCAGGAGGCCCACTGCTTTTATTGACTGGCAGAAAACAATTCCCATTTTATGAAACGGTAAAAATTAAATTGAGTGTAAACTCTCCCAAGGTCATTGCCTCTAACCTCATAACATCAGCAGTGAGGGTTGTAAACCCCACCATGTACCATTTGATCCAGAAGAAGCCAGAGAGTCAGTTCCTGCGCTCCGTGTGTGTGTGCTGCATCGCATCGGAGCTGGGCTGGGCGCTGCCTCCCACGGAGCGTGGTGTCAGGAAATGGCAGGAATGCTCTTTCCCCACAAGTCTGGCAGATGCCTTGCTGAAAGCAATTGCTGCCTGCCCAGCCCGCCAACTAACGTGCACGTGTCTGTGTCATCTTGAATCATCTTTGGACCTACATTCTTGGTGGCACAAAGAGTAATCGCTCCCATATTGACTGACCCATCAATGTGATCGCCAGCCTCTCACTCTCCTCCAGGTTACCCTAGGACCCTCCAGGGAGAACTCAGTAAGATCCTAACAACTGACAAATTGATAGCCACGAGCTTCTCAATTATAAAGACCTATCATCTCTTTTGCAACTATGTGGGAGGAGGGGGGGAAATACTGAGCAAATTCTAAGACAAAAAAGGAAATCAAAAGGTGATCTAGCCCAACTCCCTTCTTCCCACCAGAAATGCCCCCAAAGCTATCCCAGATAAAAGTATCAGAATTATAAAAACATGGGGAAATGCTCTGATAAAATAAATAGGTAAATTCAATGAAATGTCTATCAAAATCAAAGCAGGCTTTGTTGTAGAAATTCACAAGCTGATCCTAAAATGTATGTTTTAATAATGCAAAGGACAAAAAACAGCCAAAACAATTTTGTAAAGAAGAACAAAGTTGGAGGACTTACACTACCCAATATCACCATGACTATAAAGTCACAATAAACAAGACAGGTGGTACTAGCATAAGGATAGGAACATAGATCGATGGAACAAAACTGAAAGTCCCAAAATAAATCTCTACATTAATGGTCACTTGATTTTTGACAAGGGTGCCAAGACATTTCAACAATTGAATAGCCACATGCAAAAAAAAGAACTGAAACCCTCATCACACACCATACACAAAATTAATGGATTATATATCTCACACTAAGAGCTAAAACTATAAAACTTCTAAAAGAAAACCTAAGAGAAAATTGTAGTGACCCTGAGTTGGGCAAAAAGTTCTCAAATACGATACCAGAAGCATGATCCATAAAAGAAAAACTTAATAAATTGTACTTCATTGAAATTTAAAACTTTTGCACCTGAAAAGACAGCACTAAGAAAATGAAAGCCAAGTCATGAACTGGGAAAAAAACACTTGTAAGTCATATACCTATAGAGGAATTGCATCCAGAATAGACAAAGAATTCATAATTCAATGGTAAGAAGACAATTCAATTTTTTTAATGGGCCAAAGATTCAAACAGACATTTCACTAACGAAGATACAGCAATGGTTAATGAGCACATGAAAAGCTTCTCCACACCATTAATCATCAGGGAAATGCCAATTAAAACCGCAATGAGAACCACTACACACTAGAATGTCTATTATGAAAAAGATAGACAATAATAAGTGTTGACAAGGATATGGAGAAACTTGAACCCTCATACATTGCCCATGGGAATGTGAAATGGCGCAGCCACTTTGGAAAACAGTCTGGCAATTTCTTAAAAACTTAAACAAAAATTTACTGTACAACCCAACAATTAAACTCCTAGGATTTTACCCAATAGAAATGAAAACGTATGTCCACACAAATATATGTACATGAATGTCCATAGCAACAATATTCATAATAACCCAAAACACGTGGACAGATAAACAAAATGTGGCATATCCATACAACACAATGCTAATCTGCAATAAAAATGAACTATTGATACATGCTACAAAAGGGACGATCCTCAAAAATGTGTGCTAAGTGAATGAAGCCAGATACAAAAGCCTACACACTGTATGATTCCATTTATCCAAAATATCCAGAAAAGGCAAATTTATAGAGACTGAAAGCACATCAGTGATTGCCTAGGAATGATGGGGACAGGAACAAGAATTAACTGCAAATAAGCAGGAGGTCACACTTGGAGGGATGGAAAGGTTCCCAAACTGGACTGTGGTGATGGATGCACAAGTTTATACATTTGCTAAAAACAACTGATTACATTTACAGTGGGTGGATATTATGGTGTATAAGTTATATCTCAATGACGTTGTTTAATAAAAAGCAATCTCTATATGTGGTATATCTTGAATATTATATTAGATATGAATACGTGTTTCAAAATAATGGAAGACAATACTTCCAAAATATTAACAGTGGTCACCTCTTTTTTGTGGACTCATGGGTGATTTTGTTTTCTTTATTATACTTATCTGTATTTTTAAGTACTCTGTAAAAAGCATATATTCCTTTTTATAATCAGAAAAATAAGATTCTTCGCAAGCAAGATAGGACCTCTACTAAAAACAATATCAGGAGCCAGGAATGTAACAGCTTCCTCTAAAACATGTTCTAGTAGCTCACAACACCTGACTTTGATAATCGGTCCTATGTGTCGGTATCATACCAGTTCCTAAAATACTGTAAGAATCAATTTGCCAACTGTACCTCTCACTCCGCCACAAAATAAAATCTATGCACGTAAAATCTGCCATCGACCCATCCCAACCTGCCCCATCTTCCAGCTCAAGATTCTATCTTGCACTGAACCCAGCCCACCTCCCCTCCTCTTGGGAGTTCATCCCGTTGGTCACTTCCACACAGATCCTTCTGCATTTTATGATGGCAGCAGAAACTCCACTGATCTCCCCTGGCCACCCTTTCAGAGCTGGGGGCAAAATGGAGAACGTGGGGCAGTTGGCAGTCTGTACTCAACAACAGTACCCCAGCTACTGAGGGAAGGGAATCAGGAGGCAACGGGAAAAGCCTGGAGCTGCAGAGGAGACGTAACAGGCCCAGCTAGGCGGACCCCTGCAGACCTCTGCCAGCCCTCAGTGCTGTTCATCTCCCGCCTTCATCTCCACTCTTCCCCTCCAGCTCAGTGACTTGGGCCTTAGCTGCCAAATCCAGAGACCAGGCTTCGAGGAGGCCAGACTGAGTGCAAAGTGCACTAATCTCTCCTGTGAGTGACGGAGAGCAGGACATACCACCCCAAAATATGAGGTCACTTTGGTATATTGATTCTTTGAGCTGAAGGCACCTGAAAAGCAGCCAGTCCCAGGCGAGGCTTTCTCTGAACTCCCTTCTCTGCCTAAAGACAGATCCCCAAGAGGAACTCAGTTGTCATCAATCCCCTCCCCAGGAGGACAGGACATTCATCTTCCCTAAAAACCATTTACTCTCTCCTAAATTAACCACGCACCCCCTCCCCCCATTAGACAATGTATAAGTTCTCAAATCTCAATGCTTTTCAGGTAATCACTTTTTGTTCCTATGCTTTCCCCATGCATATAACATTAAAAATTAATAAATTTCTGGGGCCAGCCGAGTGGCATAGTGGTTAAGTTCACATGCTCTGCTTCAGCAGCCAAGCGTTTGTGGGTTAGGATCCTGGGTGCAGACCTCCAAACTGCTCGTCAAGCCACGCTGTGGTGGCATCCCCACACAAAACAGAAGAAGATCGGCACAGACGTTAGCTCAGGGCCAATCTCCTTAACAAAAAAAAAAAAAATTAATAAATTTGTATACCTTTTCTCCTGTTAATCTGCCTGTTGTCAGATTATTTCATAAACCCAGCTGTCAAATCCAGGAGGAGAAAGTCTTTCCTCCTCTACATGAGTCATAGCAGAAAATAATAAAGAGACAGCTCCTGCCTCCTGCAGTTCGGAGGCCTCCCTCTGTCACACAACCAAGCACACTGCCGCATCCTTACACCCTCACTCTTCATAGTCCCATCCTGCCACGGGGCCAAGTCACGGAAGTGCAGGCATGCTGCTAACAACTCTAACTTCATTAGCTAGAACCAATTATCACCAGAGCAGACTGTCAAAGACCCAGACTGCATGTCAAGCAGAGTAGCGATTTGCACGCCTTCAGAGAACCTTGCTCCTTTGGCTGATCTTATTTCAGTGTCTGGTATGACTGGAAGCTAAACTTGGCTTTGCCCAGCATGAGGCTTGGCCAGATGCAGGAGAGGCAGATTCCCTACAGCCCCCAGCCTCGCGTTTGTTTTCCTTCTGTCTGGGCAGGCTGCTAGCAAAAGAATTTAACCCCAGCCCCCACTTCAAGTGCTAGAATAGATGGACTGGGCTGTTTTCAAAGGGAAAAACAGCCATCACTTTCCCAAAAACTGAATGCACTCAAGTTGCTCATTCCTAAGAAAGGGGAGTACCAGAAAACACGGTGCCATTTTTCTGGCAGCCTTGTACATGAAATAAAACTTTATCAGCCTGTAACATTGTTTTACCATTTCACTTTCCTCACAGACTCACAGCTCTATAAAAGCATCTCTGGTAAAATCAGCATTACTACAAACTCACAGTGATTCATTTCTGCCCTGAGCACAGAGAGAGGGAGAAGAGAACAAGTGCTGTTGTGTGCTGTCAGGCCTGCTCCGACTCCTGGCGACCCTACCAATGAGTGATGTCCAAATGTCCTGTCCTCAACAGCTCTACTCAGCTCCTGCAGATTCATGCCTAAGGCTTCCTTTATGGAGTCAACCCCTCTCATATCTGGCCTTCCTCTTTTCCTGCTGCCTTCTACTTTTCCCGGCGTTATGCATCTGGTTTATTATTTATCACGTCACCAGATCTATGGTCGAAAGATAAGCACCAACATACATCTCCAGCAGCGATGAATATTTTGTAAAAGACCAAAGAGGGTTTATGGTTAAATGTGGAAAAGCATCACTATAATATTATGGAGAGGATGCTGAACAAAGACCTATAAAAACCTTGATGCAAACCCTGAATTTTCACTTGCTGCTCTTTCATGTGCCCTGGATCAGGCCACTCAAGATCTTGAATCCACATTTCCTCATCTGTAAAAGGGTATAAACTCTCTCCCTCCGAAACATACGGTGTTGTCATAAGGATTAAGTGATGTAATATAACACAAACACTGAGTTACTAAAAAGTGCCACACAGATGTACAACATTTTATTTTGAATATATTTTTCATAAGTTTTCCAAAAGGACAAAAAGAAGAAAAATCTTGCAACTTTCATTTGCTGCATTTCTTCAGTGCCTTGCCTAGTATTAATAAATCTAGTGATTTATTAATAGTGATGAAGAGTTAATGTGGAATTTTAATATTAAAACATTAAACTTCTGTAAATGATAGCATTTTCAAAAAAGAGCCTGGCGGTGTTTGTATGCTAATAATAGACAGTCTGAGCTGTGTCTATTCATTAAAATAAAATTTTCCAAGACAAAAAGCTGAGAATTCTTTATTCATTTGTAAATTCTTAGCTTTTGGTGACTATCTGAAAATTCGTTAGGATAAAGTTCGAGTGTTAATATGTTCAGGATCTCCCAATTTGTTAACTAGGAATAATATACTAAAATCAAGCTGCTTAATCCTCCGATTTATTAAATAGATATCTCACACTACTGTAGCAAAGAGTTGTCATATTAAGAGTGGATTGAAAATAACTGAAATTAATCTGCTTCAATCAGTCACATTTTTTACTTTTCTGAGAACAAAAAAATAATCATCTCCAGTTTTTCCTTCGTGAGAAATCTTGACACTTTACACATTATTCACCAGTTAAATCAATAGTTCAAGGCCTACACGTGGTCAAAATTATGAACTGCAGCATTTCTTTTTCATATTCTCAATTCTTTCAAACTGTTCCTTCCTTTTTTTCATATGCAGCCACCAACCACACACAGCCAGCATTCTAATATTTTCTAGCCATCTTGGTCTCACAAACTCATTCACATAAACCCTCTAAAAACACTGTTGGACATCCCAGACACTGCATTTTAAAAGAAAGGGCAAGGTGAGGGTCCTAATTAGCATAAAGGATGATGATGATGGGGCATTTCTGTCAAGAGCAGGAGAGGTCCCTCAGTGTATTAGTCGGGGCTCTCCAGAGAAACAGAACCAATAGATCTATACAGATCCATGTAAGAGCAGAGTTATAGGAAATGGCTCACGACGTTATGGAGGCTGAGAAGTCCCACCATTCGCCACCTGCAAGCTGGAGACCCAGGAAAGTCAACAGTGTAAACCCCAGTCTGAGTCCAAACGCCTGAGAACCAGGAACGCTGACGGCTAAGGGCAGGAGAAGAATGATGTCCCTGCTCAAGCAGAGAGAGAACAAATTCACCCTTCTCTGCCTTTTTGTTCTATTCGGGCCCTCGACGATTGGATGATGCCCAGATGCTGCCACCTGCAGTACTCAAATGCTACTCTCTTCTGGGGACACCCCTACAGACACACACAGAAATCATGTTTTACCAGCTAACTTTCTGGGCATCCCTTGGCCCAGTCAAGAGGAGACATAAAATTAACCATGACAGTCACGTGCATGGAGGGTTACATGCGCAAATGGCAAGGACACCATGTGGCCACCTGTCTGAGGCCACTCTAAACGGCCACTAACTAATCTGGTGATGGTGCGTAAAGCCCTTCAGGTCTTAGTGTACGTTAGTTTACTCCTCTAGAAAACATCGAATAGTGGGGGGGGAAATCAACTACTCAATCCAATCATATGGTCTATTATTTCACAAAGAACTAAAAGCAAGATCAAAGCAAAAGATCAGTCAGTGTTTAGGAGTTCGTCTATTTGAGGAAATCCACATTTGATCTATTAAGTTCGTGTCAAATACAGTCCCAATTTTTTGTTTGATTTTTAATTCATTTGATATATTACTCATATTTTCTATTTTATTTCTAATTCAAAGTATCCTTGAACTTGTGAAAAACAAATGAATTCGGAAAAAGATTTGGTTAAATTGCTCGCTATTCTTCCAGATTTTCTTCCGCAGGAAATAGCTCTGTCGTTGACACTTTACAGTATTTGAACTCCTTGAAACAGGACGGCTGGCACCCATTTCTCACCCACGTCATAAACAGTGTGTCATGATGAAGGGTTCAGGGGACAACTGCGGGGCAGGGATATATAATTTTCCACTCCAAAATGAACCAGCCCAAACCCTGTAAGAAAGTGTCGGAGCAATCAGAATCGGAAGCTGGCAAAGTTTTAAAAAATGGTGTAAGTTTGATCTCACAAAAGGCTAGATTCTTTTCCTTTTAGCTTTGTTGCACAGCCTAAAAAATATTCTCCAAAATAATAGCCAAGTCTCGAGGAGAGGGCTGCTTCCTCAAAGGAATAAAAAAGTTCACGGACTTTAAATTTGTATTTTTACGTAGATACATAGAAAGAATCAAGAGCTATGGTGAATCCCCTTGTCTTATCATGGCCTTACACACTCCAGAGAAAGTCAGAAAGGCAAAACGCCCTGGCACTCTCCTTCCCACGCACCACTCACCCCCCAAAACCAGCCCACACCTGAAGATGCGCGCGCACACACGCATACTGCTCCTACCTTAGAAGAGAACAGGAGGTTCCAAGAAGAGAGATCGACACGAGCTCCATTGACCGCGTCCTGGGCTTGGGATCGCCTTCATAACGGGAAGACTTTGCCAACGAAGTCACGTGAATTTAAAATACCTCAAATGCTTTTGAAATCAAACATCAAGTGGACCTGCGCGGCAGCCCCAGGAGGTGGTGGCAGCCCGGCTGCAGGACGGCCTGCCGGCTGATGGGACCGGGCCCAGACCCCGGCGGGGACACCCGAGGAGGCCACCGTGCAGAAGTTGGTGACGGTGTGCCTGGACACGGGCCGCCGGAACCTCATCTCCCTGCTCAACAAGAGCGGAGCTCAAGTCTGTGGACTTGTTGGGGCGCCAGTTCGAGTTCAGCGTAGATCCTGCCAGATCATCCTGGACTCCCTGCTGCTCCTTGGCCAGGGCTCCCCCAGCACGGGCCCGACTGGACACCCCACTGGACAGACGGGAGCTGGACCTGGACTTTGCTGGGCCCTGGGGCACCTGCGGCACCGCCAGGCGCAGCCCTGACATCCCCGGCGGCGGCCTCCTCCGACCGCCTCCCGGAGCGAGGGTTCGCGCGGCCGGGCCCTGCGAGCGCCCGCACGTGCTCCGCGCCTCCCGCCCCGGGGGCCGCCGGCTGCACGGCCTGGTGACGCGCACCTGCCTGCGGGCTCCGCAGGCGCTGGCTGAGCCGCCGCCGGGCTCCAGGCTATCCTGGCCTGGCCCTTCCAGGCCCCACGGGGTTGTGCCTGCCACTGCCAATGACCACGTGACCCCGTGCAGTGTCTGCTGGCCGGGCCCACTCCCCCTATCCCGCCTGACCGCCTTGGAACGGACTCGGACCCCGGCCAGAGGGCCTGGGCCTTCCCGGGTGGGGTGGGGCCTGCACTAGCATGTGGAGGACAGGAGCGAGCGGCACAGCACCGCCGCAGGCCTGGGCCTGGACGGAACAGACCAGGCTCCCCGTGAGGCCCTCTGGGCTTCAGGCCAAGCCAGGGCTCTTGGGGGATGGGTCCTTCCGTCATTGTGTCGCATTTCTGGACCCGCATGATTTGGGGGGCGGGGAGGAGGCCTGTCTTGGAGGTCAGTTGCCTTCGGGAGACAAAGCATGCTTGGGGTGGTAGCATCAATACCCATGATCTTGGGTTGATTTCTGGGGGCTAGCAAGGGGATTTTTGGCAAGGGCCATGCCGCAGTGCTCCCAGCGGGCTCCGAGGGCCTGCAGCCCACACAGTAGCTAAAATACGGTACATTATGGAAACTATTCACTTTGGATCAGGCTGAGTCACTAACAGGGCCTGGTGGTCCAACCTAGCTAATCGCTGGAAGGAGAGAAACTGAGGCATGAGGCAGACACCTGGGTTTGGAAAGGGATAGGTTTAGCCCAATACCCTGACACCCCTCCCCAGAGCTGTCCAGGTGTGCGGTGGACAAGAGCAGAGCGGCCTGGGGTGGGCCGAAGGCCAAGCCCCTTGCCCCGTGCTGTGAGGACCCCTCCGGCCTCAGAGCTCGTTCTTCATGGGGCGCTGGGCCCAAAGCGGCCACAGTCAAGTGAGATGCTCCCGCCCCTTGGCCTGGTTGCAGGGCCCTCGCTTGAGGAAGGGGAGGCCATGCCCCGACTCCTCTTCCATCCCTCCGAATTGGTTACTATTTTGCACTCTTCAGAACCGCCACTAAAGACTGTCTACACTGGAAAAAAGAAAAAATCAAACGTTTGGATTTCTTTTTAAATTGCCGTCCTCTGGTACATCCGTAGGAGAGATTAACAGTAAATAAAAATAATTTCTTGAAATAATATGGCAAAAAAGATAACTGGAGATACCAGCTCATATTTTTGCTCACAGGCAAGGGCAGCCTTTAATGTAGGACCAAACAAGGCAGCAAATACAGTTAGAAACCCGGAAGAAAATGCTGTCAACAGGGACCAAGAGAACAGGGCCTGTGGCTTCTAGATTAGAAGTCTGGCTTGTTAAGAATAAAGAGGTAATTGGATAACTCTGCTGTAATTTTTGTGTTGATTCAATACGATAAGATTTTCCAGAATTGCAGCAGGAAGGACTCAGATCCCAGGACCTACAGAATGTGTTCCCAGGATATGAGTGCCCCTGAAACACCAGAAGCTTAGACAAAGGAGCTCCGAGAATCGCCCTGCATGGGAGGCCTGCACATACGGACTGATCACAGAATTGCTGATGGTTTCATTATAATCATTCAAGGAACTAAACACATTGTTCCCCTTTTGTAATGAAAAGCAGAAATAACCTAGAGAACGAAAATCTGTTTTTTCCTTCTTACATAGGTTTCACTTGCCAAGAGAATTCCCTTTCTTACAGGACAATTGTAGCTGGTTAAGGAGCCACCACACTGGGTGTTCATTATGTCAAGTCTGCTCATGCAAATGAAAATTTTTTTAAAACTCATCAGGTCAACTCAAAATGTAGGGACCATGCAGAACGAATGTCGCCCTAGTTTGAGGTTAGGGAACGGGACAAATGTGTTTGTCTTCCTGCCTTGCTTTATGTTCCCTCGAGCACAGCGAAAACATCAGAGACTTCCGTGGACGACTGATTTGACAGGTAGCTTGCAAGTGCAGCCCAAATTCAAAAAAGACCTAGCCTCCGCAAAGCCAAGCTCTTCTTTTTCATCTTTTCTTGACATTTTGCTCCTAAAATTAGTTTTTTGATGAGAAAATTGCAGTGAGTCATACCAAAGCTAGTTAAAGGTGAGGCAGATGCCTGAGATGGAAATTGAGTTGATTCTGCTCTGCTGTGCTGACGGGGCCTGGTAATTGGACACTGGAATTAGAACTGCTGTGACCTTTCACAATGAGAAGGGAAAAAGCTGTATTCAATTTGCTGGAACTTTTTTCTATGTTTAAAACACTTTTTTTGAATGAAGTAATTTACTCTTCTTTTTAAATTAGCAATACCAAACAGCCTGTTTTTCACGTTACTCTGCATTTATTCAATAATTCTGGTTCTTAAATCAATAAAAGCCAATCAGTTTCTCACTTCTTATCACCTCTCCCTCCACTCCCACCTTCCCTCCTCCCACGTCCCTCGCCCACTGTTTACGGAAGTTACCAGCATGACTTACTTTCCCTCCCGATGCTGTTTTTCTGCCACCCCATTCTTCGTGTCACTCTTCTCCAGATGCCATCTGCCCTCTCTTCCTCTCTCCAGGGTCTTGTCTTCAGGAGCAGATCAGCAGGTATTGTTTAGGGTTATTGTTTTAAAGTGGGATGAGGAAAGAGACATGGAGGTATTGGTCCCAGTTATGAACCAAAAGCAAGAACAGATCACTATTTCTTGCTCCACAGCACTTCACTGATGTTGTATAGCTCATCCTTTCAATTTATTTAATCATTTAACAAATATTTATTGATTGTGCTATATGTACAGCCATATTCAAGCACTTAAATAAAATTCGGTATCGCTCAAAACAGGGAAAAAAATTCCTGCCTTTATGGAATTTATATTCTAAAGGGCAAAGATAGATAATACTAAAAACAAATAAAATATAGAAATAAAGAAAAAACGAAATATATGAGAAGGTGCTAAGAGTTATGAAGCACAAAAAGAATTTAGACTGGGAATTAACTGAAAGCTTTTAGAAGGAAGGTGAGAAGTTCATTTTGAACATGATAAGATTTAGATATGTATCAGACAAGCAGCGATCACGCGAGCGGAGATTCAAGTAGGCCACTAGATAAGCCAGTCTGAAAATCAGGAGATAGACTGGGATTAAATATATAAACCTACGAGTCATTTCCATAAAGATGAAACTTAAAACCACAAGACTGGCTGATAGCAGCAGAAAGGAGTACAGACGAAAAAGGGAAGAAGTCCAAGGACTGAGCCAAAGTTACTTCAGTATTTAGAGGCCAGAGAGATGAGGGAAAGTAGTAGGAAAACCAGAAAGTGTTTCCCCAGGCAGGGAGTGATCAACTGCACCAATGAAACTGACAAATCCAACTAGATGAAGGAAGTTGGCTGACAATTTATCAACTTGGGAGTCAGTGACAAGAGCAACTCAAGTAGGAGCACAACTCTGACCCCCTGTTACACATCCAGGCATGGAACCACATCAAAGCCTCCATTGTGATCAGGAGAGACCAGTTGGACAGCCCTGTGTTCACATCCCAGCAGCCCCATCCCCTCTGAGTGTAGGACTTGGGACAAGTCCCTTAGATTCAGCAGGTGTCGGTTTCCTCCTTTATAAAATGGGGATATTGTTAATACCTCAGTTTAATTGGGCCCTAACCACATGCCAGGTACAGCTCTAAGTGTCTTATCTTATTAACTTATTTAATCCTCACAACAGCCTTCTAAAGTAAGAATCATCATTTTAACCATTTGACACATGAAAACACTGATCCCAGCGGTGTTACTGATGGAGACCAAGACAGCACCTGCCCACTGACCCCATGGTGGGAGCCTCTTGACACGACCCCTAGAGACCCTGCCTCCTGCTACTCATGCCTCCTGTTGAATGAACCGGACCTAGTGACTCATTTTTTACAAATAAAATGTGATAAAGTGATGGGATGTCACTCTCGAAATTAGGTTACAAGACTCTGGCTTCTGCCTTACTGGCCCTCTCTGGTTCTGTCTCACTCTTTTTTGCTCACTCTGAGAGAAGCCAGCTATGGTGTTGTGACCTTCCCAATGAGGAGTTGCACATAGAAAGGAACTGATGTCTCTGGCAAACAGCCATCAAGGGCCAGAGGCAGGCTAGCAGCCACATGAGTGAGCTTAGAAGCATATTCTCCACAGTCAAGCCTTCAGATGAGACCACAGCCCAAGCTGACACTTTAATTGCAGGCTAGTGAGACACCCTGAGTCAGAGGACCCAACTAAACTGTGCCTGAACTCCTGATCCACAGAAATTGTGAGGTAATAAATTAATATTGTTTTTAGCTGCCAAGTTTGGGGGTAATTTGTCACACAGCAATATAACTAATATAGGTGGTAAATGGCAGAGACTGAATTAAAAGCCAGACATTTTGTTGCCAGAGCCTTCTTAAATAGAGAGAAGGGCATGAAGAAGAGCGCTGTTAGGATCTTCATAGGATTACAGATTTCTATCATTCTCAATTGGTCCCTCTGTTGCCTTTACAAAGTCCCAAGTTCAAGACGAGATAGAACTTTGAAGTGAAGGGACTGCAAACTACGCTTTGTCATCAAGATTCTAATCTCCAGAGTGGTCCAATTCAGTCAGTGGTCACCTTCACATATGTACAGGGATAAATAGACACTGCTCTGATACCAGGCTCTTCTAAGTGGTTCAAAATACCTAAATTCATTTCATCAGGCACCAGGATTTCATATATTTCACATTTTTTTAAACCACTTCTTAGAAAGGGCTTTTAAACGTAGGATTTAAGTTAAAAAAATCAAAACTGTCTAGCACAAATCACACTGTAGATTCATCCCCCACATACAAAATTTAATTTTTAAAAATCGTCCTTGAGGGGAAAATAAGGGAAGGAGAGTTCATAAAAATAGTTGATATACTAATCAGTGGGATAAGATTAATTTGCTTTGCATGAACAATAGTTGGGTGCAATAGACTGATTATAATGTAAATTAGCTTTTTCAGCACCCCCTGACTCCCTTCCTTTCTCCCAGCAGCTGCCTGACTGAGTCCCTGCCCTACACCTCCATCCCTGGTCCTCACAGTATTTGAGGCCCGCAAAGAATAAGGCCCTCATCAGGGGAGGGAACAAATGGGAGTTGCTCAATGGGCACGGAATTTCTGTTTTGCAAGGTGAAAAAGTCCTGGCCATCTGTCGCGCAGAAAGGTGAATATAGTTAATGCTACTGAACTCTACACTTAAAAATGGTTTTGACAGTAAATTTTATATTATGTGATTTTTACCACAATTTAAATAAATAAGCAAGTGAAGAATAGCTGATATTAATTAGAAGAGTCAAAGTTTTCATGAAGTTCTAGAAATCTCTTTAAAACATTTTTCTCCATAAAAGAAAGTAGTCACCATGAACTATAAATCAGGGATGCATAATCTTATGGCTCAGAAGTTAGCAGGTCACAGATGGCACAGTAAATGTTCTATTAGAGATACAGGTTGCTGTAGGAGTTATAGTTAATTACACCAAAACAATTTTCATGGGCCAATCCAGAGCACTTAGAGTAATTAGAGCTAGACAAGACAAGTGGAAGTTCCCCTTAGAAAGTGACAGCCCGAGGAGAGAAAAGAAACAGAGGGCAGAAGTTTAAGTGAAAGAATCTGCCACCAACCACTTTTGGAAGTAATTCCGTTTTTCCCTGGAATGCACGTTGAAAACACACGCAAACCAAACATGATTTTTTAATTTGTTTTCTAGTGTGGAAGAGTCACCCTGAGCTAACATCCATTGCCAATACTCCTCTTTTTTTTTTTTTTTTTTTGCTTGAGGAAGATTAGCCCTGACCTAACATCTGTGCCAATCTTTCCTCTACTTTATATGTGGGATGCCACCACAGCACGGCTGATGAGTGGCATAGGTCCACACCCTGGATCCAAACCTGCAAACTCAGGCCACAGAAGCGTAGCATGGGGAGCTTTTACTACTTGGCCACAGGGCCAGCCTCCAAACCAAATATGATTTTTTTTTATTGCAGTAAACTTGGTTTATAACATTATATAAATCTCAGGTGTGCATCATAATATATTCCAAATTCTGTGTAGATTACGTCATGTTCATCACCCAAAGACTAATTACAATCCATCGCCACATACATGTCCTTAATTACCCATTTCACCTGCCTACCACCCCCCTTCCCCTTGGTAACCACTAATCCAATCTCTGTTGCTATGTGTTTGTTTATCATTGTTTTTATCTTCTACTTATGAGTGAGATCATACAGTATTTGATTTTCTCCGTCTGACTTATCTCACTTAGCATAATACCCTCAAGGTCCATCTATGTTGTCATAAATGGCCAGATTTCATCATTTCTTATGGCTGAGTAGTATTCCATTGTGTATATAGACCACATCTTCTTTATCCATTCATCCCTCAATGGGCATCTAGGTTCCTTCCAACTCTTGGCTACTGTGAATAATGCTGCAATGAATATAGGGATGCATGTATCTTTATGCAGTTTTATTTTCAAATTCTTTGGATAAATACCCAGCAGTGGAATAGCTGGATCATATGGTAGATCTATTCTTAATGTTCTGAGAAATCTCCATACTGTCTTCCATAGTGGCTGCACCAGTTTGCACTCCCACTAGCGGTGTATGAGGGTTCCCTTGTCTCCACATCCTCTGCAACATTTCTTGTTTCCTGTCTTGTTAATTATAGCCATTCTGATGGGAATGAGGTGATATCTCATTGTAGTTTTGATTTGCATTTCCCTGATAGTTAATGATGTTGAACATCTTTTCATGTGCCTGTTGGCCATCTGTATATCTTCTTTGGAGATATGTCTGTTCAGACATTTTGCCCATTTTTTAATTGGGTTGTTAGTTTTTTTGTTGTTGAGATGTATGAGTTCTTTGTATATTTTGGATATTAACCCCTTATCCAATATATGGTTTGCAAATATCATCTCCCAATTGTTAGGCTGTCTTTTTGTTTTATTGATAGTTTCCTTTGCTGTGCAGAAGATTTTTAGTTTGATCTAGTCCCATTTGTTTATTTTTCTTATTGTTTCCCTTGCCCAGTCAGACATGGTATTTGAAAAAATGCTGCTAAGACTGATGTTGAAGAGTGCACCGCCTATGATTTCTTCTAGAAGTTTAATGGTTTCAGATCTTACATTCAAGTCTTTAATCCATTTTGAGTTGATTTTTGTGCATGGTGTAAGAAAATGGTCTACTCTCATTCTTTTGCATGTGGCTGTCCAGTTTTCCCACCGCCATTTATTAAAGAAACTCTCCTTTCCTCATTGTATGTTCTTGGGTCCCTTGTGGAAAATTAGTTATCCATAGATGTGTGGGTTTATTTCTGGGATCTTGATTCTGTTCCATTGATCTGTCTGTCTGTTTTTGTGCCAGTACCATCCTGTTTTGGTTACTATAGCTTTGTAGTACATTTTGAAGTCAGGGAGTGTGATACCTCCAGCTTTGTTGTTTTTTCTCTGGATTCCATTGGCTATTCAGGGGTCTTTTGAAGTTCCATATAAGTTTTAGGGTTCTTTGTTCTATTTCTGTGAAAAATGTTGTTGGAACTTTGATAGGGATTGCATTGAATGTATAGATTGCTTTAGGTAGTGTGGACATTTTGACTATGTTAATTCTTCCAATCCAAGAGCATGGAATATCTTTCCATTTCTTTGTGGCTTCTTCGATTTCTTTCAACAATGTTTTATAGTTTTCTGTGTACAGATCCTTCACCTCTTTAGTTAAGTTTACTCCTAGGTATTTTATTCTTTTTGTTGCAATTGTAAATGGAATTGTATTCTTAATTTCTCTTTCTGCTACTTAGTTGTTAGTGTACAGCAACACAACAGATTTTTGTATGTTGATTTTGTATCCCGCAACTTGACTGTATTCATTTATTATTTCTAAAAGTTTTTTAGTGGATTCTTTAGGATTGTCTATATATAAAATCATGTCATCTGCAAATAGTGACAGTTTCATTTCATCTTTTCCAATTTGGATCCCTTTTGTTTCTTTTTCTTGCCTGATTGCTCTGGCTAAGACATCCAATACTATGTTAAATAAGAGTGGTGAAAGTGGTCATCCTTGTCTGCTTCTTGTTCTTAAAGGTATAGCTTTCAGTTTTTCTCCATTGAGAACGATGTTAGCTGTGGGTTTGTCATATATGGCCTTTATTATGTTGAGGTATTTTCCTTCTATACCCATTTTACTTAGAGTTTTTATGAAAAATGGATGCTGTATCTTGTCAAATGCTTTCTCTTCATTTATTGAGACAATCATGTGATTTTCATTGTTCATTTTGTTAATGTGGTTATTGATTGATTTGTGGATGTTGAACCATCCTTGCAACCCTGGAATAAATCCCACTTGGTCATGGTGTATGATCTTTTTAATGTATTTTCGTATTCAATTTGCTAGTATTTTGTTGAGGATTTTTGCCTCGATGTTCATCAGTGATAATGGCCTGTAATTTTCTTTTTTTATGTTGTCCTTGTCTGATTTTGGTATCAGGATAATGTTGGCTTTGTAGAATCAGTTAGGAAGCCTCCTCTCCTCTTCAATTTTTTGGAAGAGTTTGAGAAGGATAGGTATTAAGACTTCTTTGAATGTTTGGTAGAATTTACCAAGGAAGCTGTCTGGTCTGGGACTTTTATTTTTTTCAAGGTTTTTGATTACTGTTTCGATCTTCTCACTGGTGATTGGTCTATTCAAATTCTCTCTTTCTTCTGATTCAGTTTTAGAAGTTTGCATGATTCTAAGAATTTATCCATTTCTTCTAGATTATCCAGTTTGTTGGAGTATAGCTTTTCATAAAATTTTCTTATAATCTTTTGTATTTCTGAGGTGTCTGTTGTAATTTCTCCTGTTTCATTTCTGATTTTATTTATTTGAGCCTTCTCTCTTTTTTTCTTGGTGAGTCTAGCTAAAGATTTGTCAATTTTGTTTGTCTTTTCAAAGAACCAGCTCTTGGTTTCATTGATTTTGTCTTTAGTCTCTATTTCATTTATATCTGCTCTCATTTTTATTATTTCCTTCCTTCTGCTGATTTTGGGCTTTGTTTGTCCTTCTTTTTCCAGTTCCTTTAGATGTACAGTTAGATTGTTTATTTGGGATTTTTCTTGTTTGTTGAAGTAGGCCTGTATTGCTATAAACATCCTTCTTAGAACTGCTCTTGCTGTATCCCATAGATTTTGGCATGTCGTATTTTCATTTTCATTTGTTTCCAAGTATTTTTTTATTTCGGCTTTGATGTCTTCATTGACACAATTGTTGTTCAGTAGCATTTTGTTTAACCTCCACATTTTTGTGGCTTTTCCCCTACTATTATTATATTACTGTCTATTTCTCCTTTTATATCTGTTAATAATTGCTTTATATATTTAGGTGCTCCTATGTTGGGTGCATAGATATTCACAAGTGTCATATCCTCTTGTTGGATTTTTTCCCTTTAATCATTATGTAGTGCCCTTCTTTGTCTCTTGTTACAGTTTTTGTTTTAAAGTCTATTTTGTCTGCTATAAATAGTGTTACCTCAGCTTTCTTTTCTTTCCATTTGCATGAAGTATCTTTTTCCATCCCTTCACTTTCAGTTTGTGAGTGTCTTTAGGTCTGAGGTGTGCCTCTTGTATGCAGCATATATATGGGCCTTGATTTTTTTATCCAATCAGCCACCCTATGCCTTTTGATTGGAGAATTTAGTCCATTGGCATTTAAAGTAGCTATTGACAAATACGTATTTATTGCCATTTTGTTACTTTTTTTCAGGGTGTTTTAGTAGTTCTCTGTTCCTTTCTTCTTCTTTGCTCTCTTCCCTTGTGGTTTGATGCTTTCTTTAGTAATATGTTTGATTTCCTTTCTCTTACTTATTTGTTTATTTATTATAGGTTCCTGGTTTGTGATTACCATGAGGTTCTTATATCATATATTCTACATATATAGCAATCTATGTTGACTTGATAGTCTCTTTAGTTTGATCTTTTTTTTTAGAAAAAAGCTCTGCTCTTTTACTCCCCTCACCCCACATTTTATGTTTTTGAAATCATATCTAATCTCTTAGTTTGTGTGTATCTATCCGTTACCCTCTTATCATTGAAACAGGTAATTTTAGTACTTTTGTCTTCTAACCTTCATATTATTTTCTTAGGTGATTGATCTGCAACCTTCACTGTATTTTTGCCTTTACCAGTGATTTTATTCCCTCAGTTTTTTGGGGGTTTTTTTTGATAATTTTCTTATTCCTATTTGTGGTTTTCTCTTTGCCACTTAAATAAGCCCCTTCAGCATTTCTTGCAGAACTGGTTTCTTGATGATAATCTCCTTTAATTTTTGCTTGTCTGGGAAACTCTTTATCGCCCCTTCCATTCTGAATGATAACCTTACTGCGTAGAGTATTCTTGGCTGAGGGTTTTTTGCTTTCAGCACTTTAAATATGTCATGCCACTCTCTTATAGCCTGTAGGGTTTTGGCTGAGAAGTCAGTTGATAGCCTTATGGGGTTTCCTTTGTATGTCACTTGTTGCTTTTCTCTGACAGCTTTTAGGATTCTCTCTTTATTTTGATTTTGGACATTTTAATTATAATTTGTCTTGATGTGGCCTCTTTGGGTTTATCTTGTTTCTTGCTCTCTGTGCTTCCTATATTTGGAAGTCTGTTTCCTTCCATGGTTAGGAAAGTTTTCAGCGATTATTTCTTCACATAGATTCTCCACCCCTTTGTCTCTCTCTTCTCCTTCTGAAACCCCTATAATACGAATGTTAGTGCACTTGATATTGTCCTAGGGTTCACTTAGACTGTTCTTGTTCTTTTTAATTCTTTTTTCTTTCATCTGTTCAGCTTGGGTGATTTCCTCTAGTATTTCATCCAGCTTGCTGATTCATTTGTCTGTATCATCTACACAGCTATTGAGTCCCTCTAGTGAATTTTTCATTTCCAGTATTGTATTCTTCACTTCTGATTTGTTCTTTTTTATGTTTTCCAATTCTTCATTGACATTCTCACTGTGTTCATCTAGTCTTCTCCCAAGATCTGTGAGGAATCTTATGAGTTTTTGTTTGAACTGTTTGTCAGGTAGATTGCTTATTTCTATTTCATTTAGTTCTTTTGCTGGGGTTTTGTCCTGTTTCCTTGCTTAGAACATATTCCTTTGCCTCCTCATTATGCCTCTTTCTCTGTGCTTCAGTCTATGTATTAGGTGAGTCTGCTATGTCTCCTGGTCTTGGAAAAGTGGCCTTATGTAAGAGATGCCTTTTGAGGCCCAGCAGTGTGCTTCCCTCTCGTCACCAGTCCAAATGTTCCAGGAGTGACCCCTGTGTGGGCTACTTGTGTCCTTCTGCTGCAGCAGAGTTGCTCTTACTGCAGGTACCCAGGGAGTCTAGGCTTTCCCTTCCTGGCCAGCCATTTTTAAATCAGTTTCAGGGAGCCCAATCACAGTTGTCTGAAAAGTCTAATAGCACACTCATTGCAGTTTTTCTGTTAAGTGAGTAGGCACCCAGTGTAGCTGGTTGCTGGGCTCAGGGACTTATAATTGCTCTAGGCCTCCAGCCTGCAAAGCTGTTGTCAACTTTCTTAAGATTGCAGCTGAATGGGGCTGGCCCTGGGCAGGGAGCACCCAGTTGTTTCAGGCTTTGGAAGGCAAGGGCAATCCCCTTTGTTGCTGTTTGTGAAGCACAGGTCTTCTGTCACTGATAAGCCGCGCCCCCCACAGGTCCACACACACTGTCAACACAGTCCTGGCCCATGCACACTTCCTGACCCCCTGGAGCGTACCCCGTCACCCCACAGCAGAGGACCCCACACTCTCCATCAACATGCCCCACAGTTCACCTGCTCTTCACGTAGGCCCTGCCCCACACAGGCAGACACACTGGCCTGCTGCAGAGGATCCCAGCACTCAGCCTATGCTGGCCCACAAGTTGTCCAAGGGTTTGCTCTTGGGTGGGGCCAGTCCCTAGGGTGGCTGCTTGCACTGGCTGAGCTGGATTAAATCTGTGTGGCAGACCCCTGGGCTAACAAGCCAGGCGAAGAACTCCAACAGCTCTGCCAGCATCTGTGTCAGCACGCCTGTACTAGGTCACAAGAATGGCTGCTGCCAATGTCACCATCCGTGGAAAGGTCTCCTCTCTCACTGAGAGGCACCCAGAGCCTACCAGGTAAGTTCTCTTTTCACTAAAGGACTGTGCGCCTTTCTTTCTGGTGATTTTAGGTTGCTTTCTGAGACTGGTGAATTTGTGCATGGGCCCTTTAAGAGCTGGGTTTTTCTGCTTGTGTCAATAGCTTTTATGGGGGTATCCCCCTTGTAGTTAATAGCCAGCAAAGCCAGATATTATGTCACTCATCTCAGGTGTGCGGAGTCTGAAGGATTTCTTATAGCAGTAACACACCCCCGCTCAGGTCCCCACTCCTCCAGGGAGGGCTGCGTACCTTAGATTTGCTCCTGCCTGGCTGACTGTGAAGCTCCATGGCTCACAAAGGTGAATTTTTCTCTCTCCAGATGGAATTTCTGCCCCTTCTGCCTCAGTCAGGATGGTCTCTTGTTGTGGGGGTTCTTTTTATCCAGTTTTCAGTTCTCTCCCAGGGGTAATTTTTCCAAGAATAGTTGTGACCTGGTTGTGTTCACAGGAGAAGGTGAGTTCCGAGTCTGCCTACACTGCCATCTTGAGGAGATCTTCCCAAACCTGATTTTTAAAGACATGTAAGCATGCTTATATTCACACACACACACAAGAATAGGACCTGGGCCTCTAAACCAATTGCCCTAGATCGTATTCTTTCCATAACTAAGCATTCAGTCAGTGCCCTCCTTGCAGATCTAAGTAAACAGTCTGGGCAAATCTGTATTTTAAAGGGTCTTTGAATGATGTCCTAATCTAAATTATTCAAGCAGGCAAAAACTTGAGGGACAGATGGAAAAGTGGTGATAGCAATAGGAATCTGTGACAACCAAAACAAGAAATTGTCAGGAAGCATTTGTAACATGTTTCATTAGCATACCAAAATATCTAGAGTTATAGCAAAGCTCAAAACCAGGTAATCAGCTCATGTGAAATGCATTAATTCTGAGTTTTAATTATCTGATTTGAAACATGGAGAGTTTCTTAAAGAAATTTAAAGCCTATGGTAGCCCAAATTTGCTCTGAAGAGCTATACCTGTCACATTTGAAATTTTCATTCAAAAAACTTAATTTCTGAATAATTTTGCACAGAATTTGAGTATGAGCTTATAAAGTGTTTCACGAGATGTATGTTTTAGTAGTTAATGAAAAAGTCTTGAGAGTTAATATCCTGAGTTCAAATAAAGATAAAAGGAAAACTATACCATGAAATAAAAAAAACAAAAATACTTTAGTCTTGAGAAAAGTGTATTTTGGAATTAAAGTATTCAAGTGTTTAAAAGCAAGTCAAGCGCAAGGATTTGGGACTGATTTTTGGCACTGACTTAGTATTCATTGCTACTAAAATGTCTTCAAACCTTACATGAACCTTCAGCTCAGCCCGTTCCGAGCCACAGGCTTCATCCTTAAATTTAATAATGGTAGACCAATTCTCCATGCCTTAAGAATGGCTTTTAGGCTGAACTAACAGATGCCTCAAGAAAGAAGAGTAATTAAATCAACAACTTGAAAAACAAAATAAAATATTGTTTTTTAAATCAAATTTATCCTCTCCTTGTCCATGAAAATTTTAATGTATTTAGAATTATGAAATTCATAGAAACACCACAAGGGGGTGCTGCTGGTAAGGCAACAAGAGCCCTTTCTTGGCCACGCTGATAACACACAAATAATCTTCCACTTTCCACCCTCCTGGGCTATGGGGATCAACACGGAGAATTCACAAAAGGAGGAGAGAGATTTTAAAATAGGAATGTATTCAACTACATTTATCCAGAAAAACGTATCAAAAGGGAATAGCAGGCCTTAACTTTCCCTTATCTTTTCTCGTCACAGATTTAGTCATTTTAAAAAGGCAGTCTTTGCTTCTTTTCAACAGAGCATTAAACTTGAGATATATTTACTCCTCATTCTCTTTGGGGAACAATCCACTTTACAAACAGCTCGAAAAGCTGAGTATCCTGGGGGGAGTCTTTCATGCGGACCCCACGCCACCCACCAGCCAGCCTCCGATTACACCGCACATCATTTCAGTTCAAAGCGCTGTGTTTTACGGCTCCGTTCTCGAGGGCTAAGTAAAAAACAAAAGCAAACAAACAAAAACTTTTACTCCTGAATGTTTAAAATGCAAATAGAGTTCTGAAATTCTCAGTCAGGGTTTGTTGTGCTCAGAATTCATTCCACTCTTTTCAACTTCCCTAAGAGAAGTCACCAAAGCAAGAATCGCTGGACCTTGAGGACTAAAAGTTATAAGCAGTTTTATTATTTAGCTTAAAAGCTTTCCCATGAGTGACAATACAAAAATGAAGCTTCCCTCACAGAGCTCCGTTTTTTTCTTTTTAATAAAAGCATTTATTTGATTGATAAGACCTGTGATACCTGGAGATTCGATTATATTTCAAGAATCATTTTCAAAATGAACCACGAATGTTGTTTTCTTCCTTCCTTTTAGCCTAACCTTCTATCCCCAAGTCAACTGCAATTTAACTATTTTAGATACTTCATTTTTTCTTTTCTCTGCCGCTCTGAACTTTAGTGGACAAAGCATGAATTAAACAATAATAAAGTAAAATGAGTGATGGGGCTGAGCATGTAGTGGAAGCTACATAATTATTAGTTCCTTCCCCAATACTGCCCATGTGCTTCCTTTTGGGTGTGTGAAACCCTGTTCATTTGCTTACACACAGGATGGCTTTGTCTATGGATATCAACTCACCTTCTACACGATGCGATGTAGAATTCTGAGGGATGCTCTCCCATCCACGAACGTCTCACCATACAGATGCCTGCAGTTCCCCCTTGAGCGTTTCTTTTATGTGCCGCACTGTGAGAGGTACTGAGGGGCTACAGGAGATGTATGCAGCACGGCCCTTAAGTACGAACAGCTTAAATAAAACCAAGCCTCGTGAAACATCGAGCTACAAGTCTAAAGAGTATGTCATCAGATGCTAAATTGCGAGGCACGAAGTGATTGCCATGAGACAGCATGGCAGGGAAAGAATGTGGGTTATGTAGTTAGACAACCCCGGTAGTGAGTTGAATAGTGTCCTTCAAAAAGATATGTTCATGTCCTGACCCTGAGTACGTGTGAATGTGACCTTATTTAGAAATAGGGTCTTTGCAGATGTCATTAAGGATCTTGAGAGAGGGTCAGACTGGATTTAGAGTTGGCCCTCAATCCCATGACTGGTGTCCTCACAAGAGAACGAAAAGGGAGATTTGGCACAGATAGACACAGAGAAGAGATGGCCATGTGTGATGGGGGCAGATAGAGGAGTGATGCAGCTACTAGCTAAGGAACGCCAAGCATTGGTGACAACTACGAGAAGCTAGAAGAGAGAAAGGCATGGAACGGATTCTCCTTCAGTCTCCAGAAGGAATCAAGCCTTCCAACACCTTGAGTTTAGACTTGTCGCCTCCAACACCATGAGATAATCTGTTGTTTAAAACATTCAGGTTGTAATAATTTGTTATAGCAGCCCAAGGAAACCAATACAACTGACATGGGTTTAGACCAATTCCCCACCAGCTCTGTGGGGCACCAAACATCAATGTGTCTCTCTCTAAACTAGAGTTCATATATTTATCTTACATAGAAATCAAAAAACGATTTAGTCTGCATATTATCCACTCTCTGCCTCTTATAACCTATGCACCCCTGGGCATGAGACTTAACACGTTGCATCTCAGTTTCCTCATCGATAAAATGGGGATGAAAATAGTAACTACCTCATAGGGCTAGTGTGAGAACTACAGGAGACCTCACACAGAAAGCACAGGTGCAGAGAGCAGGGCTGCACAGAGGAAGCCCCACAAGCATAGGCCGCATGTTCCTGACCTGCTGTTAGGGTGATTGCCATAGGAACTGAGTGGAGAGGAAGATCAGTAAAGTCTGAGACAACCAGGAAACTCGAGGAAGTCAACTTGGAGTGGACCTCAAAGAAAAAGTCCCATTTGGATGAGTCACAGAAGGAAAGGGCATCTAGGGTAGATCCGAGGTGGGGTCAGCTCTGGAATATAAGCAAAGAAAGAGTGGAGCTGAAAGAATGTATGCACAGAGGTCCCCGAGAACCCAGGGGACAGACTTGAGAGGAAGGTTGGACAGCTGAGCTGAGGTTAAACTTCACTAGAAATCCCACAGTTTAAATACGATACCCTGTGAAAAAGAAGACATTAAAACCTTTGAGTAAGGAAATAACACCTAAAAAATGATGTTTAAGAAAGATTAATCCAGTGGGATAGAATAGAACAATGCTCTTCAAACCTTCGGTGGCGAAGGGCTAATTTGCTTCAATCTGATCAGTGCTGCTGTAAAAAAACTTAAAATGCAACAAAAATAAACTTCTAGAGCAAGAAATTAAAAAAGACAGGCTACCAAAAAAATCGATTTTTTTAATTAGATTCAAACATACGTAAAAGTACTCTTGTCAAATTGTCATAAACATTTTGGAACTCTTACTCTCAATTTCTGCCTTACCTTATCACAGACCTCGAAGGAACAGCTGATCCTCAGACAACACTTGGAGTAGCACTTCTGAGGAGCTGAAGATGAGCGGAGAATGGAGAGCAAAAGAGGAACGACAGAGAACAGATTGCTGGAGGAGGCATGGGGGGTGGGGCAAAAAGGGGTGAAGGGGGTCAAAAGCTACAAACTTCCAGTTATGAAATGAGTAATCCTGGGGATGTAATGCAAGCATGGCGACTACAGTTAATAATACTGTATTGTATATTTGAAAGTTGCTAAGACAGTAGATCTTACAAGTTCTCATCACAAGAAAAAAGATTCTCTTTGTTAACTTTGCAATATATACAAATATCGCATCATTATGTTGCACACCTGAAACTAATATAATGTTGTATGTCATTTGTACCTCAACAAAAACTTTTAAGAAAAAAAGAGGAGTAAAATCAGAGAAGGTGTCCAGGAGACTGCTGTCACCTTCAAGGAAGACAAACACAGTGGTGGTGACAATGCAAATGTGGAAGAGAATCAGACACAAGGTATTTTGAAAAGTAAGTTGATGGATAATGAGAATAATGAACCAAAATTTTCTTTCTTTCTTACTCACTGTGTACTATCCACACTGCCCTGGGGTTTTGTGACCCAAAATACTGACCCATAGCTCTTGGCCTGCTTGGTCCTCAGGCCCCTGCTTAAATGTCGTGTCCTCTGAGAAGTCTTGCCCAGTCATTCTGCCCAGTTTATTTAGAAATAGCTGACTTGACTCCAAGGCCTTCGTGAGATAAAATGGACTCATTTGTAGAAATGGAAGGAATAGGAGAAAAGTGCAATAAATGGGGGAAATAACCACATACTTAGAGGGACTACACTGCAAATAATGAACCTCCTGTACTTCGAGGCCCTAACCCACCATGCAGTGGGTTTTCCCCCACATCTGACAAAGAGCAAGAGGGTCCTTTCTGAAAGTTGCCTTGGTGAGCGAGAATTATAGATGGACTATATCAACACTGTGAAATTAAAATAAATTTTTTTGGACTGAAAATAAATATTACCGTGATAGAGAAATTATTAGAAGGAAAACTCTTGGTAAAAAGAAAAAAGAAATCTTTTTTAAGACTCTCCTGGCCACAGGAGGTCAGTATTGCTTCAAAGCAAAATTACCCTAAATCCCTCTGGGGGTATAAAGGTCTTAAAGAAATGATTACATTTTCTTCTTTAAAAAATGTTAGTTTCAATATATCTGATTTTTAGACTCACTGAGTGACAGATGGTTACAGCATGTTAAAAAATGTCAACTTGTTAAAAAAATAAACTTGTTAAAAACATGTATTTCATGCAAAAATGAATTTGGATCCTTACCATTCAAAAGCAACAAGAGAAATTAAAAGAGGAAAGAAATATATACATATAAATATATATATATATATATGTTACACATGCATCCTTTCTGATACATATATATGTGTGTGTGTATGTGTTTGATTCAACTCAGGGCTCAGGGCCAAGGAAAAATAAAAACCACGTCTTTACTCACTCTGTAACTGAAGAGGTCAGACACACATTCCTGACACCTCTCGGTAAAAATACAAAAATAAAGAAATAAATGCACTACTATAGACATTGAAGGCTGAGATTGGCATTGGCAGAATCATGTGCAACATTTTCATTCTAAGATTAGGAGAATCGAGGAGCAAAGCTAGAGAGAAGATAAATTGAGATCAATGCAAACATAGAGGTGAAAATTACACTAAACCTGTTGAGAAAATCCTATTGGGCTGACTGGGGCCCATTTTGGGGTGTGTTGTGTAATTTTGATTCATTCATGTTGCCCAAGTTCCACTCTTGTCTGGAACATTCAGATATTCATTCATTTATTGCTCTGGACAAAGTAATGGATGAAAACAGAGATTCCAGCCCTTGTGGAGCTGTGTAAAATGAGACAACAAATTTGTGAATATACAATTACACACTGTGATAAATGCTCTGAAAGAAAAGGGCAGAGTGACCAGAAAAGACCTCTCTGAGGATGTGATATTTAAGCAGGGACCTGAGGACCATGTGGGCCAAGAGCTGTAGGTCAGCATCTTGGGTCATGGAACCCCAAGGCCAGTGTGGACGGTACAAGGTGAGTGAGAAAGAGAGAAAATCCTGGGTCTGGAGAAGTTCCCATGTTCTCCCAAGAGCCTTGGGAGACCAGTGAATGAGGTGAATCCTGATCCAATTTGCATTTAAAGGGAAGAAACCTATTTTGGCTACTGTGTAAATGAATGGAGTGGGGACTCAGCAAGAGTGGAAGTGGGGGCCCCAAATGTGGTCAGGAAGTGTGTATGGCAGCCCAAGAAGATGACGTCTGAGAAGGAGAGTCGTGAACAGATTCAGGGCACTCGAGGTAGAACCCGCAGGTCTTACTGGTGGATCAGGTTAGGGGACTCAGGGAGGCAATATTTCTGTCTACTCTGCTTGCGTGCGTGTGTGTGTGTGTGTGTGTGTGTGTGCGTGTGCATGTGTGTGGGGGGGGCACACACACACCTCTCCTACTGAAACTTAATTTTGTTTCTGCAAAGAAATACTAACCTTTCCTCTTAAAAGTAGAATTATTAAACTTCCACTGTTTATGCAAAGAAGTATCAAATAATAATATATCATCGATTGTGTTGATTTACTTACATAAAATAATACCAATTGAGTGCCACGACTTTTTAATGACAATGAAAGCAAAATTACATTCACCCAAATACTTTTAAAATTTAATAAAGAAAAGATTAAAAGATGATTATTCCCTTGCGATTCTGATGTTAGATCCATTGTTCAAAATGTCTGTTGATATTTTTCTTTTAGAAAATTTCATGGGAAATGAATATATTGAATCCAAAAATATTCATCCCCAAATCTCTAAATTAGTGTCGAATTTCTTTTCCCTTTTATGGGAGCATTTTCAACAACATGCAAGCGCTGTGAGGAGAGCATCTACCTCAGCCAGGCAACTAGCGGGAGGACCGCTGGGCCTGGGGATACGATACTGCTCAAGCTTATGAAAAGTTCAAGCACTAATGTAGTGTAAACGGGCAAAGCTGCTGCCCTAAATGAGGTCTGGACTTTCTAATGAAAGTGGAACTTACCTGGGCAAGCTGGTTTCCATCTGGCAGAACCGGATTATCAACTCTTGTGGGTAGAATCTTAAGTGAATAGATTTCAAAAGGTGTTAGGTGCCAGGTGGAGACTACAGGGGTGGGGGTTTGGGAAATATTTTTAAATTATAGAACATAACGATAAAAAGGTAGTTAACAGTAATGGCTATAAATTTCCCATGAAAGAGTTTAGCACAAACAGATAGCTAGTCACTGGGCAATCTCTTCTAAATGCCAGAAGCATGTTCAGAACCGCACTACACTGAAGCTTGGCCCGCAGGACACTTACCTTGATCTGCTGCCGTGAGACTCTCCCTATGTCTGTACCTGGGGTAAAGCTGCGTCTCGTCCCCATCCCTGACTTATTCTAAGGAGCAGCCCAAGGATTCCTCACTCCTCTCATTCACGATTGTTGTGGCAACAAATCAGGATAACGGTTGTAAAGGACTTTGAAAAAATAAAAATTCCATACAAATGCAAGACTATATTATAATTAATTATGATTTTCTTTTATGATTCATCAGTTACATTGGGATTTCAGCTGGCCTCCCTGGGTGAGGCCACCAAGGGCAGCAAGGAGCCTTTATACAGCACTGGAGCACTGGAAGGGAGCCAGAGAGCGGGAAGTTACCACGCGGGCAGCTTAGGGATATGTTCTTGATTACCTGCGAGACAGCTGCCTTCTGGAGATTTCCAGTTTAGGGGGACAGAGATACTGCAGGAATGAGTGGAAGGAGAGGCAGAGAAATAGTCTATTTACTTCTATTTTTTCTTTTTTAAATACATATAAAGGTGTAGATTAATTGGCAGATTAGTTGCATTTCTTTGCTAATTTACAAGAATTGCTATATTTTTAAAATCTCAATTTAAATATGTACATTAAAATCCATTATATTTATTTGATCACTACAATTGTACACTTACCTAGTGTTCATTAGAGCAGTGCAGAGCTTCTGAAGCTGTAAAATGTATACAAGCCTGCATTTTCATTGAGGGAGAGGAGAAAGAGAGCTGTATGTTGGTCAGGTAACTCCCTCATCTGGCTGCAAGTCAAGTAAGATGCAAACGTGTGATCTCGAACAGGTTTTTTTTTTTTTTTAATTCTTTCCTTTGAGATAATTTCAGACTTACAGAAAATTGCAAAAATAGTACAAAGAATACCCATATAGCCTTCAAGTAGATTCCCAAATATTGACATTTTATCACATTCATTCTATCATTCTCTCTCTGTCTTAGGACGTACAGTATGATTTTTCTGAACAATTGGAGTAAGTTGTAGGCATAATGACCCCCTACTCCAAAGTCCTTCAGTCTGACTAACCGCCCTACAATTATCAAAGGCAGGAAATGAGCACTGATATACTACTATTATCTATCCCGTAGATCTTATAACAATTTTCTGAATTGTCTCATCAATGTCTTATGTAGCAAAAGAGAAGGAAACAGGATTCTAAGGCTTTGGCTGGGGTCACAATGGCTCTGAGATTCTTCTAGTACAGGGTAGCATAAGAATTAGGACCCAGCACACCAGAGTGGTCATTTTCTGTTCAAAAATACCCCTTGGTCTTTAGGCCTTGACTCCTGCTGACATCTTAACTGAAGAGCAAGAAATGAAGACACCTTTTATTTCTTCTCTGTTTCTCTTTTGATCAACTTAATTACTGAGTGCCTGAGACACCCAAGCCACTCTCTGTGGTTCAGGGGGATAGAAACTATATAAGATGCAGTCTCAACACCCCTGTGAATCAAAATGGTATTAAATAACGAGTAGCTAAATGGAAATAAACTAGTGGTAAAAAGGAGGGATATATAGATTATTGAGTCCCCATTGTTTGGTAGACGCCATGTCAAATGATTTATATGCATATCTCATTTATTTTTTACACAAATAGGGTGACATTGGTATTATTTTCCCTATTTCATCGATGAGGAAATGGAGGCTCATTAAATCAAGAAATGCGCCCAGCGTCTCCACACAGTGAGACTCAGAGCTCTGCCTCCAAACCCGTGCTCTGCTCCCCGAAAACAGGAGGAGGAAACAGATCGTGTGGAGCAACAGGGAGGGAGAGAGGGGGAGTGAGAGAACGCCAATTCAGGGAGGGAGGAGGTCTTCCCGGGCCTCAAGGACAAAGTTAAATTTGAGGGCAGACTGAAGAATAGATAGGATGTTTTTTCCAAGTAATTTTATTGAGATCATAATGGTTTATAGCATTGGGTAATTTCGGGTGTACATTATTATTCACCATTTTCTGAGTACACTTCATGGTGCTCACCCCCAGTAGTCTAATTTTTGTCCATCCCCATACATATGTGCCCTTTTATCCCTTTTGCTCAACCCCCAACCCGCTTCCCCTCTGGTAACCACTAATCTGTTCTCTTCTGGATAGGAGTCTGAGAGTAAAGATGAAAACACAGTCCAGACAGAGGGGAAAACCAGCAGCTTGAAATAGCCGTCTGCAGTGTCCTACGCGTTGACTCAGCAACACAGCCAAATCAGGTTCTCGGGACAGAGCAGAGGAAACACGGATTCTTCAAAGTCTGAGCCTCCCCAGAGGCGCTGAGGGAACATTAGAACGTGGGAAGAGAGAATTTGTGCCATTAAGCAGGGAACAGCTTCTCCCCTGGAATCAGCGTCTGGTAAGCATTCTTCTCACCATGAAGCTCTGTCTGATTTCTTTTTTTACAAGGAAGACTCACCCACTTAAGATAAAGAGTATAAAATGGTACTGGGAGCACTTTTTAAAATTAAATCTCTCTTCAGGGGGGCCAATCTGTTAGCGTGAACAGAAGCAAGAGTCCGATCTTGCCAGCCTCCTACCCACTGGTCAACAACAAATTGCACAGCCACCCTGGAACCCATCTGGTTGGGGTAACATCTATATCTCTGACATGAAGAGACACTGTTTGTTTACATTTGCACCTTCTAAAGAAATAATGCACAATAGATTCAGCAGGATATTACATCCTGGACAAAAATCTTATTGATCACACTATCATTAACTTCTGAGAAATTACATCTAGAATCAAATTTTCTTTTTTTTTTTTTTTTTTGAGGAAGATTAGCCCTGAGCTAACATCTGCTGCCAATCCTTCTTTTTTTGCTGAGGAAGACTGGCCCTGAGCTAACATCCGTGCCCATTTTCCTCCACTTTATATGTGGGACGCCTACCACAGTGTGGCATGCCAAGTGCTGCCATGTCCGCACCCCGGATCCAAACCAGCGAACCCCAGGCCTCCAAAGTGGAACGTGCGCACTTAACTGCTGCGCTACCGGGCCGGCCCTCAAATTTTCTTCGTACTTATATGACTATAATAGATTAATTGAATAATTTTCTATCATAAATATTGAAATTAGATTATTGACTTAGATCAGCATTTTTTGAAAGATGCTTATTTAGAAGTTTGAAAAGTTATATGGGCCTCAGCTTTTTAAAGTTTTTTTAAGATCCGGATTCACAGTTTAGCATGTAAAGGAGAGGCTTTGGGCACCATTAGTCTGTTCTGGGCTTAACCATGTCTGCTCTGTTCAGAGACCATGAGAGAGAAGAGAGTGTCCCATGCTACATTCCCAAACTCGCTTCAACTAGGAAACATCAGGAGATCCTGGCTGTGACACTTGCTTCATTCCCTCCAAGTTCATGAGCTCTGTCCACCATTTTTTCCGGGTAAAGTGTTCACTTATTAATTTGGTAAAATCATGAGTGAATGACTAGTGAGCATTAAAAAGTCACATGCTTCCTTATGCAACAGGCTGAGATTGCCAGCTCAGTAAGTAACAAAAACCATTTTTCTAGAAGCCCTCTTTGCAGTATGCTATTTGTCTCTTGTTACAGGTCTAACCACCACAGTGCAATGAAGAAAAAAATAAAAAGATCCCTCCCATGCACTCATCATTGCCAAAGATATTTACTTTCATTCCACCTAAGTCAGGGACCAGAATGCCCCTTATCAAGGATAACTAATAATACTTCTCTTCAATTGTGTATCGGACCTAACCAACGCAATTAAAGAGAGAGGAAGAAATAAGTGGTATAAAAAGTGGGAAGTTAGAAATACTATTTCTACAAAATCCCTAATTTGTAGAAAATGTGTCACCATTAAAAATGCACACAAAACTACTGTAGAGTTCAGTAATAGCTTTAGAGTAAACAAATAATAACCAAGTACAAAATTTAACAGGAAAAAAGAGGCTTAAAAAAGTAGTAACATGAACTATAAGATGTAAAGGAATAAATCTAGAAAAACATGGGCAAGGCTTTTATGGAGAAAACCATAAACATGAAGGATACAAAGAAAAGTGTTTTAATAGTAGAGACATATACCATATTCTTAGATGGAAAGACTCATAATTATATCAGACTTTAAAAAATGAAACTCAGATTTAAAAAAAAATAACGGGATTTTTCTTATAAGTGAACAGATATCTATTCTAAAATTCATATAAAAGAGCAAAGGGCCAAGAATAGCAAAGACATTTCTGAAGGAGACAAGTTGGGGAACAGTGAGAACTCGCCTATCAGATAATAAGAACTACTACAAAACCACTGGCCAGAGTGGATTTTGTTGCAGAATTAGGCAAGCGGACCAGCACTTCAAGAGCCCAGATGCACACTGGTCTTCTCAATAAATATGAGACAATTGATCATCCATATGGAAAATATTATATCCCTCACTCTCATCATATACAGAAATAATTCAAAGTCTGTTAAAAACCTAGGCATGAAAAATAAATTCATTAAGACATTCAAAAGAACTACAAGAGCGAGATTTTATGGCTTTAGGCTAGGAAAGGATTTCCTAAACTAGATTTCTTTAAATGAACAAATCATAAAGATTGGCTCTAGGAGTCCTCACCCTGTAGCTGCATTACTCCAGTATCTGCCTCCATCCTCACATGGCCTTCTCTTCTCTCTCTTATGAAGACGCTCACCATGGGATTATGGCTTGCTGGATAGTCCAGGATCATCTCTTCTCCAGATCATCAAGTTAATTACGTTGGCAAAGACCCTTTTCCCAAATAAGGCCACATTCACAGGTTCTAGGATTAAGATGTGGACATATCTTTTCGGAGGCCACCGTTCAACCCTCTGCAAATATTATCAATAATTTACAGATACATATCTGAGTAACAGAGTGATTTAAAAAAAAAAAAAAAACTTGTGGGAATGATAAACCCCAAACCCTTCTCTGGGAGTGGAGAGGAAGAGGTTACAGAGGGGACTGAGGGCTCTGTAACGTGTCCTCATTTTAAACCATCTGAAGCAAACCTGTCTGTGTTGGTCATGTTTTCCTCTGTAATTTTCTGTAGTCATTAAATATTTCATAATTTAAAAAGTTAAACAATGCAAAGATGTTCTCTCCCTTGGCTCTATCATAGTATTTGGAGGAGTTATTTTTGACAAGTCCCTGCCCAGCCTTGTCCACAAGCTTGTTAGGAAACTTCTCCCCTATCATTCGCTACGTCTCTCAACCATCTTCAAGCCAGCTCGGGGTCAGAACTCTTGCCCTAACCTAACTCATCTCTCAAAATTTATGGCCTTTTTTTCCCTACCATTTTGCTCATTTTAGGGTTTTTTTTCTCATTAAGGACACTGCTGGGGGCTGGCCTGGTGGCGTAGTGGTTAAGTTCGCATGCTGTGCTTCAGTGGCCCAGAGTTCTTGGGTTTGGATCCTGGGTGCAGACATATGCACCACTCATCAAGCCATGCTGTGGTGGTGTCCCACATATAAAGTAGAGGAAGATGGGCATGGATATTAGCTCAGGACCAATCTTACTGAGCAAAAAGAGAAGGATTGGTGGCGGATGTTAGCTCAGGGCTAATCTTCCTCAAAAAAATTCCTGCAAATCAACAATAAGGCTTCCTCATGATGTTTCTTGTGCTTCTACCCAAGAGCTTACATCACAAGTCTTTTAAATCAAATTTTATCTTTTGAAAAAATGAGTGCTCTCACCTTCACTGATAACATGCCCGCCTCTCGGAAAGAAATTGTGGCATCACCGCGTTGATGGCCTGAGAGTTATTTTCCATGGAGTGACCTGACAATAGCAGAATCATTAGCACAATCTTCTCGACAGCACCAGTATTTTCAAAATATCCTGTCGATGGCATCACCCCAGCCAAAAAGATGGGGAAGATGATTATCCTGGCCACTGCCACCTCCACAATGGAGTCTCTGTTCTTTCTACACCCAGGCATATAAAATCAAGACAGTTCACTGAGATGTAATTCCTGACATTTCAAATATTACAGTGGCTAAAGGAACACTATGGTAGTTTCTCTTAATCAATTTTTTCTCTATTTTTCTGGTTACAGTGATATTTTCTCTCTCTCTTTCTCTCCCTCCACTCAGTAATGTTCTATTTTAGGTTACAAGGTGACCAAGGAGTTGTAGAATTATTTATTTATTTATATGGGTGAATTATAAAAGTAACATAATCATTAAAAAAAATAAAAATAATCAGTGAGAGTAATCACAGGTCCTGTGCAACCGATTAGCAACCTTAGTTCCATCTGCAACCTTAATTCCCTTTACCATGCAACAGATCATAGTCACAGGTTCCAGGGACAAGTGTGGACACTTTGAGGGTGGGCATTATTCTGCCTGCCACAAATATATTCTGAGTATCTTCCCAATCCTTAAATATTCTCCTATCTGTACTTTCCTTTTTAATTGCTACGTGCATTTTACTGTACAGCTATACTATAAGTCACTGTACCCTCTCCTACTAGAAAATAATTACATTGGTATTATCAGCAGTCCCTGGGCAGTAAAAAATGAGAGTTATGGTTTTAAGTAATATTGCTACAAGGATATATTTCTATACTAATATTTCTGAGAAGGCAATGAATGAGTTTCGTATCAGTTTACACTTCCACCAGGCAGGTGTGAGCCGACATTCCCCGATACCCTCACAGACATTCACCACTATCTTTCCTTTCTAATCACTGCCAAATGGAAAATTTCCACTTTTATTTGCCTTTCTTTGGTTTCTATCGAGGTTGAACATTTTTCATGCTTAATGTCCTTCATTAATGGCCACCAAATGTTCTTCATTTGTGAGATGCATGTCTATGATTAGTGGACTCTTGTTAAGTATCCAATGATGTCAGCAACCTTGATAATGAGACTCTGTGGGAGGTACCTTCACTCTCACTGAAACTCTTCAACTTGACTCTTCTTCCATCTCATATTTACGACATCATTAAAACCCACACTGCTCCTCACTGCTGCATCCAGACAAAGCTTCACCTGCACCACATGCGTGTGACACAATTTCTGTGCCCGGGGTCCCTCGGACAGTGAGATCATTTGATACGCGGTGGCGAGAATGCTGTAGCAGTTCCTGGGCTTCAGTCTAATTGATTTTGAGTGCTGAACCCTCTCAAGGTGACTCTTCCTCTTGCATCATGTGAACTTTGCATTCTGAGATCTCCTACCTGTGTTGCTGCATAAGCTTCCTTGACAGAATGAACGGGTAGGACTGTGTTTCTCAACTGATAGAGAATTCCTGTCTCCTAACGTCTGGATCTACCAGAACTCTCATCCAGCATATATACCCAAGCCTTATTTTAGGAGTTGTTCTTGTATTTGTATGAGCCGTTATCATTTAACACCCTTTGTTTATTGTTCTTACAATAACAATCCAGAAAAGAACCCAACTCCCATGCAGTCAGCTGCACTGCATGAATGTAACATAGACCAGTGTAACCAACACAAGGAGAGCCTCACAGGTGCTCAATGTGTTCACTTAGGTATGGTTACCACATCCATGGCATTTTTCTAGATTTTATGTTCTCTCATATCTTTCTCTCCATATTTATTCATCTAAAGTTGGGGGGGGGTATACAGAAATGCAAAAGAAAAAAAGCAAAAACAAAAATGCAGTGAGTCTTCTCATTTGGAACACATTCTAGTGTTAAAATAAATGAAAGAATATTGTATAAATTTCCAGGAAAATGTCAATAATGCCTGGATGAATTTGAAGAAATATCAAAAGACTCCAAAATTCTTACATTCCAATTAGAGGCAAGCATTTCATTGTGAGTCAGGGGAAGAAGAAAGTCTGGCTGCACGTGGGGATCGGGGGCAGTCTGGGTCCCTAACACTCAGCATCAAAGGTGGCTTGATGAGTTGATGAGTTGTGATGAATCCTGTTTCTCTGGTTGTAGAGGTTTTGTTTCAGGAGCCACCCCACCTTTTGACCATTCCTATTAGTAGATTTCAAAAGCTGAAGTAAGCACCGCATGCCCCAATTTTGTGTCTGTGGATGATATCCTATCAATATCTGAATGTCATCTAACACTGATTTTCGTAATTTCCCTGAAAGAGCATAATTCAATAGGCCAGATGTGAACTCTAACCAGGGGTCCTACGTGCGTCACAGGCTGTAGAGCTCAGTGGTTGAGTGTGGACATGGCAGTCAGGTGGCCTGGGGCATCCTAGCTGGCCACCTGGTAGCGGTGTGATCACCCCCTGCACGTCCGCTTCCTTGTCTTAAAACGAGAGAATGATGATGACTTCCTCACGGAGTGTTTCGAGAATGAAGTCAATACATATGTAGTGCTTAGAGGACTGAGCAGTAAATATTAGTTTAGTTAATGACGTGAATGCATACACAGGCATACTTGATAAAGCCTATTGAGTATTTGATCTGTCCATTAAAAAAAATCAGCAATGAAAGTCAGCAGTTTCTCTTACAATTCAGATCTAAATGGCCACAGGCAAGAGAATTTCATTTTGACTTTCAGACATCACCCACATACCTGTGGTATCATTCAAGATAAAGGTTCTGAAGAAGCTAAAATATTTCCTCTATCTACCTACCTCTGGCCATAAGCTCATATGTGAAACCCTCTGAATTAGAAATCAGGAAACAGTCTAAGTCTGTGAATTCAACCCTATTTGTATGAGTGTTGATTTGAATAAATTATTAAGATGATTTAACACATCAATTATTCAGATTAGAACTAAACAGAGTGGCTTTTTATTTTTAATTCAACCTCATGATTATTCCTCATGGCATCTTTCATCAATGCTTTTCTCAACAATATTTACTCAATACTGAATCCACATTATTAGTCCTACCTACTAGGTTGAGGTTATCATTAACCTAAGCAACACCTTTTAAATGAAAAGAAGAATTATATGTTTTTATTATGTCAATACATAAGTCATTCAGTTATAATGGTATCAAAATCCATAAAACATCTACTCACCAAAGGAGAAGCAGCTTCCTCTTATAACACGGATGTCATTTCTAGATACGTGGTCCACATCTGAATCGTCTTATATACATCAGAAACCCTGTTCCACTATTGGGTATTTCACCTGGAACAACCATCTCTGAATTCTTGTTCCTAGCAGCTTTGGGTCCTAAGAAACTTCTTAAACTAGCTATTTCTTTAGGCAAACCTAGAAACACTTTAGTAAATCCTCCAATTCAGTTATTCAACCAGCATTTGCTGAACACCTGTTCCGTCCTGAGCTCTCCTCTATAGAGTGTGATGGTGCACATGGAGCAAGACCTACTTCTCATATGCAAGGACTCTGCCATCTCATAGGTGAGGCAGAAATGTGAGTTGGGGAAAAGGACACAGATAAAGGAAGGGGGCCTGCTATGCTGGCTCTGTGTACACAGTCAACTCTGAAACGGGAGTTCTTCATTGAGACTTCATAGCATAAGACATAATTTTCCTGTGTCTGGGACAACAGCATAGACAGTCTCTACCAGATGGCCATGGACAGTTTATGGAGGTGGATGTGCAAAGAAAACATCCTCCTCACCACTCGTCACACCCCCTCCGCTCATGTGCCTCAGAACAGCTCAGAACATTTCTGCAAACGGGTTACTGGTAATGCAGCAAGCCCCTGGCTCCTGCTTAACAGCAGCAAATGTCACTCTTCCCCAGAAGAAATTTTGCTGCACTCTTCCAAAAGCAAATGAGGAATATATCACTGGCAAATGAAATTGGTTTTCCTGCCATTGCCAAGAGTGCCAGGAAAAAAAGAATTTGGGAAGAAAATCAGAGATTTTCCTGACCACCTCACCTAGGTTTGGGTGTTGGTGCCCACCAGGAAAGAAGAGTGAGTTTAATGTGCAGTAACAACCAGTTTCATCCAGAGCAGGGCAGCTGACGGTCCAGACATCTGGAATGACTCACCATTAATTCTCCATTAATTCATGGATAAAATGCCCTTTCTCTGCATCTTAGCATCTTTCTCCATAACAAAAGGATAATAAAACACACTTACTTATGTCAAAAGGAAGCTCCCTAGAAAAACTGGCTTAATGCCTAGAAGGGTCTTTGAACATACTCGGTGTTTATGAGCAGTGTAACCATGTCAAGTTTGGTTAAAGTTTCCACCCCGGGAAAGGCCGCCCACCTGGCCTGGCAGCAAAGTTGCAGTGCCTTTTCCAAAGCTAGTCCCGCAGACTCCCCGGTCACGGTGTGAATCTCTAGTGCCTCAGAAAGATGCTGATGGAAAACAGGTCTTTGAAAATGGTGTGTTCTGCATTAGAAGGGAATTGATAAATGCCAATTTTTTTATTCTTCCGAATGTAATGTCAGAGCCTCTGGATGTCTTCTGCAGAGGGACGTATGCCACTCAAGGGTCTGTTCACGGCCAGAAGAGCTTAAGCAGAGGGACTCAGAACAATTACTACAACAGTGTACTGCTCTCGTGGGTCGGACACTCGGTCGACTGAGGGATTTCACGAATTCTGTTAACCCTTCAATCAGCCCCAGGAGGCTGTAATTAGCCTCCCTTTCAAATTAGGCGACCCAGGCGCAGGGTTAATATAAATTAGAGATGCTTATGCCAAGACCATGAAGGAAGAGAGGCAAGCATGAACATAAAGGAATCAGAGGATGACAGAAAAGTGAGGAAATACCAACATACTGTGTCACATGGCTTCAGGCCAATTGAAGGAAAGCCCATTTAAATGATCAAAACATCTTATTTATTCAATAGAATATTTCTAATTACTATTTTTCTTTCATATACAAATAGAAACATAAAAAAAGACTAATAACATGACGATCAGTAAAGGTTCTTGTGATGGTCTTTGGATGTGTGAACTTGGCGAGGCTGCAGTCCCCCATTAGTCAATCAAACACTCATCCAGCTGTTGCTATATAGGTGTTTTGTGGATGTGAATCCAGTCCACAATCAGTTGACTTTTGTGAAGGGAGATTATCCTGGTTAATCGGGGTGAGCCTGATCCAGTCCATTGGAAGGCCTTCAGAGCAGAACTGAGGCTTCCTTGAGGAAGAAATGCTGGCTGGGGACACTCGCGTCAGCCCGCTCTAGAATGCCCAGCTGGCCCGATGGATTTCAGCCTTAGCCAGCCGGCCCCGCAATCCCATAACCCAATTCCTTGCAATAAATCTCTTAATATTTATCATCCACTCGTCTGCTTCCCTAGTTGAACTCTGACTGATGCAGTTCTGAAATGTTCATTGTGATTAATATATAAAAATGAATTAGTGCCAGTATATTGTACGTGTATAAAAGCTAACACTACAAAGCGTATGTTTAAGTGGTTTAAAATTTTCCCTGTGTTCTTGTTTACTGATGAACTTACACTCTCTCAGAGGAAGGACTCAGAAAATACCTTGCCAAGCCAAAGTAAACTTTAGATTAAAATTCCATTTGAATTGTTGTAAACAAATTCTGAATGTGCAGAGTCTCAATAAGATTCCAGAAGGTTAAAAAAGAGAGAGACTCCTTCCCTCTGATTTAAAGCACATATTAACACACTCACATCCGTTAGAAGGCACCTACCTAGTCCCCACGGACATTTTCATTCATTCAAATAGCATTAATTGAATGTCAATGACCTCCTGAACTCCTTTTAGCTTTGTGACCTTGGACAAGGCACTCAACGTCTCTGTATCTCAAGTTCCTCATCTATAACATAGGGATACAAATAGGGCCTGCCTCTTGGGGCTATTGTGGTGACTAAGTCAGTCGATATGTTGAAGCACTTAGAAGACTGGCCGGCACATGGTACAGCGTGTATTTGTGGGTTTGGGAAGCTGGCAGGGACTTCACAGAGGAGCTAGATTAGTTACGGGGCATGAGGTACAATCCTGCATAACGGAGAAAACCGGTCTGAGCAGAGTTTAAAGGCAGGAATGAGAAAAGCTCGTTATTGACCCTATTAAACCAGCCTGCCTGCCATGGACAGTTCCTACTGGAAACCTCAGGAGAGAAAATGAGTGCCAGATTATGGTCAAAGCAAAGACTGGATTTTTCACCTATGTTATGTTTTTCAAAAGGGTTTTATGGTTAAATTGGCTTGGAAAACTTTACATAAAAACTAACAGGGATCTTCAAGGCAGGATTCCCCTAACGACCTTAATCTACTAATGTGCTGGCAACGGAGAGCCATATGCAGCAGCTGTCAAAATGGACAACAGAACCCTCTCACTCCAGGGCATCTCCCAGGAAAACTGTTCCCAGGTGCACACGTCTGCAAATGCCAGTTGGAGTAACTATTTTCTGAATTCTTGACACTCTGGCATCTAGGGCCTCACTGACCCGGGAGAGACTGCCCTTCCCAGGGCTAGCCAATTCTTAAAGACAGCAAACTGCTCACCTGGGAGCTTGCCTTTCCTACACGAACTAACCAAGTCAGAGCCCACCCACCCAGCACCTCCTCTCTGTGGCTCTTACGCAGCAGGAAGCAATACTCCCCTGCCCTAATCATCCCAGGGTCAGCCTCTATACCTGTGAGCCCACTGAAATTATTGAGATGAGCCGGTCCCAAGCCTGCTTACCCTGCCTTGCCTTTCCTGAGGAAACCACAATAAAGGCTGCTGCCCATGCGTTCCCTTCACTCCTTCTGCTTCCTGACCCAACCTGTGCTTCCCCGTGTGGCCCTGAAGAGCTTGGCATGCCCCTTCCTGGGAACTGAGAGTAACAAACTATCTTTTCATTTTTTGAGGAAGGTTCGTCCTGAGCTAACATCTGCCAATCCTCCTCTTTTTGCTGAGGAAGACTGGCCCTGAGCTAACACACATGCCCATCTTCCTCTACTTTATATGTGGGACGCCTACCATAGCATGGCTTGCCAAGCAGTGCCATGTCTACACCCAGGATCCGAACCAGCGACCCCAGGCCACTGAAGTGGAACGTGTGCACTTTACTGTGCCACCGGGCGGGCCCCCACAAACTATCTTTTCGATCGCAATTGCTGATTTGTTGGTTTCACCATGCCTCAATAATAATAAAACCTACACTCTACGACATCAGTGTTGGCAAGGAAGGGCTTTTAAAGACTTTTAAGCAGAAGAGTAAAATAATTATGTTTTAGAAGCATTCATCTTAAGCATCACTTCGATACCACATGCCAAATTCCCAGAGCATCTTCAGAGGCTGGGAAGCCCCAAACTAACCTGAACATTAAATTGAAAGTCATGAGGGGTCTAGGGAGCCTGAACCCCTGCCTATCTAGAAGTCCTGATAAACTTGAAGAGTGTTTAGGAGCACAGAGCTTCTCAAGGAGAGACATCCCTTTAGCCCAGCATGGACACCCTGGGATTGTGAGCCAAACCTCACAAACACAGGAAAGGTGATGGACAGTCAGCCAGCTGCAGCTTCTTCCCTGTGTTTAGATAATTCTAGAGGTCTACGGCAATCAAGATTTGTGTTTCACCTAAACTTTTCAATTGGAGGTACACCAGAACTGGGAAACTGGTCCTGTCTCTAAACATTTTGGCCTCTTTTTTTTTCACCTGCAATATAAGAGGGTCGAATCAGTTATTTTGTAAAGTACCTCCCAGCTCTGAAATTCTGTGATTCTAAATTACTCTACAAAGCTACTAATCCCAGATAATTTTATAACCCTATAAAACTGCTCTAAGTCACAAATAGGACGGATGTAAAGTTTTTTCATCTCTAAGTACTTTTTTCTTTTCTGTGCTATGCCAGCTCTCCAAAGTACACTTTTCTTTTGTTAGTTACAATTACCCCTACTATTTATTGTGAGCCAAATAAAATAAATATTTTACTTTGGAAAAGGAAACATACATTTTTTCCTAATCCAGTGCCAGCCTTCATTCCACACCTTGCGCCATCATTTAATCAACTGTGAGCTTTATGTGCACTTGGAAAAGACATTAGGGAAATAATGACTCATCGCCCTACAGAGCTCTTTTAGGTCAAGAGGACACAGGCTGCATCCCCTGCCCCCAAAGGGAGCACTTGGCAGAACCCTAAATGGGAACTGCTATGACCTCTGCTTGAAAGTAAGGAAATGAATCACAGGGCTTGACCAAGACTTACCAGTTCTGTCTCCAAATGAAGAAACAATGATAGACCTGATGGTTGCCTGATAAGAAAATTGGAGTAAAGAGTGGGAGACACTAATACATCAGCTTGATATCTTCTGCAGGGAGAACACTGCAACTTGCAAAATGCAAGTTCTTCATGTGCAAAGCAGCTGCCTGTTGTTCCATCTCAGGTGGCATCTCAGGTTCCTCGTATGCAAAATGTCAGATTTGGAACAGATGGTATTTCAAATCAATATCTTCTTTAGTCATTAAGTATGGAGTTTCACACTGAATCCCTTGACAGCGCTATTTTTCCGGTAAGGAAAATAGATACCCAGGTGTTACTGGATTGTAACAAAGCCACCAAAGAAATAGGATCCTTGCTCAGAACAGTATTTGTGCAAAGAGAAAACAGTGTCCTGTAGTCAGGAGCATTAATCTTGCCTAAACAAGCCAAAATTGGAGGGCATGATGGAAGAACCGGAAAGAGAAGAAAAAGAGTGAAGGAAAAGATGACTGACATTTAGCTTGGCCAATGAATTATTAGTCCTGAGAAAAAAAAGGCAAGAGCAATAACAAAGTAGAAAAGATTTTCTCATTACTCAGCAGTATGGAGAAGCAGGTGTAAATGACAGCAGCAAGCATCAGGAGGTGTGGACCATGTCCTTCCTATTTTCTAGACACTCTTGTGCTGTAGACATTGCCCCTGGGGAAGTCTTCAACTGCTGCAGTCAGACAACGCAGTTACTCTTACACTCCTGTGGGGAAGCAGCTATATATGCTCATTCAACAGATATTTATTGAACATCTACTTATACATAACTGAACTAATCACTTAGCATCTATAGACATAAATAATTCTTGCCTTTAAGAAGTTTGCTATCAAGCGAAAGAAACAGCTGACAACTCACTATAATAAGAGTGCTATTGCAGAAGTACAAAGAGCAATGGAAAAAATATTCTTCCAAAGACCTCATGCAGAAGATGAGATCTGAGCTCAGCTTTAAAGAATGGGTAAGATTTTGATAGGCAAACTGAGAGGAAAAGCATTCTGGGAAGATGAAAGAGAGAGAGAGCAAAGGCCTTCCTTAAAATCGTTTACAAAACTATTCCAAACGTGATCTCCGCTCAAATGTCCTGCTCATAATTATTTTGGTGGTATCTTTAGTGGGGGAAAGTCCCTGAACACACTCGTTGCGTCTTTACATCCTTCTGAGCCAGCTCCATGGATGAGGGAACCTATTGCCGCTCCAGATAAGTATGTCACCACTTCGATTCCAGCATCGCAACCCATCTCTCAGACTTTCAGGAAACTAGATGCCATCGCACCAAATGTTTGCTTTATCAGTCAAAGGAAATTAGCTCTTCAATTGCAAGCTTGAGGGTCCTGGCCAGAGTTGTGTTCTAGAAGACATATTGCACTGTGTGGCATCACCTGAATGAGCAATAGCAAAGGTGAGTAACTCCAACACAGCTTCACGGACTAAGCTCAGGTGAGCAAACTTCATTTCAGCAGGACTTCCAGTAATATCCTTGACCATTCAGGAGCCGCTCCTGATACAAATCTCACATATGAATTAACCAAGAACATCTTTCTGGTAAAATGAGATCATTTCTAGTGAAATATCAAAATAAAATCAGGGAAGGTTTTTTGAGATTATTTTCTCTAACAGGAAAGCCAATGCTTTCATGTCCTTTGAATTTTTAATGTTCTCTTAATTTTTTCAAAAACTCCCAAATAGTTGTTTCAAAAGTAAAGATATACTCAGTTAACTGTGGCTATATCTGGAGGGAGAGATTATGGACTAATTCCACATGGTTTTTTTTTCCTGAGGAAGATTCGCCCTGAGCTAACATCTGTTCCCAATCTTCTTCTTTTTGCTTGAGGAAGATTCACCCTGAGCTAACATCTGTGCCAACCTTCCTCTATTTGTATGTGGGATGCTGCCACAGCACGGCCACTGGGGAGTGGTGTCAGTCTGTGTGAGGAATGGAACCCAACCCAAGCAGAGGGTGCTGAACTTAACCACTAGGCCATGGGGCGCCCCCAGTTCCACTTTTTTATTTTCTACATTTTGAATTGTTTGAATATCTTACAGAGCAGATATATTTTTAAGAGTACACATATATATTTTTTGCAATCAATCTCTGCAGGTTGAGAACGTCCTAATTCGTTGTTCTACGTAAAGCGAGCTCTGAACATCTCTGTGCATCTGTGTTACATGTATATTTTTGCCTACACCATGATGCCATGCACTAATATATACTCAAAAAAATTAGTTGAATAAAATAATCAAGAAGTAACAAACATGTCTCTCTCAGCTCCAGGAATACTGTCTAAAGGCCTGCCCAGCCCTGTCTTATCGTCCTTACAGAGATGAGTTCTGGCTAACTGAACAGAAAATAAGGGAGGGAGAAACAACAGAATGGGGATCTCAGAGGGGTGTGTTGAGCCGCGCCCCCCCAACACACCCACCTCACGCTAAGTAATGCTAGAAGGTTGGGCGTGTGATTGCCTCTGGGTTGTTTTCTCAGAAATCAGCAGTTGGTCCAGGCCGTGCCTTCCTGCCCGCTTCCGCCAGCAGGAGCTCTGCAGCCTGTCCAGCTCCCTTATCATCTCCGCGGGGGTGTTTGGTGCCCTGGCAACCCTGATTGTAAAACACGTTTATACCCTTGGGCCGCTGCCACGAGCAGTGGGGCGCGGCCACGTCGGGAGTGGAACGAGCACGATTTCAGACGATCCCCTCCACCACGTCCTCCTCATCGCCCCCGCCGCTGCGCCTCCCCTCCCCGAGATCCTCACCGAGGCCGGGCTCTGCGGGGGGAGGCTCTGCCGGTGAGACGCCCCCGCCCCGCCCCCCTGCGCCTGAAGCTTAGGGAAGAGTTGGCTGAGCGCTAAGTGCACGCGCGCTATTTTTAGTCAAAGCTTGGGCTCAAACGTAAGCTAAACCTGATTAGGAAATTATGTCAAGAGAAAGAAAAATGCTGAATTTGCTTTCTGGTAACTGAGATAAAAAGTTCTTGCAGCCCTCCACTTGTCTAGGAGGGCAGCCCTGAGTCGTTCGATGGAGCGGTTGGATGGGGAGAGCCTACGCAGTACTCCTGGAGAGGTGCCAGCCGCAGGGTGTCAGGCAGCAGCACCCTCCGCACCTGCTGCAGCCCCACGAGGGCAGCCCTGCTGCACCCGGTGCTGGGGGCCCAGTCCAGCCAGACTGAAGAGAATCCAGAGCAGAGTACGGGGAAAGACTCATGCCAGCATCAGTCGGCTCTGGAATGTTCCTTGGCTCCCACATCACTAAGTCAACCTGCCGCGTAATCCAGAACAACCAGAGGCCCTGGTGGGGTGTGGGTATGAAAAACCAGAAACAACCCTAAGTGCCCAGAGCTCTTGAGAAAGAGGTATTTAGTTTCTTTACCAATAGAATTTTCCGGTATCCACAGATCCTCCCTACCCACCCTTCATTGACAAGCCGCGATTGCCTCGCCTTTACAAGAAAACGGGTATTTAGGACCTAGTCAGTGTTCATACCTCTTTAGGTGGTGGTTTAAAGTTTTTTAAATCTGAACCAACAGATGGCCTAAGGCTAGGAGGCAGGTTAAAGTGGACTGAGGGTGGGTTGAGAATGATGATCCTGAAACACTGAATTGGAACCCACCTTACTGTCCATCCAGACAGAACCCTGGTCTGTGGGTGGTCTCAGACACCCAAACGTCCTGGGGTCAAGGCCGTAGGAGTGCAGGTCTGGGGAAACCACCCACCAAACCCAGGCAGAAAGTGAAGAATGAATGAAATGTGTCCACTTCTTCTTTTCTTCTCCCACCAGTTACTGCAATACTTGCTAAGGTGCCTGTTTGACCAAGGTTAGGAAATACTTATTGCACCATTTTAATTAGCTTATCTTCCAGCAACTTTAAGTGTGTGGGCTGAGACAAGGCCTTGAAGCAGGGCGAGAGCGTCCTGACACCCCTCCCCCACGCCGCCGGCCTCACTTTCTGTTCTCTTTTCCATTTAACCAGCATCAGCTCCTTCATCTTCACCCAGTGACTTCCTGTCTTCTCAATCCCTCCCTGGGTAAAAACAGACATATTTCATATGCTTTGAAACTTACTCATATGATGAACTTTCCCTTTGCCCTCTAAGTCATAAAATTATAAGCCAAATGTACTGTTAAGGAGAGGTCATTACTGATATTTGTCTTAGGCTTAAGACTGGTGCTGAAGGCAAATCGCTTCATGTTTTAAGGGAACCAGAAGACATTCATTTTCTCACAGTTGTGGGGGCTGGAAGTCCCAGACCAAGGCACCAGGATTGGTCTCTGGGGCGGCTTCTCTTCTGGCTGGTAGATAGCCCCTTCTCCCTGGGTCCCCACAAGGCCTTTCCTCTGTGCTCACGAGGAGAGATGACAGCTCCGGTGTCGCTTCTTCTTCTTCTAAGGGCACAGTCCTATCAGATTAGGGCCCACCCTTATGACCTCATTTAACCTACTGCCTCCCTGAAGGCCTGATGTCCAAACACCGTCACACTGGGGGGTAAGGGCTTCAACATAGGAATTTGGGGAGTGAGGGGGACACAGTTTAGTCCATAACGTAGGATGGAGGGGCTCTAGGCAAGCTGCATGGGCTCCAGAGTCAGATCTGGAGGCTTTCCCTTAACACACGATGGCTGACTCATGATGACGATGCTAAGAGATGTGATAATGGTGGTTGTGGTGAGAGACACGGGTTTGCTGAAAGTTACTGATGTTAGATAAGCAACAACATTAAAAGAAAAAATATAGCTTAGATCTAGCCATATGAGATAATCATAATCATTTACTTAAAATTTGAGAGCAATTTGAAAATAAAGGGTATAAATATCCCTCACCAAGTTAAACCACAGTACTGACACTATTCTTCATTTTACTTTTTAAATCCCCCAACATCACTTGATGGATTGAGTGAAATATTGAAAGCATTAATTGCTTGAAAGTGGGAATCATTAGCAAAGGAAGCTGGAAAAAGATGAGACAGAGTCTAATGTGGTAGTGTTTATCTGAGCATTACCTAACAGAGGGACTGACGGCCAACGAAGTCCTGTGTTTAATTCACTCATTCATTCCATAATCATTTGATTGTCTGCTGATACTTGAGGAATTAGACAAATGAAATCAGGTTGGCATTTTAGCAAAATGACTGGTTGCCCTGTGGATAAAGGATGGGAAGGGGCAGCAGTGGAAGCAGGAGGAATTAGAGGCTGCGGCAGTAACCTGGTCAGAAATGACGGCAGCCTGAATACCTCACGACTTAGAAATAGGCAAACTGAAGGGATAGGTATTTGGGAGGCAGAATCAATTCCTTTGGAAAGATCATTCTCATAATCAGGAAGAAAATTCAGGCTGTCTACATCAAGGAATACTTCTTAAGGTCAAGGTAATAAGAATGGCAGTTAGAATTAATGAGTACATACCATATGCCTTTACACGCTTCATCTTTGTAGCAAGGCCAGGGGAGCTATTGCTAAAGCTGTCAGGAGTGTGGGTTCAAATCCCAGCTCTCCCTCACTAGCTGTGTGATCTTAAAAATGTTCTTAACCTCTCTGTGCCTCAGTCTCCTTGACAGTTATATAGGGATTGAATGAGTTAATATATGCCCCTGACCTCACGCACTTTTGTGTCTAGTCATCTAGCACATTCATTCTCTGACCTTAAGATCAACTAATTCACCTTCTCAGAAGGTGGATAATGCCAGACCATAGACACTACATTCTGCTGTAACTGTTTATTTTTCATCTGTGTTATCCCCAGGGCACAGGTCAGTTCCCAGCTCACCCTAGGAAGTTAATGGTGACACAGCTGAGGTCCCTTAAATGGCTTCTCCTAACCACACCCCAACATTGCCTGGACCTGCCATTCAGACGCCAGCTATCACTTCCAGGAGCCCTTTCTTGTGTATTCCTGGTAACCACTCGTGACAGCCACTTAGAATATTACTACGTGGACATCGGTTTAACTTTCTAAAGTTCATTTAAATACATTGGTATTATTTGCTTAGTGTTTATACTCTCTTGGTTCCACAGCAGGGTCGTCTCTTCATAACTTTCAAACATGAGCAAGAATGTCATTCTCACATCCAGCCCTATGATAGGCATCCTGTCTCTAAACAGGTCAGCGGACAAGGAACGCTCTGGAAGCTTGGGGTGTCCTTTGCCCTCCTGTAAGTCATAATCCTTCCATTCTTCTCTGTCACCTTGCTTGCAGGGACTTGGTAGCTAAATCTACCAGTAGTTTTTTAAGAATAGTTTTTATTACTTTAGAGAAAATTGGTTTTCCTCAAAATTTTTTAATTGCAATTCTCTCCCATGATGAAAAGTCTAGGAAAACGTGGAGAGGAATATCAAAATGCTTGTATAAGTAGGAGCAAAGGCTACATTAGATTAAGGAATTAACTCGACTTACGTTAGAGAAACATTAACTAAGCAGGGTAGGCATCTGCCATCAATACAAACATTTAAAGGACGAAGTCACCCAGGATAGAGGAATTGTAAACATAGATCAGAAACAGTAAAATTGAGATTCAAATCTAGATCGACATTGTAATAATGAAGCTGATAGAATTAGCAAACTCACTGCAAATGTGAGGGAAAGTCATTTTTTCAAAAAACAGTGAGGCTAGGATGCAACAGAGGGTCTACCACGGCACAGACTGTCGTGTTCCCTGATAGCATCTTATATCTTTTTCAAAATACCTCATCAGAAGGGGCGACTCCATTCAATTCTAGCCAATAAATTTGAATATCTCGATGGAAGGGATGACTTTCCAAAAAATATATAGAAAAATTGCCAAAATATAAATACAAATTACAAGATTTCCAAACTGGATCTCAAAAAAGACAGAAAATTGAAATAGACCAGGTGTTATAATGGTCAACCTATTATCCCCCCAAAAATACCAGAACCAGACATTTTCACAGGGAAAGCTTACCAAACCTGTAGGGAAAACATTACTCCAATGCTTTTTAAGCTGATCCACAACTTTAAATAAAAAGAAAAGTTAAAAATGATTTTCAGGAAGACTATATTCTTGATTCCAGTAATTTGACAAAGAGAAAACACAAACACACACATATTGCAGATAAATCTGTATTTTGAACATGATTGCAAAAACCTAAATAAATGATTAGTGAATAGAATCTAGCAACACACTAAAAGAATAATATATCTTTTTTCTTTTCTTTCTTTTTTTCTTTTTGCTGAGGAAGATTTGCCCTGAGCTAACAACCATTGCCAGTCTTCTTCTTTTCTTTTTATGTGAGCTGCTGCCACAGCATGGCCACTAACAGACAAGTGGTAGAGGTCCATGCCCAGAATCTGAACCCAGCCTGCCTAAGCAGAGCATGCTAGACCACTAGGCCACCAGCACTGGCTCAAAAAGAATAATATATCTTGACCAAGTAAAGTTCATAGCTAAAATAAGGAAACAGTTTACTATTAGGATATTAATATGATTTACTGTATTAAGACAAAAATTATATAATTATCTCTATAGATGCTATAAGGCATTTGATGAAACAGCATTCTTAAATTAAAAAAAATCTCAATATGTAGGTCTAAAATATATAAAACTAAACATATATAAGTGCACACACACATTATGCTTAGTGAAGAAATACTAGATACATTCCTATTAAAATGAAAAACAAGGATATCAACATCACAATTATTATTAAAATTGTTCTGGAGTTATTAACCAAGGAAAGTAGGCAAGTAAAGGAAATATAAAAATTTTAAATAACAGAGCATATTTGGAATTAGATTTGTGATATCTGTTATAATGGACTTGTGTACAGAGAAAACCCAAGGGAATTGACTAAAAATTATTAGAAGCAGTAAGAAAATACATAGAATTAATAAAGAAAAATCACTCACAAAGTTAGTAAACAACAATGTGTTAGAAAATATGACGGAAGAGAAGACTCATTTCTGCAATTCCAATAAAAGTGGTGAAATACCTAGTGAGAAACATAACGATATGCACAAAGCCTACTCTTTGTTTAATGGAAACGTTACCGAGGGACTGTGATAGAGGTTGCTGTTGGTCTCTCATTTCCCACTCCCTCCTCAGTAATGCAGCCCTAGACTTTGGCTGGGCACACAGCCTCCCAGAATAAAAACGATGCTTTGCAACCTTGCTTGCAGGAAGTATGATCACTTGGCTAAGTGCTAGACCACAGGGGAAAGCAGACGTGGGATGTGCTAATTCTGGGAGGGGTCCTTCAGGAGGGGAGGCAGTCTCTCTGGCTCTCGGTCCGCATTCCTGAGCATATGAGGGTGGAACTGGAGCAGCCTTGTCCACAAGGCAGAAGCTGTGTTGTGGATGGTGGAGTAACAAAGAAGGAGGCTGGGTCTCTGATGATGATACGGCATCACCATAGAGCCCCGGGCAAACCTGTCCATATTCATGGGGAAGGGGTCTCACTTAAGGAATCATTACTTTGTGCTTTCAATCAATCACAGCTGAACTTAATATTGACCCAGAGACCCAAAAACAGAATCAAAATCCAGACAGGCTGAAACAGTTGTCTGTTCCTAAAAGATCTCCTTTCTATGTTTGCTAATTCACACCACTTACCAACCTACCACTCCTCCATCTCTCCATTCCCCACAAGAATACTTCTTTTCATTTTTTATTGTGTTGTTATGTTTGCAAATATTTAAAAATAAATAACAACGTCTTAGCCCCTATCCTAACTCCTTTCTCCATGACTCCAATGTGACCTGAGACTCCATCCTCCCTACTGCTCTACATTGTCGTCTGAAATTACAAATTTCATCCTGCCGGTCCTGTGTTTAGATTATTTGTTAGCGTTCTGCCACTTACAAACTCCTTAAATCCTTCACAATCTGGCCTTGGCTCTCTCTTCCGCTTGCCCCCCAATCAACCCCCACAACCAAGCCGCAAGTCCGTCCAAAAAGAATCCCGGGCAGTTCTTCCATGCCTCTGTGGCTTTGCACACTCTCTCTTCTCTGCCTGGAATGCCCCATGCCTGCTCTGACCTGTTTGCCCATGCTCCGTTCTCAGCTCATCTTAGAACACCTCCCTGAGAAGCCCTCCCACATCCCTCTCTGTTCCCCAAACTGAGCAGATGCTCCTCCTTTTCTGGGTTTCCTTAATACCCTGACATAACCTCTAAATAGCATAAACACTGGGTTCTCACCTTTCTGCCTCCATTAGAACATAAACTCCTTGAGAACAAAGACTGGACCTTGTTCATAAATGGCTCAAGCCCACCATGAACCTCAAGTTAAGAACTCCTGCATTAGTGAAATTCCCTGGAATGCCTTCATCTGCACTTTGCTTTGGGGGTGCAGGCTAATTTAAATGCTGTAGAACGCTAGCCTTTCATCTCAGACAGAATCATTGCACAGCCCAGGAGCCAACCTTTAGGAAACATGAAGTGAATTTAATAGCCTCTTCAATTTTATCAAACCATCCATGACTTCCTGAAGGATTACCCCCAAGCTAAACACCTCACGAGGAATTTTTATTCCAGACCCAGGCTGACTGGGGCATTGACCTGAGTTCAGCTCAGCTTCTCTTAAAAAACCCCCAAAGACCCCAAAAACTTCAAGTTCCCTGCAGTAGTTGTGCATCACAACTCGCCTCATGACCACCTGAAGTTTAACTGAAAACTCAAAAGCCTAACAGAATGTGAGAAGTCTCTGGAACAGAAAGCAGAGAGAGCCTAGTCCAAAAAGATTCTTTTCCCATGACACTGGATGCTTTTTAAGATAGGGGTTCTCCTTGAGCCCCTATAGGTGCAGCCTCAGTGCCTCCTGGCTGCTATTTGTAAGGCCCACACTTTTTGGAATAAATTACTAAGACAACAATAACATAAGGAACAGCAAAATTATTTCTTAGAAGAGTCACCAGGAAGAGTATTCAAGGTCAGTGCTGGGTCTCTTTGGAAAAAAGGAACCTCAAAAATGTGAAGATTTTGTGTGTGTGTGTGAGGAAGATCAGCCCTGAGCTAACATCTGTGCCAATCTTCCTCTATTTCCATATGTGGGACGACACCACAGCATGGCTTGATGAGCGGTTTGTGGGTATGCTCCCAGGATCCAAACCCGAGGTCACAGGGCTGCCAAAGCAGAGTGTGTGAACTTAACCACTATGTCACTGGGCTAGCCCCTGAAGGACTATTTTGATAGTTAACATATAGTTAATCATAGCACACCTCAAAAGATGAATGCACCTTTTACACAAATAATTTTCACAAATGAAATCAGTTGTAAAATTGCAGTTTTGAGCAGCCATGTGATAAAATACCTTTTTTTCCCTTATATTTAACTCTTGTTATGGCCAGATAACAAGCTTTAATTCTATACTTTAATGGCAAGATGACCTTGTAAAATAAGCCACAGTGCTGCGCCCCAGGGGAAGACAGCAGGCGTGCTTAGGTGTTTAGATGTTTCAATATGTCTTTGGTTGGGGAGTAAAAATCAGAACTTACTACTCACCCTTTCAATGCTTCTTATAAACAGAATTTTCCCAGGTGCCACCATCCTGTATAGACAAATGAGATCAGATAAACTGAACAAGCTCTAACTCCACTGGATTGTTCAAATTACATCAAGCGTGTAATTTTACTATCATAATCATCAAATTTTATAGCAGAAGGTAGAAAGGACACAAAATAAATGCTTATTTCACTGTTGTCTACTGAACTGATTAGGAGAGAAGATAGATCTTCTGAACGTATGTGAGGAAGAAGGTTACTATATACCAAGAATAATGTAAATTACCAGCTACCTTTTTTGTTTTTTGATGAGGAAGATTTGCCCTGAGTTAACATCCATTGTCAATCTTCCTTTTTTTGGCTTGAGGAAGATTAGCCCTGTGCTAACATCTGTGCCAATTCTCCTCTACCTCTATTTTTTGCATGAGGGATGCTGCCACAGCATGGCTGATGAGTGGAGTATGTCCACGCCTGGGATCCAAACCCTCGAACCCAGGCCATCGAAGCAGACCATGCAGAACTTTAACCATCGGCCACAGGCCAGCCCCAACTAGCTACTTTTAAATCATTTTCAGTGTCTATTGTAACTGTATACTGACTACTACTTAAATTAATATTTTGGGAGTTTAAAAAACATAGCCATCCATATTCCTCTTACAACACTGCTTGCTAAATAGGCATGGCCCTTGTATCTACCTGGGACTATGCTATTATTCTGTATTTACATGTGGTCATAAGTTTTTGATGACTATTTCTGAAGGAAAATATGTCAGAAGAAGATAGAAAATGGTACATGTTTGTATAGAATAAATATTAAAAGGAGCAGAATTGAGTGGGTAAAAGTTATGGGTAAATAAAGGAAAAAAATGTGGAAAAGGCAAAAAACAGAAGGGAGAAAGAAATAATTTAAGGTGCACAAAGAAGAGAAAGTGAATTAGGACGATAAGAGAGCATTCACGCTGAATGTGAGGAAGAGGAAGAGAGAAAGAATGGAATGTGAAGAAGGAATTGCAGCATTCAGAACGCGAACACTAACCACAAAGGAAAAGAGCAGAGGGTAAAGGCCGGGAGGGCTGAGGAGCTGCTGTTGGCGCCCCGCCCCACCCCGCTTGCCTCTGCCCCCCTCTTTGCTGCAAATGTTGGCAACCATCTGAGGTTTGCCCTCAGCAATGAGAGCCACCGCCCGGAAATGACCAGGAGGTCGTGCCCTCTCCCAGGGTAACCTGCAGCCAGGGACGGTCTGGAAAGTTCTAAAAGCCAGCCCTCTGTGCTGTCAGTCATACTCTGGAGCAATGCCATCCATAGAAATAGAATGAGGGTCACATAGTAATTTAAAATTTTCCTGTAGCCACATTTTAAAGAATAACAGAATAAAAAGTCTAGAAATAGACCCACACAGATAGAGCCAATAGATTTTTGGTAAAGGGACAAGGCAATTCGATGGATAAAGGGCAGGTTTTTTAACAAATGGTGTTGGTACAACTGGCCATCCATACGCAAAAAAGAAAAAATAGAATGAACCTCAACTTTAACTTCACACCCTATACAAAGAAGGATGCAAAATGAAACAGATCTAAATGTGAATCACAAAACTATAAAACTTTTAGAAGAAAATCTTTGTGACTGGGGTTAGCAAAAAGTTCTTAGATATGGCACCAAAAACACAATCTATAAAGAAAAAAAAAGATAAACTGGACTTCATTAAAATTAAAAACTTGCTCTGTGAAAATGCAGTTAAGAGAATGAAAAGACAAGGTAAAAAACTTGAAAACAATATTTGCAAATCACATATATGGCAAAGGAATCTATAAAGAACTCTCAAAGGAGTATATAAAGAACCCTCAAAACTCAACAGAAAGAAAGGATATAACTCAATTTAAAACTGAACAAAATACTTGGACGTTTCAGCAAAGAGGTTATATGGAAGGTAATAAGTATATTAAAAATACTCACATCATTAGCCATTAGGAAAATGCCAATTAAAACCACGGTGAGAGACCACTACACATCTATTAAAATGTGAAGGAAAAACCCTGATAATTCCAAGCGCTGTTGAGGCTGCAGAGCGACCGGATCTCTCCCACATTGCTGCTGGTGAGAAAGCAAAATGGCGCAGCTACTCTGGGAAACGATTTGATATTCCTTATAGAACTAAACATACACTTAACATACAGCCAGCAATCCCACTTCTAGGTATATACCCAAGAGAAAAGAAGGCCTATGCCACGCAACAACCTGTACTCAGATGTTCACAGCAGCTTTCTTCGTAACAGCCGAAGCCCAGAAATCACACACACGAGAATCCTCACCTCGGGGCCTGTTTCTGAGGTACCTGATTTTTCAGGTGATGAGGAGTCACGATTAAAGCATAAATAGATAAATAGCTGAGAAAATGAATGCTAAAAATTATAAACAGCAATAGAAAATGAAGATAGAATTGCAACAAAGGTACAAATAACAGAATATTATCAAATTTGTATTTATGTTACCTCTTAGAAACAAATTATCTTATAAGCGGGGAACAAATAAAGATGCTTTAAAGGAATGAAAACATAAGGATAGGATTATTTCAAATAAATGGCTTCTCTGTAAGCCACTCTGGAGAATAGCTTGGCAATTCCTTTCAAAACTAAAAATGGTCCTTACAATACAACCCACAACAATTGCAGTCTTGGACATGTATCTCAGAATGAAATGAAGACTTATTTTCACACAGGATCTTGTATGTGAATGTTCACAGCAGCTTTATTTGTAATAGACCCAAACTGGAAACTATTCAAATGTCTTTCAATGGGTGAATAATTAAATGAACGCTGGTCCATCCATACCAGGGAGAACCAGATGCAATAAAAAGGAATGAACATTCCCAGGATGAATTGCCAGGGAATTATGCTTGGTGAAAATTGCCAGCCCCCAAAGTTTATTTGCTGTATGATTCTATTTATATAGCATTCTTGAAATGACAAAATTATAGAAATAGAGGGCAGACTAGTTGTTGCCAGGGGTTAGGGATTGGGGAGAGGATGGGTGTAGCTATAAAGAGGTGACAGGAAGGAGCCTGATGACATCACAGTTAAGTATCTTGATTATGGTGGTGGTTATGCAAAGCCACACACGTGGTAAACTGCACAGAGACACACAAATGAGTGTGCAGATAACAGTGAACTCGGGATAAGTCTGTGAATTGTGCCAATGGCAGTTTCCCAGTGTAGATATTATAATGTAGTTCCATAAAATGTTAACACTGTGGGAAGGTGCACGAGATCTCCTTATACATTTCTTTGCAACTTTCTATGAACCTATAATTATTTCAAATTAAAAAATTATAAAAATAAAAAAATTTAAATAGAAGGTTTTTCTGAACATCATCATAATTTAACCATTTTAAGCACACCTTTATGTATTCTACAGACATGGTTACAGGATTCCCTAACGTATTCCTTTTTCTATTAATTCAAATTTTGTGCATACAAAATTCAAGAAGGGGACATTTCACTAGAGGAAAATGGACATGCACATACATTTTAATGAAGTTTACGAGACTGACAAATTTCTTCCATATCCTAATGCCACATATTTTTTTCAGACGACAAGTGATATTCACGACTGCAATGATAATGAGATGACTGTTTACTGAAATTGCTTTTTTCATGCAAAAGTAATCAGTAGTGGGAGGCCAATCCATAGCCAGAAAACTAATGCTAACATTTTCAGTGGGAAGACCTATTTAAGTGGTTGGAGTCACCTTTTTCAGTCTACTAAGCAGAATCTGTGTCCACTTCTATTAAACTCACGTATCCTAACTGATACAATTTTAGTACTAAAGGAAACTTTGATCACCTACTTGCCAGAAGAGATTTAACGTTATATTTTCAAGCTGCCGTAAGTCCAACTGTGCAGTGCTGATGAGAGGCTATTTACACAGAAGAGGATCAGAATAGAAAGCCCCAAAATAGACTGCAGTGCTATATGAACACATAGTAGACGATAGAAGCAGCATTTCATATCTGTCGAGAGTTGTTGGATTACTTAGTAAATGGTGTTGGGACAAGTTTGCCATTAAGAAACAAAAAGAAAAAAAATTTTTAATTACAAAGGTAGACCCCTCCCTTCCTGCAGTTGATGGGGCAGCACGTAACTTCTCTGCGTGTGCAGAGACAGCAAGTTCCAGGTCCAGTCAGGGACCCCACTAACATGAGGGCTCTGAATTTGGGTGCTTTAAGAGACATTTGAATTTTTATATGAAAACTTCCAATTTTTAGTTGTTGGCAACCATTTCAAACATTTTTAAAACTGTGTGTGAACCAAGCTGTACTCATTTTCTAGAGCTGCCATAACAAATTATCACAAGCTGGGCGGCTTCAAACAGCAGAAACGTATTCTCTCACAGTTCTGGAGGTAAAGAGTCTGAAATCAAGGTGTCAGCAGGCTTGGTTGCTTCTAGATGCTCTAGGGGAGAATGCATTACCTGCCTGTCTCCTGGCGTCTGGTGTTCCCGTGTCATTGGTGTTCCTCCGCTTGGAGATGCATCACTACCCTCCGCCTCCTTCATCACAGCTCCTCTCTGTGTCTTCCTGTCCAAGTTTCTCATGTTCTGTAAGGACACCAGTCATTGGATTAGGGCCCACTCTAATCCCGTCTGACCTCATCCCAACTTGATTGCATTTGCGAAGACCTTATTTCCAAATCAGGTCACATTCACAGGTACTGGGGATGAGGACGTGAACGTATTCTTTTGGGGGACACAATAACCCACCCCACAAGCAGAACAATCTGCAGACCCAGTCCAGCACAGGCCACCAGTTTGTATTGTCTGGTTGAAGGCAAAATAAATTTGAAATAGGTTAAAATATTTTAAAAACACAAAAGCATTAAAAAATATTGAGGTAAACGTTTACATGCTCAGGGATATGGAAAGACTTTATAAGCATAACTCCAAATGCAACATTTATACAGAAAAAAGATAAATTTGACAGATTTAACCACATTAACATTTCTCTACATTAAAAAAAATTAAAGTAAAAATATAGATCAGGAATAACAATGTTATGAAAGGTTAAAAATAGTGTACATAAACAGGATTAGACTTCCTTTTTTATTGATATATAACCCTCAAAAGAAAAACTGGCATAGGACAATAACAGAAAATTAACGAAAGAGGAAATACAAATGTTCCATAGCTACATGAACACACTTTGAACGTTACTAGTTATCCATGCACTGCAAATGCAAAGTAACAACAAAGCTTTTTCTCTCCACTAACTTAATCAAAATTAAAGTCAAACCAACAAATTAAATCCCAGTGATAGCAAGAGGACATGGGGATATGGGTACCATCATACTCTGCCAGTAAAACTGTAAATTGTCCAACCTTTCTAGAGTCAATCTGCCACCTGTAATCAAAAGCCTTAAAAATGTTCATCCTTTCTAATCACAAAATTTTTCTTCTAGAAATATACTCTAAGTAAATAAGATAAGTGAGGAAGAAAGATGTTTGAACAAGGGTATTCAGCAAAGCACTGTTTATGGCTGTACATGTTTGGAAACAGACTGTCACATAGGTTGAGTTCCCTGGGAAATAGACCCTGAGACAGAGGCTTTCAGCTGGTTATTTGGGGGTTGCTGTCAGGAATGACTTGAGGAAAGAAGGGTGGGAAACAGAACTTCGTGAAGAGAGAGGTTGCATTGTGTTGCACTTTGCCATGAAACCTCAGCCGATATCCCACAAGGAGCTCTCAGCTGGGATAGCCCTTCAGAGCTGAAGTGAACTGAGACAAGAGAGCTGGGACCTGGTGTCTCCTTAGCTCTCAGTCACTGGGTGTGGCTGCCCCCAGAAGGAGGAACAGTGTGGGCAAGGGAGCTCTCTGGCCAAAGGAAATCCCCAGAGACTCAGCTGTGTGCTCTTAGCAGACGTAGGCACCTATGTTTGCCTCCGACAGTGCATCTATTGACAATACACATGGTGTCACATTTTTCCATTGATTTTTTTCCCCAGCTTTATTGGGGTATAATTGACAAGTAAAAGTTGTGTGTATTTAAGGCATACAACAGGATGGTTTAATATACGCACATATTGTGAAATGATTACCACAATCAAGTTAATTAACACATCCATCACCTCATAGTGTCACCATTCTTTGTATACATGTGAGAACACTTAAGATCTACTGTCTTAGCAAATTTCAAGTGTGCAATATAATATTGCTAACTACAGTCACCATGCAGTACATTAGATCCCCAGAACTTATTCATGTTACAACTGAAAGTTTGTGGTAAGTCCTATTTTTCAACATTCCTCAGTAAGATTAGGTTAAATTCATTTTCCCATGACCTATATTAATTATTGTGGAAAAGGCTTGCAGCAAAGTGTTCAGTGATAAAAGCAATTAGTCAACATCGATTTATTTATTGAGAGTCTACTGTATGCCAGATACTATTCTAGGACTTAGACTAGAACAGACAATATGATAAGGAAGACAGTCTCCCCAAGGCGACTTCATTCTACTGAGGGAGCAGATTGTGTACACAATGGCATTTTTGTTATTTAAAAATAAAAAAATATACACATAGAAAAGCTTATATATATATGTGTGTGTGTGTATACACAGACATATATTTATAATTTATATAAAAATTGAAAAGAATAACCTCTAAAATGCTGTCACCCCAGTTGGTGAGATTATGGATAATATTTCTTTTTTAAGTCTGTATTTTTATGGATTACTTTTGAAATAGATGGTGAAGAATCAATTAACGTTCTTAAAAAGAAATATTTTTGAACCAGCTCTGATGGCCTAGTGATTAAAGTTCAGGGTTCTTACGGCTTCCATGTGCCAGGCTCAGTGGCCACTCGTGGAACCACACCACTGTCTTTCAGTAGCCACATTGTGGTGGGGGCTTGCATAGAAGAACTGGAAGGACTTACAACTATGTACTGAGGCTTTGGGAGGGAAAAAAAGATTGCCAACAGATGTTAGCTCAGGGCAAACCTTTCCCAGCAAAAGAAAGAAAGAAAAAAATAAATATTTTATCTAAATCTTCCTTTTTTAATTGGAGGAAACCACAGTCCTACTACTTATTCCAACTCTATCTCAAAACTGTAGTATCACTAGAAATGATAGAATTATTGGGCCATGAAGCTCGCACCCTGCAGGGACTGATCCTGGTGACCAGTTTTAACTCATACAAAGTCACTGCACGCAGCCTGGCATAACCAGAAGCAGATCCCAGGGAAGAGGTAAATCTTCCTTCGGAAGAACAGAATTTCAATAATGACTGTGTGTTTTCACTGCGGTCACAAAAGCCGAGAGGTTTCCTTCTGTGCGCCGGGGCTTTGATTTAAAGGCAGGTCTATGCCTGCTTTTCCTAAGGAAAAGGGAATGCTACTTTGGCAAAGATGATGGCAATAAAGAATGTTGATTATTAGGAGCAGAAAAATCGATGAAAAGAACAATGTAAGAGAAGTTATGAGTGCAGAGTAAAGAGGCCATTAATGAAAATTATCAAAACTGAAAGTACATGGTAAGTGGAGCAATTAGTGGACCATCTATTTAGGTTGGCGAAACAATCAGTTTTAATGGATGATCTGAGAATGAGCCAAGGATGATTTTATTTCACTCTTCTGCACCCAGGTGAGCAAAACTGAAGAGCGAATAATGACGAAGAAAGAAAAGCAGTAAAAGCAGAAGATATTTCCCCAGACTGTTCTATGCATGTTGTCAAATTCATAGAATAATGCAGTAAATATTAGTTTGACTTCAACCAAAAATTGGATTAATTATTTATACTGATGCAGATACTGATGTAATAAATACAATGGGAAGTCACATAATTAGGGAAAACTGATTCACATTCATGGATCATACATCATCCAAATGCTTCATTGTTAGTAGAACTGAAGTTTCCTGGGAAAATAATGTCCAATTTCCTTTCGCCTTTTGCATTTGCAATAAAATCCTAGTTATATATATACACGTTAAGAAACTTCACAGACCTTCATTCTCCTTTTTAAAAAACCTGAAAATAATTTTTATTATTATTTTCATTTTCATGTGTTTCTTGTGTGCATTTCCACATGGAATGAAAGAAATCATTTATTTCTCAAAGTATGTGAGGAATACGTGAAATGACAAATTGTTATGTAAAAGGAAAGACAAATGAAATTTGCGAAAGCAAAGGCACTTGGGATTTGGATGGCATTTGCAAGAGTTTTAAAAAAAAGACAATACAGGAAATTGTTTCAAAATAAATAAAGTTCATTCAGTTCCATCCCATAATCATTGATCAAGTATCTATTTCATATGAGTCTCTGTGATGTGTTCAGGGAACTGAAAGATAAATAAGCTATATTTCCTATAGAAGCATATGTTTTAGTGGGGCAGACAGACACATAAATAAATAGATCATTTTGACATAATGCATAAGTGCTATGACAGAGATATCAACTGAATTGTAAATATTCAAACAAGAAAAATTTTTAAATCCATACACAAGATCTTTCGAATCAAGTAAGAAACAAGAAAGATGTATAGATTTTTCAAATATGTGTGATAAGCAGAATAATGGCCCTCAAAGAAGTCCATGTCAGAATCCCCAGAACCCATGAATACGTTAGGTTACACGGCAAAGGGGAGCTAAGGCTGCTGATGCATTGAGGATGCTAATCAGCTGAGCTTAAAATAGGGAATCTATCTTGGATTAGACTGCTGGGCCCAATGTAACCATTCCTAAAATCCTTAAAAATGGAAGAGGACGACAGAAGAAGGGATCAGAGAGCTGGTCAGAGGCATATGTGATGAGAGAGAAAGGCACAAAGAGATGCAACATTGCTGGCTTTGCTGATGGAGGAAGGGGCCATGAGCCAAGGGATGCAGGCGGTCTCTGGGCACTGGAAAGGGTGCAGAGAGAGATCCCCCGGAGAGGGCCCAGAAACAAACAAGCCTACAGCTTGACTTTCGCCCAGAGAGACCTGTGTCAGACTTCGGTCCTCCAGCACCGTAAGGGAAGAAGTCTGTGTTGTGTTAAGACACAACAATTGTGATAACTTATTACGGCAGCAGCAGGGAACTAATACAATACCCAAGAGCGATGAGATCCAGAGCATTCTGTTTAGAATTTAAAGAAGCAAGTTTTCAGAACTTAAATTGTCTGAGGTCGTGATATATTCTACCAAGTTATTTTTTCCTTTTTCACATGAGCTTTTGGGAGAGGCATGGAGGAGAGATGTGGGAAGGGGAAGAAGGAACCTACGGGCGCATCCCAAGCGCCTGACTCTGAGATGAGCGCGTCCACGTACATTTGGCTCATCGGATCCTCGCAAAAAGGCCTGTGACGATGACGTTATTATTCTACATTTACAGATGGGGAAACTGAGACTCCAAGAACTAAAGGTAAAATGCTAATACATGTCTGTCAGACTGCAAAACCCATGCTCCATCACCACACTGCAAGCTTGCAAATCAAATCCTGGGCTCCACCACACTGTGGGCTCAGGCCAGCGAAGGAGGGCGACCTGCGCAAAGGCCTGTCGCCTTGGTCTGCACAGACGGGAGGAGATTACTTCTATTTCAATACCATATCTCATCAATTCTAAGAGTTATCGTTTTTCTTTCATTTTTAACATCCTGACATTACAGTGCATCTTATATTCATAATGGCTTATAATTACATCTGGCAACTTTTTTCTTCTGTGGATGTATAAAATAATGCTGTCTTATAATGGAGGTTTCTCAGAGACAGTGAGTGAGGACAGCATGCTTCTCTAAGCTACACACCAGGTTGTAAGTCCAGAGAGAGCAACTCCCCACCCTTCCTCAGGAATCCATGCCAACATTAATTATTTTTAACATCAGGAAACATGTCTTATGGTGAACCCAAGTCTCTCATGCTAGAGCTGAAGTTCCTACGCTGCTGCAAAAAGAGAATGGTCATCATTTGTTTTTTCTTAGCACTTACTCTCTACTAAGCAGTGGACGAAAATCCTTGGAAGGACACATAAGAGGTGGAAGACGGGGCCTCTACCCTCAAAAAATCCACATGAGAAGTAAAACGAAATGCGAGGCCGTGTAAGACTGTACGTAATTAAGGACCTAACTGTAGTAACAACTAGATATGGAGATACCATCAAGAAAAAAACAGGTCTTTTCATTTTGTTTCTGCTTTTGTTTTTCAATATAGTCTCATTGTCAAGTTTGGTGTATTAAGCTCATTAAAAGCTTATGTAAAACTATTTTTGCCTGACAGTTTCATCTGGAGCATCAAGTAACCCAGTGTAGTGGGTTTGGCTGTCCCCCCACTATGTTCAAGTCCTAAACCCCAGTACCGGTGAATGGGACCTTGTTTGGAAACAGGGTCTTTGCAGATGTAATCAAGTTAACATGAGGTCATACTTGATTAGGGTGGGCCTTAAATCCAATGGCTGGTGTCTCTATAAGGAAAAGGAGAGAGAGATTCGGATAAGAGACACCCAGGGGACTTGAAGAAGGCCACATGAAGATGGAGGCAGAGATTGGGGTGATGCAGCTACAAGCCAAGGAAGACCAAGGAATGCTAAGAGTCGCCGGAAGCTAGGAAAAGACCAGGAAAGAGCCTTCCCTGTAGCCTTCAGGGGAAGCACGCCCTTGCCAACTCCTTGATTTCAAATTTCTGGACTCCACAACAATGAGACAACAAATGTCTACTGTTTTAAGCTACCAAGTTTATGGTCCTTTGTTATGGCAGCCCTAGGAAAGTAATAGATCTATATATTGGGTATTAAAATAAGTTGTAGAACAAACCACTTAGTAGGACTGCAACTTTTCAAAGGGAGATGGTTAAAACAAAATTCCGGCCTTATTGAGAGTATGAAAGGATGGAGGTTTTGACATCGGGGAGGAGTTGGGAAGAGGCTTCTCTGTGAGATCCAAGGACAAGTTGTAAGTCCCACCCCTCCCCTGAAATTCACCTGTTAAAATCTAACCACCAAGGTGATAGGATTAGGAGGTGGGACATTTGGAGGTCTAGGTCATGGGAGTGGAGTCCTCATGAATGCACTTAGCATCCTTATAAAAAAGACCCCAGAGAACTCTTTTGTCCTCTCCACCAGGTGCAGTTACAGTGGGAAGACAGCTGTCCATGAGGAAGCAGACTCTCTCTCTGCCGGCACCCTGATCTTGGACTTCCCAGCCTCTAGAACTGTGAGAAATAAGTGTTGTGTATAAGCCATCCAGCTTATGGTATTTTGTTATAGCAGCCTGAACAGACTAAGACAGAAATTAGTACTGAAAAGTGAGGGTGCTATTGTAACAAATACTTAAATGTGGAAGTGGCTTTGTAAGAAGGTAACGGGTAGAGGCTGGAAGAGTTCTGAAGAACGTGCTAGAAGAAGCTTAAATTGCCATAAATGGACTGTTGAGAGTGATTCTGGTGAGAGCTCTGTAAGAAAAGAGGAGAGATGTAGGGAACGCCTCAGTCTTCTGAGAGAATACCTAAGGCATTTTGGAGATCATGGGGGCTTCCTCTCCCAACACAGGCCTAGAGTACAAGGGGCTGGGAGGCAGAACCATCTCCAAGGAGAGGCCTCAGCCTGAACAGACTGAGACAGTGATGGAGTCGGTGTGTCCTCCCAGAGGTGGTGATCAAGGTAAAGGATGCACGAGCATCTTCTATGGACCAGATGTGGGTCACATGGGAGGAAGTACCTGCCTTGAGCCTTTAAGTCCTTCTGAAAGGACCACCTTCTGGAGCAATAGAACTGCAATAAAAGAGAGTCTGTATGGAATGGACTGCCCACAAAAGGGTAGGGGCAGAGGAGGAGTGAACAGCTCTATGACCCATGCCAAGGGAAATGCAAGTAAGAGTCCCTGGCAGTAGCTGTCCTATAAGACTGCTCTGCTATTCTATCTGAAAAATAGAAATGGAAGAGTATATACCTTTAAAAAGAAAAAAAAGAATTTAAAAATAACACTATGTGTTAAGAAAGTACATAGAGAGCAATATTCTAATGTGAGGACACAAAAATGATACGGAATATTGGACTAGGGCCAAAGAGAGAGAGAGAAGTGATATTGGTGAAGCGATGTATGATAGAGCACCTTTTTGTTATGAATAGGTGACAATGTTTTTCCTATAAATAACAAAACTGGCTCAAGTGCCAAAATACAATCCATGGAAAAAAAGGATTTAACCTTTAGACTCATTTTTTTTTCTAAAAGTAAAACCTCTGATAAATTCTTGACATGCCTTAAGAAACATCTTGAAGATAATTCATCAATTAAATGTTTGAAAACACAGTAAAGCTTTCATCAATCTGGAATTAGTTATGACTGACTCAGAACTGGCTGGGGCTATGAAATGACGAAATACTAGGATGAATTTGACAACGTCATCTCAGAGTATTTATCATAATTTAAACTAGAGGTACTTAAGTCTTGTTTATGTCTCCCAAGGCCATATCAGCCTGGGCATGCATGGAGTCACAGGAATAATAAAATTCCAGTTGGCCCCTCAGCCTATCCCAAAACCCTTGTCATTGCAAGATCCTTTTCTTCTTGAAGATGTTCAGTGGGGTTTTCCATTTGTACACCCAAACATCTATGACTTCAGTTTCATATTTGTTGGTCAATTTTGTGGCTAAATATTTGTTGATAATTTCAAGTTGTCCAAACTCTGGAATTCTCTGTAGGCCCCTGGCTTGCTGCATTGAATCTAACCACCCTGATTTCCAGGTCCAGAACAATTAACTCCCAGGACCTGAAAGATGCAACTTTAAACCATGCTTTGAGAAATTTGAGAACCTTTGAGAAAATTGGAGCATAGAAATGGGCCCAGAAGATGGAGATAACAACTCTTGGTCCTATTTGGATAAAGTAGTAAACACAGATCTCAGGAGCTACAGATGACTAGGTTTGAAATTGAGTCCTAGCAAAATTTTAAAACAGATTATGAAACAGATGCTTTGTGACAGGAAAGAAAGCAGAGATCATCAGAAGCCCATCCAAACTTATTGAAAACAAATCAGCCAGTTCTCACATTATTGCTCCTGGGCATTTAAAAAAGAGGTAGCATCAGGGGGATCTGGAACCTAGGAGGTCTCAATTTCAGAAAGAAAGGCTTTTAGCATGGCGATGCAGTAAGGGGCATTTATAGCTGCATGGACAAAGTCACCCAGAGTTAGGGTTAATCAACTGGAGAAGTCATCCTGAGTTCCCTATTCAAGCCCACCCTGTTCAATGTTTCAGTTAGTGACTCAGAAGAAGGTTCAGAAGATGGCTATGTCAAATTTGCAAAGGAAGTGAAAATGAGAATTACAGAGGAAAGCACCAGAACTGACAATACCTGGAGACACTAAAATGACAAGCAAAAACCTAGTGATTGAAATGTATTATTAGCAGTGTTTAGCAGCAGTCATAGTAATAACAATAGTAATATTAATAATGAAAATAGGAATAAAAGTAAAGAGCAAATTTAAGGTAAAAGTAATCAATTGCACAAGGACAACTTGAAGAAAACTGGAAATTTATATTTTCTTAAATGTGGATTTAAAATTAACTACATATTTAATGTTTACCATCTCTACGTCATACCTGATTTTTTTTTTAAGTAAAAGTTTTAGTATATATCAATAAAAGAATAGTATATTTATTAAGGGTCATGGTAGTCTCATTGTATTCTTTATTGCTCAGAACACATTTTCTGTTGTAATCACCTGGTAAAGAAGAACATTAACAAACTGTAATGCTTCTAGCAGGGTATAAACAATATTGTAGAATATAGAAATTTGTAGCCAGCAAGTACCTTGAAGATCATAATCCCAACATGAACAAATTGGGACTATTGAGATGCTAGAAGACTGAGATAATGCCACCGTTATACAGAAACTCATCTAGAACCCAATCTACTCATGGATCACAGAAAGACTGTTTATAGGAATTAAGACTGTCGAACCTAGAAAAAGGAAGACTCGATGGTACAGCGATGATAGGGGTCATCACATGTAGGAACGCTCTGAAGCCAATAGAGAGGGAAGATTCCAGATCAAAGATACGAGTTACAGCAGGGAGTCAAGTAAGAACTTTATACTAGTAAGGACTTTAGCAACAAGAAGAGCCCAAGGTCATCAGGAGTGTTCTGAGAATGAAAGATCCTTTATGGGGAATTCTACAAATGACCTCACAACACTGACTAGAAAAGTGGACCCAATCAAATTGACAGATTCAGAATTTCACAAAAACCTGGAGACTGACCCTAATTCACCAGCTTTTTATTTTGCACAGTAAGTACATTTAGAAGAAGAATCGCCAAGTACAATAATTACACTTCATTCAATATAGGACATTTCAACTTCAAAACTTAAGCTCAGAATCAAGGGCTGTCTTCTAAATGGAATCAATTTGGCTTTATTTTTCTCATTTCACCATGAATTGGTGAAAATTTGCTCATTGTGGTAGACTGTGTTTTCCAAAGTAGGCTACCAAATTATATCCCATTCCACATGTTCTTCTACAGTGTGATCTTAACTCTCCTCCCACCAAGTGATGGAGTCTGTGTTCTTCCCCTTGAGCTTGGGTGGACCTTTATAGCTCTCTTACCAATAAAGTATGGCAAAAGTGAGGCTCTGTGACTTTCACCGCTAGGTCATAAAAGAAAAAGAAAAAGCTACACTCTTTTACCTTGTTCTCTTGGGGCACTCGCTCTTGGAACCCAGCTGCCATGCTAGGAGCAAGCTCAGACCACATGGAAAGGCCATGTATAGGTTTTCCAGCCAATGCCGAGCTGAGGTCCTAGCCAACTGTCAGACACATGAGTAATACCTTCAAGGCGATATTGGCCTCAGCCATTGTCTAACTGCAAACGCTTGAGGGATCCCAAGTGAAAACCACAAACAGCTGAACTCAGTCAATCCCCCAGAATTGTGAGAGACAATAATTGTGTCAGTCAGGATTCCACCAGAAGAGAACCAGAACCAGAAGGATATTTATTGTAAGGAATTAGCTTCATGATTGTGGGAGCCAGTTAAGCAAATCTGAAATCTGTAGCACAGACATCAATCAGCAACAGCAGGCAGGAAGCTCAGGCAAGAGCTAAATCTGCAGTCCACAGGCAGGATTTCTCCTTCCTCAGGGAAGCCTCAATCTGACTTTCAACTGATTGAATCAGACCCACCCAGACTGTCAAGGATAATCTCCTTTACATAAACTCAACTGACTGTTGTTGTTAATCACATCTATAAAATACCTTCACAGCAACAATCTACATTAGTATTTGACTGAATGACTCAGCGCTATAACTTAGCCAAGTTGACACATAAAGCTGACAATCACAACAATGAAACGATTCTTGTTGTTTTAAATCATTAAGTTTTGGGGTGATTTGTTCTGCAGAAATAGATAACTGGGACAGTCACAGGTGTAGATTTGTAAACACTCTTACTTATAATCTCTAAGAGTCCTTCCAAACCCAAAATGCCATAATTCACTACCTAGCAGACCTTTTATCACAGGTCTAAAACAATGGTTCTAATGTCTGAAAATCCCACAAAGATTTAACTGCATTAGTCAACATCTTGACTCACTCATGTGGAGATAAGACCACTTATATCCTATTGGCTACAAGTAACAGAAGTTCCTGTTGGAAAGAACTTTAAAACAAGTAAATGCTATCATCTCTCATAAGAGAAAGCCCTATTCTGTGGCATAATAACAGGCAGGACAGTTGGTTGCAGGGTTGCTTAATTAACAAACGAGCAACAACAACTTCAAGGATTCAGAGTCTCTGCGTCACTGTCCAGTCATTCCCTGGGACGTTTCTTGGTTAGAGTTATGAAACTTCTCCAGAAGAGTCCTACTCTCTTGCTCCTCCCCCAGAAGCCTGCCATGAGCCTGCTCACCCAGAGGGAATGTGGTGGCTGTGACTTACTGCCACTTAAAGAAAAGTTTAATCTGAATTTACTAGAGCTGGCTGAAATTCATGCTCTTCACATGTACAGTCGGGACAGTAACACCCATTTTACAAGTTGACATCAGTGCTCAAAAGGGAACAAATAATAACTGGCACTCGTGGCATGCACGCCGTGTTTAGGCTTGCATGCACGGGTGCGTTGACCCCCCGCACCAACCTTATGAGGCAGGTGCTTGGTATTCTCATCCTCCGGAGAGTAAACCGAGGTTTGGAGAAGCAGTAAGTAACTTGCTCAAGGTCACACAGATGGTGAGGGGCAGAGCAAGGAGAGAATGTGGCCTGACTCCAGAGCCTGTGCCATGTCAATGAGCCACCACTTTTGAATGCCAAGCCTGGACAAGGCCAGGCCCTCAAAATATGCTCACCTGCCTAAACTGACATACATCGCCCTCAATCATGGCCACTACCATGAGCAAAACAGCACTGACATATTCTGTGTCTAGGGACCATTCCACTGGACTTCCTATCCTCAGTCCTGACACAGATGAGAGACGTAGCAAATCTCTAATAAGTGAATACACTAAAACAGAAGGAAGTCAGGCAAAATATACGCTTGAGGTATCTAACCCATGAGAGAGAGAGAGATTTAAAGAGAAATGGCTCTACACTTGTCAAAGTATACATTGCATGTTAAAATATTCACTGTGTGTGACAGCCAGGTTGGATAGCTCAGTAGCGGCACAGAGGACAGAAGACACATTCCTCCCTTCGTACGGCTAAGTTCAATGCCGTGAGTGGCCATGGACAGAAGGTGTAAACAATTTTATAGATCTAGAAAATTTTCAAGGCTAATTATCATCTAAGATTCATAAGGTAAATATATATCCTCATTTTGACAGAGAAAGACCCTGAGGTTCAAAGACTTTGAATGACCTGCCATCTCTCACACAGGTAGTCAGTGTTGACAACACCCAGGGCAAGCAGGGCTGGCAGCTGTCACTTCCCAGTCATGTCACAAGTTCCCAAAGCATGAGCCCTGCCGTCTCCCTTCCTGCAGCAAGGCCACACGGCTGACATGATTTGTTCCAGTAACTTCACCAGGGAATAAATAGCAGACATGTGCGTAAATAAATAAACCTCAGGCTTGATGTCTTATTTTTATCCAAAACCAAAAACTGATTCTTTCCTTTTGTCCCTGGGGCAATCTTGGTGTCAACCCACCTTCCCCGCCACAGGCCTGTCGTTCTGGTTCCTGTGTTGTCGCACTACTGTGGCATGAAGAGTTGATGCTCTCTTTCCACTGGACCTTGTCAAGCCCAGTTGCTGCTAAGCTGACTTGTCCGTTTTATTCACCGTCCTTGCACTTTGGGTCCTATTTCTGGCAAGGGCCTGTTTTTCTTTGCTGATATCTACTTTTTGCTAAAGCACTCTAACAGGTAGGCAAACTTACATGCTAGTTTCCTCTGCTAGAACCTGGACAAGCACTCAAGTTTTCTAATTTTTAATTACGTATTCTTTCTCCTTTAGTACAAAGTTTCATAAAACGTTACACGGATTTTGTAAGAAACATAATCAGCAGAGATTTACTGAGGCCCAGGCTCTCTGCTCCAGGACCGTTCAGTCCAGGGGGTAAAGGAGACGTGCCAGTAGTCCATCCCAACAGTGTGGGTGAAAGCACAGAAGGCTGTAGGGACACCGAGGATGTGCTCCTAACCGCGCTGGAGAACGAGGAAGAGTCAACCCAGAGCAGGGAAAGGGATGGTTTGGTGTCTGGAGAGATCCGTTCCAAGAGGGGCCGTTATGGGTAGAGAGCAGAGAGAGAGCCCCACACACTCGGGAGAGCTGTAAATGTTGGTTCACTGCGACGAGGCTGAGGGACTTAAGAGGACTGAAGTTTGGAGTTTATGTTGATGACAACGGGAATCACAGAGAGTTCAGAAAGATTTGAAAATAGACTCACAGATTTATTCAACAAAAATAGATGGGCATCTAAAAATGATGAGGACATAGTCCCTGGCTCCAAGGAGCTCATCACCTCCTTGGGGAGACAGACGTACAAACAAATCATTACAGAACAATTTGTGTCCTTCTAAATATAGCACACACAAAGGGCTGGGGACCCAGAGGAGGAAGCCGTTAGCACTGCCTGCAGAGAAGAAAGAAAGGCTTTGTGTAGGTGACAAGTGAGCAAGATGACAGATGAGTGGGTGGCAACCAGTCCTGGAAGAGGGGGTGGAGGCTTCTGGCGGGCAGGCGGGACCAGGAAAGGCACCTCTAATTCATTACCCAATGGTAAATTAACCAAATGTTTGCCATTGTCTTTCAATTTCAAGCCTCAGGAATTTGTCTCCTCCTGTTAGAGATAGTGACAGTTAAACTGTAACGTACAGCTCTCTTCTCAAGGACTGTGAAGGTTTGTTTACAGAGAACACCCTATCTGCTGCATTCCAGAAACAAAAGGAGCTTTTCAGAAGTATTTGCAGTACCAGGAAGCTCTGCTCATCTCTAGAGGCTATATTCTTGGAAGCTTTGGGCCATAATCACAAACATCGGAAGCAAGTAGGACTAGCCTGGGCTGTACCTGGGTGGAACCGATCTGTACCCTCCTGGTTATCCTTGCAAACTGAGCCAGAAGCCAAGTGTCCAAGTCACAGGATTAGAGAGAATCTTCTTTCTCTTTGGCAGGATAAAACTTTGTAAAGGATTCAACTGGAAAGAATACGACACTTACTGTGTCCTTCTCATAGTCCAACAAGTGCATTGCTTAAGCACAGAAAATCATGGGATGCAGGATTCTCAGTCTTTCCATAACACAACTCAGGATTAGTACACAGACAAGGGGAGGCTGAAAGACATAGGAACAGCAATATTAATCAAAGAGAAAATGGAATTTAATACAAAAGATCAAAGGGTTATTTGGGAATGATAAAAAAAGCCATGACAAAGATATTATAGTCATGAATCTTTAGGTACTAAACAGCAAAGTAGTAGATCCATGTGATAAGAACTCTTAGAATATACATAGTTAATTTGGTAAAACCGCGGTCACTGGTGAGCAGTGGTTCTCGACCACAGGCGATTTGGTCCCCCATGGGACACTTGGCAACGTCTGGAGACATTTTGAACATCACAGCTAGGCAGGGGAGTGCTACTGGCAACTAGTTGGGAGACAGGGAGGCTGCTAAGCACCTTCAGATGCTCAGGACACCCCATAGCAGTCATCCCTGCAAAACGTCGCTGTGCCAAGGCTGAGAAACCCTGCTCTGAAGCACTGTGCTCTATGTAGGATTTACCTCGCTCCAACTGACAGGCCAAGTTGACAAAAAATAATACATGTATTATATGAAAATAATATATATAAATAACATATATATGAAGAGATATTTTTCTCTCTTGTATCTATAAAACTCTTATGGCTATATTTAAGCTAGATGGTATGTTTTGATTTAAAATTTATTGTAAATTGAACACAAGGTCAGCACATATGGGCTAAGAAAAATATGGATTTCTTGAATATTACCAAATTTGATCTCCCTGAGTAAGATAAAGGCCCATCTAGACTTTTACAGGAGAAGATCTGACATTAGGAAGATGGCGTCTGTCAGAAGTTAACCAGGCGCTGAGAGAAATACAAAAGGGGAGCCCTGGTCACAATGGACCATCGCCATCGGGCAGGGGCAGCCATCCTATCTGGAGGGCGTCCTAACTGCACACATCCTCTGTTCTCCCCAGAACTAGACAGACAGGGACCACAGTGGCTGTTCCCTGGTCCCGAAGGTGCCATTAAGCTTCACATCCAGCCAAACCCTGACAAAGAGCACAGATGCCCCCCGTACGTGCACCCAGGGAGCACCGGGTGGGAGAGTGGGTGGACTGTCAGGGCTGTCCTGCTACATAGGCCTCTTCCTTTTTTGAATGCTAAGTTTAGAGGGTTCTAGCTCATCCAATCAAAAACCAATAAATCTGTATAATTGCTTGAGGAACCCACCTATTCAGTTTTTCTGTCATTATACATTGAAGTTCTAGTTAATATTTTTGGGAAAAAATACTGCTGCTAAAAAATAAAAAAATTACAGAAAATAAGAAATAATAGTTTCAAAATCACTGCAGTACAACATACTGCATCTCATCACATGCAACCATTATAGATCCTTGATATTCATGAGGAATATATGAGATCTTCAAGAATCTCCACATCTATATGTATACAAAAATATTTGTCTAAGCTATTATCTTCCCCTCACACTACAATTCACTCACATATATTTTACAAACATATATTTTTTCACTTGCTAGATAATGTTATCAAAAAAAAAATTGGAGGGGCCCACCCAGTGATGTAATGGTTAAGACACGTGCTCCGCTTCAGCGGCCCCAGGTTCAGGGGTTCGGATCCCAGATGTGGACCTACATAGCACTCATCAAGCCATGCTCCGGCGGCATCCCACATATAAAATAGAGGAAGATTGGCACAGGTGTTAGCTCAGGGACAATCTTCCTCACCAAAAAATAAATACAAAATAATTGGATAAATATTGATCAAGCTGTGATTAGAGAACCAGTGAGCTAGGCAGACGGGCAGGTGCTGGGAGGCAGGCCGGGCCCATCACCAGCTCTACGAGACTCCACACGCTTCGCAGAACCATGCAATTCAGATTCATGCCCCACAAACTACCAATTGCATCCTGGCGTGTGCATCCCATTTTTTTTCTAATAGCTGACATTACAATTGTCAAAGTCAATAATTCCAAGGGTCTACTGTGCTTTGATCCAAAGGGGCACACACTAGAAGCCAACTAAAAATCACGTCCCATGTCGCAAAGATCAGGACCCTGAGGGAATGACCGTGGTGGAAACAATCAGTAAGGCTAACCTGAAATAGAAGAAGGGAAGGCAGATAGGAAAGATCCAGAAAGTGCAGGCCTGCCTGGAAGTGTCAAGAGGAGAAAGACTCAGGACTGACCTGAGAATGGAGATAGGCAAAGTGGACGTGTAAATATAGAAAGGTGTGGGGAACACTGTGTACTGGGTGGAATTGTGCCCTCCAAAAAGCTATGTTCAAGTCCTAATGCCAATGAATAGGACCTTATTTGGAAATAGGGTTGTTGCCCAAGTAATCAAGTTAAGATAAGGTCACACTAGTGTGTGGCAGGCCTTAATACAATGACGGGTGTCCTTATGGGAAGAGGGAAATGTGGACACAGACACACAAAGAAGAGAACACCATGTGACAACAGAAGCAGAAATTGGAGTGATGTGTCTACAAGCCAAGGACTGCTGGCAACCAGCAGAAGCCAGGAGAGAGGCAGGGAACAGCTTCTCCCTGGGAGCCTCCGGAAAGAGCCCACCCTGCCAACACTTTGATTTTGGACTCTGGCCTCTAGAACTGCGAGAGAACAAATTTCAGTTGTTTGAAGGCACCCAGTTTGTGGAAGGTTATTACAGTGGCCCTAGGAGACAAACGCACGCAAAGAAATCCATTTACCTCCAAGCTGCCAGGCCTGTTGCTACCTTATGATTAATGGAATCTGTAGTTTTCTCCAGTTATACATAGGGTTCTTCTCACTCAGGAGCATTTCACGATGCATCTTCCAGACCATACTTATTTGATACACATAGATATATTTCTACTTCCAAATTAGTGACTTTCAGGGGAAAAAAAACTAGAGTCATCTTAATCCCCATGCTTTTATCAGACACAGTAATCTGGGTCTGTGTGCAAGATTTGCTCCCAAAACACACTTGAAGTGCCAGAGAAGCAGGGAAGAAATCTGGCAGGAGACGAGCAAAAGGTGGTTGCACAGCCCACAAAGAGGGGCTGGGTTCTTCCAGTCCCTGAGGCTCATGCATCCTCCCTGCACACTAGGAATCGGGCTGTCGAGAGAGCTCTACAGGCCAGGGAGGACATTCGTGGCGGGAACATTTTAAACAACTCTTCTGACATTAGGAGCCTGTTGCAGGCTGCCTCATCTACAGGACCCTTAAGCAGCGAGGCTTTCCCGGGAAGGAAGGAGTCCCAGCAGCCCTTGCAGCTGCGCTGCAGTGTAATTACTTGAGCAGTCCCAGATGTAAAGTCTAGAAGTGATAAAATCAGCAAATCAAAAGCAGTAGGTGTGTGTGTGTGTGAAGACAGAGAGGGGGTAAGAGCAGGAGGGAGGGAGGGCACGGATGCAATATTAAAGTGTCTGAGAAGCAAAGGTAAAAATGAAGGAATGTTTCCTTTTTTTCCATGAAATCTAAACGACAGGTTCAAGTCCTTAGCAGCCCATGTTAAATCTTCCATTCTCCAAACGCAGGGGCTGGTCACCAGTGTGAGAGCTGGAGCGAGTGGATGCCTTTCTCTGTCTGGTTGGGATTGTTCTGCCCACTGCGCTGGCGTGCTGCTGCTGCAGTGCAAAGGCCCACAATCTCAGGAGAGTTAAGTTCAGCCAGAAGGACATTGTCTTGGTTAATCATCAACCGTGGCCCTTTTAAACAATCCCAGTTTTGTACAACTTAACATGCACCGTCTTTTTGTTGGGATATCTGGGTAGTTTGATGGGCTGTTTCATTTGCATTTCCCTAATTATCTAATTCATTTTCTCTTTAGAGAATGAATTCATATTAAGTCTACTCGATTGTTGTTTTTTAATTAAAAAGTCCTGATTAAAATATTTTCCTTAAAAGCCTACTGGCAAAGTTTCAAAACATTTCCTTCTTTGCTTTTCTCTTCCCAGTGCCGTCCCCTTCACCCTGTTGGAATTCCATTTTGACTTCAAATCCTTTCAGGCAGCTGCCTCTGCCAGCCGACAGCACACGGAGAGCCCTTTTGGGCACGGCTGACCTGGATCAAATCCTAGAGTCACCATTGCCACAAGTTGGTCACCTCGCCAGGAGGGAAAGGGAGCCAAAGCCAAGAGAAACTGGATACCTAATGGAGTGACAACTTGCCATAAGATGAGAGCAAAGTTTAACAAAACAGAAAAGCAAAATTATTTATTAAAAATTTACCTTACCCTGAAGATTAGGAGCTCTTTTCATTTATCTAACTAACCGACAGCCAAGAGGGTTTTAATAAAATTCTGCTAAATTATTCTAAAGGGAAAAAGTACAAAATTATTGTCTGGTACAACTCTTCCTAGATCCTGAGGTTTACAACCAATTTAGAGTAGAACTAAAAAATTTTGACTTACCTTTCATTTGATACACTCACCTAAATAGACCGTCTATGTACTGATTAAACACCCAGAGCATATGAATTTCAGATACGTTGACAGAGGAAAACAATATTCCTCCTCTAAATTAGAATATATCTTTCGCTCGTCAAATACCAATAGAACATATTTATTTGTGCTTACTACCCTAATGGCTAATTTACAGCTCGTTTTTAAAACTGCAATGTTAATTTTCATAAATTGTCAAAGAAGCTAAAATTATATCTTATCCCCTCACTCCACATGACAGCAATATTGCTTTTAAGGCTATTTCAAATTGAGTTTGCTGTGGTTGACCTTTTTTATCCAAAATCCTAACACTCTATTTGAAAATCTGCCTCCTGAGATAGAAGACATTGTCCTTTATGAACTGCTGTAATGCACCAGCACCCGTTGCCCTATCAAATAGCTTGGGCAAATAATAAGAGCAGAATGCTGCACCTGCCAACCCTCTGATTTTATGGGTCTCCAGACAACAGAAGGCACACACTGAAAGAGCACGGCTCCCTGTGTCTACACACCGGACTGCGTGTCTAATAAGCAAACAGAGATACGAAAAGAAGCCAAAGTAAGCTGCTCTGATGGGGAAACTGCCAATCAACTGTACGATGCAGTACGACACAGGACGTACTTTTTTTCAGGATATAACTGAAAATGTAATTAGGTTTGTTCTAAGAATTGGCTAATGTTTTTGTCTTGAGCTGTGGTTTCTCTTAAAACTATTCCTTTTGAATACAATCCCCTAGCTCATATTAAATTGCAAACACAAATTCAACAAACACCTACAAGGTTTCAAAAAGGAGGGGCAGCTATGGAATATTTGCTTGCTTCCCCAAATAAACTTAAAACCTTATTTTTTTTGATCATGGCCAAAACCTTTATTTTTTTTGATCATGCCATTGTAAATTACTACCTCCACAACAGATTAGCCTCCTTTTTACTTTATCTGTTTTCAAGCAGAAAAAGAAAAATGTAAAACCAGCTGCTTATTTTTATTAGTTTGACATAAGAACACTGAATAAGCAAAATTATAGAATATTTATAAACACTTAAAAGAAAAATCACCCTCATGGCCCAAGCATAACAATTGTTCTTATTTTGCATATCTTTCTGTCTTCTTGTCCACAGTTAGTTTTTTTTTGTTGTCTTTTTGGATTTTTTTGAGGAAGATTAGCCCTGAGCTAACTGCTGCCAATCCTCCTCTTTTTGTTGAGGAAGCCTGGCCCTGAGCTAACATCCGTGCCCATCTTCCTCTACTTTATATGTGGGACGCCTACCACAGCATGGCTTGCCAAGCGCTGCCATGTCCACACCAGAGATCCAAACCGGCGAACCCGGGGCTGCCAAAGTGGAACGTGCACACTTAACCGCTGTGCCACCGGGCCGGCCCCCACAGTTAGTTTTAAGCATAATATAAATACAAGTTTATATTCTGCTTTTTTCATTTAAAATTATAACCAACATTTTCGCAAACATCCACAGATGTAATTTCTACTTGTCGGATAACAGTGACTTATTTCTGTACTAGACATTTTGGTTACCTCCAATGTTTTACTCTTATAGATAGGATTGCAATTAACATCTTCATGCTTATAGAACAGGAATGCTTAGCCAGAGATTGATAACCTTTTGGCAGGTTTGTCATTCCAGTAATTGTGTATGTGTGTGGTAGGATGTTACACTGGAGAAATTTTAATGTCTGTTAAAAAATAAACTGAGGCATGTTAAAAATTTTAAGAGTTTATTTAAGCAAAAATTGATTTCAATCAGGCACTGCCAAACCAGAAGTGGTCATAAGCGCATCTCCGACAGGAGCTGGGGAGAAGCTTCTATAGAGAAAGTTCAGAAACAAAAGAAGGAAATTAATGATTGGTTATAGCTTAAAGCCTAGTTGGCTGTTTTTTTTTTTTTTAGATTAGCACCCGAGCTAACATCTGTTGCCAATCTTTCTTCTTCCTCCTCCTCCTCCTCCCCAAAGCCCCCCAGTACACAGTTGTAGATTCTAGTTGTGAGTGCCTCTGGTTGTGCTACGTGGGATGCCACCTCAGCATGGCCTGATGAGCGGTGCCATGTCCACTCCCAGGATCTGAACTGAGGAAACCCTGGGCCGCTGAATCAGAGTGCGTGAACTGAACCACTCGGCCATGGGGCCGAACCCATAGTTGGTTGTTTGTGATTGGCCGTCCTTAGTGTTTTGATTTTGTAACCCTGAGATATTTACAGGCTTAGATTTTGGTTTACTTATGTAGGCCACCAGGGCCTCGAGTCACCTCAGGCTAATGGCCTCCCTATTTAATTAATCTAATATGTCCCTTCCATCATTCCATTCTGTGATTCCCTCTACCACCAGAAAAACCCCAAGTGGTCTCACTTATGTGTCCATAAGACAACCAAAGTCCAAACCAGGGATATTTATGATAGACTTGTCAAATCTAATCAAGGCCATGAGGGATTTCAGAGTCATGAAGACAAAGTAAGGGCAGAAGCTGTTGTAACTATCAAAAGATAAAAGATGCCTCTGCTGGGCATTTCAGACAAGAAATCCTGCATGATGAACTAATTCCACGTCTAAGCTTCATAGCCCAGGCCTGACCCACGCTATCTCCGGGTAAAGTAAGACACTGTGAGAAGGTCTTCTTGATGGTTTGTCCCCAGTGGATCAGGAAGACGCGAGGGAGAGAGAAGCTCGAGCTCTGAGTGGGACACAGACGTAGGCTGAAGTGTGCAAGTAGATGAGCCCATGCACAAGACTTCCTCTGAACACGATTGTAACATGCGGACAGTCGACTCCTCAGTGTGACCCAAACAGTGCTGGGCTTGACTCTTCCAGGAAGCAAAGACCACGCCGTGTTTCTTCTATTGAGCGACTATCTTATCTGGGAAAGCTATAAATAATCTAAACTATAATTTATGGAATACACATTATGTTATCATGTTACTTCGATTCATTTAATCCTCACAACTAACCCCACTGGGGAGTTTTTTTGTGACATCCATCTGAACTCACCACGTTGGCAAGTAATTAAATTCATCTTCCCTGATAAACCGGCATTCTATCTGGAGAAGGAAAGAGAAAGGAAAAAGAAGGAAACTAGTGTTCGGCCATACTGCTACCTTCTGGGAACTGCAAGTAGTCCACCAAAGAAATAAAGCCAGATAGAATAATACATTTTCTAGATAAATATGGGTGTGACCAGGCCAGATTCGTGTTTTAGTAGGTCAGGCTGGATCCAACACAGAGAATAAATTAGAAGGCAGGAGATCAGAGGCAGGGAGAACCTTTAAGAGACAATTATCTTCTGCTGTGTCCCCTCTGTTTCTTATCTCACACTGACCCCAGGCCATTTGCATCACCCATTTACATCCCATACTTAATATATCTAAAAGCAAACTTGTCATTATCCACATGAAGTCCTTTGCCCCTAATATTTCCTTACTGTGTCAACAGGGACGCATCTCATTCTCCTTCATGAAGACTCAACACCTCAAAGTCACTTTTGGCTCTTGTCTCTCCCTTACTTTATCCTCCCTCCCAACCTCTAATCAAAGCCAGCCTATTCTTTCATGATAAAGTCCTTTATTTCAACTCCTACTCCTACCAGAACTTCTCTAAGTTTAAAACAAATTTGAGGGGTGGCTGGTTTGATATGATGCCCTGGGAGTTGGAAAGAAGAAATTACCACAGAGAACTCCACTTGGCCTCGCCCTTCCACACCCATCTCCTCTGCTTGGTTGACTCTTTTCATTTTTATTTTAGTTGACCCCATAAGAGGACAAGGGAAGGAAAATGAGAGAAAAACATGCCTGTAAGTGAAATCAGCTGTGAACAAAGTATCCAGGTACTTTTGACCCAAAGCACCATTCTTCCTCCTAGTGGCACTTATTTTTTTCTTCTTTTACAAGATTTGCCCTGAGCTAACATCTGTTGCCAATCTTCCTCTTTCTTTTTTCCCCCCTCCCCGAAGCTCCAGCACATAGTTGTATATTCTGGTTGTAAGTCCTTCTAGTTCTTCTGCGTGAGCTGCGTCCACAGCATGGCTACTGACAGGCAAGCAGCATGGTTCCACGTCCAAACTGAGCCCAGGCCACTGAAGCAGAGTGCACCCACAGAATTTTAACCACTAGGCCATCAGGGCTGGCCCCTCTCAGCACTTTTTCCCAACAAGTACAGAGCATGTACAATGTGTTTGGCTTTGTTCTAAGTTCTTTATATCTATGAACTCACTGAACCCTCGTAGAACCCCCATAAGGAAGGTACTGTTATTATACTTATTTCATAGATGAGGAAGGAGCAGGGAGCTAAAAAATTGCCTGTGACCACACAGCTGATGACTAATAAAATCAGAATTTGAGCCAAAAACCTGCAGTCTAACTCCCTGTGCTCAACCACCATGATACAGCACTAGTTCCTGACATTTACACAACTTTTCTCCAGTTTTTCCCACAACCCACCCTCACCAGCAATCTCTCCACTCTTGGGCTCCCTGGTCCTCCCCTCCCTTTCCAGACTTCATTCAGAAGCCACTTCTTACTCTCTTCGTTGACCATCTCAACTCTCGTAGCGATTGGACTTATTCCTGTCTATTGTATATAACCTACTCATGTCTTCCAGCCCGGGAAGTTTCCTCCAGGCAGTTGTAGATGTTCCCAGAAAAGGAACCACTTGCACTCAGAGCCCCCTGCCAGCTGGCTCCCTCAGGCCTGGCCCCATGGGCTCCTTAACCCGCTTCCTGGACCCAGCCTGTCTCAGGGGATCCCTACTCATCAGAGTAGGGAGAGGGAGCACCTCCCCTCTGATCCATTCATTCGCTGGATAGATACCGGGGCCACTATGTACCACCACCACTCTCTGCCCTGGGGATACACTTGTGATCACAACAGATGAAAATTCCTGCCTTAAAAACTTTTATTTAGCAAGCCAGTCAGCTAATAAGCATCATAATAAGTAAGCTGTATGGAGTGCTAGAAGAAGAAAGTGCTCTTGAGAATACCAAGTCAGGGTTGGGGGTGGAAACGCCAGGGGATGTTAGCAATTTTGAGTGAGTGGCCTCCAGGAGAAGTTGATACTTGAGCAAGGCTTGCAGGATGAGGGAGCTGGTCCTGTGGATCCACTCCAGGAGCAGGGATGGCCAATGCAAGCCCTGCAGAGGGAGCCCCTGGAGTGTGGAGGGAGCAGGGGAGGGGGGCAAACAGGTAGGCCTTGCAGGCTTTGTAAGAACTTCCCTTCTACTCTGAGTTAAACATGGGTAGTTGTCACAGGATTTTGAGCAGAGGAGTGACAGGGCCTGACTTAGGTTTTAAAAGGATGACTTCGGGGGCTGGCCTGGTGCCATTGAGTTTATAAGTTCACGCACTGTGCTTCGGCAGCCCAGGGTTCGCACCGCTTATCAAGCCATGCTGTGGTAGGCATCCCACATATAAAGTGGAGGAAGATGGGTACGGGTGTTAGTTCAGGGCCAGTCTTCCTCAGCAAAAAGAGGAGAACTGGCAGCAGATGTTAGCTCAGGGCTAATCTTCCTCAAAAAATAAAAAAAATGATGACTTCCAGGCAGCATTGCAACATCACTTGACTTTTGTGGTCATGAATTTAGAATAACACCAGTCAACCCAGCCAGAGGTTTTTGTCCAGCAGTGGCCAGCTGTAAATGTGCAGACAGATGTAGGTAGATGTTTGGATCTACAGCACAAAGAAGGGCGTGGTGTATAGAGATGAGGGGTTAAGACCCTGCAGAGCACTCACAGAATGCGACTTGGCCCCCAGCGTGGGGCGAGGTTAGGGAAGCAATTTTTCCTGTTTACATTTAGATTCCTCTCCTTCCCCCGAGCCCCAGATACGTGTCCTGACCCGGAGATGAGGTGTACCAAAATTCACAGAGGAGAACTCAGAATTCCATCTCCCCCCACTGACTGAATTCTGTTGCAGGATAGCATAGCTCTTATTTCAGCATGTGTTTAATTTCCCCACCTGGAGTGCAAGTGTTAAAGGGAAGAGTACGACTTCTTTTGCACCTGTTTCCTCTAAAGCAAAGGTTCTCGGCACGAGCTGCACTGGATTCACCGGGGACATTTAGAAACAGCAACGTCCTCCTCTAGAGAGCTAATGCAATCGGCCTGGAGTGCAGCCTGGTCCTGGCCTCCGAGGAAAGCCCAGGCAATTCTGACAGGCACCAAGGTCGAAAACCTGCAGATTATCTATCCCAGGGCCTGGCATGTAGAGGGTCTGACAAATAATCAATGGAAAACATTCACGAACGGTCTGGGAAAGTAGATAACTTCCAGCTAATCCCCTCAGCTCAGGTATTTTTCCTCAATAAGTCATCCTGGACACTCACTTCTGTAAAATTAAGCTTCTTGGAATGCCATTTTCAAATTCAGTGTCTTGAAAAGTTCCTATATTTCTCCATTATGTAAAACAGTGATTCCCACACTTTGGTCCGTGGACTGGACCAGCTAAGGAACTTTAAAGATTGCAGATTCTGGGGCCTTGGGACTCACCAAGTTTCTGGTGCAGTCGGCTAGAGGCCTAAGAATCTGCATTTCTATAAAATTCCCTCATGACCATAATTCACTCCCAGGGTGAGAACCGCTGATCCACACGATAAAGCCCACGCTCCTTCCCCACTTCCTCAAGTTTCTCCACAATACGTTACCATCTGATTTACAACTCCTCGTGTATTTCTCTATAATTCCAACCCAAATCCTCTATCCCAGGAAAGGAAATCAATGCCCAGATCTTTACAACGCCTGCTCTCTCCTACTTCTGTTCACACTGTGTCTTCACTTCAACTGACTCTTCCCTCCTCTACACCTGTCCCCAAACCTGTCCATTTTCCTGTCTGGCTCAAGTCCTACTGCTCCCTCCACGGAGCCTTCCACATTTTCACAGACCAGGATGTAACCCGTCTTCGCCTAACTAAGTATCCCTTGTTGGTGTAATTACTGCCTTTGATTTGACTTGTTATGAAATGATGTGTTGTTTGTCTAAAGAAACTACTAGCTCCTATAAGACAGCGACCCTGTCTATGCCCCTCTGTATTTGAACTATACCTGGGACCATGAATGGACGAAGGAGCTTACAGCATAGGCAGAATCTCTCTCAGCACCTCCTCAAGGCTTTTTCTAATTGTCACAATTTAATTTCATAAGATGATTTCAAATATCTTGGAGAAAAGGCATAGCTATCATAAAACGAGGCAGGGAAGGCAAAGATAACTTGGGTTTTGTTTCTTGTGTTTTTAATGCCTCATTTGCCATTATTATATTTATAAGGCACCACAGATAAGCTAACATACTTTAGATACTGCAGTAACATAATTTTTAAAAAGCACACGTGCCTTATATGCTTTCTGTACCTTCTTGTTTTATATTTTCCTTGAGCAGTAATAGTCATCTCACGTACTTTATTTCCACTTATGGCTAATTACACTTTCTGGTTCCTATAATCCAAACAACATTGCTAATATTTTTTGGTTTCTGATTCTCTGAATATTTTTAAAGATTTTTATTGACGTTACAGCTCCTTGATGTTCCACTGTAATAGTAAATTCTCAATTAGGAGCTTAGCAAGATTCATAAAAGTCTAAGTTCTTAGTTTTGTGATAGAACTGAAACACCCAATTTAAAGGCTTTTACTGTCATAATGGGAAAAACACACTACACATCACTGTTTACCTAGGGGCCAGTAGGGGATCAAATCTCTTTTTTACAGTAAGGATTTTGGAGGAAGTTTCTATTGTATTAAAGGCTACTATGCACAAGATGCTGTCAGATTTCTTTCTGGTCTGTCTTTTTCAAAGTTGATGTTTGCAGTCTGTTATACATGAGTACCTACAGACTCCATGAGAACAGGAGTCATTTCAGTGTTCTATCTTGTTCAGCATCCAACACAGTGCCAGTCACGGGGGACGTGCGATGAATGTTGACTCACTGATAGGCGTTGGGAGGTAAGAGGCTCCAGGGGACAAGGGGTGTGACTGGGGAGTGTGATTATCAGAAGCACCAGCTACTTGCATTTTCAAGGCAACCAGTCACAAACTGTCTTGGTTCTCAGTGTCTGGAATATACTTGTATATTTGTGTGATCTTTGAAAGCAGAATGTTATATGTAAATGGAGAAATCTGGAACCTGAGCACTTACCAATTACCTATGGAGTGGACAAAGCTCTGCGTATGTGGCGCGAGGGGGGTCTTGTGTTTTTAATCACTAGCCAGAGAGTGGTATATTTGTTTAGTATGAAGTTCAGCACATGAAAGGTTTACCCAGAGAGCAGCTGTTAAAACCAAGAAAGAGAAAAAAAATAGGTAGCTAACTTGTTCTGCATAAGAAAGGAGGAGGAATTTGAATGAATTGAAGAGAAAGAGGAAAAGGAAAAGAAGAGAGAGGAAGAGCTGGTCAACACACAGAAGGCTGGAGAAAGCTGACATGAGAAATCCCAAACAGTAGGAAGCCCGAGAGACTTTGTAAGTAACGTGTAATATTCACTTTTAATCTCCATGCCTCCTGTGATATAAGCACCCACACTTCACCCCAAACCTTCAGTAGTCTGCGGCAAAGAAATGGGCCTCACTTGGGCCTAGTACCCCCAGGAAATGAATCATCAAATCCAGGAGGACACTGTCAAAAAATAAAGCAAAGAATAAAGACAGAGGCCACGTTCTATGTGGGGCGACAGGGAAAGAAGAGAATGAACAGCCTGGGAACCAGAGGGGCCTAGATTATGAAGCCCTCAGGACTTTGCAGAAAACTTGGGAAAGGATTTTAACAAACTGAGATTGAGATTCTCAGCTTTTTTTTTTTTTTTAAGGTACACTTTTTGGTGAGGAAGATTGGCCCTGAGCTAACATCTGCTGCCAATCTTCCTCTTTTTTTGTCTCCCCAAAGCCCCAGTACATAGTTTCATATCCTAGTTGTAGGTCATTCTAGTTCTTCTATGTGGGATGCCACCACAGCACGGCTTGATGAGTGGTGTGTAGGTCTGCATCCAGGATCCGACCCAAAGAACCCTGGGCCCCTGAAGCAGAGTGCGCAAACTGAACCACTCGGCCATGGGGCTGGCCCCCTCAGCTTATTTTAATAAGATCTCAAAGGCAGCAGGTGACAACAAATGACATCTAGGTTCCAATTCTTTAGCTCTGTCCTCCGAGAGCCCCCAAGTGCCACACCACAGAGCCATGATTTTAGAAATGAAAGGCCAGCAGCTTCCCATGCATATGATGAAACATTCAATATGGAAGTTTCTTCGGTGACCTCATGCAATGTTTTGAAGTTCCATGCAACTTGAACAAATGTTTTCTGCTCACTTTATAACCAGTTTGTTAGTGAATAAAATAGAAGGGCTTCTCCAGAGTTTTAGATCTTTCTATCATGATCCTCAATAACCCTAAAGTTTCATTCATTTATTTAATAAATGTGTATTTAGCATCTTCTGTGGGTCAGACACAGAACAGTGCTTCTCTAAGGGAGCTTCAATCCTGAGCAACAGTCCCACACCCTGGCTGTTTATCAGAATTATTGGGTAAGCCTTATAAAAAGAAAGATTCCAAAGAACCCACTCCAGACCTACTATGTCAAGAATCTCCTTTTGATCTCTATATCTTTTGGTTTTCCAATAAGCAAGAGTGGAAGAATGAGAAATAGAAACAGACCAAATAGTGGAAGTAGAATAAAAAAGATACCACAACCACTTTCCCAGAGGTAAGATTACAGCATGTCATCTGGATATTGGCTGAGTTCAGGGAGGGATCCTCACAAAATCCTGCCCATTAACCACGATGAGATAGCATTTCATACCCACTAGCATTGCATCATCACAATGATGGACGATAACAAGTGTTGATAAGGATGTGAAGAAACTGGACCCTTCCTACATCACTGGTGGGAATGAAAAACAGCATAGCCACTTTGGAAAACAGTCTAGCAGTTCCTCAAAATGTAGAGTTACCATATGACCTAGCAATTCCACTCATAGGTAATTGAAAATGTCCACACAAACATTTGTAAGTGATGTTCATAGCAGCATTATTCATAATAGCCAAAAAGTGGAAACAACTCAAAAGTCCCTCAACTAATGAACTGGTAAATGAAGTGTTATATATCCATTCAATAGAATATTATTCAGCTGTGAAAAGAAATGAAGGCACAGCGAAGGAAACCGTCAACAAAACGAAAAGGCAACCTACCAAATGGGAGAAAATATTTGCAAGTTGTATATTTGATACGGGGTTAACATCCAAAATATGTAAAGAATCTCATACAACTCAATAGCAAAAAACAAACAATCTGATTAAAAACTGGGCAAAGGATCTGAATAGACATTTTTCCAAAGAAGACGTACAGATAGCCAACGGGTATGTGAAAAGATGCTCAACATCACCAATCATCAAGGAAATGCAAATCAAAACCACAGTGAGATGTCAGTTCACACCTGTTAGAATAGCTATTATAAAAAAGACAAGAAATAACTAGTGCTGGTAAGGATGTAGAGAAAAGGGAACCCACGTGCACTGTTAGTGGGAATGTAAATTAGTGCAGCCACTATGGAAAACAGTATGAAGGTTTCTCAAAAAATTAAAAATAGACCTATCATATGATCCAGCAATTCCACTTCTGGGTATTTATCTGAAGAAAATGAAAACACAAACGTGAAAAGATATATGTCCTCCCTTGTTCAGCGCAGCATTATTGACAATAACCAAGATGTGGAAACAACCTAAGTGCCCATTAATGGAGGAATGAATAAAGAAAACGTGGTGTGTGTGTATATATATATATTATGGAATATTGTTCAGCCATAAAAAAAGAACAAAATCTTGCCATTTGCAACAACATGGATGGACCTTGAGGGCATTATGCTAAATGAAATGAGTCAGACAAAGAAAGACAAATACCATATAATCTCATTTATATGAGGAATCTATAAAAAAAACAAAACACTAAGGTCAGAGAGCAGATTGGTGGTTGCCAGAGGTACGGGGTAGGGGTGGGGCAAAATGGGTAAAGGGGGTCAAAAGGTACAAACTTCAAGTTATAAAATAAGTCCTGGGGATGAAAATGTACAGCATGGCGACGATTGTTAATAATACTGCATTGTGTATTTGAAAGTTGCTAAGAGAGTAAATCGTAAAAGTTCCCATCACAAGAAAAAAATTCTTTAACCCTGTATCGTGACAGAGGTTAACCAGACTTATTGTGGTGATCATTTTGCAATATATAAAAATATCGAATCATTCATGTTGTACACCTGAAACTAATATAATGTTGTATGTCAATTATACTTTAATTTAAAAAGAAGGAGTGAAGGACTGATATAGGCTATAACATGGTTCATACCTTGAAAACATTATGCCAAGTGAAAGCAGCAAGTCACAAAAGTCCACTTATTACCTGATTCCGCTTATATAGAATATCCAGAATAGGCAAATCCATAGAGAAAGAAAATACATTAGTGGTTGCCAGGGGTTAGGCGGAAGATGGAACGGGGAGTGACTGCTAACAGATATGGGGTTTCTTTTGGGGGTGATGAAAAGTTTCTGAAATTAGATAGTGATGATTTTACAACCTGGTGAATATACCAAAACCACTGAATTGCTCACCTTAAAGGGGTGAATATTATGGCATGTGAACTATATCTCAATTCAAAATATATATTAAAAAAAATGTTAATGGCATCATAAAAAATAATCCTGCCCATTGCATCACAAGGAAGAAAGCATTAAATGGGGGACAGAAGGTTCTTAAGGTATGAACTCCTAGATTTTAAGGGCAAGGAATATATCTTATTTATCTGTGTGAGCCCAGGAGCCATTACGCCTCCTAGCCTGTGTACCACACCCTCTGCATCAGTTAAGATGTTTCCCATTATCAGCTAAGGAAAATGCAACTCAAACTCGCCTAAATAATAGAGAAATTACTGGTCCATTTGACTGAAAAAGCCCAGATTTGGACTTCAGGTAAGGTTTGCTCATCAAGGACCCAATTTCTTTCCATCTCTCATCTGCTTTTTGGATAACTTTGACCCCTGACTAGATTCCTTCTTGCTCCTAAGATAGCTTCCAGTAGTTTCTAGAGGTACAGGCTTGCTCATTTAAGACCCTGGTAGCTTACTCAAAGTTCAGGGAGTAATAACTGTTGATCTTTATCCGGCAGACTTAGGTCTTGCACCATAACAAAATGAATCGCTGAATCCAGGAGGACAATGTCAGAGAATAAAGCAACGAGGCCCAGAGCTAAGCAGCGAAGCTAAGTTAGTTTTCTTGCTGGGAAAAAGGGAGCCACTCATTCAGCACCTGCCTGAAAGAACAAGGATAGGCATATAGGATAAAGGAGTATTTATTCCACATAGGAGGGATTCTAGGCTTTAAGTGCTGATTATTTTGGGGGGGAATTGAAAATTGCTCCTTTTCGTGGGTCTTTTTTTTAAACGTATGTGACCAAGTGCAGGCATGGTTTTCCAAGAGATCTCAGGTGAGATACTTCAGGCTCTATCCAGCTCTCGCAGCATGCACTTTTTTGTGCAAAATTGGGGCTTGGCAGTTATGTACTTTTAAAAAACAATGGTAAGCACTTTTTGTTTGAAAACAATGAATCTATTCCTAGACGTCAGGTGGGGTCAATCCCACCAACACGGCTCTTCTGTCAGAAAGAAGAACGAAGAGACGGTTGTTGGCGAGGTAACCATATGCACAGTACTCTCTGAATTCATTCACTGCCTGAATAAGAAATACGTTAAGACAGTAAGGACGACCAAAGGAAGAGAAGCATGCAAACATGGCACTGGGAGTGTGTGGGAAGCCCTAAAGCTCTTGTAAACCGTTTTCTAGGCAAAAGACAACGAAAAAATGCGCCAGTTTTACCTTAAGCAATTTATCCACTAATTTTACCCCCCTCATTTTTACATTTACAGATTTGCAGTTTTAAAAAAAGTTATTGAAATGCTGTCAAGTAGCGAGAGAATTCTTTCCTTGTTAACCAAGATAAGCAGGGGTTTATTTCCACAGGAAAGATTCTTTGTGTTGGCACCAGCATCAGACACCCTAGAGCAAGAAAACTTCTCAAGGAAACTTCCAGAGCAAATTCCAATTAACTAAATCTTCTCCACCAAAAAGGACATAACAGAATTTTTTATCTCCTCGTCCTACAACAGCCATCTTGCTTCCTGTTTTCAAAATTTTTCCAAGTTTAAAACTAATTTCTCAATTACTGAATTTTTTAAAGCGTGTAGGCAAACACACTAAGAGTTAACAAGTGTGTTCTCATATTGTAAGAGAAGGTCATTCAACAAACTTCAGAACACCAGCTTCCAAGTCAAAAAGAACAAATTCTGTCTCTGCTGCTCATTGGCTATGTGACCTGGAGCAAACTGCCTAAGCTCTCTGTCCTGTCCCCTTAAAATTGCAGTGACAATATCCTATCAGCTTGTTTTGAAGACCAACTGAAATAATGCATATAAACCACTTAGCCCAGTGCCTAGAAAAATCACTCAAGAAATAGCTGTTGCTACGTTATAATTATGACAATTAATAGGAAATGTGTTCCAAACACCTGAAATGCAACCATTTATTTAAATGTTATTTAATATCCCCATGTGGCTGTAAAATGTATACATCCGAGAATTGAGTTAGAGCTTTCCTCATCTATCCGATGTGAAAACTGAGGATAGAAGACAACGTACCAGGAGAGAGAAATCTACGGCAGAACCAAAAGCCAAATTTTCTCATATCGGTTGTCTATATAAGCTAAAACTGCCAATTCATAGGAATATTCATTCTCAGAACCAGAGAGAACGCATTGACTAATCCCATTGTTTAACTGATAGAACTGTCAAGGCCCAGAAAGTCAATAGAGGGTGAAAATCAGGCCAAACAATTATTTAATGATCTAGTTAGTTAAAATAAATCTCATAGCCTCCTCATAAAAGTAATAATAAGGGGCCGGCCCGGTGGCACAGTGGTAAAGTTTGCACGTTCCGCTTCGGTGGCCCAGGATTCACCAGTTCGGATCCTGGGTGTGGACATGGCACCACTTGGCAAGCCATGCTGTGGTAGGCGTCCCACATATAAAGTAGAGGAAGATGCACACAGATGTTAGCTCAGGGCCAGTCTTCCTCAGCAAAAAGAGGATTGGCAGCAGATGTTAGCTCAGGGCTAAACTTCCTCAAAAAAAAAAAAGTAATAATAATAATAAGCATGTACATGTATATTTTTTTCCAGATACTTTTCTAAACACTTTTAATATATTGATTCATTTCCAGATATTGACTCATTCCATATATTGGCTCAATATATGACCTTCTGTATATTGATATTGTCTCATGGTCTTCACTCACCTCTTACAGATGGGGACACCATGGAACTGAGCAGTAGAGATTAGCAAGGGCAAGGCTGGGATGCGAACCCTGGCTGTGTGCTCCAGTGTCCAAGTTCTACTATTACACCCTATGTCCCAGCCCAATATGGTAGCCACTAATCACGGGTGGCCATATTTAAATTTTAAATTAACCAAAATCAAATAGAGTCACAAATCCAGTTCTTCAACTGCACTAGGCACAGTTCAAGTGCTCAATAGCCACACCTGGCCCATGGCTTCTGTTGGATGGCGCAGATAGAGAATATTTCCATCATCACAGACCCTTCCGCAGCTCTGTGCTCCTAACCACCACATCTCACTGCCTCGCGGACTCTAAAGGTCTGTTCGCTTTGCCTGTCTATGCTAAGAGTTCCCTGAATTCAAAACAAATTTAGGTTATTTCATTCTCTTTGAGCAAGCAGATTACTCAGGGCCTATATTTTATACGGCTATCTAATATAACATATCAAAGGTTGCAAAGCATTTAGAAAACATGTTCCCTGCTGTGAAAAATTTAGAATCAAATATTGTGAATTCTCTGACGCCCATCACAATTGGGCAATGCTGTATTCCGGTGGGACAAAAGTAAAGGATAGTTGAAAGGCATCAGTATTATAGGCAAATCCAACTAATGAATTATTTTCCAGATATTTTCTGTATTCTTGTTGCTGAGAACTTTAAATGCGTTCTCCTACAGAATCATCGGCACACACAGGGGTGAAGTCTTTACTTCATCTGACCAGAGCCTGCTTAACCTGTGATTTATCTGAAGCATTGTATCGTTTGCTGTTACATGACCTTTTCATCAGATGTAAAACTAGAGCATGGAAACCGAGGACCGCTGAGATATATTCTGGCTTTAGAATGCTTCATAATAGTCATCCTTCTGAGACGATGATTTTGCATCCAAGTAACCCAAAAATTAAGCTCAAGTGGGAATCAAGAAAAAGCAACAACATGCACAGGGGTGAGGTGGAGGGCTGTGGGTGCAAATCCTGCAGCGGAATCAACCGCACCACGTCTGTGCGCTTTTCGCCCTAACCAAAGTCAAGAACCCCAGAAGCAAGAGAAATGCTGGAGGACCATCGATCGTTTTCAAGATTCAAGCTTTTCAGCATCTATTATGAGAATTAGGGCATGTGTTCCTCCTTTAACTCCTCCTCCTTCTCTTTCTCCACCTCCTTTTCCTCTTTCTCATTAACTGCAGCTACCATAATGAGGAATTTATTATATGCCAAAGCATTGTGCAATGTGTTTTATTCCTATCATCTCATTTAATCTCAGAAAAGACTCATCTAGTAGGATTATGAAACCCACTTATAGAGAAACCCCAGGTGCAATTCACCCAGGTCACACAATAAGAGGTGGAGCCTGCATGGGAACTCAGGTCTGTGTGTCTCCAAGGACTGCATGCCTTATCACTGCAGTAGGCTGTCTTTAGCATCCTCAAATCAGGATTGCTTAGTATAGTGGAAAGAGCTTTACTAGAGAACCAAAGAGCCTTAGTTTTCATCCTATTCCACAATAATGCCAACTGTTACTGTGGGGAAATTATTTAATGTCTCTGGATTTCAGGTTTCCTATTTGTAAGATGGGGAGATGAGGGAGAGGATGTGTGTGTGTGAGTGTGTGTGAGGAAGATTGGCCCTGAGCTAACATCTGTTGCCAATCTTCCTCTTTTTGCTTGAGGAAGATTGTCCCTGAGCTAACATCTGTGGCAATCTTCCTCTATTTTGCATGTGGGATGCCGCCACAGTGTGGCTTGATGAGCAGTGAATAGGTCTGTGCCCAGGATCTGAACCTGCAAACCTCGGGCCGCCAACGCAGAACATGCAAACTTAACCACTATGCCACCAGGTCGGCCACAAGGAGAGAGGATTTTTGAGGTTCCTTCGAGTTCAAAACTAAAATTCAATTCTATTAATATATGCATATTTTAATTTTCCTCCTACATATATTATTTTCACCACTTAAGTGATCATGACTAGTATTTACTGATTTTCACTACGAGCCAGGCACTTTACATGCAGTTGCTCATTTCGTCTTTATCACAACCTTGCGAGGTAAGTACCACTGTGGATTACATTAGTTTTACGATGCAGAAATTAAGGCTCAGGGCAGCTAAGTAACTTGCCCCAACAACGAAGGACAGAGGCTGGACCCAAACTCAAGGCATCTAACTCTAAAGGCTGCACTGACTCCTGTCTGACACCTCCTCTGCCTCCGTAGTCAGACACTGTGTGCTAGACCTTCCATAGTACACACACATACGCCTCTAGAGAGTAACAGTGCAGAAATATATTAAATCTCAGGAAAAAAACAGAACAGAGGAAAAATAAGCAAATATATTTTGATGACCAGCCTCCTAACAGTATTTGATGGAGAAGGCATATTCAACTTCTACCTGCCTCATTTAACCTACAGAATCGTCTTTCATTTGTGAATTAAGCTGCCTTCCACGGAACTTTTAGATCTTATGACAAACACTGATTGTAGTAGCTCCATTAAGCTTAAAATCTCTAATAGTTTTCTTAAATTGGCATTTCTTCCTACAAGTTTAATAATAATTTTTTTTGAAGATGTGTGTAAATCTTGGCTCAATAATACTATCAACAAATGAAACTTTAGCGTATCCACACCTTAACTCCTAAAGTCCTTGGACACTAAAAACCTCATATTGGATCAAGCCCCACCTATGTTTGGCAAACAATAGTGATTTATAAGGGCAATTAAGACATCTCTGGAACAATGGCTCATTATTCTCTTGGACTAGATCTCTCCTCATGTAAGTAAGGCTATAAACTGTTTTCTTATTAGCTTAACCAAATGTGTCATATAAAAATTCCTCTTGTGGGGTAAATACATGGATAGATATTTGATAAAGCAAATATAGTAATATTTTAATTATAGAATCTAGGTGGTGGATTTATGGATGTTCACTGTACAATTCCTTCAACTTTTATATTTGAAAGTTTTTAAAATAAAATGTTGGGAGAAAATCCCTTTTTAAAAATGTTTATTGTGTATTCTACAAACACTTACTGACTCCTCACTATATACTACACACTGGTACAGCTGTAAAGGGAGCTTACAGTTTAATGTAAGGATACTGCAGAATTGGCTTATGCGAGACTGGGAACTCACAGCAGAGGACCAGATACTCTTTCGGTTGAAATCAGAAAACCCCTACGAGCCTAACCAGCCTGGGAAGGTCCAGTTATGTACCTGCTGCAAGTGAACCAATCAAAGGCTGTGTAACCAGTTTGAAAGCCAATGGGAAAGCTTCCCACCCATGCACTCTACTGCCCCTCCACCACCTCCAAAAATCCCACCCTAAGAGAAGTCCCCCCAAATAGGACATTGACCAATCAAAGACTGCTTGAGGCTTCCTCCTTTTACTCCATAAAACTCGCTGTCCTTTCAAACCCCTTTGAGCCCCCAACACAAGGAATGCTGACTCCCTTACTACAGTAAACTCTGAATAAACAGACTTTGATGAACTCTATAGGTGGCCTTCAACCTTTTGACAATCCTCAGCTACTGTCATCTAGATGGTTGGTTAAAATCAGTTCTGACAACTCTTCAAAAACAAATATGGGGGGCTGGCTGGGTGATGTAGTGATTAAATATGCATGCTTTGCTTCAGCAGCCTGGCATTTGCATGTTCAGATCCTGGGTGCAGACCTGTACACTGCTCGTTGAGCCATGCTGTGGCAGCATCCCACATACAAAATGGAGGAACATTAGCACAGGTGTTAGCTCAGTAACAATCTTCCTCAAGCAAAAAGAGGAAGATTAGCAAGAGATGTTCGCTCAGGGCCAATCTTCCTCACCAAAAGACAAAATCAAACAAAAATATGGCACCTCTATTTGTTTTCCCCTATAATTCCACTCTCATTTGTATTACAGTCTGCTTTAAGAGAGAAGGGGACAAAATTACAGGCAGAATGGCACAGAAGCCAAGGTGCCTCCTTGAGACCATCTTGCTTGGGAAGGTCATATGCAATGTCTGTCTCCTGGGGAACAGTGTTGAGAATCTCTGAGTAATTAACTTGAACTCTGCATCAGCGTTAGTAAATGCTTTGTCTTCCACAAAGTAGAGGATAAGGAAGTGTGAACAGTAATGGCTGCCTGTGGGCTGTGTATTTCCTTTGCAAAACAGCAGCCTGCATAATCATGACCGAGTGACTCTAGCAGACTTGGGAAAAATTCTTGCATTGGTCCATCTGTCTTCATTCAGTCTCTCCCATCCCATCTGACCAAACACTCTTCAAGATTAATTCAAGCCTCACCTCCCTCATGATGCCTTCTCTCATCATGCCAAACCAAATTGATTAACCTCTCCTTGAAACTCTCCTAGTTATAAGCCTTAGAAAGAAGGAAAGAAGAAAAGGGAGAAAAGGATGGAAGGAGGGGGGAGGAGGCAAGAAGATAAAATCGTTTTACAGTCTTCCTAAAAATTGAGAGGAATATGACCAAAGATCCTTGCAAAGATATATCCTCAACATTTTAATTTTAAAGATGACAATCAGAATGGCAAATAACATTGTTCAGTTTCTTTCTCTGTCACACCCCACCACATTATTCAGCTTTTATATAGAACTGTTGCTGTGTTTCATATATACTCTCCCTCCAAATTTCCTAATAGAGACTTATAAACTATCTCTCGATTCTGAATCAACAAAGCTTACACAGAAGAGAAGACCTGGCAATGTCATATCCGGTCAGTGCAATAATCTTTTTTGTCATTTTGTCAAATAGGATTTTGGAGTTTCATTGCTGGTGTGAGATTATGAAATCTAACAGGAGATATCAGCTTCATACAAGCAATACCTCCTGATATGTTCTTTAGAACTGCCTGGTCTGTGAGACCAGGAGAGTCTTGTCTTAGATGTCTGCACAAAAAGCCCAGATGAGGTCCTCTAGGATTCCTACAGGTGGGAAGTTAGAAAAGGTGACTTCTTTAAGCCTTAACAACTTGAAAATTCAAACAAGTTTTCTAAGATAAAACCTAAATAGAGAAAAAGAAGAAAAGAATAGAGGAGAAGGAGTTAGGAGAAAAAATGTTCAAATTAGTATCATGGTTGCAAAAGGCTGACCCCATAATGAGTCTGTAGGTTTGGAATGCCTGTTACACTTTACTTCCTAGAATAAGAACCTTGGACTCATGATGCAATTGGGCTGTGTAGGCAGCATTTCTCAGCTCTGTTTAAATACACTGTTGATGTGTTGCCTACGACACCATCAAGAGTGTTCCTACAGATCCAGCCATACAGCTGGGGCGGGCACAGCACAAAATGAGCCACCCGATGACTCAGAAGCTGCTCCTTAGCCCTAAGCTCTGATCCTTTCCAGGTCTAGAGAGGGCTGAGGGGCTGGTTCCAAAGGGGAAGCCAGATGCTCAGGCACTGTGCAGGGAACACAGCAGTCCCAGGATGAATCCCAGACCCCTCTGACAACCGAATGAATTTGCCCCTCCAAAACTCACCTTATCATCCAAATGAACCTTTACTTCTTCACCAAGAAACAGCAATATATGTAAAATTGTGCACTTAAGAAAGCAAACTTCAATTCTGCTCAAAAGTAAACACGAATGAGAAGGTGCCTATTGCTTACTTGAAAAAGAAAATAAAACAGTAGATTTGTTTTCCTCATCTAATCATTTTGACTCACATTTAGTATGGCAATAGATGTTGAAAGTAAGGACTAACAGATGAAATGTAGATACCATAATCTGCCCGAGTATGATGGGTGAGGCTGACACTGCTGGTTGTCTAGGCAATGTCAGTTCTCTATTTCGTCCTCATTAAGAGAATCTCAATTTTCACAGGAATGGCAATGAGCCCAAGTGAAAAACTACAGTCACCAGACTCTCTTGCAGCTAAAGGTAGTGGTGGGAGATGGTTCACAGCAACAAGATGTATGTTTACTAGGGGTTCTGGAAATGGTCCAAGTCCTGATAATAGAAACTTATCCTCACTCCTTCATCTGTCTTCCTCATTCCTGGAATGCTGACATAATTCTGAGATGCTCAGGAGTTACACATGAAGGACAGCAAAGCAGAAAGTTAAGATGAGCCTGGCCCTGGAGCAGCTGCACTGGACCCTGAAATGATCACTGCCACACTTTTTATGGAAAAAAATAAACCCCTTATTTGTTCAAGCAGTATCAAAGTTTCTATTACTCTCAGCTAAATCTATCCCAAGTAGAGAGTATGGATCAAGAAACACCAAAATTATGCAAAATTCTTTGGGTTTTATTCATACCAAGTTGTTCCTTTGTTTTCAGATAAAGGAGATCATCTTCACAAAGACGTGCTGGTTGCCGCCCTGCTCCACGGCAACAACCTGACCTCACTTGGAGGAAGACGGATTTTGGGTCCTATCATTTTGGTGATAAAGATAAAACTAAAGGATAGTCAAACTTCCTCACACTCTCTTCCAAGGTGAGCAACTGAATTCAACACTGTATTGACTACAATAAAAACAAAGAGAAATGTCCATGATAATGATGCCAGTGTACGTTTCCTACATTCCTATCAATGGGAAACTATTCTAGAATTAATTGTTGGAGTTGATTGTATTGTATATTGCCTGACTACAAGGTCATCCTATGCCATTCTCCAACTATTTAGAGCAAAAAACAAAAAAATTTCAATGTATAAGCAAGGAAATCAGAGAAGCAATGACTTACAAGGAGAGATCCATGTATTTCACATAAATTCCAGCTATCAGTGGACCTATACCAAACGTGTTTTGGACAGAAAACTTATAGTCCAGACACCTTTGGTCATTCAGAGCCTAGAAATGAAATTGTTCACACCCAGTTCCTAGAATTAGAACTGCTACTCCTTTAATTGTTCATCCCTCACTTATAAAATCAGCAGTATGAACGGTTGCCTGCCTCCTTCACAAGGCAGTTATGAGAACTAGATCAATGCCACTGCAACGTTTTCCCCCTCCATTCCTCAGCTTGCAGTTTTGTGCTGCTTTACAGGGAAAACTTGAAAACAATTTAAATAGACCTATTCCGTCCACTCACATGCAGGAGCTGATTACCTTTCAAAAATAGTGTGACAAACTTCTGAACCCAATTCTTCCATCCTAGATGGGAAGCATCAACTCTCACATTGGCAAGTTTGTAGAGTCCATTCTCAAGAGTGTGGGAGGCTGATAGAAGGCAGTGCTTTCTGTGAATGCAGTAGAAGGGAAAGAAAGAAAAGAGCTTGTTAGTTGTGACCAACACTTTGGTTGGTGATTCATCAACTCATCTCCTTGCCCACCTCCCATTGTAGATGGTGAAAAAGGGAGATACTCCTTTTCCCAGCCACCCTTGCAGCTCAGAGAGGCCATGAGACCCACTTCTGCCCAAACAGATGCAAGTGGAGGGACTCCTGGGAAAGATTTTTGTTGCTGGATGAAAGGAGACAGACATGTGAGAGGAGCTTTCTCTTGCCATCTTGACAGACCCCCTACATCTGCACTCATACAAAGCCGTGGAAGGACTTGCTGTCCGTGAACCATTTGGTGACCAGGAAGCCTGAAACCTAAGGACAAAAACTAAACATGCCACAGATGTTGGAGTAGAAGGAAAGAACAAGCATGGGCCTCCCATGATTTTAAGTCACCAACCAATCCAGAAACACTTACCTCTAAATATCTTAGTAAGTTTATAATAAATGTCCTTTCTGAACAGATAGATTGTTCTACACAGCTGTAGTATTCTGCATCTGAAAGAACACATACTGACTCAGATTAAGCACTGGGACCTACGAAATTATACAGGTTCTAAAAATATAACACAAAAGTAACTGAAAAACAATGCAACAATAACAGCCAAATCCATGAATAACCAGTCTCAAGCCACTTGTTAGTTCATGGAAATATTTACCTGGCAGAGTAAGAACCAGCTGGAACAATTCCAGGTTTACTCAGCCTCTGGGTCAATTTAGAATGAATGCCAGACTTTTCTGGGAGGAATTTCAAAACGCCCCCTTCATTGAGAAAGTGATTACTTACCTTACAGGCACAGCTATAAAGACCAAGGAAATCATGAGAATCATTCCTTATATTTATATAGCAAACATCTCTGGAGAGATTGATAATTTCATTTTGTTTTCAATAATTATTAATCTTTTCAATATCCTGGCAGGGAGGAGGAGGGATAAAGGATAATTACTACCATTTTAGGGAGGAAAAGAAACAAATAACATGAAATTAAGTGATTACCTATGAACCATGGTCAAAATGTAGCCCCACTTGGAGACAGCCAGTAAGCCAGCTATCTTAAATCCCAGTCTAGCCTCTGTCCCTCAGGCGCTGTTTCCTGATGATGCAGCAGGTGATCCAAATGAGTCACTCAGTTCCTTGCACATCCCAGAAACGAGGCTAGGATACAGAGAGAACACAGATTACAAAGGCAAGTCAAACCAGCTCATTCAGAGCATTGTAATTAAGGCATCCTCATCATTTTTTGACTCCTAAACATCTGGAATAAAAATAACAAAAAAGGAGAAAAAAATATAAGGAACGCACCAATACAAAGGAATACACAAGAATACTTAAAAGTCAGAGAGATTTTCAAATATCTACAAAGTACACAAAACTGGAATAACTAGGAGTAGCAGAGGGGGAAGAAATATTTTAGAAATATATTAAGTATTATTTGGGAGTTATCTGAAGTTCAGTCAGAATTTTTTTCTTTTTTCTTTCTTTTTTTTTTGCTGAGTAAGATTAACCCTGAGCTTACATCTGTGCCAATCTTTCCTGTATTTTATATGTGGGGCACCACCACAGCATGGCTGACGAGTGATGTAGGTCCACACCCGGGATCCAAACCTGTGAACCCAGACTGCCAAAGCGGAGTGTGCCGAACTCAACCACCAGGTCACAGGGCTGGCCCAGCATTTTATTTTCATTTGTTAATAAGGCATGCTACAACTCCTTCTGGATGATGTGAGGTGGCTTGAAATAAAGTCTACATAAACCATAGGGCCTTTAGAATATAAATAATACTGCCTCAGTGCAAACACCTGCCCTGCCACATCCTGGCTGTGTGATTTAACTCTCACTGCCTCAAGCTGACTGATCAAACTTGCTGTGGGAGCAGTAACAGCACCAACTGCAAAGCGTTCTTACCTGACTTAAGTGTTAATTTATCTGAGGGAGCTCAGAGCACACCAAACAGGATAAATGCCAAAAAACTATACCTAGGCCTATCATTTTTAAATTACAGATAAAGAAAAAATCCTGAAAGAAACCAGAGGGGAAAAAATACCTTAACTGTAGAGGAACAAAGATAAAAATCACATCTGACATCTCAGAAACCATGCAAGCAAGAAGAGACCGGAGGGAAATATTTAAAGTTTGAGAGAAAAACCCCACCAGCCTAGAATTCTGTACCCTTCAAAATTATCCTTCAAAAGTGAAGAAGAAATAAAGACTTTCTCAGACAAACAAACATTGAGGGAATTTGCTACTAGCAAACCAGCCTTGAAAGAAATGTTAAAAGAAGTTCTTTAGAAAGAAGGAAAATCATATAGGTTACCAGAAACTCAGAGCTACATAAAGAAAGGAAGAGCATCAAAGAAGGAATAAGTGGAGGTAAAATAAAAACTTTCTTAAATGACCTAACAGATAACAGTTTGTTCAAAATAATAATAGCCACAATGTATTCAATTAGGTAGGCTTATGTATATACCTTATATGTATGCTTATATATATTATATATACGCCTATGTATGCTTATATATAAGTACAATGAATAACAACGATGATCCGAGGGATGGGAGGAAGGAGTGAAGATCATTTTGTTATTATAATGTACTCACACTATCTATGAAACAATACAGTGTTATTTAAATGTGGACTTGGGTTAGTTGTAAGAGTATATTGCAAACTCTTGGGCAACCACTAAAAAAAGTTTGATTTGCTACAAATGGAGAAAAAATGGAATCTATAAAACATTCAGTTAAAACTACAAAAGGCAGAAAAAGAGTGGACAATAAAACAGGAACAAATACAAGGGTAACAATTAGAAAAGAATAACAAACATGGTAGATATTAATCCAACTATATCAATAATCACTTTGAAAGTCAATGGTCTAAATACCCCAATTAAAAGACAGAGATTGTCAGAGTGAATCAAAAAACAAGACCCAACTATATATTGTCTATGAGTAACCCACTTTAAATTTAAAGATATTATAGATTAAAAATAAATGGATGAAGAGTTAATTTGTCTGAAGCTTCTAGAACAGTACTTTACCCAGAGTAAATACTATGTAATTCTTTATTATTATTAGAAGAATTCGATAATATAATTAACAGGTGTTTTTAAAAAATATATTCACATATATATTTAATATAAACGTTTGGAAGATTTAAAGAATTGATCATATCTTAAAACATTAAGAACATCTCAGCAGATTCTAAAAATTACACAATATAAAATTCTCATTCTCTGGCTGCAGTACAGTAAGAAATCAATAAATTTTTTTAATTGGTAACATTTAAACAGCCCTTCCGGACCGCCACTAAACAAGATATCTTGTTTTACGGGGGTGGGGAGTTGGTTGATTATTGGTGGTGGTGTTTTTCCTGACATGGATACATGAGAAATTTCCCTCTTTTCTTTTTTAAGCCAGAAAGTTGGTCTTAAAGACCTTGAGTTCTGATTACCTTGCCTAGAGAAGGGATAACTTTGATTTGTGAGATGCGTTAGGGAAATGAGTTTTGCTCTGAGACTAAGGGAAGAATGTGGTCCTTCCTGGGGAGATCGCTAGATTCCGTGAGACCGAGGGTCGGAGGCTTTTGCAGGTGGAGGGCTTGGTTGCAGGCTGGCTCGTTGGCCCCAAGTCAAACACAGAGCACCATGGGTTTTGGAGTTTCAGCCAAGATCTGCAAGGCCAAATTTGATGTTGAGGGTATGGAACCATCAGATATTGCCTTCTAGTAAAATATTGTTAGAGTCTTCTATTGTTACTTAACAAACTATACCAGAACTTTAAATTGTTGTTGACTTAAGACAGAAACCATTTTAGTATATCTCATGATTTTGTGGGTCTGGAATTTGGGTAGGGGTCAGCTGGGTGATTCTTCTGTTCTATGTGAGTCTGGCAAAGATGACTCTGGTATTCAGCTGGCAGATGGACCAGCCTGGAGGGGCCCTGGATGCCTTCATGCACACGTGCCTGGTCAAGGATGGCTGAAGAACCAGCGTAGCTGGGTCTGTTGAGTGGAGCACCACGTGTGACCTCTCAGCACGGCAATGTCAGTGTAACCAGACATTGGACCTGATGGCTCAGGACTCCAGGAGTGAACAAGGCAGAGCAGCCTGGTCTTTTATAATCTAGGCCCAGATGTCACCTAGTGTCACTTCTACTGTCTGCTGGTTGAAGCAGTCACAAGCCAGCCCAGATAAAAGGGAAGGGCACATAACCCCCACCTCCGAATAGTGGGAGTGCCAAAAACTTTGCAGCCATGATTTTAAACCACCACAACTCTACAGACGTGGGCTTAGACGCCTGGGAGCACCCAATGGACTGAAAATCAGGGGCCTTTGCTCGATTTCATGGATCTCAGAAGCCACCAAAATTCATACATAATATGCGTAATGGAAGAGAAGCCAGAAAGAGGCTGACTGTTGGTTTAACAGTCACACTAAGAAAATAACTATCAATTCTTATTTTACTAAAGTTTTACAATTTTTATACATTTAAAACAAATTTATTCATGTTTAAAGTAAAATAGTTCCACAAAACTTAAATAAAGTATCTCTTCCCCACTGTATTAGTTTTCTATTGGTTGCTGTAACAAATATCACAAACTTCATGGCTTCAAACAACGCAAATTTGTTATCTTACAGTTGTGTAGATCACAGTGTGGCACAGGTCTGCTTGAGCTAAAACCTTTGCGTCCACGGGGCTGAATTCCTCTCTGGAGGCTCCCCAGAGCCTCCGCTCATTCAGGTTGTCGACAGAATTTAGTTCCTTGAGGTTGTAGAACTGAGGTCCCTGTTTCTTTGATGAGGGTTGTTCCCAACTTCTAAAGGCCACCTACATTCCTGGGGTCATGGCCCTGTCCCTTCACCTTCCAGCCAGTGTCAGGCACCTCTCCTGCCTGACATCTCTCTTGCCTCTACTGTGGTCACCTCTCCTCTCTCTCTCTCCTCCTCTGACTTCAGCCAGGACCAGTTATCTGTTGTCAAAGATTCCTGTGATTAAATTGCCCACTTAGATAATCCAGGATAATCTCCCAGTCTCAAAATCCTTAATTAAATTACATCTGCAAAGTCCCTTTTGCCATGTTACTCAGAATTTCATATGTTCAGGGGATGAGGACATGGGCATCTTTGGAGAATCTTCCAACCGCACACACTACTCGCTGTCCCAGTTCCAAAGTCTTTTTTTGCTCCGTTATCAGTGTATACTACTATTTCTGGATTTTCTTGTTTAATTTAAGAATTAACATTGAGATAAAGATAATGATCTAACTCTTTTATGTGCCCACATATTCACACACATACACATCCCTCCTTCCCCCATTATCCCAATAGAGTTATATCACAATTTTTGGTTAAATCATTATCCAAGTGTTTATGTCAATATTAGCAAGTAAATACGTTTATAACTAAAATAAATACTATGCTATGATTATTTCTTCTTTCTTGTATAAATGCAGTTAATATTTGTCACCTTTCTTTCACTCACTTAATTTTCTATATATCAATCATCTTTGAAGTTTTTATTAGAATTGGAAATCATTTCTCAGTACATTTTAACACAGCAGATAATCTATCAATTTTTTCTCTTTTCCGGAAAACAACCCTCCTTGGCCTTATGCCCTCTTATTGGAACGTGGATTAATTGCTCTCTAATCTTGACCTGGAGATATTCTTTTAGTATCACTTCCATGATTCCCTTCACATTTCTCCTAGGTTGAGGATCACCTGTCTCTTGGTCTACTCCCTCATTTTGTTGGAGCACATGCTCCAGAAGCTCACTGAGAAAAGGTGCACGATTTTTTTTTTCTTTAGCTTGCATGTTTTAAAATGTTTTTATTCCCCTCTCACATTCGTTTAATGCTTAAGCTCTGTATAGTATGCTGGGTTGGAAATCTTCTTCCCCTGTCTCCAAAACGATGTTGAGATTTGATTGAGGGTGGTGTGGAGAGCGGTCTATATGGCATCTTGTAGCAATGGAGTAGCAGGGAAAGATAATTGTGAAGGGGGAGTTAACCAGAACGACACCTCCACCACAAGCATGCTCTCAAGCAGACCACTTTTAGAAAAGAGTAGACATGGTACGTGAGGATTTGGTAAATGATTCCCTAAAACTATCCATGCCTGCGTAGTTTTAGAATAGTTTTCATGTACTTTACCTCTAGACTTTCACATACTTAACCCAACCTGAAGACTGCTCTTCTAAAGCAGCAACTCTTCTCGGAAGTGTGGGACCCAAGGGTTAGAGAGACATACAGTCTCTGGCTTTCTCATTCTCTCCTTTTTTACTTATCATCCCTCAGGACCAGAAACAAAAAGCTCTAGCTATTTCTTTCTTCTGTATCACATCCTCCTCTGACCCTAGAGACAGCGGTAAAGGTGGTTCAATAGCCTCTTTGTGATTCTCATGTTCAATAACCTAAATTTCTCTAGAGTCTAGAACATTCAAAGATAATCATCAATGATGATTATTTTCCTTTTTAAATTTGGAGGAAAGGAAAGACTTCAACGATTTTCTAATCATCCTTATCTTTATTGTGAACAATTTTGGCATATGGACATGCTAATGAAAATTATTATTAATTTTAGTAAAATTTTAGAGAAAGTCATCAAGTCCTAGACACTGGATATTATGGCAATGTTATAACCCTACTTTCCAAGTTTTCATAATCTCTTTGTGGAGACCAGACAGTTATACAGTGAAGAGTTAAGCAGTTTGTGATTAATTGCTAAAATGAGAGCTATAAACATATCGTATCTTATTCAGTATCACAGAAAACCTAGGCTATTAGGAAATTTGCTCCAGAACTTTATCTTGTAATCTATTTAGTTGAAAAATAAAACTTACTAAACTGTAAGTTGGTGAGGAATGCAGTTATAAATTCATACTAAAATTCAAACAGATTACCTTAATATATATTCAACCTCTGGGTCAAAGTATATTCATTTCTACCACAAGCTCGGAAACAAACATTATGGTATTAAAATTGAATTTTTACCCTAGGGCTGTAACAAGGAAATGAAAACTGAAAAAAAAGTACATTTATTTCTTTTACCCAGAGTTTTACTAAGAGTTTACAGTTATTTGAACATTTAGGCCTCTTGCATTTTAACTTCCTCTGAGAACAATAGAAATAGATTCCCACCCTGCTTCAGCCTTCTCACCCAGTTCCTATAGAGAAAGCCTTTCAACTGAAACAGTTTAACGACCAGGTTAAAATCCAAGATTCTATCAGTTAATGATGAAGGTTCAAGATTTAGTAGGATTTAAATGTTACATATTTAATGCATTAGATGAACTCTTGAATGCCCTTGAGCTAATAGCTCATATTAATTAAATTATTAATTTAGTGAAATGCAGAATTCACATTTAATCTTCCTATCACACAGCACATGTAGATAGTTTGAGAAGCCACAAATGACTAGAAGCAAGATAAACGTGTAAGTATTTCAATATACAAAGCAGAAAGGAAAAAAATTAATATCTGGTTCCAATTGTTCTAAAAACTCAAATTCAGATTTCCCTTTCTGGTTGGCATTTGCCGAATTTCTGGATTCCACCAATTGTCTTTAAATTCTAAACAGTGAAAAACTATTTCCTCAGAAGTAGTAAGGAAAAAAACATAGAAAAGTAAATCACTTTTTAAAGCAATCAAAACCAATCGTCAACCATCATCGAAGGCATGAATATAAATCTCTACATATCACGCCTTAGCGGCACTTCCCAACTGAAGGCTCCAAAAATGACGTGGTTTCTAACAAGTGAATTACATTCGTATTTTTCCCATAATCAAAGGATATAGATCAAAGTTTGGTTTCACAATCTTGTTGGTTCCTGAAGAAGCACTCTCATGCAAAAATGAGGCCATTGTCTCGGTAAACCAAGAGCTCAGCTCGGAAAGTGATCAAAGCCATGAAAAAATCATTTTGCAAATTATTTAGGGACACGCGAGCATATTTTATTGAAAGCCCCAAGGTCACAGCAGAGAAAATTACTGGTGTATATTTTCACCTCGTCCTTGGTGTATTTTTTCCTTTAAAATGGCTTCGTTTGGAGATCCATCAGGAAAGCGGTGCTGTACACAAGGAAGGAAAGTCGTTGTAGATTTTAACCTTTAACGGAATAGTTTCAGCAACTTAAATTTCCTTTTACCTCTAATCTACTCATATGCCAAGACCGAAGGAAATATTTTAGTGTTGAATCTCTACCCCAAAAAATCAGTTCTTGTTTTTGAAAAGGGTATCTTGGTAGATACTGGAACATCACGCATAAGTGCAATACAGAATTAGTAAAAATGCTATTTGTGGAAAGAAAAAAAGGCTGGGTTAAGGTCGGAAGACTCCTGGGATGGGGGTGGCAAGAGCAGAGTAAGAGCAAATTAATGACAGGATGTTTTCAATCCAAAGTAGATTCAGCCACTGACAATGAAAGGGAAGAAAAGTCCTCTTGTTTATGGATGGGGTCTTTCTAGGATTTTTAAACAACCCAAATACAGTTATAGGATCCTCACACCATGAGAAGTATCATTACAAAAATGGGAAAAAAATTTAAGTTCTGTCCATTAGGCAATTCTAAGTTTTTAACCTTGTTATAATAAAAGTTATCCTTTTAAATAGTTCAGTAAGACAAAGACTTCCTTATTTTCATAAGCGGGTCAGAAGGTACAGGTAATACCTGATACGGTTCTATAGAGTAAATGCTCTGGGCACAGCAGAATCTTTATACCACTGCAGACAACATTTTTAGGGGAAAAAAATGAAAATAGGAAATGTAGATGATGTAGAAAATTTTATGCCAAAAGAATCTTGTATCCACTCGGCAATTCGTATATCTGAAAATTATTAGCTATTGAAGATTGTTAATCCTAGTTATTCTTTTTTTTTTCCTTCTTCTTCTTCTCCCCAAATCTCCCCAGTACATAGGTGTATCTTCTAGCTGTAGATCCCGCTGGTTGTGGCAACTGGGACACCGCCTCAGCATGGCCTGATGAGCGGTGCCATGTCAGCGCCAGGATCTGAAGTGGCGAAACCCTGGGCCGTGGAAACAGAGCACAAACTTAACCCCTCGGCCACGGGGCTGGCCCCCGAGTTATTCTTAATTAAGATACTTTCGAATTTTTAAAAATGTTTTAGTTTAGGCAATATTTATTAAAATTAAAACGTAGTAAAACCAGTAGTAAAATTCAGATAACCTCCTCTCTCTCTGCTCCTCATCTTAATGCTCCTTAAAAATCATTGAAGTTTTTAATTAAGAATTCTGAATAGTGTTTTCCTTTTTCTTCTCACTTTATATCATCCTTTGGCCCAAACAATTAGAAAAGGCTTTATTCTGATACAATTTTTACATTTTCTCTCATCTCTGTCAAATCTCGGGGTGCATCAATTGATATAATCAACAAGTCAATAAATGGTAGTTGGAGAAAACTGTAAGGAAACAATTTCTGACCAGAGGTGGGATCTCTCAGAGTGAGCAGAGAAAGGGAACTTTTCAATCAATGAATTTTAATCAGTCATTAATGGATCCATAATTAGCGAGTTTAAAAAAAAATCATGTAGCACAAGATTTCAAGTGTTTTCACCTAATTTTCCAAGAAATGGTCAACACCAGTACACTGTCCCCCATGTCTGCATTCCACTTTATTACCTGATAGGGATGAGTTGGTCAGATAATTTCATTATTCTACAATTAAATCTAATTAAGCCTATAGTAGGTAACCTTACTTAGTTACCTCAGGAAAAAGAATGTGAAAGATCTGCCACAATATTTAAATATGCCTCTTATAATGTGATCATATTTAATATAAAACTACTAGTGGGAAAGTGCCCACATTTTTATACATATTTAAAATTTTTTACTTTATTTCACATTTTCTTTATACATTAACATATCTACCTTGAATGAAAGTTTCAGATACCACCTTCCCCACTATGAGTAGGAAGGGAGCAGGTCTTTTTGGAACAGACTCTTGTTTCCTGACCACAGGAGTAGCCATATGACCAGCTGGACCCATCTGAGAACTCCATTATTCTGGCCACAGTGACTGGGTCAAGAATAAACATGTGATCCAGTTTAAGCAATTTGGAGTCTTGGTTAGGATCTCTGCTGGAACTTAGAGGAAAGAAACTCCTTTTCTCCGCTGATTTCAAAACTCTAACAATGTGTTCCCAGGGCTGCCAGCAGCTAGATCCCTTGCCACATGGAAAAACTTGAAAATGAAGCTGACATCCAGAGACTACAAGTGAAAGAGAGGGTCAGGACAGCATGGAATTCCTGGTTTAAGTCCTGAGACCCACTCACCAAACCATAAAATTATAACCTATGATTTGCAGAAATAAGGGCATTCTCTCCTGGAAGATCAAATAAACTACATTCTGTTCCCTGATAATCACCACTCCCCCAAGATCAGACTGGGTCTCATCGAACCCTATCTTTTCTTGACACTCCTCTCACTTATAATTACTTTCACTCTCCTGGCACATATTAGGAGCTCAATAAATACTGAGTGAATGAATTGATGAATGGATGACTTCATTAACACTGAACCATACCATACTGTTAACAAAGGTGAATTATTTAGTAAAAATAGGAACACAATAACTCAGAGCTGACATTGAGACATGTCTTTAAATGGCTCTGCAAGCATATAATCTTTTCTGGATACTATATTCAATTTAAGTATACAACACCTAAAGAAAGTAAGGGTCCCATGGAGAAAGGACTCTAGGGCTACACAAATGGGGCAAGGAACTTTGGGTTAAAAACCTGGAGAAATGGGTTTCCCAGCTACCAGCTGAGATCTGAGCCACCCCAACTATTATAGACTGTTTGTGTCTCCCTAAAATTCATACATTGAAGTCTTAACCCCTACTGTGATGGTATTTAGAGATGGGTAAGTAGGTTTAGATGAGTTAATGAGGGTGGGGCTCCCATAACCGGATTAGTATCCTTACAAGAAAAGACACCAGAGAGCTTGCTTCCTCTCTCTCTCCACATGCACACATGGAAGAAGGGCCATGTAAGGACACAGCAAGAAGGTGGGCATCAGCATTCAAGGAGAGAGGCCTCACCAGACATGGACCTTGCTGGCAACCTTGATCTTGGACTTCTAGTCTCCAGAACTGTGAGAAATAAATTCCTACTGTTTAAGCCACCCAGCCTGTGGTATTTTGTTATAGCAGCCCAAGCTGACTAACACAGATTTTCCTACTAGGATGCAGTCTTGTGTCTTGGAGTCAGCCCCATTACAGAATGTGACGACTAATCTCAGCTCCCCACAGAAGACAACTTTATTTGAGGCAAGTTCTACTGTGTTTTTTGAAGCTATACAAAGCATAATAAAATTTACCTCTCACAAAGGGGCTACCATTTGGTCACTCTGAATTTTATTTTGCCTGCTATTTGTTAGGTTTTTTTTCCTTGCTCTGAGCTTCAGTGATTGACTATTGAATAGAATAAACACGTATTGAACACCTTTTACGTATTGGCCTCATTCTAGATCAGGGGATATGAACTGAACAAAATGCCTGTCCTCATAGAGTTTACAATCTAGTGGGGGGATGAGGGAGCAGGGTGATAGACAGACAATAAACATGTAAACAAATCAACATGCAGTATATCAGACGGTGACTTCCAGTTCTGGCCATGACAAACCATCTTGTATCTGATTAACCGTTTCACCAAAAACAGCTATGTGGAAAACAGGAAGAAGGCACTGGAGAGCAACCAATTTTGGCAGACTACAATGCTCAGGACAGGAGAACACAGGAAGTGAGGTCCACATGTACCTGGCATTTCCCCGAGCACATTTTCCAAAATGCAGCACATAGGAAGTGTCCAAGCTACAGGTAGCAGTCTTATCAGGTAAAGAGACAACAGTCAGTATTTGGAGCTTTCAAAGTATTTTGGACTTCAGAGGCAAAACCAAAGGAAGGAAGGTGTCACAGGGCAAAAGACCAAAGATCTTCACACAAATTCCCCTTAAGTCACTGTCTGACTCTAAAAGTTTTCATGCATGGGGCAAACTTTCATAAAGAAGAAGAAGAAAAAAAGGGCCCTGGAAAAACCTGCAGCCGGGTGGCTAGAGAGCCAAACAGAGACTTTAGCAGCTGAGAAATTCTGGGGACACAGAGGTTGTAGTTCAGGTAGAGTGGTCTTGGTGAACACTGAAGCTGGAAACTGAGACCCCAGAGTGGCTGTACCCCAGGAGCAATGACTATGTTATAAGAGTAAAAGAAAAATATTATATAGAGCAGACTTAACAGTGCTCACAATGAAGTTTCAAAAGAATCAAGATGATCTACCAATTTTCTAGCTGACTTTCCAGAAGAAAACAACCCTCTTTGGAGGAGGGTAATAACAACCTAGAGTTTCTAAAACTTTACATCTACAGTATTTAGCGTCCAATCAAAAATCATCAGTAATGCTTCAAAAAAAAAAAAGTGTCAAAGGACCCCAAACTAGGCAAAAACAGACAATAGAAATGGACCCAGATGGAAAATCTCAGCTAAAAAATGGAAACTACCAAAGAGAACAAAACGGAAACTCTCTAGAATCAAAGAGTACAATATGTGAAATTAAAAATTTATTAGATAAGCTTAACCACAAACTGGAGACTGCAGATGGGAGGACTAACTAACTCGAAGCCAGATCAATAGAAATTATGCAATCTGAAGAGCTGAGACAAAGATGGTTGAAAAAATAAAGAGGCTCAATGAAATTTGAGACAATATCAAACACTCTAACACATATGAAATTGGAATCCTACAGGGAGAGGAGAGCAAGAAAGCATTAGATAAAGTATTTAAAGAAATAATAACCAAAAATTCCCTAAAGTTGGTGGAAAACATGACTTATAGATCCAAGAAGCACAATAAATCCCAAGCAGGATAAATACAAAGAGACCCACATGTCAGCATATTTTAATCAGAGATTACCGAAAAATAAAGATATAGAGAAAAATTAAAATATAAAATAATAAAGAGAAAGAGAAAAATCTTACAATCTGCTGGGGGTGAGAGGATTACACATAATTTACAGAGGAACAGTAATACAAATGACAGCTTATTTCCCATCAGCAACAACACGATCCAGAAAACAATGAAATGATTTTTTTTTTTTTTTGCTTGAGGAAGATTATCCCTGAGCTAACCTCTGTGCCAATATTCTTCCACTTTATATGTGGGTCGCCGCCACAGCATGGCTGATGAATGATGTAGGTCCATGCCTGGGATCTGAACCTGCCAACCAGGGCCGCCAAAGCAGAGCTCACCAAACTTAACCACTATGCCATGGGTCAGCCCTATGAAATGATATTTTTAAAGTGCTTAAAAGAGGAAAAGAAAAAGTCAGCCCAGAATTCTATATCGAGTGAAAATATCTTTCAAAAGAAGGGTCAAATAAAAACATTTTGGTTAAACAAAAGGAGAGGGAATTTATTGTCCTCAGCTTTGCACGACGAGAAACATTAAAATGTATTTTAAATAGGATTCAACTACTTTCATTTTCATGTAATTGTCCTAATTCTCTAAACTTTTCAGGCTAATCATATGTTCATATAATCATAGGGTTTAGGACAACTATTCTAAGTTTATAACAAAAATATTTCTTCTTTAATGATACTGAGCTGGGTATAAGATAAATGGTCATTTCCCAGAACAGAAGAAGGGAGGGGAATTTCGCTTAGATTTATCGTAGCAACCACCATATGAGCATAGGTGGTTCGTTTTTCTATCTGTTGAGGTGCAGGCAGAGAAGCTAAAACACAGAGTTCTGGAAGTACAGCTAGAACTGCTTCCAGAAGGAAGTACTTGTTCAGGGTGCACTTAATACAAAATGAAAGGAGGTGGAAGAGAATAGGCTGCACATGGGCACGGGAACCCAAGAGAAGAGGGGGAGTCTTTTGTCTGCTATAACGCATAAAACCATGGCTCTTAGGAAAACAGGGCACGATGAATGTCTCAGGCAATCTGATCACGAGCAAAAAGCAGAATTAACACTTTCTTATGCACCAAACATGTGGAAAACTCCTCTGAAGAGTCACGATTCAACTCCACCAAATCTCGTTCCTCTATTAGTGGATCAGGCAGTTTTAAGTGAACCTTTACAAGGCCATACAAGGGAAAGCAACAGACGATGAAGCCCATCAGATCCACCACCACTCACCCTCCACAAATGGTTGCTGTCATTGCTTAGATAGAATATCTCTTGTTTAAGCTACAGAGTAGTCCCCTGGAAGTCATCTGCTTATCCTAAAGTTCTTTCCCCTGACAATCACAGAAATAAATACTCCAAATAACAGAAAACCCTGAATTAGAGGAAATATATCAGATTGGATGAGAACATGGATTTTGGAACCAGACTGCCCGAGTTTGTACCCTGGTTCTGTCACTTACTTTTTTTGTGATCTTGGAGAGGTTAACCTCCGTGCCTCGGTTTACTTTTTTATGACAATAAGGTGCTTGCCTTGCACAGGGCTGTTCTGAGGATGTGAAATACACGTTAGCTACTAGCAGTATATATATTAGCACAATTCATTGGCTATTATTATTAGGGGATGATGTAAAACCCAGCTCTCTAGTTTCATCTGTTGATTCCACTAACTAAATTCCAGAAGAACCCATCTATTGCAGAGCAATGGATTCTTCTGTGTTTAAAGATACACATCTATTGGTTTTCTAGACAATTGTCACACCCAACTGCCACTATTAGGCTGGTAATTCTCTGGGCCCCAAAGTGCTCACCATTTGCAGGAAAACAAGATTGTCAAGGACTACAGTGAGGAGAGACAAATGGGCTGTAGCAAAGGCATTAGGTGAACAGGTGGCCTCAGAGTGACAGTTCTGAATAGAGAGGGTCAGAGATGCCACCTCATAAAACTGTTGGGAATGGCGCAGGGCCAGAGGGCAGACTATTTAGATAAGGCAAGAGAGGTTCTCTTTAGTGGGATTCTAGGATGAAATCCCATATAAGAGAAAATTTTATAAATTCACGTGTGACGTAGGCTGATGTTACCAAGTCCTAGTGACTATTAGACCCGCAGAACCAAGTTAGAGACCAGAAAATGTCAGCCTCCTACAAAAGATCTGTGCTTTACTAGAACTTTCTTGGTGCGGGGAAATGTGTCTCATGATCAAAAAGTAAATTTCCTTTTCAATTCAAAATTTACTCTTACTTGCAAGCCAGTTACCAAGAACAGGATTTGACAACCCAAAATGACCTCTAGGCAAGGCCACTGGCCCTGTTCACAAACCCAATAAAAATAATCTCTACTCTGGCCAGCCTCTCCTCAGCTTTTACACTCTGAGAGAGCTTTTCCCAAGAGGACCCTCCTCTGACTCTTCTAGATGAGGTGGCGGGCTGCCTGGTATTAAGTAGGGAAAAGGCAGCCAATGACAAAAGTAACTCCAGGAGTCTAGCTCGAAGTCAGCTGTGCTCAGAAATGCACGCTCACTACTACTGGGTTCTTCGCCAGGTCACGGGTCAGGGACTCTCCTCTGGAGACGGAGGTGTGGGAGGAAGGGGACAGACAGGAGTCAGGGAACAAAGTGGCTGGTGAAAAACATCCATCGGCAAGACAAGTAATGAAAAAAGAGGAGGAAGAAAACGAGTCAACATTTTAAAAAATATTTCAGAAAGTTAGAAAACCCTTAACAGTGGAAATTGGAATATGAAAAAGCTGAAAGAATTAAAGTTGTTTTTTTCTAAATAATGAAGTTTAAATGAAGTTAAAGATTTGAAAGGAAAAAAAACTAGACTGGGGGTTAAAATAGCAGACAGTAAGAACCAAATGCAAGTGAAATAAAGGTTAAAATATTTTTTTATTGAGATGGTTGAAAGCCTAGTATAAAGTATAAGTAAAACCTGCGAGTTAAAAAAATTGGGAGTCAAAGAAATTGCCTATGGTCAGCCTAATGATAAATTACGGAAGTTCTGAGGTCGACCCCATGTTCTCAATAAATTATCTCCTATTGTGGCGGCAAGTCTTTAACCTGATTCAGAGCGTGTGTTTGTGTGTGTGTGTGTGTGTGTACTGAGGCCTCTCCCTCCTCAGGGCGGGGCTTTCCCAGCCACAGGCACCTACAGGGAATCCAGCCCAGCCTTGACGCACTCCCTTCCGCTCCATCTTCTGAATGAATGACCCTCGGGAAGGGTTAGATGAGACTAAAAAGCTGTTTATCCGGCTATGGTCTAAGTTTGTAAAGTCTAGCCTTTTACACAATTCCTGAGGCGTGACCATTCTCGTCCCAATTTCATATTTCATTAGCACCACCATCAGCAGATTATGTAAGATATTAAAGTCAATGCTGTCAAATGATACCAGATCTGCAAAATGGGGTTAGAACATCACATTATCTGGATTCTATGAAAGCCAAAATTTGTGATACATTCTGAATAAGGTCGTTTAAAAATTTATCTTTGAATTAGCTAGGATAAAAAAAAGGCCTGTTAAAAATAAAACAAAATTTTAAACGTTTAACCCAATGTGGTGTTTAAGAACTTCAAAAGCATATAATTAAATTCAGTGGATATGAGAAATCATTCTTACCTATGAAAGGATTTCAACATGACTTCTACACAATGCACTTTGATAAGCTGGTTCAATTTCTATGAAACACTATTAAGCGACATGTTTTTAAAAATGTCTCAACCCACACATTTTATCACTCAGCCTAACCTTCTTTTAGTAAGGTTTTAATTAGTGTTAATTTTAATTAGTCTTTGTTTAGTAAATGTTCTGCCAACTCACTCCAGCCTTTATGTTGAAGGCTTTAGGATATTAGCAACATTGGCTGATTCCCAATCTGTTTCATGTCTCCCACGAGTGACACAATTTCACTTTTCCTTTTTTACTAAAATTTGCTGGGCCCTACCATCTAGTCTCTGCCCAGTTTATGACACATTCAGAAATTATCTAGTTAATCTCATGCTAATTAAAACCACTCTGCAGCTGGGTATTTTTTTTATTTTAAAGATTGGTACCTGAGCTAACAACTGTTGCAAATCTTTTTTCTTTCTGCTTTTTCTCCCCAAATCCCCCCAGTATACAGTTGTGTATTTTAGTTGTGGGTCCTTCTAGGTGTAGTACATGGGACACCGCCTCAACATGGCCTGATGAGTTGTGCCATGTCTGCGCGCAGCGACATGGTTTAGATCTAAACCAGCGAAACCCTGGGCCGCCGCAGCGGAGCACGTGAACTTAACCACTAGGCCACGGGCGGCCCCCGAAGCTGGCTATTAAACAGACTACAAGGCAGATCTTGTGAACGAAAGTTTTATTTACACACCGTATCTAGAAGCAGATACATAAATTCTTATACAATTAATTTCCAAAAATGTGCAAGAAATTACTGTAATTTGTTTACAAACCGAAACACATATTAAAATCAAAGGACTTTGGATAATTCATTCTGTGGTGTTCTCAGTACAAATGGTACACACCTGATTTGAAACATACAGAAAAAGTGTAAACTACAGCAATCTGGATTGCAAGTATTAATTTCATGGCACTCCAACGACTATAAAATGTCATTAACCGAACATGTATACTTAATACAAAATTCTGTAAGAATTTTTCATCATCTCTGGATGTAGAGTTTGGATCACTTTTCAGAAACAGCAACTACACATTCGCCACATTATATCTGATTAATAAAAAGGATGTTTATAAAAAACTTTCTTTACAGGATTAAAAAAGTATTAAAAGAAACCAGATTTGTGATTACTAGCGTACCAATACTTCATTTTAGAATTTTAAAGTTTGTATGGAACTGGCGATTGTTCCTTATTAGAGTTTTCAACAAAACTTGTCTATTGCTGGTAGTGTGATTTCATTTTCAAATTAAGACCTCACATCCAATGAAAAGCCATTAAGTTTTAAAATATTATTTTGAATCATTCATAAAGCAATTATCTCTCATATACAATGTGAAATGTACAATGATTAAAACTGGCATTTCTGAAAGCATTGTTAAGATATTTAGACCTGTAGCACTAGCAGAGACATTATATATAACCTATTTAAGATTTTAGTAACTTTTATCCTGTTTCAATAATACTGGCTCAGAAATTATAATGTATACTTTGTTTTATTTCCTAAACGCCAACGATTTAGCCTTTGGCACATGATTTTCTTCAACAGCAAGATGGCTGCCCTGTGTAGCTGGTTTCCTTAAAAACTATTTTTAGTTCTATGATCATTTCCTGTGATATAATATTTTTGACCTTCGAAATTTTCAGATTATTGCACCAAGCAGAAAGAGAACAGTTTTCCTTTGAAAGAGAAAGAGTGACACATTTTTCAAGTACTTTCTATGCTTTATTATTTATAAAAATGCATAATAGTGTCCTAGTAAGCCTGAAAATAGCTTCTGGCTTCCATCATGTTTTGTGATGAAATATTTGATAAAATCAACTCTGATTCATTTATTATGGCAAAAGGATACAGTTTTCCTGTTTTCTTTTTCTTGCCTTGAGCTCAGATTTTTAGAAGCACATATTTAAAACTCACTTACAGATTATGTCCATGTCATCTAAGCCACTATTCAATAGAATTCAGAAATTTACCCAAATTGTACCTAGACCAAACTACAGGATGAAGATTTTCTCTCTTTTCCCCTTTCCATTTTCACCCAGACTGTTGTAGTCTCCTATAAGGCCAATCTTCCACATTACGTTGTGTTGCCTATGCCAAATGGAGCTCTCTACAAAAAAGCAGGAAATACTAGAATACTGCTCACTTTGTTTGTAAATAATTTCTTGGCAAATACTTTTACTTTTACCATATGCTATCAGACCTTAGCAATTTCAAATTGAATTAGAATAGGGCATTTTACTTTTAAAGTATTTTATATTACGAATATACAAAAGCACATAAAATTGGCTGAATTAGAACAGTATCAAGACTTGCCCCTCCATAAAAACAGAAAATACAATTTTAAAAACACTTAGATGAAAATCAGAATAACCTTAACTTGAAACTAAATGGCTAGATCTTAAACACATGGTATCATGGGGAAAACGTGGGGAACAGGCTATAGCGACATGGTAAGACGGGATTCAGGGCAGTCCAAAGACCTCTGTGCACCATGACCTCACAAAGAGTACATGTAAATGCTTCTAGAAACACGGAGAAGCCACTTCAACATTTATTATTAATACACAGTGACTCTGTGACGACACCTGCCATCTAATATAGATGCACAGGGACTTTTAACTCACCCTAGATATATTTTAAATTGTTTAAAAATAAATAGTTTTGCAAAAAAATAGTTTAAATGTCTTGCATTACTTTGATAAGTTTACAACTCTGTAATAGTTCTTAATCCAAATAGCTTATAGTGAATACTTAAATTATATTATTACAGTATACTCCATATGCCATCTTAGTAGGTGAAAACATATCAGAAAATGAAAGAGGAGTCTTTGTGACAAGGTACAATCAACATTCCACCAAAATTAAGTACCTTTCCCCCTTTAAGTCAAAATACCATAACATGATATGGCATTGTGCCTTTTCTTGGTAATTCTCAGTTCTGACCCTAAAAAAAACAGAGAAAAACACGGGGACACTGATATGTCTGAATGTCAACTAATTTTGACCTAAGACCTTACTCTTGTTTTTAAATGGAGGTAAGAGATAGGAAAACTGAGCTGCAAAGGAAGAAATGTCTTAAATTACCTCTTTCATCTGTGATGGAAACATTTCCCTTTAAAGTTGTGTAGCTGGAAACATTTTCTGGTTGGGGTAATCCCAAAACTACACTAAAGAACAGTGCAGTGAGTAAACACTGCATTCAAAATAACTAAAAAGTTCTTAGCGAATCCCCCCCAAGGACTGACTCAAAAAGATACTAATGATGCCAATTTACTTAAGACTTAGCTAAATTAAAAAGAAACAAATAGAAAGCCTATTTTTAAATGGAAGTATATATGGTAGGCAATAAGACTTCCATATACATGATATGATTTTAATATTTTTCTTACACGATGCTCCACAATTTCCACAATTTTTCAACTAAAGTAATCGGGTTTTTCTGGGTTTTGGTTTTTGTTTTTCTAGTAGGGGGAAGGAAGGGTCGAATCTAGCACATCCTAACAGTGACTACATAAAGAATTATATAAATCCAACTTTAAAATCATGTTGTCTTTCTATTCAAATCAATTTAAAACTTAGATAAACTTCAATGTTGCAAGACAATCTAGTCCACTTACGAAAATCAGTTCTACAAGTTCACCCAAGAAAAAACACTGACTAAGCTAAAGAAATCACAGATAAAACATTTTACCAAAGAAAAGTACAGATAACACAAAAAAATTGCTATCACAGGAAACTATGATCATCTAGTATTTCTTTAATAATAGTTCTAGTTCCATAGGTCTTTACATGTTATGCCAATTTTTACCAGAGTTTAATGACGGAAAAGGCAACAATTTCTAAACTGATGGTATTCATTTCTTTATGATTTTTTAATGTAAGGCCATTTATTAAAATAGACAAACCACAAGATGAAAATGAAAGCAACAGAAAAATTCAACTTTACATAACCAAAAAAACAGCACAACTTTAAAAATAATTTAGAAATGAGTGTTGTAAAAGATACAATGCAGATTTGCATTCCATTACCCAAGATTATGTTGATTCATAATTCTAAATAAATCTTTCTAAAGTATGAGATTACAAATCATTTTCAGTGTATGCGTAAATTCTGTGTTTTATCATAAGGGTACGTTTACCCAACACTATCTTTGAAAATGGGCCATTTAAAGAGACATAACAATTTTCACTCTAAGTTTCATTCAACTTTACTTAGGGTTGAATACACATGAAATGTGCTTTTAATGCATAAAAATCACAGTGGATAGCAGCAAAGGACTTGGGGAGGGGGGGTTAAGGAGAATCTGATAATTCACATTGTGATTATTCTGCACATTGATGAAAGATAATGCACACTTCTAAAACCTCAAGACTTCTCTTTTTAAAAAACCAAAATAAACCCAAGACACCTTGCCAACACTTCCCCACCCCTAAACAAACTGATTACTCTTTTACACATAAAACTGAAATAGTATGGCAGCAAAAGAACTGATAGCAATTAAAGTTTGTAAACTGTTATTTCAATCTCTTTTTCTTATTCCCAAAGTGCAAGATGCAGGGTTCTCATCATCTTTCAGTAGTGCTTCTCCTGTAAATAATCCTTCATTTTGTTTGGCAAAGGCAGTTTCTGAATCAAGTCTATTCTGGTGTACTGACGTATGACAAACCGACACAGGTACTGCAGGGAGCGCACCTGCATGAACCGCGACACGGGATGGGTCAGCCTGACGGGGTACGTCGCAGAGCCAGGCAACCGAGACCTTGAATAACAAAAAGCTCCATTTTCAGAGTCCCTGATTGAATGCTCAATTAGATCAACTATAGACGTATGTCCTTCCACATCTGGTTGTTCATAAAAGCTAAACCTACCGTTTGAGTGTTCAATTCTAGTGTGAAGTGTTTTGCCATGGGAGCGAAAGCTCAAGCTTAAAAGATAACGGTCATCAGAACTATCCCGAACAAGAAAAGAACCATCTGGCACATTCGCTAGCTTCCCTTCTGCCTCCCAGCGTGTGATTGGTCCCCAGTACCATCCTTGCTTTGCAAGTTTTTTCAGCTCCTCAGTAAGGCTTGTCACAACCATGGGACCACTACTCTGCACTGAGTCATAAACTCTTGCAACCCCAGGGGCAGAGTTAGGATCAAAATTCAAATGACAGCGCATACTTTCAGCCACGTGGGCATCCGCGCCAGTGAGCCCACTGAAGTTCCTTTGGATTTGATTAGTCTGCATTGGAGGTAGCAATGGTGAGAGTGGAGGGACGTCATCATGACTTGCTCTTGGGCTCTGCAACATGACTCCCGTGGTGCCAATCAACAAGCCATTCACCGACTGATCCACAAAGATCTCCTGGGCCACGACTAGGTCCTGGTCCACCTGATTCTCGTCTTCAGAGAAGGAGTTCCCTCCCACTTGAGGAGGGACTGCAGAGACTTCCATGGGAGAAGAACTGTCCAGACAATAGCTACGTGATCCTTCCAAAGGGTACATCCCCTCATCTAAAGGCACAGTATACTGAATGTAGTCCTGAGGCATAAGTCCAATAACTACAGGCACATGTTCATCAAGGTGAAGATGCAAGTCTCCATTCTGAGATTCCGAACTCTTCAGGGAGCTACTTTGTTCTTGGCACACAGTTTCAGACTGAAGGTCGTGAAAATCCTTCCGAACACCATTCAGTGCTGGGCTTGGACTGGACGAGTGAACCAAGGCTTTGACTCTCACCTCCATTTTGATACACGTCTCCTCAGAGTTGGTAGGTCGAAGAGGCCACGGCGTGGGGCTGTAGTGATGGTTGCGGAGGGAAGTGGACCTCATCGGCCTTTGAGCTCTCACATCTTTAAAGACGATGGGTGCTGAGGAGGAGGAGAAGGTGTCCTCGTCGGCAGAGCTCCCAGAGGCCGTGCTGCCCTTGCCTTTCTGCTTCTGTTTGGCAGAGAGCCGTCTTTTTAACGTACCCATGAGGCTTTCACTTTTGGATCTATTTTTGCCACCTTTTTCATCTTCACTGTTGATATCACAGCTTGCCATATCTTTACCATAGCAGCTACCAAATAAGGAATCATCTTTTCCAAAATCACTTGCTAGTGATGGTTGTTGTACTACCATGAAATCCGTTTCTTCTTTACTTTTATTCAAGTTGAAAGACTTCCGGAAGGTTTTAAGACTAATTTTCTTCATTATGACTAGTTACCTAATCCAAGGGGATCAATTTCTCTCTGAAATATTATTCTCAAACATCTGGAGAGGCTGCAATGCTGCATCTATGTATTTTTCCAGCTTCATTTACCCTTTGGAGCCATTTTCTAAAATAAAAAATAAATTAAAAAAAAGTCATATTAAAATGCATTTCCACAAAAGTTTTATCTTACTCAGTTTTAACCCTTTAGCTTCTGAACAAGGACACCTGAGTATCTTCATAGGAAGGTAAGCTCCATTAGGACAGGATTTTTTCCGTCTCACCCAGCAGAGTCGTAGATCACTGCCTGCTACATAACCAGCATTTGAGAAATCTTTGGTAATGCTCCAAGAACAAACTCTAACCTCCCTCTTTTCTTTCTCCACTTTGCTTTGGTTTTCTCCTTAATGATGGGTCAGCGCTCCTGTCTTTCCTGCCTCCTCCAGCAGACCCACACTCCTCTTCAGCACCAATGCACACCGCTCCCTGACTCTGCCCAGCACGAGTCTGTGTCCCCCAGACAGCGAACACTCAATAAAGAGGCACCACATCAAACTCGAGGAATAACGAACCTGGGTGATTCCTCAACAACTTATACATGTTTTTAAATATTTAAACATCTGTAAAATAAATAAAAAGAATTGCATAATCTGTGATAAATTATCTGTAAAAAGTCTAAAAATGTCCCTCTATACCCAAGAGCTCCTTGAGCCCATCCACCTCCCCATTCCCAGTGCCCAGCACAGACGAAAGAGAAGCTGAATGCTCGCATCTTGAAACACTCCCACCTCTAGGGCACACCCGTACAAACTAGATATGTCTAGTGTAGGTCTATGTGGAAGAAGATTATGAAGCATACTTCCAGAATTATTATTTCTTCCTCTTTTTTCTGTAATTTCCCATGGCAAATTTTTACTTCTGTATCCAAAAATATACTTTCTAAACTTCTTTGTATACTGTTTCATCACTGAAATGATAGGATTTCAATTCTGCAAAGACTTTCTGAACATCATTTCATACAAAAGAATTCTGACACCCAAAGTCATATTAATTGATCACAGTAACAACTGCTTTGCAAAGACATTGTTTAACCTATGCATAATGTTTCATCTCCTCTATGGCCAAGTTCTGCAGTTTCTGCAACCATCAAAGTATAGTGCCATAACAAGATGATAAGCTTTGAGAAAAATGCTAATAAAACTGAGAGCAAGATTTGATCTCTCCACCCATAAGTTTAGCACCACTCAGTTTCCCGGCAACAGCCTAAGTAAGCATGATGACATTCATTAATTCACTGGGCATTTACTAAGCCCCTACTACATACCAGCACTGTGTGGTAATGTGCACATCATAACAACTGTAACACAAACCCATTAGTACTATAGCAATTAACACATGGTGGGAGTTGAGAGAGAGCTTCCAAATGTTTACTTTAGTTCTAGATAGGATTTGGTTACTGTGCAGATAGAATCTGCATGAAATCATTTTTAGTAAAAACTACTCAGATCAGACAACCTATTAGGGGATCAGCGATATCACCCCCATAAAGGAAGAAGCAATTTTAAAAGTCTTACTGTCACATACTATGTTTTTGAGCAAGTTGTAAAAAATAAGTACAAATATTTGGGCACCAGTTACTTTTTTTTTGAGGAAGATTAGCCCTGAGCTAACACCTGCTGCCAATCCTCCTCTTTTTGCTGAGGAAGACTAGCCCTGAGCTAACATCCACGCCCATCTTCCTCTACTTTATATGTGGGCTTGCCAAGCAGTGCCATGTCCGCACCCAGGATTCGAACCAGCCAACCCCAGGCCACTGAAGCGGAACGTGCAAATTTAACCACTGAGCCGCCAGGCCAGCCCCAAGGCACCAGTTACTTTTAAACATTATATTAAGTTATATATTAGATGAACTCACTATCCAAGTAGCATTATCTTCTACCTAAGTTTAAAGATGTAATATTTAAGTTATTAACATTTTTGTTTTGTTTTGTATGGCCATCCACAAACATGAAATAGAGAATATAGTGACAATATACTTTAGCTGGCAAGTCACTCCTTTTGAGTAGACAGGATCCCAATATCTAATCTCTTGACAAGAATAAGAATCCACGCACTCTGTTTGTGATGGGTACATTTGTAAATGTAAAACCATCACACAATGGAATTTAGATATTTTGTTGATATATGATTAAGATGAATTTCTACCTTCCATTAGAAAGCAGCTGTTATGAAATATAAGTAAAGTAAAACAATCTATGTATATGGGAATAACAATATGTATAAAATCATGTTGAAATTTTTAAAAGTCAACAAGAAAAAGAATCAACAGAAACAGGAGACAATATCCTGTATCATAGTAATAAATAAATAGTAAGTAAAAATGAGCAAAGTGCCTTTTTGGTAAAAATCTGTTAAAAAGTAAACGTGTTTGCATCATGTGAGCCCAATCTCTGGGCCTTGTGGATGAGCAAGTCCGAGCCCGGCCACTGTACCCTAGACCCCAACAAACTATGTAACTCCCATGTGGCTATTCCTGAAGCTGTCAAGCAATGACTTACCATAACTTACCACACTTAGCATTTACATATTCACTTCATATCAATTTGCCTTTCTACAGAAATATTTTAGGAAGGCGAAAAGAACTTCATGAAAATCTGCACATTCCATGTTCATACTCCTTCAGAATAGGATGAAGTTTTTTAAATGTTTGAAAGTCAGTTATAAATTCTGCTGCAGCTAAACGATATGCCAGACTAATATAAAATAATTTTAAAATATTACAAAAGTGCACCATGGAAATATTTGTAGAAATTTCTATAAATAAAGAAACAGTATCACACACAAAAGCAGACCCATGTGTGTATGGAAACCTGACATATGAAAGAAGGCAAACCAATGGGAAAAGGACAGTATTTAATTGATGGTACTAAGACAATTGGTTATAAATCTGGAAAAATAATAACATTGGATTCCACACCTCACAATGTCAATGAAAATAAATTATAAGTAGATTAAAGATCTAATTGTGAAAATCTAAGTTTAGTTAGAATAAAATATAAGACTTTGAGATAAGAATAAAATTTCTTAAACAGGGTACAAAAGATAAAGAATAAAACTTCAGTTCAAAAGACACCACAAAGGGACTGAGATCTCATCTGTCAAATTCTTTTGTGAACGTAAGAAAAGCAGGACAACCTAAGTATACCAAAAGGTCCTTAACTTCTCTTAATCAGAGAGAACTTTTACGTACAATCGTTCATAGTAGTAGAAAGCTCATTTATTCGTCTTAACAGGCTGAAAATGGCGACCCGAAGACTAACAAAACCTCCCTGCGTTAAGTGATAATTTTCTGGCTCACTAGCAATGAATCCAATTCTGTGCACAAAAAAAACTGGTGTCAATTTCACAGAGATTAAGAAAACTTAATTACCAAAATCCATAAGACAAAAAGATGTGAATTCAAGAGAAAACAAACATGTTTAGCCCCAATAACAGAGATATTGCAAAGAAAGTATTGTTTACAATAATAACAAAAAACCAAATTCTTAATAAACTAGATCAATGGATCAACATCCGGAAGGGCTTATATATGATCTGTCTGGAGTGTTACCCCAAGATCTCTCAAACCCAAGCACAGAAATCAACCTCAAGCTTGACCTGGAGGGTCAGGCCCAGCTAAGGTTCTAGGAATGGTGTAAATGTCAGGTCATTTTCTATCCTAATCACCAAGGCTTTCGTTTTTCTACCTCTGTGCCTGGCTTATGCTATTCCCTCCTCCTGAAAAATGTTCTCCTCCTCTTTCCTAATCTATCTTTCAGGGAATTCCTTAAAAAAATATACTTCTTTCTAAAATCTGCTCTGATCATCCAGCCAGAAGGGAGTTCTCTCTCCCTTCTCTGGACTCAGAAGACTCAATTTGTACTCCTTTAACAGTATGTCACACAGTGACTTAGAATTGCTTCTGTTCTATCCATATCTTAGCTCCCCAGATTGTAATACTTGAAGTTAGAGACCATGTCTTTATTCATTTTTATATTCCTAACCAGGAACTACCATTAGATATTTAATATATATTGCTTAAATTCTTTGATACCAAGTAAATATTCCTTGACTATCAAGTAAATAAATGGACAGGAAAATCCACACTGTGCGAAACTGGCTAAATCTCCTCATCAAAATGAAGCAATCTCTCTCCCATAAAATCAAAGTCATTATTACAAATGATCAAGGATTTGGCAATTCCACCTAAAAAGGCCACATGGGAAACACCTACCTGCCTATCAGTTAGCAAACTCTACCACACAGACTCTGTTTCCATACTTTCACATGGTATGTGTTCAGGCATGTAAAGGGTCCAAGGAAATTCTACCAAATAAATACTGGTAAAGAGAAGGAAGTAAATGTATTAAACAATCCTCCCCACCCCAAATACTTAGTACCATGTATTTGCATAAGTACATCTAAAAAGAAAAATTATCTTTGATTTTGAAAAGTTGACGATGGGTAAAAAGTACAACAGCCACTGAATTATCTACATACGGACAATGCTGTCACCAGGATCTGAAAAAAATACTAGGTTGTACTAAGTATGTGAATGTTACAGTGGGTGCTACAGACTGTCCTTTCTGCTCGTAAGTTATTTTTCATAAAGCCCTCTACTGCCCCTTTTCCCCTCCACTGGTAAGATACTCTACTAGATTCAAGAGGATTTAAGATGTTTGATGCAAAACTAAGAGATGAAATCTGTGAGCTCCAAGACAGGGCAAAGAAACAGTGGGAAACAGCTGGACAGACACTATCTGATACAGCATTCTTACGCAGTCAACTCGGAACATGACCAATGACTAAAAGCTATAAATCAGACTAGACTGTAAATAAACACACAGGATAAGGGAAGGTATGGTGATTCCTAATTCTGCTTCCTAGTTCCACTCTAACCCGCTGCATGCCAGGGTGTGGGTAAAATGCATGAGCAGGTCTTAGCGGCTCTTTGAACCCCCTGAACTCATAGACCAAATATTTTGTCTATGTTCTTTTCTCTGTCCATTACTATCATCAGATCCTCAAAGGAGTCTTGACCCACAAAAAAGTGTGTCTTCACAGAAAACTTCGTAAGTGGGAAGAATGCACCTTGACGGTAACAAAGCCCTGTGGCCCTTGGCATCCTGGTGCTCACTATTCCCTGGGAGAGGCCATCTGGGCAGGGCAGACACGACACAGGTAAACCAAGAAGGGCATGATAATTAGTAATTGGAACAGACACCATGAAGGAAAGGGAGGCGATCAGAGAATACTGGGGTTTCTACTTTAGATTCCATGAACACGTAAGACCCCTCTCCAAGCCCTCTCTGACAGGCCAGTATTTAGGCCAAGGCTGGAATAAAGAGAATAAGCCAGTCACACAAAGGAAGGCTGAAGTGAGAACAACTTTCTAGACTGAGGGAAAGGGTACGTGTAAAGGCCCTGAGATGGGAAACTGTAGAGGCAAACAGAGAAGCCCAATGTGCCTAAAGTCTAGGGAGTGAAGGCAGAGTGGGGCACCAGTTGGCCACATCAAGGTATTTGGGTGTGATTCTAAGTGCAACGAGAAGAATTAAAAGGTTTTGAATATCAACATGGTCTAGTTTATACATGCACATCCCAGTTTTGAGCCCACACATCATCCTATCTGACACACATACACAAACCTACTAGGAATGTAAACACAAACCTACCAGGAATGTAACTTCGATGACAAAAAAGAAAAAGAAAAAACCCAGGAGGTCTCAAATTGCCTTATCTAAAAAACAGATGGACCATAAAATCATCCTATTAGGTAAAGTTCGTAATGAAATGTAAGATGTTGAAACAATCACTTGGAACCATGTGTAGCTCCAGGAGGGGACTTTCAAGTCTCCCCAGTAGACCACGTGCCTAGTAAATTTCTGTGAACAATGGCTGGACTGAGCGAATCCTGTTCTGAGACTGAGAGAAAGCCTCTTCTCCTTCTCACACGCACTCTGGTCTTTCTCAAGTCCGATCCTCAAACGGCAGGAAGAGTAAAATGCGAAACAGCTTTCCACTTCACTCAGTCAAAGACATAAGTCTTTGCAGCGGTCTGTAAGGCCCTACATGATGTGACTCCTATCTTCACACTATTCTCCCCCTGCCCTCTCCACTGCCTCCTTGATGCTCTGAGGGTACTACAAACGTGCTGCCATTTAGGGCCTTGTGCTGGCTGCAAACATGACACATGAATCTCCCCATTTCCTTCTGGCCTCCGCTCAATGGTCGCCTTCGCAATGAGACCTCCCTTGACCACGCCATTTAAGCTGCAACCCAAACCCTCTCACTGTGTTGTATTATTTTTCCTAGCATACAATAGAACCTTCTTATTACGTTCTTTGCCTTTCCCCCCCTCTTTACGTTAAAGAACATAACTTAACGAAGGCAGAGATTTTACCTCTGTCTTCTTCACTGTTGTCTCCCAAGAGTCTAGGACCACGCCAAGGCGTAGCAGGTGCTCCGTACCAAGAGTAAGTGGACGGTAGACATGCAAACCTACTCCGGCACAGTGATCGGACACCGACCCACTTTCGCCTCCCTCACTCCCCACCTCAAGCCATAATTTACCATTACTGAGGATAAAGTCACAAAACTCCTTAACATGGTTAATAAGGTCCTACAGGGGCTGGTCATTCTTCACTTGGTGATTTCTGGTCTAGTCACACTGAAAGCATTCGTATTCACCATATCCTTGCTCAAGAGAGAACTTTTTAATGTACTGCCCCTTTGATTGAAACGTTTTTTTCCCTCTCCTCTTTGACTAAGTGCTTCACACCTAAGCTCATCTGTCAGTTCCTCAGGGAACCGTACCCTGCTCTTCCTGACTGGGTGAAATCCCCCAATTACAGGATCTCAGAATACTGCATCCCTCTCCTGCCTGGAATTTTCATCTGGGATGGATACTTAAATCTGTCTGTATAATTATTTGATTAATGCCTATCACCCAAGCACACTAAAATCTCCATGAAAGCAGAGACTATGTCAATTTTTTCTCAACACTTTAGACGCAGCATCTAGCTCATACCTGGCCCAAATGCAGCACTCAATAAATATTTGTTCAATGAACACCAAGTGAAATGAATGAGAACACTGCTCCACAATGACGGCAACTTGATGCATATAATTGCCCGACAGCAGGATCAGTGACTGATTCTGAGGTGATATGCATTCACGCTTGAATTAACCTCGTTAAATTTAGGGTTCAAGTGGTTCTGCTCCCCACTATCACAACCATTTCATAGAAAACAAGAGACTGACAACCACAGTAAAACTACTTGGGCGTCATCTACCTGCTAATTAATCCTTTCTCAACTACCAATCCATATGCAACTCAATGCTAACATTAAATAAACAAAATTCAATCCTAGACATTAGAAACTATAAAAAGTTCTATTAGGCCATACGGTCTTTTATCTCTTCTCTTCATTTTCTAGGCAAAGATTACTCTGGAATTTTTAAGAGTATCAGTTTTTCTGTTTGCACTTCCAAAAATATATGCCATCTTTTTATAGGATTGCCATCTGTCTCATCATGCCTAAGTAAATGTTCTGCATTAGTTACTGCTTTTCTCATTGTAAAATCTTAAGTTGACACGTACACTTGAAAATGTGTATAAAGGTTCAAGGGAAAAGGTTTTAGACATGAATACTTTATCCATGTGGGCAGAAGACAACATCTTCAAATACTTTCACAATCTCTTTTTTTTTTTTTTGGTGAGAAAGATTGACCAGCAGCTAACATCTGTGCCAATCTTTGTCTATTTTTTGTGTGTGGGACACTGCCACAGCATGGCTTGATGAGCAGTGCGTAGGTCTGTGTCCAGGATCCAAATCCATGAACCCCGGGCCACCAAAGTGGAGTACACAAATTTAACCACTATACCACCTGGCTGGCCCCTTCACAACCTCTTTTTTAAGAAATGATTGGAGGTAGTCATGCCTGTCCTTGTAACAACTAAAAAAAATATAACAGACAACATCGGAAAACTACTTAACCTTCAATGAACAAAACAGTTTTATCATTGCCATTTTACAAGTGAGGAAACTAGGTCTCAGTCACATTAAACTTGCCCAACAAAGTTAAATAGTTTGCCACCAGGAAATAGCAGATCCAGAATTTGAACCTGGCTGCTGACACGGGAGCTTGTTCTTCCCCTATAATAAGCTGCCCGGCCAGTCGGTCTAGTGCTTACGTCTGTGGTTCCCAAACTTTCTGGTCTAAAGGCCTCTTCATCCTCTTAAAGTCTACTGAAAATCACAAAAAGCTCTGTCTATGTGGGTTATAGTATTGAAATTCACCCTATGAGACATTAAAACAGATTTAAAAATATTTATTAATTCATTGCAAAATGACAATATACTCAATATATGTTAACATAAATAACATTTTCATGAAAACCGAGTACACTTCCTCAACCAATAAAAATTCAGTTAGAAAAGTGGCACTGTTTGACATTACTGTAAATCTTTTCTGTCCGACTGAAGACAGCTGGGCACTCACGTCTGCATCTGCATTCGATCTGTTACAAGATGTTGTCTCAGTTAAAGTGTGAGAGGAAATCCAGCCTCCTGCAGACGTAAACACAGCTGGAAAAGGGGGAGATATTTTATTTGATAACTTTTTCACATAACTGGATTTTCTCCTTGTGATACTATACAAAAAATCAACAAGTGATAGTTTCTTAAAAGTCAGTTGCACTGTAAAATCTGAAACCATCTCAAGAATTTTTTACTCTACTGCATCATATTTCATTGGTCTAGCTTGCATTCTGAATGAATCTTTTATCCATGCAGGATTTTGTATCCTGTATTATTTATTTCATTATACAGTATCAAAAATTACATTTGTTAAGATCACTACTTATCTCATCAGAAAAGTCTATAAGCATTGGGAAGCAGCTAAGCTAACAGAGGCAGATAGAAGTTTTCCACAATTCTAATTTTTGCTTGAAAGCTTGAATTTATCATTGGCAACAATACTGTCAGTAAGTAATAGGCTTACTGTGGTCAATTATGAGAAAACATGTACTAAAAACCCACGTTGAAAAACCATAGTCTGTCAATTGTTCTTTTAGGTAAAAGTGGGGTTTTGTGAAAAAGCAGCTATCTTAGCCAGTGGCTCCAACCACGGCACATGCACTTCCTCGAGACAACTTCCTTTCTTCAGTTTGTGGTAGAAGGAGCTTTCTACACACTTCCACTTCACCATAAAAATTCGGAAAAGATTTGTAGTCAGGGTCAAGGTTTAATAAAATCAGCAGCTGGCCCTGTGGCCTAGTGGTCAAGTTCAGTGTGCTCTGCTTTGGCAGCCCAAATTCAGTTCCCGAACACAGACCTACACCACCCCTCGGTGCCCAAAATGAGGTGGTGATCCACATATAAAAAAATAGAGGAAGACTGGCACAGATGTTAGCTCAGGGCCAATCTTCCTCAAGCAAAAAGAGGAAGACTGGCAACAGATGTCAGCTCAGAGTAAATCTTCCACAGCAAAAAAAATAATAATAATAATAATTTTTACTGCTTCATCAATGACATTCTTAAATGTAACTGGAATTTCATTTTCCTACAAGTACTTGGAGGTAAATAACATGACTTCTATGAAAGTTTAATACTATTACAGTTGGTGCGACTGCCTTGTTTGTGGTAAGGCACCATCAATTTTATCCACCATTGCTTTTGCATCCTCCGTGAAAACAGCAAATAATGTTTTAGCATTATTATGAAAAGGGATTCACAGACCACACTCTGAGAAGTGTTAGCTTAAACCACCTGTGAAGACAGTTTAAAAGGACAAAGAGAAAAACTTTTAATATAAGCAAAACATCCATACAGAAGGCTAGGAAGATAAGGAGTTTCCCCTTGTAACTCTCTGCACTAGGGGTTGAACCGTCAGTTTCCAGGGACGCCTTGGTTCATGCTCTTACATTTCCATTTCAGTTCCTTGGATTCTGCTCTACTCTTCCTGAATCTGTCAGTATACTACTTGCCATTACCTTCATAAAAAAGGAAAAATAAAGAACAGATACTAAAGACTCTCCAGAAAGGGAGAAGTAGAAAGGAGGGAAAGGAATAGACCATATGATAAAAAACAAAATAAAGGCCATGGCCAATATAACATGAAATATGATGGAATTTAGGTTCCAATGTTTGTTAAGCCAATAAATATGAATGAGACAAACTCAACTATTAGAAGAAAAAGATTTTCAGATATAGTTTTTAAAAATCCAGTCATATGTTATATGAAACAACACACTAAAACCAATTGTCTCAGAAAGTTTCTGAACACCACAAAATCTCTATTAGCCTCCACTTTCCAACTACCCTCTTCTTCCTTCAGCATTCTGTGATTTTCTTATTCTATCAGTTGAATTATATTTAGCTGTACTCTACTTGAGATCAGGAACATATCACTCTTGGTCACTTGTTATATCCTCAGTCCTTAAAATAGTTCCTGAGCAAGGCTGATGTTCATACAAACTTCTCTGAATTTAAATTCACTGCATGATTTAAACATGTAAACAAATAAGGTTTTTTTTAGGAAGATCAGCCCTGAGCTAACATCTGCCACCAATCCTTCTCTCTATTTTTTTTTTTGCTGAGGCAGACTGGCCCTGAGCTTACATCCATGCCCATCTTCCTCTACTTTACATGTGGGACCTCTGCCACAGCATGGCTTGCCAAGTAGTGCCATGTCCACACCTGGGGATCCGAACTGGTGAACCCTCAGCCACTGAAGCAGAACGTGTGAACTTAACCACTGCACCACTGGGCCAGCCCCAGTAAGTATTTTTTAAAAGTTGTTTCCACAAAAACAGTTAATTGATTTGTAAACACTAAATAAATACAGATGGCTAAAAAAATTTCCTGTGAAATTAAGTATAAGCAAAATCACTCTAAAAAGACTAGGAAAACATCACTTCTAAAAAAATCTAGCCATTGTACAAAGATTGCCTTCAAATGTGACTGACTTCTAATTCTACTTAAAAGAAGTACCAAACTGGAAATCACAGGTGAAACATTATGTCAGGATACTGATTACATAATTCAGATTGATAGAGTTCAGTCAATGGATATCTAAAGAAAAGACATTTAGAAACTAATGAAAGAGTGCACATTTATTTGTTTTAATGTAAAATAAAATGTTTAAAAGCACATGAGGTCTGTACTTCGGAGCCATTTTTCAATTAACTGACAAATACCAATCCTAATTGTTTCAGAAAAAAATCCTCTAACAGAAAAAAAGTGATAAAACGTATATACTGACAATACGAGAAAGCTAGAGTAACAACAGTGATATAAGACAATGTTTACATTTAAGGAAAATTGGTCACACAAAATTAAAATGGGCACATCACACAAGGGATAATCCACAAAGCAGATAAAATTGCCAAAAAATTACACACAAAATGGAACAACATTAGAATGTCTCATTCGGGGTGGAGAAAGGGTGAAGGGGTAAAGTGAGATATTTGCAGGTGATGGATGGAAAGCAGACTTTTGGTGGTGAACACAATGCAGTCCATACCGAAGTCAAAATACAATGATGCATCCCTGAAATTTATACAATGTTATAAACCAACTTTACCTCAATAAAACAAATAACTAAAATAAAAAATAAAATGTCTCTTTCAGCCCAAGAAAATGAAATAAACAAAAATGAAGAATATAGCAATTTAAATTACTTTACCTATTAGATATGTGGGATTCTGTACTCTAAAAAGTGACGATACAGCTCCTTTTCAAGAATCTATGGAATAGGTACTCGATGTGACAATATATTAGGCCACAATGAAAATCTCAATAAATTTAAAAATCAGAAAAATCTCATTCAATGACCACAAGGCAACAACACTAAATAGAAAAAACAAAACAAATTTTTAAATAAGTAAAATCATCAAACGTCCTTAAATCACTCTTGAATCAAAGAGGAGATCTCAAAGAGACAAGAAGTGGCCTACTGTTTATAAACCAACATAACGACAATGCTACAGACCAAAACCTGTGCGACTACAGACCCTAAAGCTGCGCTCACGAAAAGCTTCAAAGCCTTAAACATTTACAAAACCCAATAGGAAGGAATTAAAAGAGACAAACTATGCACTCAATTCCAGAAGTCAGCAATTAGAACAAAAAAAGAAAAAGAAAAAGCAGAAAAAAACAAAGATAAAGACACAAATGAATTAGAAAATAAAAAGTAGTAGTAGTAAACATTGTAAGAGTTGATTCTTTGATTAAACAACAAAAAACTTAATTGTTAAACAACTAACTGTCATAACCAAGGAAAAAGGAAAATCCGTTTATAAAAATTTAGAAATGGAGAGAACAATAATTACATATCCATAAGAGACCAAAATACGTTAACAGCACTTTGAAAACTATAAAAATTAACCAGAAACTCAGATGAAATGGATAAGTTTATGGCAAAAAATTTATTACCAAGATTGCCATTACAAGAGGCAGGAATCCAAAAGAGGCTAAAAGCTGTCAGAGAACAAGCAAGTCATCAAAGAGCTAGCATGGCCTTCTCTTCCCTCAGGAAGAAAAAGCGACAAGTCCATAAACTTAAGTCCAACACTCACTAAACTAGTTTGGGGCAGAGGAAAAAAGAAAGCTCCCAATTCATTTTTAAAGCCAAAAGAACATTGGTAACACAACTGGACAATGATAACACGCTAAAAAAAAACAAAAAGCACCGACCTCACTTACAAACACTGAAATACACATCTTGAATATCAGCAAACACTGGGAGTGGTGGGGGAAATGATTGAACCAGATAAGATACATCTCGAGATCGCCAGCATGACTGTTAATTTGTAAATTTATTAATATAATTTGCCATAGAGCAAAGGAGCAAAATCATATGATCATAGCTATAAATCATAAAAAAGACCTGAAAAAAAAGTAACATCAATTCCTGACCCCCACCCCAAAAATCTCTTTGCAAAATAGAGACAGATGGACATTTAACATGATGTATATAACAAAACTAAGAGCCAAAAGAACAATGAAGAAATGCTGAAAGCCAGCAACAAGGATGCCAATTATCAGTACTATAAATTAGCATTATCTTCAACATATTAGCCAATTAATTAGACGAGTAAAAAAAAGTATAAATATTGAAAAAGAGGAGACAAACTGTCACTATTGACAGATGACATGATTGAATGAAAACCTGGGAATACAACAGATGTAGGTCAACAACTATCAGGAAAAAGAAGAACTCAGTCAAGTGACTGCTGGCAAAATCTATATGTAAAAATCACTAGTAAACCAAAGCAATCCCAAGAAAACAGAACAAAGCTGGAGGTATCACACTCTCTGATTTCAAAATATAGAAAGCTACAGTAATCAAAACAGCATAGTATTGGCACAAAAACAGACACACAGATCAGTGGAACAGAATTGACAGCCCAGGAATAAACCCACACATCTATGGACAGCTAATTTTTGACAAAGGAGCCAAGAATATACAATGGAGAAAGCAAAGTCTCTTCAATAAGTGGGGTTAGGAAAACCCGACAGCCACATGGAAAAAAGATTAAAGTAGATCATTATCTTATACTTTACACAAAAAATTAACTCAAACTGGATTAAAGACTTGAATGTAAGATCTGAAACCATAAAACTTCTAGAAGAAAACACAGGCAGTACACTCTTCAACGTCAGCCTTAGCAACATATTTTCAAATACCAAGTCTGACCAGAAAAGGGAAATAAAAACAAAAACAAACAAATGGTACTACATCAAACTAAAAAGCTTCTGCACAGCAAAGGAAGCCATCAACAAAACGAAAAGAAAACTGAACAATTGGGAGAAGATATTTGCAAATCTTACAACCGATAAGGGGTAATATCCAAAATATATAAAGAACTCATACAACTCAACAACAAGAAAACAAACCCAATTAAAAAATAGGCAGAGGATCTGAACATTTTTTTTTTTAATTTTTCCTTCTTCTCCTCAAAGCCCCCAGTACATAGTTGTATATTTTAGTTGTGGGTACTTTTAGTTGTGGCACATGGGATGCTGCCTCAGCGTGCCTTGATGAGCAATGCTATGTCGCTAGGTCCATGCCCAGAATCCAAACCAGTGAAATCCCTGGGCCTCCAAAGCACAGCACGTGAACTTAACCACCCAGCTACAGGGCCAGCCCCTGAACAGACATTTTTCCAAAGATATATATGTGGCCAACAGGCACATGAAAAGATGTTCATCACTAATTATTAGCGTAATGCAAATCAAAAGCACAACGAGTATCACCTCACGCCTGTCAGAACTGCTATTATTAAAAAGACAAGAAACAACAAGTGTTGGGGAGGACGTGGAGAAAAGAGAACCCTCAGACACTGCTGGTGGGAATGTAAATTGGTACAGCCACTATGGAAAACAGTACGGAGATCCCTCAAAAGATTAAGAATAGAACTACCACATGATGGAACTCTTTCACTTTGGGTGTTTATCCAAAGAACAGCAAAACACTAATTCGAGAAGATTACATTCATTGCAGCACTGTTCACAAGAGCCAAGACTTGAAAACAATCTAAGTGTCAATCAGCAGATGAATGGATAAAGAAGATGCAGTATATACATACAATGGAATACTACTCAGCCATAAAAAAGATGAAATCTTCCAACATCATACTCAACGGACAAAATCAGAACAGGAACAAGACAAGGGTGCCCACTTTCACCACTCTTATTCAACATAGTACTGGAGGTGTTGGCCAGAGCTATTCGGCAGGAAAAAGAAATAAAAAGAATCCAAACAGGCAACGAAGAAGTAAAACTCTCACTGTTTGTAGACGACATGATCTTATATATAGAAAACCCCAAAGAATCCATACAAAAACTATTAGAAACAATCAACAACTACAGCAAAGTTGCAGGGTATAAAATCAACATACATAAATCAGTAGCATTTCTATATGCTAACAACGAACTAACAGAAAAAGATCTCAAGAACTCAATCCCATTCATGATCGCAACAAAAAGAATAAAATACCTTGGGATAAATTTAACCAAGGAAGTGAAACATCTATACAACGAAAACTACAAGACCTTCTTGAAAGAAATCGATGACAACATAAAAAGATGGAAAGATATTCCATGCACATGGATTGGAAGAATAAGCATAGTTAAAATGTCCATATTACCTAAAGCAATCTACAGATTCAACACTATCCCAATCAGAATTCCATTGTCATTCTTTACAGAAATTGAACAAACAATCCTAAAATTCATATGGGGCAACAAAAGACCCCGAATTGCTAAAGCAATCCTGAGAAAGAAGAACAAAGCTGGAGGCATCACAATCCCTGACTTCAAAACATACTACAAAGCCACAGTAATCAAAACAGCATGGTACTGGTACAAAAACAGGTGCACAGGTCAATGGAATGGAATTGAAAGCCCAGAAATAAAACCACACATCCATGGACAGCTAATCTTTGACAAAGGAGCTGAGGGCCTACAATGGAGGAAAGAAAGTCTCTTCAACAAATGGTGCTGGGAAAACTGGACAGCCACATGTAAAAGAATGAAAATCAACCATTCTTTTTCACCATTTACTAAAATAAACTCAAAATCGATCAAAGACCTAAAGGTTAGGCCTGAAACAATAAATCTTCTAGAAGAGAATATAGGCAGTACACTCTTTGACATCAGCTTCAAAAGAATCTTTTCGGACACCATAACCCTTCACACGAGGGAAACAATAGAAAGAATAAATAACTGGGACTTCATCAGGCTAAGGAGCTTCTTCAAGGCAAGGGAAAACAGGATTGAAACAAAAAAACAGCCCACTAATTGGGAAAAAATATTCACAAGTTATTTATCCGACAAAGGGTTAATCTCCATAATATACAAAGAACTCACACAACTCAACAATAAAAAATCAAATAACCCAATTACAAAATGGGCAGGGGACATGAACAGACATTCTCCAAAGAAGACATACGGATGGCCAATAGACACATGAAAAGGTGCTCATCATCACTAATCATCAGGGAAATGCAAATCAAAACTACACTAAGATATCACCTTACACCTGTTAGAATGGCAAAAATATCCAAAACCAAGAGTGACAAATGTTGGAGAGGCTGTGGAGAAAAGGGAACCCTCATACACTGTTGGTGGGAATGCAAACTAGTGCAGCCACTATGGAAAACAGTATGCAGATTCCTCAAAAAGTTAAGAATAGAAATACCTTATGACTCAGCCATCCCACTACTGGGTATATATCCTAAGAACCTGAAATCAGCAATTTCAGAAGCTCCATGCACCCCTATCTTCATCGCAGCATTATTCACAATAGCCAAGTCGTGGAACCAACCTAAGTGCCCAGCAACTGATGATTGGATAAAGAAGTTGTGGTATATATATACAATGGAATACCACTCAGCCATAAAAAAGGACAAAGTTGTCCCATTCACAATAACATGGATAGACCTTGAGAGTATTATGTTGAGTGAAATAAGCCAGAGAGAGAAAGACGAACTCTGTATGATTCCACTCATAGGTGGTAGTTAACATATGGACAAAGAGAACTGATCGGTGGTTGCCAGGGGAAAGGGGGGTGGGGGTAGGGTACTAGGGGTGAAGTGGTGTACCTACAACATGACTAACAATAATGTACAACTGCAACTTCACAAGGATGTTAACTTTATAACCTTAATAAAAAAAAAAAAAGATGAAATCTTGCCATTTGTGACAACACGGATGGACCTTGAGGCTATTATGCTAATCGAAATAAGTCAGACAGACAAGGCCAAATACCGTGTGATTTCACTCATATATGGAAGATAAAAACCACACACACACACACACACACACACACAGATAGAGAACAGACTGGTGGTTACCAGAGGGGAAAGGAGGAGGAGGAGGGCGGTTGAAAGGGGTAAAAGGGCACACGTGTACAGTGATGGATGGTAATTAGTCTTTGGGTGGTGAACAGGATGTAGTCTACACGGAAAGCGAAATATAATCATGTACACCTGAGATTTATATAATGTTATGAGCCAGTGTTACCTCAATTGAAAAAACACTAGTAATTCGTGGGGCTGGCCTGCTGGTGCAGCAGTTAAGTTCGCATGTTCTGCTTCAGTGGCCCGGGGTTCATCAGTTTGGATCCCGGGTGCGGACCCAGCACCGCTTGTCAAGCCATGCTGTGGCAGGTGTGCCACAGATAAAGTAGAGGAATATGGGCATGGATGTTAGCTCAGGGCCAGTCTTCCTCAGCAAAAAAGAGGAGGATTGGCAGCAGATGTTAGCTCAGAGCTAATCTTCCTCAAAAAAAACTAGTAATTCTATATTCCAAAAGCTAGTAGAAAATATAATAAAAGTCTAGGTTCTATTTATAATAGTTTCAAAAAAGATGAAATTAATTTTTAAAATGTCCAGAATGACATGAAAAACTTTAAAACTCCTCAGGGGATCGTACAGATATAAATATACAGAAAGACACATCTTATGCTTAGATAAAACAGTTTTAATCCTGTCAAAATATTAACACAAGATCCCAAGAAAATATCAATTATGTTTTTGCAAGAAACCCTGACAAAATGATATTGAAGTTAACTTTGACATATAAACAATCAAAAGAGTAAGAAAAATTCTAAAGGACAAATGAGGGAGAATGACTTACGTAAGATATAAAACATACTGTAACAGCTTAAAACTGGAAGGGAAAAAAGACTAGACAGACGAAGACATATATGAAAAGGGTATGTGACTAAGAGATGTTAAACTTTTGGGAGAAAGACAGATTATTCAAGAAATGATGATGAGTAGACTGGCTTACCATTTGGGACTGGTGGGGAAAGCAAGAGTTTTACTTTATTTCTTACATAAAAATAAATTCCAGAAGTATCATATAGGGAAACCTTAAAAAAAAAAAGTTGGAGAAAAGTCTTTAAAAAAACCTTGCAGTGCAGAAAGTCTTTCTATGCATAAAATAAAACCTTGAATCCGTAATAGAAAATTGACAAATCCAACAATGCAAAATTTAAAATTTCTGAACAGCCAAAAGAATGGAATAAATAAGCCAAAAGATAAACTGAAGGACCAATGCAAACACATACGACAAAGGATCAATATCTGTAACACAGACAGTGCTCTTAGAAATCAGTAAGAGAAAGGCAAGTGATCTTATAAGCAAATGGGCAAAAGATACAAAGGGACAGTTCACACACAAAGAACGACAACAAGGAAGAAAGGCAAGAAAACAAGGAAGAAAGGCAAGAAAACAAGCAAGAAATCAGGTGAGCCAAAGAGCGAGAAAACAAATTCAAGTGGCCAACCAACACCCTAGCAGACTCTCAATTCATTCATCACAGAGAAATTAAAGGAAATCGGGGTGATGGGAACTGTTCTGTATCTCGATTGTGGTGGTGGTTACATGACTAATGGCATTTGTTAAAACTCAACAGACTACACTCTAAGGGTGAGTTTCAATGTAAACTCTATCTCAACTTTAAAAATTCACTAGAAAGGAAACTCAAAACAAAACAAGATAATACCTTTTCACCTACTAGTTTGAAAAGTTAAATCAATAACAACGTTGGCAAAGGCATGGGAAACTGAGCACTCATAACTAATTGCTGAAGTGTAAATTGGGGTAAAATTTGTGGAAGATTATTTGAAAATATTTATCAAAATTTCAAATTCACATATGCTTTAACCAAGTAACTATGCCATTAGGAATTTATCTTTTTGATATATACTTATGCCCAAAACAAGAACATACGGAAAATGATTCTCACAGCACTAAAAAAAAAAGCTAACATTACTTGATCACGTACTTAGTCCTGGCCTATTATTGGTAAAGACAGGCCACATATTGGCCTAATATCTGCTGGGCCTTGGTTTTAAGCCTTCTGAATATACTATGTCTTATTTAATCTTTATAACCCTGTAAATTCAGGACTACACACAAAGCAGTATAACAGTGGGAGGCACTCCTCTGAACCAGAATGCAAGAGTTCATGTATATCCTGGCTCAACCATTTAACAGTTGTATGATCTTAGAAATAAAAGTATCAGCCACTCAAGTTAGTTGTGAGGTTTAAATGTGTTAATATACGTGATATCCTTACAACAATGCTAGCATGTATTAGGCTATATATACTGTAGCTAACAGTAGGAGTAACAACATAACAATAGTAACATTCCCATTGCATAGACACGGGAGCTGAGGCAGAGATTAAGGAGTTTGCCTAAAATCACACAACTGATTCTAAAGAATGAGCCCACTTAATCACTACACAAGACTTTCATGCATAATGCATTTTGGTAAAAATGTGGAATTAACCTAAATATTAGGAAATAACAATAATAATATACATCAAAAATCAGTGGACTAGTTTAATAAATTATAATCTATCAATATAATGGAATATTATGTAGATAAAGAAAGAGATTTAAGATACATTGTTGGAAAAAGGCAAACTACACAACAAAATGTAAATATGATCCCATTTGTGTATACATTTATACGCCTAAGCTTTACAGCAAATGTCTCAAAGAATATCCAAGTATCGGTGATTACACCTCTAGTGAATAGGAAAAAGGGATTAGGAAGCCCAACAGACATATTTTCCATATTAGATCTTTCTGTAACAATCAAGCAGGTTTTACTTTACTATAAAACAACTAGCCCACTCAACACTTAACAAAAGAAAATAAGACAGCCTAGGAAAAGAATGTGTGTTTCCGCCACCTGATATCATGAAAAGCAGGACTCTGTCGCTCTCAGGGTCAAAGGTCTCAGCAGCTTTTCCTAATCCACCTCCCTAAACCTTCCCAAACTATTCCCGATTCTTCCTAGGTTCTCATCTCACAATACAGTCTTGCCCTTCACATCTTCCCTCGTTCCGTCATACTTCACATTTCATAGGAAGTCATTCTCATATTTCAGTCTTTTGCTTCCCTATTCACAACTCGAGACTCTTCTGGCAGCTCTGCTCCCTGTGGACACCAGGCATAAACCCCTCATCCAGTCAAATCACTGACACCTAGCCACCGTGGCACCCCTGAGTTCACCCCACACACCAAGTGCTTCTCACCACCCACTACAATGCCCCTAAGTTTCCTTAACTTATGCCCACCTCTTTCTCTGCCTCCCTCTCCTGCCTTTTTCATCACTCCAGGTCACATTCTTGTCTTGACACAGATAAAACACTGCCGTTCCTTGAAAGGTATAAGGAGATAACTGCAAGTCATAGTAAAAACACAGAGATGAAAGATAAAATCCTCACCCTCAGGACCTTGGATTCTAGTACCGAACTTGAGTAAGCAAATATTTGCAGAAGACTATGAGAATGGCTGTAAAAGCAGCATGTTGAGGATGCTATCATCATTCAGAGGAAAGATCATACGAAGAGGAAGAAGGGAGGTTTCTCGTCACTACTGCTTCTGCCACTATTCTATCCTATTACTAATACCAACACAACCGCCACCCAATGGGAGGTTACTACGTACTAAAATACATACATCAGCCTTCTTGAATCCTTATAATAAGAAGTCTGTTTGGAAGGAACTATCTTTATCTCCATTTTATGAAAGAGCAAACTAAATCTTAGAAAGTTTAACAATTTGCCCAAAGTAACAAAGGAAGTTGCCAAGTAACAGACCCAAGGCTAACCCTTGGTACATGATCCAGAAACTACCATCTTCTCTGATTGTACTAACATTAGATGGGGCAGGGGAGGACAGAGCCTAGTGATTAAAAGCACAGACTCTGGAGCAACACTGCCTGACTGCAAATCCCAGGCACCATTTCTAATGACCCTGGGCATCAAGCCTCAGTTTCCCCATCTGAAAATGGGAATTAAAAAAAGGACATACCAAGGGGGGTTTACTTCTGGCATGATGGAATGAGGGAGCTGACAAAAGCAACTAAAAAGCTGGCCAAACTGTCAAAAGCAACCATTCCATCACTATGGAGATAAACTAACAGCAAAAACAACTGAGAAACTTATTCATGAAAACCACTGAACTCTGGGATTTCATAAAAATTACAAACTTTTGTGCTCCAAAACACATCATTGAGAGAAAGAAAAGCTACAGACTGGGAGCAAAAATTTACATATCCTATATCTGAGAAAAGATTTGCACCCAGAATACATAAAGAACTCCCACAACTGAAAAATAGTACAATCTGATTTCTAAAATGGCAAAAAGAGCCAAATAAACCTTTTACTAAAATGGCTAAAAAGCACATGAAAAGGCACTTAATATTACTAGTCATTAGGAAAATATGAAATTGAAACGACAATGAGATACCACTACACACCCACTAGAATGACAAGACCCAATGTTGGCAAGAATGTAGAGAAACTGGAACTCTCATACATTGCTGAAGGCAATGTAAAATGGGTTGGCTTTTAAACTCTTTTCTTTTTTCCTTATTGTGGGAAAAATGATTAAAATGCATGGCTAAATACAGATCATGAAGGTGCAGCCACTATGGAAAACAGTATGGAGATTCCTCAAAAAATTAAAAATAGAACTACCATACGATCCAGCCATCCCATTACTGGGTATTTATCCAAAGAGCTTGAAGTCAGCAATCCCAAAAGTCCTATGCACCGCAATGTTCATTGCGGCATTATTTACAATAGCCAAGACATGGAAGCAACCTAAGTGCCCATCAACAGACGAATAGATAAAGAAGATGTGGTACATATATACAATGGAATACTACTCAGCTGTAAAACAAAACAAAATCATTCCATTTGCAATAACATGGATGGACCTTGAGAGAATTATGTTAAGTGAAATAAGCCAGCTAGAGAAGGACAATCTGTGTATGACTCCACCCATATGAGGAATTTAAAATTATGGACTAAGAACAGTTTAGTGGATACCAGGGAAAGGTGGGGTGGGGGGTGAGCACAAAGGGTGAAGTGGTGCACCTACAACACGAATGACAAACATTACTGTACAACGGAAATTTCACAAGATTGTAACCTATCATTAACTCAATTAAAAAAAAAAAGAAAAAGAAAATAAATAAATAAATAAATACAGATAATGAAAAGATCTGTGATAGGGCAGACACATTTCAGACCCCGAGACATCACTCTGCGTCAGTTCACACAGACCATGGACTTTCTTTCTTCTACAGCTGTATAATACTTGTGCCTGGACTTTTTATGCTTTTTGTGGTACCTCGAGAAACAGAAGTTTCTCATCTTACTTTAGTTGAATTTGTTAGTCTATTGTTTGCCTCTTCTATTGTCTCAAGAAGTCTTTCTGATACTAAAGCATAAATTCTCCTGTATCTCCTATAGAAGTATCGAAGTTTTGAATTTCACATGTAAGTCCTTGATTAATCTAGTATTGATTTACGTATAAGGGAGGGATTAATTTGCATTTTTTCAGATGGATAACCAATGGGCCCAACATATTCACAGAAAAATACTGACCGTCATAATAATCAAAGAAATACAAATTAAAATAGTAATGATTTTTCACAAGTCAAATCAGCAAAGATTTTCTAATGATGATATTCATTACTTGAAATGTCTTAATATAGTTGTAAAAGATAACATGCTATAGGCAACTCTTAAAAATATTCAGTCTTTGACCGAAAAATGCTATTTTTATAAATCTTCAAGAAATAACGTGAAACTAAAGCATAACAATGGCCCTTGTATTATTATAAATGAAAAAAAGTCAATTCAAATTTTAAAAATCAGAGACATTTTAATTTCCACAGTATGAGAACTGTAAACAAAATTCTGGCACATCTACACAATGGAAATTTAGGGAACCACTAAAACTGATATTTATACAGAGTTATAAATAACATGAGGGAAAAGTTCATATTGTTCATTTGTTAAATGCAAAAACACAGGAAACAAAATCGTATGTAAAGCGTGGTCTTGATTATGTAGAAAGAATAGGGAGGAAAACCAGGCCAGAAAGAAACACAGCATAACTGTCAACTGGATTGCAGAAGTCTTTGTAAATATGATTTTCAATATTTATTTTCAAAATACTCTACAATAAACATGGAGTGTTTTTATAAGAATAAAGTCTGTGAGCCTGCTTTTTCTTAAGTTACTTTTTCAAAGGGACTGGCTGAGTAAATCCATCAGGTTAAAGCAAAATGCAAGGCCTTTTCTTGGCTTCCAGGTACACCATGACCGCCAAACAAAAAAATAAATCAACAGATAAGAATATTGCATTATTTTTGTTTTATTAGAACCTAAACAGCCTCCTCCTCTCCTCACTATACCCAAATAAATTTTGCAAATCTGACATTTCATTTTGTTTGGTGTATATGTAGTCGGGGACTGGCCTGAAATATTCAGTCTAAATGACTGAAGAGCAATAACCCCGCCAGCTTTTCAACGACCCTCTTCCCTCTATACTTAGTTGACATTGCATGATTAGTCATAATAATTTCCTAGCATATATTCTCAATTCCCTTCCCGCACTGTCACTCTGAATAACTCTCTTGGCAAAACCACAACATTAGTTAAAGCCAATTCTGCCTACACCACGCCTGCTCCTTACAGGGGAAGGCGGCTGGAGGAACACATAACCACTCTGATTGGTCTCACTTATAGCTATGACCATGAACCTCAGATGGAGCCTTACCATCACCCAGAAATCAAGCCACATCTCCCTGGTCCCTTCACTCTCACTTTCCTTGCCGACCATTTCACATATTTCCTCACAGCTATAACACTTACTCCCCCATCTTCCTATTTCACTGAGAAAATTAAATTAAAATCAGAAGAAAACTTCAGATTTCAACACTACATCTACCCACTTTCCATATTTATTTCCATCCAGTTACTCTACAGATCTACGCACCTTTCTAAAGGCACCACTCCACTTGCGTACTTGACCTCCTTCACTTCCCAACAATTTCCCTCTCTACTGGGTCACTCCTAAAAATGTCACTTCTCATAAACTTGTCTTGAGCACACTTTTCCCACCAGTGATGGTTCTCTCTCTTTAATCCCTTCTACAACAAAACACCTTGGGAGAATCATGCATACTTGCAGTCCACAATTCCCTTTCTCCCACTTTCTCTTAAACTCACACCAGAGGCCTGCTCTACCACTACACAGAAACTGCTCGTCAAGTTCACTAATGACGTCCACACTGCAAATCCAGCATCAATTCTCAGCGCTCATCTAAGATGCTCTATCAACAGCGCTGGACACAGCTGATCACTCCTTCTCATACTACTCTGCCTCCAGTCTCTTAATGTTGGAGTACCCCAGCACCCAGATGTTGCTCATTTCTTTTCCAGCTACACTTATGCCCTTCAATGACTTCACTCATCCTCATGCTTTAAATAACATCCATGTGTCATCCACCCTCAAATTTCTCTTAATTTAGCCTAGTTGTAGTCAATTCCCTGTCTTGACATTGCCACTTTGTGTCTTATAGATATCCGAGACTTAACAAGTTCAAAACAAAACTTGGATCTCTTTCACGCTACCCCAGACTTGCTCTACTTGCAGTCTTTCCCACTTTTGTTTATGGCTACTCCATTCTTCCAACTGCTCAGATCAAAAGCTGTGGAATCATCCATGGCTCCTCTCATTCTCTCATACTCCACATTCAGTATGTCACAAGATCCCAATCTCAGCCATCTTCAAAATATACAGAGAATCCCATCACTTTTTACCACCACACTGGTCCAAGCTACTGTCCTATCTCACCTGCATTACTGCAATAGCCTACTAATTAGTTTCCTTGATTTCTCCTTCGGCCCCCTACAGTCTTTTCTCAACATGGCACTGGTGCTCAGGGAACTAGCACAAATGCTGACACTGGCTGCTAATACTACCCTGAATAATAAAGTCCTTTATCTCCGGCCCAGGACTCTCATGTCTTCTGGCAGTAACCATGAAACTATTTCAGGCTAACTTATTAGCTTGCACATAGGGAAAAATCTCCAACTCTTCACAGTTCCTGACAACAACATGCAAATACAAATAAATTAAACATAGCAAATGTCGCAGAATTGCTTCGACTTCCTTTAGAGCCTCTAGATCTCAGCACAATAAGCTTTATTTTAGAAAGCAATATAAATATTTGCATGGCTACAAAGGTGGATAAAGAAATTTAAAGATAAGAAAAATGGACTTAAAGTTGCCATAAAATTTAAAATTTTATAAATTAAAAATAAACTTCTAATTACAGCAAAAGCTCTAATAAATTTTCAAGTGATTCAGTCCCACTTTGTAGGCTACTGACACAAAAATATAGGGTAGCACTAAGTTTGCTGTGTGACACTGCGTGAATCTTCTGAGTCTCAGTGTTCCCATATAAAATAGAGGCTGATCTCTAAAGCATGTCCAGCTCTAAAACTACCTGATTCAATGAAAATAAAATATGCAGAGACTTAGAAATTTAACCTGCAGAGAAGATTTACGTGAATATTTATAAGCATCTTTTCCTAAAACTGTGTTCAATACATTCCTATTAAATTGAATATGAAACAAATGTTCATAAATTTAATCATTTGAAATGTTAATAGAGCTGGCTGATAAGAATTGATTAATGAAATAAACCTACTCTTTAATTTTTTAATTCAGATTTTAACATGTTGGATTTAAAAAGTAGTACATTTATATACTAATTCATCACTGTCTTTATGTATGTATGTATTAAATTTCTAATGTATACATTTTTATACCTTTCTGAGCACTTACTAAGGTTTTAGCTAAAAACATGGCAAATTCCCTAAACAATCCTACCACTTTCACTGCCTATCAGCAAGTAGGACCTCACTGGTTAAACTACAGAGTAGATACTATCCTTTGAGAATTTGTGACAAACTACTAACAATTAAGTACGGTCCAAAGATCTGTTTTGGTTTTTATTCTGGAGCAGGGGTGCTATAGCAAATAGTACAATGACGAATTTCCTTCATTACTTTTCAGTCTTCAAAATTTAAACTAATTTGTTTATACATAAAATCTCTTAAATATATTGAACTGCTAAAGCAAAAATTTTTAGCTTCTAAAAGCAACATGCACACAAAAACTGAAAAGTAATACAATTGCTTTGATGGCTCTCAGTGTTAAGTCTTAACACAAAAGCTCCAATTTAAAAAGCAATTTGTCAATTATTCAAATGCTTTTGCAGAGAACACGTAAGATTTTTTCACTCAGTTTGCATTAGAGAATATGAGCTTTCAGTTAAAATAGTCTTTTCTTCATTTTCTTTAAGTACACCCAAATTAAGAATAGCAGATTTGGGATACAAAAAGTAATCCACATAAGATTTATTAAATGTATACTAACAGCAAACATAAACCTCATTCATTAAGCATTTAAGATAAAGGGGATCCTGCAGAGGGATAATTATTCAAATTAGTAATATACCCCTATTAAGCAAATCATACAAATCTTACAAAATGGAAAAGCTTATATGCATCATAAAATAACAACTTAATTGTCAAAAGCAACTTACTATAGGTGGCTAAACATGGGATCTCTTGATGCTTTTAAAATAACCTAACTTAAAATAACTCATGTTACCCACTACAGATCAGCAGGCATTTCATAATTAAGTTACACAGAACTCGGTGACATAGAGGGGCTTCATGACAGCACTAACTGAAAACCTTTATTTAAAGCAAAATTAGATGTGGGTTTCCCTCAGAGTAAAAGGCTTTAATATTCACTGATGATAGCAAAACAAACAAAAACTATTAAAAAGAACAAAAAAACTTTGGATGAGCCACTGATGAAACGTACTTCTTTATCTCCTCTATCCTCAAAAAACACAAGGACAACGAGAACTGGGAAGCAAACGACAGCAGATGAGAACAGTGTTAACTGGCTTAACCAGACTGGAGAAAGCTGAAATCCAAGCCTGTGGAAGGGAAGGCAACAAAAAGCAAGGCTAAGAAAAGGTATCACCAATCGGAAAGAAGAGTCAGATGCGATTTATTTTACAAAGTGGTAGGAGAACAGTTAGAAAACAAAACTCTTAGAATCAAAATTAAAAATTCATAGAAGAAAACCTGAGGAAATTTTCTCCCAAGGAAATTTTCTCCCAAGAAAAGAAGCCCCCCAAAAAATTGACTTGAAAAATTGAGGAAAAAACTAAAAAAAATTAATATATCAATGCAGGGGGTCCAACATCCAACAAAGAAGAGCTTCAGCCAGGAAAAAAAAAAAAAAAATGAAGGGGAAGAAATTTTAAAATTTTCCCAGAACTGAAGAACACAAGTTTACAGACTAAAAGGATCCATGAAATGCTCAGTACACCCAAAGAAGAAAAAATAATCATCAGGTACATGAAATTTTAAAATTTAGGAGATAATACAAAAGTACTATAAAGCTTCCAGAAAGAGAAAAAAATTACATGCAAATGATCAGGAAACAGATGGCAATCGACTTAATAGTAACACGGAAAGCTGGAAGCTGGTGGGGCAACGCCTTCAAAATTTCAAGAGAAAATTTACTTCCAGTATGGCACACATTTACAGTCAGTGACTCTTCTTGTGCACCTCCACATTTCTCCGCATCCGTGCAGGGCCACATGACCGGTTCTGGCCAATGGACATTGAGCAAAAGTGACATGTGTCACCTCTGGCCAAATATTTAAGTGCCAGCTTGTGAGCTCTCAGCTCTCTTTTGCATTTACTGTAGTAACTTAGAGCCATGGAGTGATGTGCTGGGGAAGTGCAGGTGAAAGCAGACTGGATCCAAAGGAAGATGCCAGAGGAGCCTGCAGCAGGCCTGCAGCAGACTTGGCGAAAGCAAGAAATAACCCTTTATTTATGCACTGAGATTTCAGTTAATCTGTCACTGCAGCATAATCTGCTTTATCCTGACATTAACATTAACCTAGAATTCTATACACAGACTATAAATCAAATTATTTAGAATATAGACATTTTCTGACATGCAAAGTCCCAAAAAGAAAAACACAAACTCTTCACCTTTCTAGGAGGTAAACTAAGAAAAAGAAAACAGGTAACTGCACTTAGGAAAGAGGAGAAAAGAATCTCTAGATGGATGGTATAGCTCCTGCTGTTCAGCCTGTTTGAGGCACTGTCCCTGCTGCCTATAGCTCTTCCCAATAAAATATGGGTCACCCTCCAAAAGCCGATTCAACTGTGAAATCCTCCATGAAGACACACAAATTCAAACTCCCCAGCTCTCATAAGGAAATGAAACCATCAACGGCAAGAAGAGGTGCATACATCAGACTGCATTCTGAAATCTGCTAGTGATGAGGTGTGTGACTCTGGGCAGCTTATGGAACCACTCTTAGTCTCCATTTTCTCATCACCTGGATAAGGACAAAGCTGGTCAATAATCAAAAAGATCTAATTCTAAAATGCAGTAATTCTGCAAACGTATAAAACCACTAAAATCCTAATATAATTCTATGTTTAGTACATGCTTACATATTCTGACAGACTGTGATATTTGGTAATAATGTTATTCTCTAAGTATATATGTATCTGTTACTTTAAAAGCAAAGTCAGGGGGGCCGGCCCCCTGGCCAAGTCATTAAGTTCAAACACTCCGCTTCGATGGCCCAGGGTTTCACCGGTTCAGATCCTAGGCACCGCTCATCAAGCCATGCTGAGGGGGCATCCCACATAGCACAACCAGAGGCACTCACAACAAGAATACACAACTATGTACTGGGGTGGGGTGGGGGGTCTTTGGCAAGAAGAAGAAAAAAAGAAAGAAGATTGGCAACAGATGTTAGGTGCCAACCTTTAAAAAAAAAAAAAAAAGCAATGCCAATAGACAAAAATGACTATTGACCAAAGGATGACAATATTTCCTTTAAAAACCAAAATTAAACTTTAATAGCAAACACCTTCATAATTATAAACACTGAAAGGAAAATCAGATAAAGTAACAAGTCTACCAGTGAGAACTCATCTTCCTTTAAAAGCATATCAACCCTGTTGCTTCGCCCATCCAGCATGTCACTGGTGTGGCCAGAATAATGTCTATCATGACAAGTACAACCATAAGCAGCATCAAAGAAGAGGCTATCCAGACCACTTGGTGAATACTTTCTAAATAGTTCTAAAGAATAACATTAAACCCTTAAAACTGTTTTTGATGGAAATCTTATCTAATGGGAGCCACCTATTCCTCTGCCTTCTTAAAAGAGATACTTTAAACACAACCATGTATATTAAATATAATCTCAAGTGTCATTAAACTGCTGTATATAGACAGATGCCTCTTCCGATGACTGAATTTACCTGTTGGAAAATTTCAGGATGGCACAGCGACACCTTCACGGCTTCCTGATGCTCAGGTAACTGTCTGTCTCCCAGGCCTTCAGAGCACTTCGGTCTTCTCTTCTTTCTCCTCTATTACTCAAGAGTCTGCTCCAGGGACAATGGAATAGTCACCGTGCCCCGAACATAGTGTCCAAGTGTGGTGCCCTTTTAATAATTTTAAGAAAAAATTTCAGTGTGATGGCTGTTAAGAGTGACAAAATAACATTAAAACAAACAGTATGAAAACAAGAGGGCAAGGCCTTGCAGAAGGTCAAGTGAAGCACCTTTTCTGTTCCAGATCTCCCACCAACCAACTGCAACGAGCCAGCACCAAGAATCCAGTGGCTGCTCACACTGCAGCCATCGCAATCCTCACAATTCTAGCAGCCCCACCGTTAACACTTCCACAGACTCCCATTCTCCTTCCTCTTGTATTCCCGTTTTCCTTGTCCCTTTGGTCTCTCACCCTTTCCCCATACAGGGCTTCCTAAACAAGAACAACCAAGTCTTACATACACGCTGCTGACTGACCAGAATACTCTTTTCAACTAATCACAGTGTATTTTAAACTAATTATTACTATTAGCACTTGATATATTCCAGGTACTGAACTCATACATTTACATGCATTATCTTATTAAATTTTCACACCGATGTTGAGAAAGGCACTATTATTATTTTATAGATAAGGCAAATAAGACAGTTTATTCTACAAACCTACCCTACAAAATCACAGTGCTGAACTTCAAACCTAGATTTGCATCCCTAGGAAAGACTGCCTTCACCAGTTGTGATGGGCGTCACCCAGGTCTCTGGCTTGTCTAACTTCAAATGAGTTTTTCCCTCCTGTTTAATTCTACATCAGATAATCAAGGATGCCAGAATGTCCCAGAGAACTGAGGTTTTTACCTTACTAAGCTATGTAAGCTAACATCAAGGGAAATGTGCTTTCGAGTAGCTACTCTCCACACACTATTAATAACTACACTTCCAGAGGTGATGAAGGCCCGTGCATCTTTGCGGTCAGCCAGTTGGGTATGTGTGTGAACTCAGATACACGTTATGGCCCTACAGGTAGAGACAATTCTCTCTCTGTGGTGCTATTTGGGCCGTGCAGTACAAGAACTTTGGCCTTATTAGTGCTAATAATTTATTCAGCTGAGCAGATCAGCTCCGATAGGGATAACTAAGCAACGGATTTCTAAGATCTACACAGCATATCTTTGTCTTTAATGTGTAGATAACGATGTAAAAACTACAAGCACTTTCTGTACACGACATCCCTATTCAGTGGTCAGGCCCCCGTGGGAATGTTAGGGAGAAGAAAGAGAAAGACCACAGACCACACCCTGCCCACATGAAACTTATGTGGGGAGATAGACGAGAAACAAGTAAACAATTACAGACTGTAATAAATGTTATGATGGAAACATACAAATTGATAAGACGGGATTACTGAAGGAGCTATAAGGAAGACTAGTCAGGCAAGGCTTCTCTGAGGTGGTGACCCTGGGCATTAAGATCTGAGAATGAACCAACCGGACAAGGAGCTACTGAAGAACATTCTAGGCAAATAGAACTACTGTGTCAAAGATGAGGAAGCCAGAAGCAGCCTGGGATGTTGAGGAACAGAAAGGCTGGAGCATAACTCTCTGGTAAGGCAGAGAGATGGCTGTTCAAGACCAGCTGAAGAACTAGGCAGCAATCTTGAGGCCAACGGTAAAGACTGTGGATTTTACTTCAAACAAAACATATACTCAACATAACTGTCAGATGGACTATTATCCCCTCTTTAGCTGCACATGAGGAACAGGACTCAAAGGGAATCTAAAATGTGTTCAAGGTCACATACTAGTAAGATACACTCTTTCCTAAAGATCTAACACCTCCAAAACGTCCTCTGAGCGCAACGTGAGAAGTGAAATCTTCAATGACTTTATCTAAGTATGTCTATTCTTGAAACAGCCAACTAAAAACAACTGTCTCAACTAAGTAAAATTTAACGTTCGTATGGATCATCAAAGACCTTGAAGTCAGTTGACAGTAAAACGTGCCGTCAGTTCTAAAGCCTTCGCCACTTAGTAGCTAAACCAACGTGCGGTACATAAGAAATTAACCACAATAAAATTAATGACAATCTCACTCCCAATTTAAAACATGTCCCACCGCTGTTTCTGTTTTTACTACCTGGTCAATTCTTTCGATCAATCTAGTCATACAAGAAAATTCCCCCTTTTATGACATATATTAGTATTATAAATTTCTCCCTAGTAAAAGGAATAATTTTACAAAAGTACTCAGGCACCACAGATGTGCCATTTTCAAAATTGGAAGTTAGGGATGAGGACAAGAGAACTAAATTAGACAATCTTCACTTTCCATAAAAGATGCAACAAACAGAAAATAGCAAAAGATGATCTTAGCTGTAGGTCGCTTACCTGCCTACACTTACTAAGACAGTCACCATCTTACCGACAGGGATAGTTCTGAGAAATGCGTCCTTAGGCAATTTCGTCGTTGTGCGAACACCATAGAGTATACTTACACAATCCTAGATGGTACAGCCTACTACACACCTAGGCTATATGGTACTAATCTAATGGGACCACTGTCGTACACGCGGTCAATCGCTGCCTGAAATGTCTTTCTGTGGTGCCTGACTATATACACATCCATTAGTTATACGACCTCATAAATAACATGGAGTATTTGACTACAAACTTCAACATATTTCTGTGCTGTGTATCGACCCATTTGACGTTTCTGCATATTTTTCAGAGAACAATAACAGTAATTGCCACCAATTCAGAAAAGGATGTAACATTTTCTTTCCTGGGAGTATATTATGACTTTTAAACAAGATCACACAATTACTGCTATGAGCAAAATAAAACATACTACTAGTAACAAAAGTTTCCTGAAAACTGACCAAAATGGAGAAAACTACCAGAACTTTCTCTGAGTAGTGAAGTTACATAATGAGGCAGACTTAAGATACTTGCTTCCCTTCCCTAAAAAGAGAGCCACGCAAAGAACGTGCAGGACCACAAAATGACTCGGAATCCAGTCAGGGCAGCAGCAGAGCTTTTCCTCCCAGCCCCTGGTCAGTGGCACCCAACCCCTCCTCTGCCGTTCCCTGCAAGGTGCTCCTAAGGGAAGGCGCCAGGTGACACCTGAGGGTGTGCCCCTGGGTCCTGTGGAGGCCATGCTTAAGGCCTGCCTATCTTCCCACTAAAAGAAGCGGAAATGGGCAGTGCCAGGGACTTCCCACCAATTCAGAAGATTCTAAAGATCATCATAAAGGGAAACAGTGTTTCAAAAGAGATGCTGAAGGGAGTCCTAAAAGGGGTAAAGGTTCAGGTGAATATCCTGGCTGATCCTTACCCAGACCAAACAGTGGAAAGCACTTGCCAAACCCCAGATAATGTTCTTCTTTACGAAGTCCACGGTCAATGGGCCAGCTTCCCGAAAGGCAACAAGAAAACATGAGGGAGGGTGCTGGAACCAAAGGGTTGAGGCCACATTTTGTCTAGAGCTGGGACAGACTCTGACACTCACCATATCCACGCTAGGTGACACAGGACAGAGGCGAAATTAGCACAGGGCAAGTATCACAGGCTACTTCAAATGGTTTTCTCTGTGCAACTTGGTAAATAACTCCGACTCTCCACAGCACTAAATATTCCTTCTAAAATTCATTCATTCAAGTAAGCTAAGTGGATTTCATGTTGTGGCAGTTGGGACGTTAAAAAAAAGTCAAATTAAATTAATGCCTACTATGGTTGAGAAGACGCGACAATATTTCATCCTGAAGTAGATGCCTGTTTACTCTTGTTTGATTACAAATATATCTTTATTCCCAGGAACACAGTCAATTAAAAACGTACTTGGGAAACGTTTTGCGTCTCATTCACGTTATCGTCGTGATTACTATGTTCTCCGTCTTCATACACAGCAGCACATCGCCCTAGCAGGGGGAGACGTTCAACAAACATTTGTAGAACTGAATCCTACATTATGCATGTCATTCCTGGGAACCTGAGTTCCACCACATATCCCTACCTGGCCCTTAATTCCAAAACGTGGGAATAGGGACCCCAAGTTTCACATTCCGACTCAATGGTAAGGTGGCATACAGATCACTGCACACATTCCAAGTTTTGCGCCAGGACCTGCCACCGAGAAATGTCACTAGCTCTGCTACATGACGAGCCACCATGGTGTCCCTGAAGTTGCCAACTCCTGAAGCAAATTAAACATCAAGGCCCGTCTCGGTCGCAGGGGCAGCGCGAAACCCACAATCCCCTCACCCATGGAAGGACGTGAACAGCCAGAAGCGCCTTCACCGGGAGCGAGCCAGGCTCCCGGCCCCCCGCGACCTCCCGGGTCGGCGGCGGCCCGACGCGGCCTGGGCCCTCCCGAGCGCGCCCTCCGGCCCCGGGCCCCGAGCGCCGAGCCCGAGGAGGGGCCGAGCGGCCGGGCGGTGGGCCGAGGAGACGCGCAGGCCCCGCGCCGCCGCCCCAGGCCTCGCCGAGCCCCGGCCTCTCCCCGGCGGGCCGCGGGCAACAAAGGCGGCGGCCGGGCGCGGCGCGCGGAGGCCTGGAGGCCGAGGGGTCGGGCGGGCGGGCGGCGGAAGCAGGCCTCGGCCCTCCCCGGCCCGGCCCCCGGCCCCCGCCCGCGCCCGCGCCCCGCCGGACCCTCGGCTGCAGGGGCGCCGGGCGGCCTCCGGGCCCCCGCGCCGGACCCGCCTCCGCCGCTCGAGGCGCCGGGCCCCCGCGGCCAGTTCCCCGGGAGGCGGAGGCGCGGGAGGCCGAGAGCAGCCCCGGCCCCCGCCTCGGCCCCGCAGACGCTCACCGGCGGCGGCCCGCTCCGCTTCCTCGCCCAGCGCCGGCGCGACTGCGGCGCGCGGCCCTCCTCTCCCGCAACTCCTCCTCCCGCCTCCTTCCTCCTCCTCTTCCTCCTCCTCCTGCTCCAGGAGGGGCGCGCCGCCGCGCCTTGGCCGCGGGGGGAGCGGCTGCCGACAAGCCGCGCGGCCCTCCCGCGCCCACCGCTCGGCCCGCGGCGCCGGCGGGGCCCCGGGCGGGGGCGCGCGGGGGGCGGGGGGGGGGCCCCCGGGCGCGGGGGGCGGGCCGCGCAGGGGCGCGCGGGGGCGGGGGCGCGCCGGGTCGGGGCGCGCGGAGGTCTGCGGCCGCGGCGGCGAGGGGCGCAGGCGGGGCGTTCGGGCGTTGGATAGGGGTCCGGGCCCGGCGCCCCTCCGCCCGAGCCCGCGGCCGGCCGCGCCTCGGGGCTGGTGCTTCGTCTTGTGCTTCTGTCTTCGGGTGGCCCCGGCTAACGCGGGGAGGAAAATCTCGGCCCCCGGCACCGCCGCCCCCCTCCCCGTGCGGCCGGGCGGCGGCCCCACACGGCCCGGGGCCGCTCACCTGGCGCGGGGACCCCCTGCCTCCTCCCCGCAGGGAGGGCGAGACCGAGGACCGTGAGCACCCCCGCCGGAGCGGGACCCCAGCGCGGAGGCCCTTCCCCACGCTTCCTCTAGCTTGATCGTAAAATCGGCTTGTTAGAAGAAAACTTATTTGTTTCAAGCCATCTACTTTCCATCTAGTCCTTTTTAGTGGGGTTTTATCCGAGTAACAGTTCACTATTGTTCGTGCCGCTGAATTCTAAGGTAGTGTGATGCAAAGTTGCGTGTTGGGGACTTGACTCATTTCTTTGGAAATTGGCTGAATGTGCTGCTAACGTATAGCAAATTTGATTTTTGTCAGAATCAAGAGGAAAATGTTTGTCTTTGGGTAAAAAGCGATTAAAGATAAGTATCATTAAAATCTAACAAGAATTATTGTTGACTGTAAAAGTTGTTTTTTGAATAGTATAGTCGTTTTAAAAAGGAACCCAGGGGGCCAGCCTGTGGCTGAGTGGTTAAGTTCCTGCGTTCCCCTTTGTTGGCTTGGGTTCACCGCTTAGGACCTGGGCGCCACTCTGCACGCTGCTCAGCGAGCCATGCCGTGGCACATCTCACATGGAGGAACTAGAATGACCTGTAGCTAGGATATACAACTGTGTACTGGGGCTTTGGGAGGACAAAAAAAGAAAAGAGGAAGATTGGCAACGGATGTTAGCTCAGGGCTAATCTTCCTCCCCCCCCCCCCAAAAAAAAGGAACCAAAAAAATAAGGCTAGGAAAAAAAGAAAAAAAAGAAAGCTGTTTGAGTGTGAATTTCTATCTCAATAAAGCTGTTAAAAAAATAATTGATTTTAATTCATATAAAAGTCTGATATACAATACTCAGCTAAAAAAAAGCTCATCTAAAGAAAAACTGTAGATTAATAATTTAAAAATTGGATTCCGGTGATTCCATAGGTTTTTATGCCTGAGTATAGTTTATGTAAGGTTGATGTCATTTCTTGTGTGTGATTCTCCAGACCACGGCTGTCTTAAGTTCCTATTCGAATTTATCAGTACACCCCTATCATTATTGTTAACCTGATTTAAATGCAACCCGGTTCTCAAATATCTAATCGTAGTGAATGTAGAGTGAGAGAGAATGGTCAGAGAGGTTAGTAGTAATAACAAGGAGTAATCAGAAAAGAAGCAAACTTTTCAACCCCTCCCCCCTTGTGTTGACCCCCCCTCAGAGGAGAATTCAAGGGATAGGTTGGCGTGTCAGGGCCAGGTGTCTCCTCACCTGACCTCAAGCAGAGCGGGAGCTGGAGGCTGTGCAGTGGGGCTGCTGAGCTCTAAGCAGCACTGGGCTGAGCTGACTCCTCCAGGAGACACCACCAAGCCCCTGGGCTTCTGAGTCTGGCAGAGCTGGTCTGGCATCTCAGCTTTGACAATTCATATTATTGTGTGACCTTAAGGAAGTTTCTCTGTTGTAACATCAGTTTCTACTTTTGTGAAAGGGAGACGGGTGGGAGAGTGGGTTTTGATCCTAACTATATCAAATAGTTGTGAATATTACATGAAATAATACATGAAAACCACTTCACTTGGTGCCTGGTCCATAATGATTATTACTAGGTAATGTATATTTTATGGGCCAGACACTGCATTAAGCCCTTTTGTATATATTATCTCTTTTAGTTTTGGCAATAATCTATCTATAAGGTCAGTATTATCATCATCCCCATATTACAGACGAGGAATAAGTAGGAAATAACTTTCCCAAAGTCACACAGCTACTATGAGGCTGAGCTGCAATTCAGACGTAAGTCTCTCTGACTCCAGAATATGAGCTCTGAACCACTAAATTAAAATAATAGTGATAGCAATATTAATAATCCAGCAGCAACTTTAGTGCAGAGATACTAGTGGCTAAATATACTATTAAAATCTCCATTCTTGGCTGAATTCCAAACTTATTGGCTGTAGGCAGGTGTTGTCTTCGTGGCTGTCCGTCACCCAACCCTTCCCTCTATCAGCAATTCAGTCTCCCTTTGGGGGAAATCTTATCTTTGCTCTGCCTATACCCAGCCAACCTGAGAGGTGTGCCCAGGACTGACTGCTAATTAGCCTCTTGCCCAGGACTCTGACCCTTGAGCTAGAGATACAAACAAAGAGGGTGCATGGCAGAGGAAGGATCGGATCCACCCTAGTGGGGTACCTGGAGCAGATGGTTCCTGGTGCCAGCCCCTGATAGCCTTCTAATAAATGCCTGTTTTGCTCAAGATAACCAATTTCTGTTGTTTGCAACCACAAACACTGTCTGATAGATACACTTGCTAAAAGATGGTGATGGCAAAGAGTCCCGCTGAAAGTCTAGCCTCTTAACAGGGGCGGGGAGCCTAGTTCACCTCATCCTCCTAAAGTCACAGCTTACAGAAACAGAGGGACCTTTATTGATCATCCTCAACAACCTCATTTTACAGAGGACGAGACAGACTCTGAAAGATCATATGACCTGCCCGAGGTGACAGAGTGAAAAAGAGCTGAGTCATGACTTGAACTGCTGTCTCTCAATTCCAAGACTGGTTTGATATCTAGTATTAAATGTGGTCCCTTCTTCCAGAAGGGGAAAATAGAGGAGCCCAGACTTGAGAAAATTGGGAGGAAGCAGGATGGGATACAGTAGGCAGCTTTCCAACCTCATCCTGACATTTCAGTTACATCCTCAGTGTGAAAAGCACCCTCTGGGCCCCTGGGGGAAAGCTGCCCAGTTGAGGAAAATTCCACACTCTCCACTTCCCATGGCCTTTCTGCTGCCTCCTGCCTTTCTGTCTTTGAGGATCACGAGCTATCCTCCACTCCTGCAAAGAGCCCTGTTTGGTACTTGTACAGGGTTCAAGAGTGTTCCCCCAGAGACTCATGTCCTTCCCGGAACCGCAGAATGTGACCTTGTTTGGAAGTGGGGTCTTTGCAGATGTAGTTAAGTTGGTATGAGGGCATCCTGGAATATGTTTGGACCTTAAGCCAATATGATTGGTGTCTTTATAAGAGGAGAAGAGACACAGAGATGGACAAGCAGAGGGAAGGCCATGTAGAGACATACAGGGAGAACGCCAGGAAGGCAGAGATGGCTGTGATGTGTCCACAGGGCAAGGAATGCCAACGACTGCCGCCAACATCTGAAGCCAGAAAGAGGCGAGGAAGGGCCCTCCCCTAGAGGCTTCAGTGAGAGCGTGGCCCTGCCGACACCTTGATTTTGTACTTCTAGCCTCCAGAACCATGACAGAATATATTTCTATTGTGTGAAGCACTCAGTTTGTGATGCTTTGTTGTGGCAGCCCTAGGGAACTAACACAGTTACTCCTAGGCCTGCCCGCCCCTCCACTCCCACCTCGTGGGCCTGTTCTCTGTAGTGAAGTCACTCCAGTCTCCTCCCAATCAAAGATTCTCTGTGCAGAGTTTTCCAATTACTAGTGTGACCACTGGCCCCAGTTTGCTCAGGACAGTACCAGGTTATAACTGTTCTTCTGGCACAAATGTTAACAGTGCCTCCTTTTATTTCAAAATTGTGCCAATTCAGATAATAAATTCTGTGTTCTCCCTGCCTTCCACCTAGAGTGTAAAATAGTGACTCAGTTACCTGGCATTCCAAGCTCTCTGAGAGTGGGACCCAACCTACTTCTCCAGCCTCACATCCACTGTTTCCTTATATCATGCTTTGCTGGGCCAAGCTGGGTGTCTCCATCTCCAGACAGTCCCAGCCCTGTGCCTTAACTCATGCTTTTCTCTCTCACTGGAGCATTCTTCCATCTCACCTCCCACCTTTGAGTACTTCTATATATTGAAAATCTTACCCAGTGCCGGTCAAGGTTCAGATCCACCCTGTCAGAAATGATGTCATCCTATTTAGGAACCCCACGTTGGGTTCAACCTCTTTTAGAGCGCAGTTCACACTCTACCCTGAACGGTAACAATTCTCACTCTCCTCCGAATGCAGATGCTTTGTCTTATTCATCTTAATATTGAGTGTACTAGTGCCTTGAATGAAGGTTTTTTCACACTATAGGGACTCAAAAAATGTTTGATGAATAAATACAAATATTCCATTCCTCTCTCCATCTATTTAGAATAGCCTGGTGGTGATAAATGGGCTTTCAAAACCCTTTTATAGATCCACTTCAAGATATCGGGGTGGCTGCTTTGTCCTTTGGGAAGTGACAAATACCTGCTTTCCAGAGCATAATTATTAAGGGAAAATGTGCTATTTCCATCAGCAGCTAAATTCTGCAAGCTGGGAGCATACTTAAGTCAAAGGAATGAGGCCTGCCTCCCAGAACAGTGGGTTTGGAGGGGCTTTAAAGGCTGGAAGAAAGTTTGTAGGTATCTGATTGTTTAGTCAGAAAGTAGCACTTCAGCAAAATATTGCTCCTACATGATAAGAGTCCCTGGTACTTCAGGCTCAGCTTAACATTATCCTCTGTTTCAGATCAAAGACTCCTATTTGTAGACAATTAAACGAAAAACCTCACTGTTGCCTGCCCTCTCCACTTCCAGGATCCAGGGCCCCAATGACTGCTTAGGAGTCTTTCACTATGCAAGGTAACCCTATTGATTTAGTGCAAAAAAATCTAGCAAATACCCATTATTGCGAGGTATCGATGGCATTTATTTGCCTCTTGTGGAAACTTAGAAGGTATGTCCTATAGTAGAGAATAACTCCGTATACAATCCCCTCACAACACCCTTAACCCAACAATGGAAGAATGTATCGGAATTTTTCCCCACAAAAGGCAGAGCCAGATACCCTATGGCCAGCGCAGGGCTGCAGGGTCATCTTGAACTGCCATCACGACTTCCCCTCCGAGTGACACGGCTAGCTGAGTAGAATCCAGTTTCTTAAAGAATCCCTTCTCTATAACCAAATGGACTAAGTTGTTAGCTCACTGAATTCAAAAGCTGGAAGTCCATAGTAGGGTCAGCATTTCCAGAAAGGTGAGCTTCCACTCATGTTTGTGATTCTAAAGCACTAGTGATGCGGGGTCGGTGAGCCGAGGAGTCGAAAGAAAGATTTCTTAGACTCTCAAGATCTGGCAGTAGTGCTCTTTTATTTAGAGAATAGTGTGGAATAGCATGGGGACAGGACCCATGGGCAGGCAGAGCTTCTGCTGCTGCCGCGTGGGAACAGGACCCATGGGCAGTCAGAGCTGGTGCGTGGGGACAAGACCCACGGGCAGTCAGAGCTCCTGCTGCTGCCCCTGCTGGCATGGGGACAGGACCCATGGGCAGGCAGAGCTCCTGCTGCTGCCCTGAGTTGAGGGTTAGGGCTAATTTTATAAGGCATGGGTACGTGACTTATTTTTACTGGAAAAAAAAAAAAGAAAAAGATGATGTAAAAAGTCATTAAATGATTTCAGTGCAGATGGGGTCTGGTTATTGTGCGGTCATATAACTTTAGATACGAATCTGGCCATATAGATCGGCATGCAGGTGAGGATGCCCCGGGCTTCTCTCCCTGGGGCGGTCCTAATTCATACCATAAAAAAAGTCCACTGGGTCGTATAGTTTGGCATGTAGGCCAGGTCACCTTGGGCTTCTCTAGCTGGGGCAGCCTTATTCCACATCATAAACCCCCCTGAACCCATTTGGCCCCTAAATCTTTTGGGAATATGGACGACGGTCAGTCTTCTGTAACTACTTCCGGCTGTACAAGGTCGTAGAGCTGTCCCTAAATGGGGCCATAGGTATAGGTAGGAAGTTCAGTGGACCGGAAGGCTGCACCCGTGGAGTCCAAGCCTGACAAGGTGTACAGATCCTCTGGAGACGAGAGAATCATTTGACGAGAGGTGGTCCAGGAGGTGAAACTTTGTTGACATGCGGAAGACAAACAATGAAACAAACAAATCATAATAGGAAATACTAGCAATATATTTAACCTAATGAATAAGGTTTTGATAGTAGTCTAGAAACCTGGTCCTGACCAGGAGTTAAACCAATCGTTTAGAGATAGGGGAGGGTCAGACATGGACTTAATTTGGTGGCTCATATCAGATAGGAAGCCGGAGATATTTTGATGGTAGTCAGGAATATAGACACAACATTCAGTTTTTATAATGGCACAGGTGCCCCCCTGTGCTGCTGTCAAGACATCCAGTGCCATTCGGTTTTGGAGGACTGCCTTACGCATTTGGGATACTTCTAAATCGAGCAGCGAAAGGCTATGTTGTGTATCATTTAATGCCTTCATAGTAAATTTGTTTAGGACTTCCATGTGCAAGATGACACTTTCAATTCCTAATTGGGGAAGGAAAATTGAGGAAAGATGGTCATACCAGTGGAAGACAGAGCAGGTCCAGCGCTGTTGCAGGCTGGGTAGGTTAGCAGGAGGAGATATAGTAAATGTAGTTCTACCTTGCATCCAGACGAAGCCTAGGGTACATTGTCCAGTCCATCCAGGTGGCAGCCAAGGCCATAAGTTGGAGCCACGTAGCCACTGAGTGCCATTAGGGGCTAACCAACGCGTGCTGGGCCGTCTATCCCAGTCAGTCTCAAACCAATCAGTATTTTTTAAGGTTATGATATGAGAACACATATGACAGGGAATTTTCCCATAGGTCGGGTGCTATTAGGCCATGTATCACAGGTGTGATTGGTTTGTTCCCAACATAGAGTGGACTTTTACTGAGTTGATCACTAGCAGGAGTGAGCCAAATATATTCGTCCCAAATTTGATATAGTCCATCCTGTGTGTATCAATAAGTTGGGGACTTTACCTTTGGAACTTGTCCTTTATGATCCACCTGTGACAAGGCAAATCTAGTTAGTATTTGGGCAGTAGTGTTGAAGGAAAAGGTTTGCTTGTGGCCAGGGAATCCCCAGGTATCAGAGATGGATGGCCACAAGGAGACACTGTGATTAGTAACAGATGAATCTTGCAGAAGAGAAGAGCTAGAATCTAATATCCATGAATGCGTACTATAGCTTCTACTGAAACGTAATTTTTTCTCTCTAAAATCACCCTCATTTTTATAAAAGATAGCCAAATTAAGATGAACTGGTCTGCCAATTATTTACATAAGTGCAGCAAGAATACCAATTGATTATACAGGCTTTTTAAATCTGCTCTGCTGGAATTTTTATGAGGAATCTCAGATTGAACTGTAAAGGCCTCTCGAGGCCAGAAAAGCCAAGCCAAGGACTTGCCATCAGATTTTGCCTGCAGTACCTCCAGATTTGGGTGGACTCCTCTCTTCTCGAGGTCCCCCAAAATATTCTGAGGTTCCTTGCACCCGCCAGATAAGCAAGCTTCCTTACTTACCGGGTAAGATTGCCAGAATCTCTGTAAACAAGGTACCAGGCCCATGTTTCCAAGTGGCTATATTCCAGAATGTCCAATCTTTGTTCCTGAAAAGCTGTGTTGTCATATCTGAGCCTGTATGTTTCAAATATGACATTCCAGTCAAAGCCTTGGTAATATAACCAATGTATCCTGTTATAAGGAGAATAGGTTCTTATTGAACTATGCAAATAACTATATTGCCACGAAATAACCATGCTCACTCACAGAGTTTCTTAATTCTTAATTCTGGAGGGATCAGGTAGGGAGAAAAAGATAAATGTTTCAGTTTTGCTCATAAATGTATTTCACTAAATTGCTGTAAGTCATAGTTAGCATAAGAGAAAAGAAAGAAAGATTTCCTTAAACATGAGAAAACAAAACAAAACATCAGCAATATTTCAAACAGAAGTCAAAAAAATTATAATCATCCTCACCAGTTCACACAGTCCTGTATAATCAGTTCTTGAGCTTAATCTTCTGTTAGCAGATCTATGAGCTTAGTTTCTGTTAGAATTCTGTAATTTCTTACCCAATTCAGTTTTACAATCTGAAAGTTTATCAGAAACCTGTAGTTTAGAACCCTTGTGTCAGAATCCTTTCCAGGAATTTCTCTGGAGATGAAACATATTTGCAAAAGCAAAAAGCATCAGAGTAAAACAGCAACTATCTGCAAATGGACAAAAGACTCAAAAGGGCAATTGACAAAGAAACTTGGCTATTTCTGTGACATATAACACTTTAAGATAATAACTGGCATTATGACTGACAACCAGAACAGATTAGAATTTTAGGAATGCTATATAATGTTAAGACACGTATATTAATAACATTCACCCACGTAATACCACATAAGAAAGTTTATCATCGCTTATTTGACAATGCTTCCCATGTAATTTAATAAACCAAATAAATCTAATTAATTTAGTATTTTCCTCCTTATAGGAAGAGAGCAAATTTCTTTGAGAAGTCTCAGGGGCCCTCTGAAAATCCTCAGAGAAATTCTTCTTCCATCTACCAGGTCAAAAGAAAGCCTTCATTCAGGACTTGAATATTTTTGAGGGAGAAGCTTGTCAAAAATATCAAAAGTTTTTAAAATGCTTGTTCAAATAGGAAACAACGCTCACTGCTAAACAATGCTCAGGCATCCATTCAAAGTGACAACAGAGACAGTCAAGAGCAAACAACACCGTCAAAAAATTTTAGAAGAGACCTCTTTCTTTCTGAATATAGGAAATTATTTTAACAAAACATAGATTTTCTGTCTTTTAGGTAGAGTTAGAGCAGGCCAAAAGTTCAAGAAAATTATGCTTTGAGAGAAAACCAAATTTTAATTTCTGTACCAGCTTATTTTTAACATTAAAACTCATTCACTTAATTGGATTTACTCTAATCTTAGTCTACTTGACCAGGCAGAAAACTCCTTTCAGAATTTCTCCTTCACAAACCTTCTACAACTTTCTTTTTGCCTTCAGAATTTGTCCCAAAATCTTTCTTTTTTCCTTTCTAGTACTTTTAGGACAAACTTGTCTTTTCTTAACCCATCAAACAAAAATACTTCCATTCTTTATACCCTCTTTACTGAAAACATACATTTTAACTTTCCTTGAATACAGAGCTGTTTTCCTTATTAATTTCCAGTAGCTTTAATTATATAGGTTAATAAGAACTTTTAACCCTTGACAGACCATAGTAAACACAAAAAAGGTAAGCAATTACCAATTGTCTTTTATACCAGCATTCTAAACACTTCATAATTTCTAGAAACACGCTGCTTTACAATAACAGACCCAAAGACTTTTAGCCTCTCTGCAATAAGAAGCCAAAAGTAGATAACTTAGATAAGTTTAGCTGTAATGCTTGTGTGCTATCCAATCCAAAAATGACCCAGATGCTCAGATTTTTATCATTTAACTTAACTTGGCAAAACTCAAGATTGTTATCAAAACAATTTGGAGGCTGTTTTTTTTTTTTTCAAGTATACAGACCATAAAACAGTTATTGTACCCACAAAAACTTCATGAGACATTAGACAAAACTGGTCATCATTTAAAGCTATTATTTTGCTGACGAATTTAACAGACAATGTGAACTTATTTGACTAGTAAACCCAGGCTGCATGCCTGCATCATAGGCAAATACTGACAACTCTGACAAGGAGACTATTTTCAATCAAACCAACAAACTTAAACAAGCTTTCATTTACCAAAGGTTAATTCACATCAAGTTAACTTGAAAGACATTGGATTAATTTCTACTACATTTAGAATTTATGTAAGCGCTTACTTGAAGCCAATTAAACAGAGCTCTTAATTTTGGTAACACCATCCGGAGGTAAAATATCACACATATAACGTACACATAGACACACGTACACAGAGACTGCACAGCTATTGTTACAGCTATTGTTTTTTACCAATATTTGTGGAGAAGATATTCAAGATGCTAGATTTTTTGCAAGGGCACGCTTATGGCCGTTTTGCCTCTCCCCTCCTCTTTCTTTCTTTTTTTCTTTTTTTTTTTTTTTCTTCAGTCTTAGGAATTAGTGATGGGCTAGATAGTAGTTCCTGGAGAGGGGAGATGATAATTCTTTTCGAGATAAAGGAACTAGGTGGAATCTGAATTGCCTCTAGAGCTGTATTTCCAGTCTTGCAAGGATTTTCTAAGGACAGTTGCTCTTGATTTCCCAGAAACTGGATTGTAACTCAAATTACATTCCAGGTTGATCTACCTGTCCAACTGCATCACAAAGGCACAGAGAAACCCCTCAAATTTTCTCCCAGATGGAGTTAGAACGCATCCACACTGTGGGTCTCTGGGGATGCTTAGGAGCCTTCCCCGTGGCGGTAAAGCCAGTGTCTGACTGACAGCAGCTGGAGAAAGCGTGCAGAGGCTGATTGCGGGTGTGCAGAGGCTGATTGCGGGTGTTGACATAGTTATAAGATTTAGTCAAGTCCCACTCAGGCTGGGCACTTTGTCTCTGAGCCAGCAAAGTTGAGGTAGGGAAGCAGGAGGCAAAGGCCTGGAACTGGCTGGAGGCTGGGGCTCCCAGAGACAGGTTTGAGAGTTAAATCCCTGGCAAAAGGCTTATTTTTCCAATTTTACAAAAGGTCAAGGTTCTGCTCAGGTCTAGCCTGAACTTAACCTCGACTTGGTGACAACAGAAGAGATGATGAGCAAAACAGACAAAGAAAGGAAAAGAAGAGATCAGACCTCACCCTCATGGCCTCTTCCAGAGGGTTATCAAGATAAGAGTCACACAACAGTTCCCGTGCTGGGGCACACTACGCTAGCACGACAGTTCACAGAATAAATCACAGGTCTCCTACCCTCATAACCGACTCAGTAGGTGACTAAAATACTCAATGAGTCAACTGTCAAGAGAGGGCACCCCCACTTAGGGTTGCTGGGGTGATCAGGCCCAGAAACCCAAAGTTGGGGCTCCCAGGGTTGGAGCCTTTTACTCTTTAAAGATTTCTTTGTTTCCCAGTCGCAAAGCTCAAAAGGAGATGAAAATGGCCATTGTAACTCCAAGAGAGACAAAAGAAACGGGTCCATTACCATGAAAAATCCCCCCTGAACCTAGGGCAGCGTCCTACCCGTTGTTCCTACTGTGGGGTTCCTATAGCAAGGGGTGATGGGGGCGTCCCCCGGCATTGCATCCCTTGTATACCTTCCCTGTTATGCCTGGCAGTAACAGGTGCCTGGTGCCTATTCTGCCTGACAGCATAGGCCTGGTGAATGGTCCCCGAGAGAAAAGGAGAAAGAAAAGGGGCCATTACCTTGAAAATCCCCCCATTGGGGTTCCTGTAGCAAGGGATGATGGGGGCATCCCTTGAACATCTTCCCTATTCTGCCTGGCAGGAATAGGTGCCTGGTGAATGGTCCCAGAGAAAGGGAGCCATTACCTTGAAAATCCCCCCAATGGAGTTCCTGTAGCAAGGGATGATGGGGGCATCCCTTGAACATCTTCCCTATTCTGCCTGACAGTAATAGGTGCCTGGCGAATGGTCCCCAGGAGAGAAAAAGGACAAAGACAGTGAGAAAGAGAAAGACAGTGAGGAATTTTCCGCCAGTCTGGGGGACATTCTACCCAATTGCATCCTGGAGCCATTCTCCCAAGAAGGGGTTCCCATACTCCACCAAAGGTTAGAGTTTGGTACTTCCCTTGAACTGGAGTCCCGAGTGGGACTTTCCTCGCAGTTCAGAGCGTGGTCAGGTGCCAGAGGGAGGGATCCCAATCCAGCCTTAGGAAAAGAAACCTTCCACGGGAGTCTTGGAGATTGGCGGCCGTCCTAATGACTTAAGTGGCCGACCCGCGCCCACGTAAAATTTGTCTATTAGAGATAGAGTCAGGAAGGAATGGATTAATTCATTCTCCATCACCCTGAGGCTTAAGGTACTGAATCTCTTCAAGCTGAATGCCACAATTTGCCCCATAGAGTAGCCATGGGCAGCAAATGTGGATTCATACAGCCATCCAAGAAAGTTCCCAATGGAGAAGTGAATTTAGATCCATCCTTGAAAAAGAGAAAGGCACAAGGAAGAAAAGGGCACTTACCAGAACTCGAACTCACAAGCCGATGAAGCGAGATCCCCGTACGGGCCACCATAAATGATGCGGGGTCGGTGAGCCGAGGAGTCGAAAGAAAGATTTCTTAGACTCTCAAGATCTGGCAGTAGTGCTCTTTTATTTAGAGAATAGTGTGGAATAGCATGGGGACAGGACCCATGGGCAGGCAGAGCTTCTGCTGCTGCCGCATGGGAACAGGACCCATGGGCAGTCAGAGCTGGTGCGTGGGGACAAGACCCACGGGCAGTCAGAGCTCCTGCTGCTGCCCCTGCTGGCATGGGGACAGGACCCATGGGCAGGCAGAGCTCCTGCTGCTGCCCTGAGTTGAGGGTTAGGGCTAATTTTATAAGGCATGGGTACGTGACTTATTTTTACTGGAAAAAAAAAAAAAGAAAAAGATGATGTAAAAAGTCATTAAATGATTTCAGTGCAGATGGGGTCTGGTTATTGTGCGGTCATATAACTTTAGATACGAATCTGGCCATATAGATCGGCATGCAGGTGAGGATGCCCCGGGCTTCTCTCCCTGGGGCGGTCCTAATTCATACCATAAAAAAAGTCCACTGGGTCGTATAGTTTGGCATGTAGGCCAGGTCACCTTGGGCTTCTCTAGCTGGGGCAGCCTTATTCCACATCACTAGGAAGCCCTGACAATCCATACAAAAAGAAAAAATACTGCACCTCCTATGGCACTAACTAAAATTCTATACTACAACTTTGTTCCTTTAGATTTGGAGTTATTAAAGTATGAATACCTCCCTAGAAGCAATGGCACTCTTAGATGTCCTCAGTGTTTATAACCCTGTGATCTATATATTACTGTCATGTTGTTATTTGATTCTTGCATCATTTTTAACTCTTCATATCTAAGTGCTCCCCAATTTACCTATGCAATTCCATTCTAAGAGTTTATTTGTAATTTAGATTATAAATTCAATGTTTCTAAAGAAAAAGGCAAACGTTATAAATGGCCCTCAGATTCTCAGATTAGCTCCTGTACCCAACAAAAAAGCTTATTATTACAATTAAATAATAGAACTAGAAGGAATATTAAAACTTTCTAGTGATCTAGTATGATATATGTCACATGAAAGCTGTTCTGGTGGTAGGCTCTTGAGGCAGGAGTAGCAGCTGGGAATCAGAGGGTTCAGTCAGACTATCAACATATCAGGCCTCAGCCCCCAGGAGGAAGGGCTTGGGAGAACTTAGGGTGGATCAGAGCCTCAGATATGTGAAATGCCCAGACTCAGGGCTGGCTTCCAGTCTAAGCAGGGAAACTAAAGGAGGGGTCACAGAAAAGTCAAAGTCGAAAGGAAATTTTCCCTTTGGGGCCCCTAGTATAAGTGTTATGTTAGGCACTGCTGTAGGTTGAAGTGTATCCCCTAAAACATACGTTGGAGTCCTAACCTCCATACCTGTGAACGTGACCTTATTTGGAAATAGAGTCTTTGCAGATGTAAACAACTTAAAATGAGGTCATACTGCATTAGGGTGGACACTAATCCACTCACTGATCCTTACAAGAGGAAAATTTGGCAAAGACACACAGGGAGAAGGCCATGTGAAGATGGAGGGCAGAGATTGGAGTGCTGCAGCTGCAAACGAAGGAATGCCAAGAATTGCTGACAACCACCAGAAGCTGGAAGAGGCAAGGAAGGATTCTCCCCAAGAGTCTTCAGAGGGAGCGTGGCCCAGCCAGCACCTGGATGTCAGACTTGTAGCCTCCAGAACTGTGAGACAGTAAATGTCTGTTGTTTGAAGCCACCACTTGGTGGTACTTTGTCACAGCAGCTCTAGGAAATGAATACAGGTAACTTACAACGCTATCTCGTTCAAGCAGGCAGAAATCCGATCAGGTAGACTGCTGAGATGTGTGGAGCAAGGCTGCAGCTTCCATTCATTCAATATCCAAGGAGTATTTATGGAGAATCTATGTTCCATGACGTATGCTATGTTCCAGGCATAGTTCTAGGTGCGGGAGATATTTCAACAATTATTTATCGAGTATCCACTGTATTCCAGGAATAGTTCTTGCTGCAGTGGATGAAGGAATGAACAGGGTACATAAGGTGCCTGCCCTTCAAGGGATTAATTTAATGAGAATGGGGGCAGAGGGGGAGGGAAGAGTCAATATCAAATAACTAAGCAAATGAACAAAAAAGTCTAGATTATAAATGTGCTACAAAGGAAATAAATAGGGTAATGGAGTAGATACCAACTGGGGAAGGGGTTGGTGGCACTTATGTGAGTTAATCCAGGAAGTGATCTTTGCTCTGAAACTTGAAAGATGAGGATGAGACAGCAATGCAAAGATCTAGGCAGGGAAGAATTCTAGGAAAATCTCTGAGGTGTAACAGAATTTGGCGCATTTGAGGAAGAAAGAAAGACTGGTATGGCTGGAACATGGTGAAAATAATGGGCAGATAGGAGATGAAGTCGAAGTGGGAGCAGGGACCAAATCATTTCAAGCCTTATAGGTAAGGAGTTTCAGTTTTCTCCTAAGAGTAATGAGAAATAACATATATTTTAATCAGGAGATGATGCAAACTAATTTACGTTTTTAAAAGATCTCTCTCATTGCTGAATGGAGAATGGATTTTAGTAGGACAAGGTTGGAACTAGGGAAAAAAAAAAAGAGTTAGGAGCCAGGTGAGGGGCCATGGCAATTTGGACTAGAGTCAAGGTGAATGGATTTGGTTGGGGTTAAGAGTTTAACAGGTGAGTACAACTAATTTAAGAGCAAATTAAAGCAGTTTTGTTGATTGTAAAACACATCCAGGGGCCGGCCCCATGGCCAAGTGGTTGAGTTTGGGTGTTCTGCTTCAGTGGCCCAGGGTTTCGCCAGTTCGGCCGCTGGGCGCGGACACAGCACCGCTCATCAGGCCATGCTGAGGTGGCATCCTACATAGTACAACCAGAGGCATTCACAACTAGAATCTACAACTATGTACTGGGGTGGGGGGGGGCGGCTTTAGGGAGGAGAAGAAGAAAAAAGATTAGCAGCAGATGTTAGCTCAGGTGCCAATCTAAAAAGAATTAAAAAATAAAACATATCCAGAAGTTCTTTGACACTTCTTCTGTGTGTTCTCCCCCCATGAATCTGGGCTGACTATTGTGACTCACTTTAAACCAAAAAAGAGGCATGCAAATATATTTAATGTAAGTTTTATGTGACACAGGAAGAACCTTCAAAAGGGAATGAAGACCTGAAGAAATGGTTAAACCCGAGTGTTTTCATGCTAGATATGATAAATAGTGGAAAGTCATGGAAAGATATGATAGGACAAAGTGTTCAAGTTAAATGTAGTAAACGGGGGGAACGTTACCAGAGTTTTTGCTTGTCCCCTTGTCTTTGGAGATAGGGACATTCCTTTTCTCTGCATTTAGGAAGGGCACCTCTGACCCACTTCAGATGTAGGTCAGAAAGTCTTTCCTAGGTTTTATGATCTGCTTCAGGGGAAACTCGTAGATTCCTTCCTTGCCTGAGCTGTTTCTCAAATTCCTTCAACTTGAAATATCACTATGTCAAGGTGCCATATTGTGGGGTAGCATGTCCTGAACTCCATCAATAAAAGCCTAATTCTTTACTAAATCTTTTATTTTTCCAGTTATTTTTAAGAGGATATTAACCCAAAGTGTAACAAAGAAAAAGCTTCTCTTCCAAACTTTTAAATTCTTTTACTGGAGCATGCAAATTAAACTGACAAAAGACTAATTAACAGGAGAAAAGGTATACTTTTTTTATTGATGTTAATATTTTTATGTTCACAAGGGCTTTACAGAAAAGAAGTGAAAACCCAAAGAAGCAGTTAGACTTTTAAGAAAGGGCAATAAATTGTAGAGAAGTGACTAAACAAGGAGAGGGGGTTTGGGCCCTAGGGGCAATAAATTGTGACTAAGAAATGTATGGTAATTAAGGGTTGTTTAGCAAGGTTTGTTATGCAGACTCATCTCAGTTTTCCTGGAGAGGGGAACACCTTTACAAATAGAAAGTTATGTCACCCTTACAGAGGGAAATGGATGCTCTGCTCTGAGGCAGAAAGGAGGAGGGCAGAGAGTTCTTCCGGGGTCTGCTATTTCTCAATTGCCTTCAGCTCGAAATAATCAATATGCCAAAGTGGTATATTTTGAGGTGGCATATACTGATCCCCTTCAAAAGTTAAAAACTGCTGGATTGACGACAATTATTTTAGGGTCGTTGTCTTAGAATTTACTGTTCAGATACATTCTTGAGAATGAAACCAGTCACAAATTACAAAATATCTTAAATTGCAGAAAGTGAGATTTATCTCATCAGAGAAAGACTGCTGTAAGGGGCAGACACAGGAACTGTAGGAATGTGGTGTTACATCATTGAGCAAGCAACCCAAGACAAATATAGAGAATGTAAGTCACGACACACAAGGCCACCATCAGTGATTATGAAAGCATTTAGATTGAGTATAATTTATATAGATCCCATTTTACTCTTTTCAATTAACAGCAGACATATTTGAAAAGTGCGAGATTTGTGCAAAGGCAAGGAAAAATACTGGTCATTCAAATGTCTTGTTGCATCACAATAACAAACACCTTTGGAATTGGTAGGTATAAATTTCCTATCCAGAGTCACATCTTGGCAGTGGCCCACCAAGGGACTTGAGATCAAAAGGCACTCCCTTTGAAAGGAGTACTGTAGAAGTGTTTTCAGTCACTGGCTTTCCCCTCATGATCCATTTTAATGTCCCTTGGCTCAGAGTTTTGGTGGAGGTTGGGCACAATAGGTGCTAGGTACCCTTATGCTAAGTGCTAATCTATGCCAGACTTGCAAAAGGAGTGGCTCCCAAACCTGTTCTGCCTGAATTAGCCAACCTACCTAGCTTCAGGGTACAAAGAGAAAAGCCTGTATGTCCCATTCTCCACCAATGGGGAGAAGGAGTTGTTTCTTCCTCATTTTAAGCCAAGTGAAAGGAAGCTTCAAGAAAACCAGAGAGCTTGACCTGTGCCCTTGGTATTTGAGCTGTGGAGGGTGATGTCAGACTCCCTGAGCAGAAAATACTGGAGAATCTACATGTCCTAACTCAGCAGCAGAACCAAGAGATGGGCCTGCACCCCCAGAGTGTGTCAGGCCAAGGATGCAGGAGACACTTCTGGGCTTTGTGGACCTGTAGACATGAGCTGGAACTAGGTAACTTACAAAGGACTCTGCCCTGGAGTGTGTTAAAGAAAAAATTATTCTAATACTTGCTAAAATGGCAAGAGAGACTTTATTGTGATCCGTGTCAAGACTATCGCAATAGGGACGAGGGATTGAGCTTAACTCTGAATGCAGTAAAGACAGCTGGGGTTTTATAGCCAACAAGCAGAGTGAAGGGGGTTCAGTGGATGGAAAATTCCTAAGAGACATGAAGGGTAGGGGGATTCTTGCTAAAGCATCACCATCTTGTGAGGAGACTCAAGCAACCCGAAGAAGCCCAAGTGGGCAGCAACTGAGGCCTCCAGCCAAAAACCAGCACCACATGAGTGAGCCATCTCGGAAGCCTCAGCCCCAGACAAGTCTTTAATGACTGCAACCCAGCTCACATCTTGACAGCAACTTTGCAAGAGACCCCAAACCAGAACCACCCAATGAAGCTGTTTCAGAATTTTTGGCCCAAAGAAATTGTGAGATAATATGTTTATTGTTTTCAACCACTAAGTTTTGGGGTGATGTGTTATGCAATAGTAGATACTGGTACACTCCACTTTACAAATGAGAAAACTAAGTCGCAGAGAGGTTAAATAACTTGCCCAGTGTCACACAGCTAAAAGTGGTGAAGCCAGGGTTTGAACTCACATCGTCCAGTTTAGCACCCCTCCTTAACCATTGCACACTGTGCCTCTACCTCATAAAGAAAGGGAGGCATGACTTCAGCATGGGGATGAATAGGATTTCTAAGTGGCCAATAGTATGTGAATATGCCCAAGTTCAGTATTTTATTTTATTTTTTCAGGATTTATTTTTAGAGCAGTTTTAGATTCACAGCAAAATTGAGCAGAAAGTACTGATTATTACTTTTTGACCATAGGCCTTTCCACGTATTTGCACTTATTTAGAAGCTGATAATAACTGAATATTTTATAATAAAGATTCTTGTGTCCTCTTTTCATTAAAATTTTTCTTTTTGTGCAGGGAACATTTTCTTTTGCCCTGATTTACCTCTCTTTTTATTAATATTAACCTGAATTATTAACATTTAATTTGTAATAGACTGGAAGTTTAATTTAAATAATCTAATGAAGTTTATAACATTTTAGGAAAATAACATTCAACATCCACTTGTGAGAGGGGTTCGAAATATATGTTACTTAATTTCTTAACCCCGTGTCCTCATAAAAGGAAATTGCACCCTCTGACCATGTTCTTGTGCTAATCTCTCTCTCCCATTTTCTCTTTACTGTTGACCTCAGAATGATCACCTTACCATGTCCATGGTAACCATATTTTGTAGGGAAGAAATGATGCAACAATTACATGAAAAAGGCGGGGAGCAAGCCAGTTTTCACTATTATCTCATTCCTAAACTTTTGATTAAGAGGAGTTGGGAATAACCGGAAGGTGGAGTTAACTTTTATATTAATAAAATAACATTATTTATATGTTAATAATTATCACATATATCAAAAAACACCATATATCAATAATTATCAAAACAAGATAAATGCTAAGTTAAATAATTATCAAAACAAGATAAATACCTATGCTCCTCTTTCCACTCTTTTTATTACCCCTAGATTGTCATCATGAAAAAGTGTGACTTCACATGAGACCCAGAAATAGAAGAGACTGTGCATCAGCTTAGGAAAAGCACTTGGCTAAAGACGGTTCTTCACTACTTAAGGAAATAAATGAATGCCTATCAATAAATACCGAATTGAATGGTGAGAGATGACGTGAGTGGAGCCATATTGAAATAGAGTTGGAGCAGTCATTTCAGAGGAAGCGACTCGCACGTCTTGTTTTCTTTATCTTCCAAACTGGACCAAACTGCCAACCTTCCAAGAAGTCTGTAAGGACAAGAATATTCTGCTTGTAAGGACTGATGAAATTGGACTTTGCTGATGACCAAATTGCTAGCCAGTCAATGAAGTAAAAGTCTAGCTTTTTGCCTGATGACCGAATCTCAAGCCAATCTATGAAATACAAACCTTGCATTACCTCATCTAGCACCAATAAACTCTTCCTTAATACAACTCACGCTTCTTCCCTTTCCCATAAAAACCCTGAGCCCCTCTCCTGTAATCGGGACACTATTTGGATTTCGACCTGAATCTCTGCTCCCCGAATTGCAGTTCTTTGATCCCAAATAAACACTTTGCCTCTTAAACTGATTTCTGTTTTTGCAAGTTGACAGAATATTACGTTCTCATTGGCATCTATGTATACTTCATTGTAATAGCAAACCAATATCTATTAAAAAAGTTAACGAGAAATTTTGACTGAGATCTGGAATAGTTTTCTAACAGAGTCTCCTTTAAAGTATTGCTGAGTATGCATAAATGCAGGAAAAATCTGGCAACTCCAGGGTTTAACTTAAAAAGAGAAAGCAACAAAAGACCTAGGGAGCTATTAAGGAAACATCAGTGTGATTCAGATTTCCTTCTGTCATTGAGTATTTTCAGGTTCAGTTTTGTTTGAAAACAATTCCACGGGGATGGTGGAGCAAACAATAGCAGTCCAAGGACTTAGCTTTTCTTTCCAGAGGACTCGGATCCCTGACAGGTTACTGACTATATGTAATATCTCTCAACTGAGTCGCCGCTAAGTACTGAGTGGCAGTAGGATAAACATTTTATTCCTGACAAACGGCTGGAGTGTATGTAAGTCTTTATTGCCAGTTGGTGTAGACAAATAAGCTTAACTTTTAGACAGGTTGAGAGGAGGCCAGCCCCCCTGCCCTGCCCCCCCCCCCCCCCCCCCCCCCCCCCCCCACGTGAAAGTTGAAGAACTAGACAAGATCTAAATAGAAGATTCTTCCAACCTTGGCCCAAAGTTGTCCCAGGGCCTTCCTGAGGGAAGGGCCAAAATACCCCTGAACAGTTTTACTTCTGCTTTGTCCTATCAACAAGTAACAGAAGTCTCAAATTTTAAATCCATGCTTTAACATGGCAAAAACTTTTACCCTTGAACATTTGTAAAGCAACACAAAACTCAGACATTTTCTGTGAGATAAAATAAATTCTCTTTGTATTTTCTAGAGCTTAATTACTGCTTCTTATTTATTATACACTTTGGTGTACCTTCTTATTTTGAAAGAGGAGGTGAGGATACATATAGCAAAAATTAAGAAATACAAATGCAGGTTTAGATAACAGCTAGTTTTCAGAAATACTATGATGAAATATTTTAACATTAACATTGCCCATTTAGAATGACCCATTGTCTCAAAATATTTTGGTTGAATTTTTATTTTATTTTATTTTAAATCAGGGGATAGAAGAATCTGAAAGTCATTTTGCTCCCTACTCTTATTTATACCTTTTAGTCTCTTACATCAAAGGCTTTTAAATCAATCACCTGGTATACTTTCTAAAAAATTCCATCTTGTAATTCAAGACTGTTACAAGAATGAAGTATTTCCACAGTAATTACTCCAAGATAGGAAAGAAAAATTTCAAATTATTTTACACTAATTCATACTTTATAAGGCAAAATCAGAGCTTTCCCGTTAATTTTTTTAACTAAAAATGAAAGAATGGTAGGCAAAACTTTGACAATTCCTTTTAGTTTATCAGATCAGTGGAAATACACACGTTGAAATTGACATTCAGTTCTAATTAATTAATACCAATAGCTCAGCTATGAGAAACTCAGGTAGGTTGTAGAAACGCTTACATGGGATCTTCTATTTTTAGGCTTTCTTTAAAAAAGAGCCAAATACTTGTCCAAGAGTAGTAATTCACTTTATCAGTGTCAGAGTAACAGTTTAAAATCTTAACATCTTTGGAAAGAAGTGAAATAGTGTTTTTTGTTTGTTTTAGAGTGGGAATTAAAACTGTAGCTCTGTAAAATAGCTTCCAACTGGCTATCAAAGCCGCCCTAGGTTTACAAGAATCCCGAGGGTCTTTCAAGATACAATCTGTCTCATCCTATGTCAGAAACATCACCAGATTATAAGGAAACATCACTTAATGTCTCATTGATAAATAGAAAACTCCATCATCAAATTAGAAAAAAATAAAAACAAAAAAATCTTTATCTCAAGGTCCAAGACACCCAACAATTCAACAATTATGTCTCATTTCATGAATATTTGCAAGATGTTCCAGACACAAGGGATCTCTTCAGGAAATTGGCTTCATTTCAACCCTGAGAGAACTTCTAGAAAAAAAATTAGTGTAAAGCCCTACCGAGGGCTGGCTTCACCGGTTTGGAACCAGCGTGGTTGCCCAGGGTCCCACAGTTAGAAGGGTCCCACGACTGTGGGTTAATGCTCCGTCATGGAGTTCTGAATCGCATTCTCTTTGAATTTGAGTTTTGTAAGTGAAGCCCCATGGGACAAAGGAGCATGCTCTAGGGGGCTTGGAGCCTCAACTCACAGGTGGTCCATCTCCCACCGACTCCTCCGGTCAGGTTCTAAGTCACCTGCTCTACTCGCCCTGGCCATGGGGCCCACCAGTTCGCCCCTGCCTGATACCAACCTAGGGTCCACCTTGGCGCCGAAGTCGGCTGGGTCTGGGCCAGAAGCACATGCGCACAGCATCTTGGCGTGGGGCGTGGCGGAAGCCGCCCCAGCTTGGGCTGGCAGCGCTGTGGCTCAAACTGGTTGAGTGGTGGGGTGAGGCTCTTGCCCTCTCTCGTTTCTGGTACCTGAGCAGACGTTGCAATACCCTTGGGTAGGGTAGCAGACCCTTGGGCAGGAGAGATGCTGCCTCGACTTCCCTGAAATGCAGGTAAGGCACATTGGTTTGATGCTGGAGGATGGAGAGACTTGGGGTGGAAGGGGGGACCCAACAGTTGGTGAGCTGCACACGCAGCAAGTGGGGGGGGGGCACCTGTGAGGGTCTGCACTTGCTTTGCAAGTGTCCTGGTGCCCGAAGGAGTATGACATTAAATAGCAAATAAAAACACCGTGATGGGTAGAGAGACAGACCCTTAGGAACAATTACCTTTTGAATAATTTAGTATTTCCCAGAAATTTGTTACCCTTAGTAATCTTTACACACTTCTATTATTGACTGGCAACTTCTTCACTAGGATCAGCAAATGTCATTTAAAAAAAGGGGTCCCGCCAGTGGTGCTGCGGTTAAGTTCACACATTCCACTTCTCGGAGGCCGGGGGTTTGCCGGTTTGGATCCCGGGCGCGGACATGGCACCGCTTGTCAAAAGCCATACTGTGTGTGGTAGGCGTCCCACGTATAAAGTAGAGGAAGATGGGCATGAATGTTAGCTCAGGGCCACTCTTCCTCAGCAAAAAGAGGAGGATTGGTAGTAGTTAGCTTGGGGCTAATCTTCCTCAAAAAAAAAAAATAATAATAAATAAATAAATAAACAAAAAAGGAAAAACGTGTACTTATGAAAGAGCCAATTTGGTTTAGATTGATCATGTGTGCTGCTGCTTCTCTGTTTTCCAATCAGTTCCATTCTCCACCCTTCTCTGGCCTGTGCTTGTCCTAGGAGATTGCCCTCTATGGCAGCATCGCTTGGGCTTCCTTGCCCACTGGTGTCCATTTGGGTCCAGCAAAGTTAGGAAATGGTATGTGAGCGGAGATCTGGAACAGAGAGAATTCAGAGTGCTTGTGCCCCTTGCTCCCTCCTTGCGGGGCTGCAGTTTGGACAGAGGCTGCCTGCCTTGGCTCTGGGTCTCATTGAGAGGCCTCTCCACTGCCACTCCCTCTCCCACTGGTGCTGTTCCCTCCTCTTGCCACTTCCGGCCACTTTGGGTTGCTGGTTCTGGGGTGTCATTATCCCTTGTTAGTTTCCTTAATTCTGCCCACTGCTCTGTACTGTCCTTTTCTTAAGCCTTCTTTGGTTAAACGTTTTGGGTCTGCCTTCTGTTTCTGCCAGCACTCTGATTGATATGGCACCTCTTCTTTACACAGCTTGAAAATGGATGCAATTCAGGTTTGTAGCTTGGAGGAGTTTTGCTGGAGCATACATTTTAGAACCATGCTGTCATTTGATTTTCTGGATAATCCCTAAGCATACTCTGGTGGCCTGGCAATATGCTAACTTGGCTAGGCTGGGCAACATTTCCTGGAATTCTTGTCCCTGTATATTTCTAGTTATGGCAGGCCACAAAGACATTTGAAAAGGGGAAGTGAAGTAGGAGTTGTGTTACTCTGATGCTGGGAAGATCAGTGGAGAAGCACAGGTATTGTGGGCAACTCACTCATCTTGTCACTTTCCTGCTGACTCACCTCATTGGTGTGGGCAGTACCTGGCTTGCAGCTGCTCTGTCACCCCCATGTCCTTCCTTCGCTTCTCTGATGCCTGGGCCAGGTGTGAGTTTAGCTCTAAGATGAAAAGTGCCAGCTTTCCCTGCAGGACACCGCATCACTAGCATTGGCAGTGATGAGAGACTCACCAGGTTCCAGTCTGTCCTTGTGGGCTCCAGCTCATGCTTATGGGTTCCAGTTTCTCTTACTCTCCTCCACTTTCACTGCCTTCCAGACCTGCCCATGGCCTGCAGACTGAAGGTCAAACACGAGACAGAAAGACCACAGCCTTACAGAGCCTGCCTAACCAGTTCCCATGATTGTGTAAGGTCAATCTTTGTATCAATATTTGTAAAATAATACATATAGTGGTTCTGCGTCTCTGGTAAAACCCTCACATATTTATAGCACCGTTCTTTTAGCTTCCTATATGTACATTAGATGATAAAATACTTTCTGTTATTTATCTTTCTTCTTTATTAATGCCATTACAACTATGATTCCAGAGCCTCATTACCTTGTAAAATATCTTAGAAATACCACTGAAATCCTATTCTTTTTGAGAACATAATTAACTAATTAATGTCAATCTGGATGCCTGCTTTGAGGTCATTAGCATCCTCACAGAGGCTAAGATTTGGAAATTAAACTAAAATTCAAATTAGCTATTTTGTTCTCTCAAACTATTGTCTGATAGTTATTGGTTTTGTGAAAACGTTTTAAAAATCATTAACTTATAAATTTTAAATGACCTGTGCATCTCATTTATCTGTATTAATCCCATTCTTTTTCTCTCTCCTTTTTCCTCTTTAGTTTATGGATGTCTAAACTGGTCAGAAAATGGGGGTTATCTATTCTTTTATGAAACTACTCACGTAAGCACCCTCCTTTCATTCCAGTGTTTTATCAGTGGAAGGTAAAGACCTTCTTTCAGTAGGCCAATAAAAATCCCTCCACGTGAGCTCATTTCTGATAGTGACAGCCGTTGCCATCTCAGAAAAATTTTCCATATTCTTCTTATAGACTTTTTTTTCACATATCTGAAATTCATTATTATGTCAACCATGTCCTTTGTGTGTGAGAAACAAAGGGTCCTAGTTAGTCTTTTCTTTTTTGATATTCTAGAAGTGGCTACGTTCCTATTTTCTTTCTTGTTATGGAATTTATTCTTCAAAGTTAAGACCCTAATGCATAGAGTATATTCACAGTCTGATACCCATATCTGATAGAAAATGTGACACGTTAGAAAATAACGTTCGGAACAAATTATGTCAGGACTTTCCTTTCTGTGAATGTCTTTGCTTTTGTGAATCATGTAATGTTGTGGATTGTACCTAAATATTTTTATATTAGAAAAGGAAAAAAGTTTATTTTTGTATAGATAAATATAATAAACATGACCAACATTTCTAAGAATCATAAGAACTTTGTTTATTTCATAAAGAAATGGAAAGGAGCAAAGGTAGAATCTTAATTTGTCAGCTTGTGTAATTAACTGAGTATAGCACAATAATTATTTGGAAAACAATTATACTTCAAAAGCCTTTTATATTCACCAGCCTGAAAAATATTATTTAATGTAACCATCAAAATGTGACTTTCTTTACTACGTGAACTCCCTCTTAAGAGATAAATAAGAACATTCATATTAATAAGAACATGCGTTATCTTATTTAATTAAATGCCATCCACAATGGAACTCATCAATCTGAAGAGGATAATGGATTTGGGTCATATTAGACCATTATAGAAACTAAGCCAAGACTTTCTTCTAATTTTAAAAATCATTTTCTAAATCAAATACATATATTGGCCCAGTGTTCATTTTAGTTAAAAGATGTTTATTTTAAAAGTAATTGGCACAGAACCTGGACAATGTTCTGTTCCACTTATTTTATAGTCCTGTCCAAATAGATGAAAAGCGTGGTCAGTCATTTCCTGAGCCAGAGCCTAGTTTGTAATTAACATAGAGTTTGTTTAGATGGGGTGAGGGAAAAGGAGAGAAATAAATAAATTCATGGGAAGGTCATCTGGAGTTAACATTAAACTTTCCATAGTAAAATACATTTTGTATAATTTACTCCTAACAAATCGATTTCATTTGTATGATATATATTCCATAATTCCCTAAAATATAGGCTAGCATGATAAATAATAATACCCAAACTGTAGTAATTACCAAGATTTTTTAAAAAATCACTGAAAAAGAGGCAATTTCCATTCTGTTTTCAATGTGGAGGGAAAGGAAGGAATCATTTGCCTTATGAGTTGTATTCTTTGCTTAATGCAACAATTATTGGACATTTTGGGGAAAAAAGATTGCTATTTCAACACAAGCTGAAAATTACAAGTAACATTTAGATTCCTGGTGGAATTGCAATAAATAAATGAAAGGTAAAGTGCTAATATCCTTTTCAGGAAAACAAAATAATTAAATTAGCCTCTTTTAAATAGGATTGATTTTTCATTCCTTTCGAACTGATAGAAGTTGATTTCAATATTTTCTGGTTTGTAACATTGAAATCTTTTCACATATTGTGATAATATCAAGCATATTAATTTTCTTGGGTTAAATTCCTAGCATTCCAGTCCATATTAGAGTTATTTATATATTTACTTTTAATTCCTGATACCCTAAGCATGGATGTTAGGTCTTTAACTGTCTGAATATCTTCAAATAAACAGAACAAACATTTAATTGCATCAGTGTGAGTATATTATATGTCTCTAACATTTTGACCACGTGCCTCACTCTGTTGGTTGTCAACAGCTCTAACTTACAAGAGACATTTTAGCTGATTTTCCTACATGAATTCAAAGACAAAGATGGCGTTGTTTTAGGTCGAGGAAAATTTATTGCCAGAAGCATGTCTTTAGTATTCTAAGGCTATACATAAATAGTCATTGGCCTTTTCCTCACTGATATTTTAATTTTATGAAGTAGTATTACGTTGACTCTACTACATGAATTTTCACTCAAGAATGTAACTTGCAGTGCTAAAATTTTCACACAGACCAATCTGTTTTCCAGATTGTCTGCCATGAAACCACTGATGAGCCCTTTAGTTGGACCCTGTTGACTGATTCCTCCTCTCTCTGTTTAGATAGATTTATAGGCCTGTCAAACATCACATAAAGCTAGTAATGTAGAAATGTTATTTAACGAGGCTGCACAGCCAGTGTTACAAACTAATAATGTTAAAATTTTAAAAGCAGGTTTGGAGAATACGACTGACTTCAACATCTTTTTCCTTTAAATTGCAAATCCTTGAAAATAATAACTTCTTAAAAATGTATAACAATTAAACTAATTACAGTACATCAAAAACATAACAAGAGGATTTCTTTTAAAATTAACAACACGTATTGCCATTTATTATATTTTTATGCTTATACAAAATTCATCCATGGTCAGAGCACAGTGAAAATTAAGAAAATTTTAAATAAGCAAGCATTACAACTTAATATTTTATCTGAACTTCAAGATCATTCTCCCTAAACTTATTTCATGTTTACTTTTTTAAAACATCTTTTGTTCCGTTGATGAATGAGTTGCTTGATATTCAGCAGTTTGTGAACTCCTTGGAAAGAAAGCCAGGATCATAAGGCTATGGTGTGGTTTCGCTGAAAACAAGTGATGTCACACTAACCTTATTTCTTTTTTAGACAGTGTGACTAAAGGGGTAATTAAGGGGCATGCTGTGGATGGGTATTTGGGCCTCAGCAAGGCATTTCACAAGGTCTCTCATATGATATTTTTGAGGATTAGACAGAGAAATGTTAGCTAGAGGCAAGGACAGTTTGATAGATTGAGCTCTGGATGGATGATCATAATCAAGAAATGTCAAATGGTCATAATCAAGGGCAAGCTTTGTCCTTGGCCCTTTGCTGATCAAATTTGTGAATGACATGGATGAAAATGTAGAGCCCTTAGATTTATAGCTAGTATAAGAAACTGTGTAGAAAGATCTGGAGAATTGGGTTGAATTTGCTAAGATGGAATTTAACCCAATATGTTCTTGATACTTGGTCTTAAAAAAAAAAAAAGAACAAGTGAGGTTGAAGGAAATTTAGCTCAACAATTTTAGTGAAAATATGAATCAACAATAAGATGTGACCTTAGCAAAACCATGCTGACCTTGGTCTGCATTACTAGAACTATAATGTCCAGAGTGAAAATTGTCTCAATCCACTCAATCAGATCCCACTTGGAAATTATGTTTTCTGTATGCAAATTGGAGCTTATTCAAAAGAAAGTGACCAGAATGGCAAAGGAATTCCAAAGCATGTGATATGAGAAACAACTAAAGCTTGGGAGACAAGAAGACTGAGGAAATCTAAAATCATGACTTTAAAACATTTGAAGGATAGCCAGAAAAGAAGAATTAAACTTGTGCATAGTCCGCAGGGGTAGCACAGATCGTCCTCTGTATAGAAGAGGAAAAGTTCTTTGTGCAGATCAATGTTAGTTTACAAACGTACAAGGATTGATGCAATCAGAAAGTCACCACTTTGCAACTGCCATTGAAATCTTTGACTCAGGCAGAGATAATCAATGGATGCTGAAACCAGGAAGAGCGAGGTTGGTGAGAAAAAGGATATGTGTATGGTGTCAAAACATCAACCCACAGATTACATTCTGCTTAGCACTTGTTTTGAAACCACGGTTTAGTTCCAATGTGATTAATATATTATGGAACAATTTGAGCATAGCACAAAATTCACACTTGCTTATTATGTGTGATTTCATCTACAAGAGTCATCCTCCTGACACCCACGTGCAAACTTCAGGTCGTTTCAGGAGAAAGTGCAATGTTTATATAGTGTTTATGTATTTCTTCACCATTTAACATGTGTAAAACTGTGCTACCATTTTTATTGGGTTTCTCTTTTTTTTTAGTGTGTCGCTGATGAAGTTTTTGTGGTTCATGCCTCTAAACCAGTTTTCCCCATAAACCCTGTGGTTTATATTTCGTAATTTTGCTTAGCCGATGATTTTTAGGAGCACATTTACTGAGTTACAAATGACTCACTCTACTTCTTAATCACCAAGTTTGGAAGTACCCCCATAGAGAGATCTGACTCTGCCTGTCTGAAGTGCCTTCTAGTGACCTGGCATTTTGTACTTCTTGATGGGATGCAACACAAATTACACACATCACCTGTAAAATGGCTGCAAATATGCATATGGAATCTAATCAAACCTTTATACCGAAACAAAACAGAACATATATTTATATATTTACATACAAAATTGGCACAGAACTTTCAATTAGCACAAATATTACATTCATTTGAAAATAAAAGCTAGAATAAAAGCGGCTGTAAAAAGTTTTTGCGGGAAATTTGAAAATAGACTGGGTATTAGGGAACTATTGTTAATTTTCCCATGTGTGATAATATCGTGATTATGCAGGAGAATACCCTTTTTTAGGAGCTACATGTTGAAATTGAGGTAAAATGTCATAATATTTGCAGTGTGGTGGTTTATCATACTATTATTTCAAATTTGTGTTTTAAAATTTAACAATAAATGGTTGAAAAAATTAATAAGATAACGTGAAAAGTGAGTGAGAGGGTTGTAAAGGGATTATTATTGATAGTGGCATTTCAGGCTAGATATAATTTTTGTGATCTGCTCTTATTTGAAATTTCCATGTAAATCTTTTGTGTTACATATGTCCGATTTTGTTTACTGAGAAATCTAGACTAATTATTGTCAAGTCAATATTAAAGTGCCGGTATTAAAAAAATATAGACCCCTTCATTCAATAATGGGCTTCAGGAAATTGTATTGGAAGCCAATGAAGGAAAGAAATGATTTATTCATGTGCAACCTACAATGATAGAACAACTTGTGAAGGTGAGAAGGGTATTCTGAGGAACTGTAGCATCGGTGTGACAAAAGGAGCAAATATTTTTAGAAACAATTTGTTAAAGTAAAACAAACACAAAATCTATGAATATGTTTGTACAAAATATTAGTTCTAAGAGAGGCACAGAGATGTCTTTGTGCTTGCTGGTCTCTTAGGCAATAATGTGTGAATCATGCCTGAGTACTCTGCTCCTTAGGCACCTCCCTTGCAAATGAGATTACGTCAGAGAAACTACTGTCATAAGTTTATCTTAAGTAAAAACAATTCCAAGTTTTTAATAAAATGGATTCTTTCTGAACGAGCAAAAAACCCAGTCTCATTAGGGAAAAATATCAGTTATGTGGTATATGTTATATAAATCTGATTTGATACTCACTTTAGCTTTAGGATCAAGTGTGATCAACTGTGTTCACACTAGTCACCTGTGACTTCATTACAGCTCCTAACCTGCTTGTAGGCTCTGCTTTTTCTGTACTTTGACTTCTCTTCAAATCATTAATCTTTTACTTTTGCTCTATCAACGGAAAGAAAGTAGACTTTACTTACATAAATTTAACACCATTTAAGTATAAGATTATCTCTCAAACTTGAAAATTGATAACCAATATATCAAAAATACAAGACAAGTTGTTACATTCTGATATTTACTCAGAACAAAACTTTCATATAATCCATTGACCTCTGTGTCGTAGAGCCACAGGCCAGAGCAAAATTAATTCTTATGGAGAAGAATAGTGAAAAATGGGAAGGAAGGCCAGCTCTCGGTTCTCAATGCTGTGGGCGGTGAATTAGAAGGAAGGTGTGGGAAGTGTGACTGGCTTCAAAAGGTTGGACTCCAGATAAGGGCTGCGGGTGCTTGCTGTGTCTGAAGCCAGGTGTAGAGTGAAGGGGGAGATGGTTAGGAGACAACATCAACAAGCCATGAGAACAAGTGCATTTCAGGAATTGATGGATGGCATATCTTGGGGATGATTCTTTTGCACACTGTTGACAGTCAAGATATGTCTATTATTTTTAAGTACCAAATGGCTTGCCTCTTGCTGCCTAAAATCTGTAACTCCTGGAACTTCTGACATCTCAGTTATACATGATAGCTGGCCATATTTTACAGTTTCTTGATTTCATGTTTGAAGCCATCCCTAGGCCATGGATAGCATCAGTCCTTTGTCTTAGAGGGGTCCATTGTTGGAGAAGTAAAGGAGAAAATAGAGGTTTGTTCAATTTTTTTTTGCCTCCTCTCCCCAGTGGTTACTGCTAAATTGATCAGCACATACACTCACTCTATCCTTTCTCCCCAAATTTCTAAAGCAAAAGAGGAAACTATTCTCCCTCTGCCTTTTTTGTGGCTTTTCTTTTTCCTCTAGGGAGGCTTTGAAATTTATTTAACTAGATTTCAGCTGGACAAAATTGATGGTTAGGAAGAGAAGGAAACACTTAATATGATTATCTGTGCCCCAATACTTCCTAGAAATAGTCCTGTGTGTACCAAATTCCCCTAAGGAGATGGCTTACTGTTGTATAATCCACAGAGCATCCTATAATTATACAACCATTTATTCCTTTTCCTGCTTCCAATTTCACTGATTAACTTATCTAACAGGGCCATTAAACCCACATATCATTTTTCACCATTAATCAGTTATTCATGAGTTTTATCCATCTCTGAAGTATATTCATCATGACAAATGGCCTCCATTTGCATTTTAATTGGCCAATGTACAGTGGTATCTGATAATACAAATGGTGATTTCGGGCTAAGTAGAAACTTACATTTAGTAAGATTAAAATGATCTTTATTTTACAGTTTTCTGATGTGATTTTCATAAATGTACTAAAGTAAAAAGTAGGGATTGCTTGTATGGTAACCAGTTTTACTAATAGCCATACCACCAGGGTTGCCAGATGAAATATAGGAGGCCCCATTAAATTTCAATTTCAGGAAAACAACAAATAATTTTGCATGTACGTATTCATACAATATTTGGGACATAGTTATACTAAAAGCATTCATTGTTTATCTGAAATTCAAATTTAACTGTGTGCTCTGTATTTTTGTTTGCTAAAACTGGCAACCCTGAATACATACATATATGCAACTACATACAAAGTCAAAACAACTCCATAACTGTCTACTATCAACAAAGCTTTCCTTTATTCCATGAACACCTTTTAAAATATGTATTTGGAGCTTCTGGGTTGGTGAACACATGGAGATTTGGGGAGAGTGGTACTCAGAAAGGGCATACCTTACCCTATGCATCTCTTCCATCAGGCTGCTCTTGAGTTATATCTTTCTATAATAAACTGGTAATCTAGTAATTAAAATAGATACATACATACATACAATATATAATTTATAATTTTGAAAGTAATTGTTTTATTTGAATTAGTTGAGTCTTACTAAATTTCTTTATCTATAAAATATAAATAGCCTTATCTATATACAATTTTGAATAACTATATTGGTAGTACCAAGAAACAGTATCGATTTTCACTTTTGATCTTACTGTTAAGATAATTAGCTTATATCTTTCTAACTTTTAATTGTGTAAAACTGTGTAATATTTGCTATCTAATTTCATTTCTGTCAGGTAAACACATACACAAAATTTTGCATAGACTGTCTTCAAGAAACATTTGTTTACTTGATTTTGCAACTTCCTTCTTGTTTAGGAGAATGAAAAACTAATTATCATTTTAAGCAATACATGTCCCTACTTCAGAAGAAAAATAAAATGCCAGTAAATAAGGGTCTTGAACATACTATGTCTAAACAATCATTAGGGCCGGCTATCTGGGCATCCTTTAGCCCTGTCAAGTTGACACATAAAATTAACCATCATTCTTTCATTTTTAGTTGAGTTTTGAGTAGGTTTATAATTCCAGGTTGGAATTTTTCCTCAAAAGTGTGAGGGTATGGCCTCACAGTCTTCAAGCTATTTGAATTCCCCCTCCTTTACATGTGACCAGTTTTTTTCCTTCTAGGAGCATTTAGGGTTTTCTTTTTATCCCTGTAGTTTGAAATTTCACAAAGATATTCTTTGATGTTGGTCTATTCCCATTCATTGCAGTATGCCCTTAGTAGGGCCCATAATTCTAAACATTCTTACCTTTTGGTTTGGGGGGATGTTCTCATATCTGTGATATTTCTCTCTCTTTTCTGTTTCCTGTTTCTGGAGCTCCTACCAGTTGAATGTTGATCTCTGTTTTGACCTTACTTTTTCATAGTTTTTCTCTATTTTTTTTTTTTTTTGAGGAAGATTAGCCCTGAGCTAACTACTGCCAATCCTCCTCTTTTTGCTGAGGAAGACAGGCCCTGAGCTAACATCGATGCCCATCTTCCTCTACTTTATACGTGGGATGCCTACCACAGCATGGCTTTTGCCAAGCGGTGCCATGTCCACACTGTGGATTCAAGCCGGGGAACTCCGGGCCACCGAGAAGCAGAACGTGAGAACTTAACCCCTGTGCCACCGGGCCAGCCCCTCTCCTATTTTTTATCTCTTGCCTTTTAATTTTCTGAGAGAGATTCTCAACTTTATCTTCCTATCCTTCTACTGTGTGTTTTCTGCTATCATAATATTAATTTCCCAGAGCTGTTTTGTTTTGTGAATCTGTTCTTGTTTCATAGATCAGTTCTTTATAAAATTAATTTTACAGGATCAGTTCTTGTTTCACAGAAGAAATATATTCTCATGTAACTTTGAGACTCTCTCTCTAATTTCTCCTCTGCTTCCTGAGCTTTCTCTGTTCCCTGCAAGTTTCTTTGTTCTTTGTTTCTTTGTTCTTTGTTTTGTTCTTGATCTTTCAGGTCTGGGTTTCTTTAAACGTTTAGTGATCCCTCATGGTCTGTTCCTATTTTAAAATGAGGCTCTTTCAGTCTTGTTTGGAGGCTCTGTGTGTTTGGGCAGTGCGTTTAGTCTTGTGAGTATCATGTAGGGATATTGAGGCACGGTCTACCTTGAAGGTTTGGTTTTTGTTTTTTTGTTTGTGTTTTCTGTTTTGGCTGGTCAGTTTCCTCACAAGGGAAGACATGGCTGCCTGTGTTCTGGGGAAAGGAACTGGGGACACACTTTTCATAATGAAGACTTTTACTTCTCCTCCTCCTTCCGGTACAGGGGAGAGGGTGCCATCTGCTTCTTGCCAAGACCCGGCCTGATATGCTCTTGGCTGTGCCAGAAATCTGTAGTCCAGAAGCCCTCTGCTTCAGTGCATTCAATGAATAAACCTGTAGTCTTTGCTGTAGATGAAGTGAGGAAACAAATGTTTAAAAAGAAAGTTGCAGAATGGAGATATGTATAATATGAGTCAAGTTATCTAAAAATTAGTTTGCATGCATTCTACCTGCATATACCTCCTGTGTGTTTATATAGGCGTACACCATATTTGGAAAGATAAACATTGGCCTGTTGACAGCAGTTATCTCTAGGAAATGGTCTGTGGGGAGTAGGAAAGAAATAGACACTTCGAATTTTTAATTCTTACAGCTCTATACTTTTCACGGCTTTGTAAACATTTTCAAAAACAGTTTCCAATGTAGTTCTGATGTCCAGCTAGACTTGAAACCACTGACCACTCTCTAATTTCTGCGTTCCCTTCTCATCGGAATATTGGAATACTGGCTATAATAAGAATTACAGCAAATGCTTCGTGGCCAAATGAAAGGAATTCTGCAGAAGTCTTCCTGTATGACATTATAGGAAGGTGGGTGTTACACAAAGGAAATGGTAAGCTTGGAATACATGGGGTTTTTTTCATTTAATGCATTTTTGGCATAAAAATGTCTGAGTACTTGTTTTGTAGAGTACTGTGGCCATCTAGTAGATATTGATAATTATATCAATAACCTACCTCTGATCCTAAGCAAGTAGACTATGCATGATGCAACACAGCTTTCAGTTGAATCAGTGATTCTGTTTTAAATGCACTGCCATACTTAAAATATACATATGGAAAACCATTTCTATAAATTTGTTCTTTTGCATATGTATCCATCTATCAAAATATTTGTAAAAAACAAAAAAAAGCACTAATTACCCAACCACCTTAACACAATGATTATTTAAAGAATACTTCTTTGCATTAGAATGTTTAATACTTACATTGTCCATGTAAAGTTTCTTATGTTTTTGATTTTTATGATTCTGAAAACTAGCAATACATTTCACTTTTCTGTACATTGATTTTTCTATAGATAAACTGCAATATGTTTGAAAAGCATTGTCCATTAAATAAAAAAAATAAAGTATTATGTTTCTGAGTATCTATTGTTACTGTTTCCACCCACTAAAAAAACATTCCACTGCTACTCAAAAAATGTCGCATTTTTTTCCTCCAAAACGTTGTCAGAAATTCCTGTGATAGTCTTTTTTAAAAAAGTTCTCTGCTAGGGTGAAAGGGAGTGACTCTTATGCTGCAGACCTCGTCTTGTGCACCACTGTAATTAAATTTTGAGGAAAATAATTTGAGTAAACCATGAAATAAAGCACCAACTACTTTATTTGTGAGCAGAGTTAAATCATGTGTGGATCTTTTGTTTCTGGATGTGGGAAAGGTAAATAGGGCATTTCTTCTGACAATTATGAGCCAGATTCCATTACGTTTTGCTGTGTGCCCAAGTTAGGGAACAATATCATTTGTTTGATATTAACTGTTAATTATCGGTCTTCACACAAATCCAGGCAATTGTATTATTTGGAATTCCTTCAAGCTTGGCCGATGTTTTGCCTTGCATTGTAATGCCCTACAAATTTGTGTAAAGAAACATATCATTGTTAAACAGAAAAAAAAACCTTTTTAAAAAGAATGACTTCAAAACTTTCAATAAGACTATTTTTTGTTTGTTTGTTTCTGGCTCCCATCCGAACGTCAGAGTAAGCAGTGCACTCTTTTGTGAGTTTTCCCTTGTCTGTGAGTGAGCTGTCCTCTAATGCTTTTATTTTTATAAGCCTTTAACTTCATGTGGACTGTGGACTCCACCACACCCTAGCCAGTTTTTACTAACAGAGGCACACCTTTGAAAAGTATGCAGGATGTACTGTCACTTTTTCCTTGTTATAAAATCTTACCATTGAGTAATGACACTCTTGTTGTATAAGCAATAAAATAAAGCTTTAATGAATAGAGAATAATTTCTTGTTTATTCTAATGAAAGAGCAGTTGTTGAAATGGCTATAAATGTTCAGATAGGAATAGTCCCTTGCCAAATACCTTCATTCATTTATTGAACGTGCCCTTCAAAGAGATTTTTATCTCAGATTCAATTTTGTTTTCCAACCAGTCAGTCATTTAAGATGGCCAATGGAATGCTTTACAAATTGAACTTACAGAGTTTGACTCTCTCTGTTCAGATTTTGTTAAATGTCCTACCCAATTGTTCCTTTAACCCAGGGAGAGCAAGCAGGATGTACTCTGTGCCCGTGGGGAGATTTGCCCAGGATTCAGATAGTTCCTCCAATCCAGCACAACACTCTTCACCCTCTGCTTCAGGCTGAGCAGCCCCCTCCCCCTCCTCCACCATTTTATGAATTCCTCCCAACAGTCACTCACGTACATATACACACACAGCAGAAGAAAGATAAAATATCCCCAGAATATATTTCTTGTAATGGAGATCTATTCATGATACTTCTACTGACTCTTGATGACTGGTGGAAATTTCTCTAGGATTTGCTTATTAACTGAACTGCGACCTTTTGTCTTGAAATTGTGCTCTTTTTGATCACTGCTGGTGTGTTTTGCCTTTTCTTTTAACTAGTTCTCCCACTCACTTTTTATTAGGAATGGGAGTGGAAGATGCTGTGCTTTGGTTCCCTTCCTCTGCCTCTACTTCCTTTCCGTCCCCACCTGACTTAAATGGGACTGTGGCTGAAAGACAGTAAGTCATGTTGCCCAGGTTAATTCCCATCAGTGAGCTTCAGAGCTAGCATTTCACTGAGGGTTGACTTCCCAGCCCGGCTGCTTCCTACACCAGGAGTCACAAACCCCAAGGCCCAGAGAGACTTGTTAGGCAAGTGATTGGAACCAGCTGGATGGGGAGAGAGGCACGCTGGGAATCAGCTGCTCCTCTGTGCCAGGTTTTCTGTTTAAAACCAGCCAATGGCTTTTCATCCCATTTAGATTAAATTCAAATTCCTTTAGCTACCCTGGTCAATCGGTTTTCAGGGTCTGAGCAGAAATCAAATCCAGATAAAGGAGGCAAAGTTGCAGTTTCATGCACACGGAGTGAAAGTGATAAGAGTGTCAGCCAGATGCCAGATCCACTCAGGATTTCCACCTGAAACAAGGCAAAGATGAATAGTGTCAAATGAAAAAACTAAAGCAATTTAGTAACAAGTTTGATGTCCTTTATTCAAGGGAACACAGTCCATGGATGGGGCAGTACAGTGTGTCACAAGCAGCGGAGCACTGTTCCTGAAGAGCGGGTTCTATAGAGCGTTGGAAGAGGCGTGTGGAAACAGGGTGTGATGGGCGAGGAGGTCCTGTTTTATACAGTGCGGTAAGCTACCTAAAGCTGAATTGGAGGATTGGGTTTGGTGTATGTTAGGTTTCCTCGACATTTGTTTCTTGACTTGGGTTTAGATTTGTCATGTGGACCGGGCCTCTGGGGCGGCCTCCATTCTGTGGGTCCTGATATACAAATTAACTTTATCAATATGAGCAGGGCTGTGGCTGGCATGGGAAATGAGAGTTGGCACAGAGAAGGAGGAGGCCTCCCCTCAGGGCACTGAGATATGCAGCACCTCATTTCCCTCTTCAGGAAGGAGTAGGGTAGTCAGCAGCACTTCAGTACCCAAGTTGCCTGTAAAGGACTGAAGAGTTTAGAGGAGGCAGGGAATACTTGGCAGACTGGAGAAGAGAAAAGCTTCTTATTACTTCTACTTATCTGAATGGTGAAGGTTCTAGGTGTATGTCTGTCTAGACTGAACTGAGGGAAAACCCCCCACCATCCTTAATGTTAATTTGATGTTCTGTTAGAGGTAGGACCAGAAGAGGGTAATGATTTATCATTAAATTAGACTCTGAGCATTCTGGTACTCAACTCCAAAAATCAATCAATTGACTAATTGGTTGTTGGCCGTATCAAGTATCAGCTGTGAAGGTGTTGCCTGAAAGGAACAGAACACCCAGCTCAAAAGGCAAGGGGAAACTCTTCCGTAAGCAGCAGGCTGGAGGGAGGCTCAAGACATTGTGGAGGGAAAAGATTTTATCTTCCTGCTCTGCCTTCCTCACAGCACTGAGCCACCTCCTGCCACTCCCCATGGTCACAAGTTGGGTGCAGCAGCTTCAAACATCATGTGCTCATGAGAAAGTCTTCTGAGGCTGATGGACAGTGAAGAGCACATTCTTTCTCATGTCCTATTTTAGAATGAGGCCTCTATAGATCCCCTCTCCTGGCCAGCCTTGGCCAGCAGAATGACCAATGGACGTCCAGCCTCCACCCCCACCCAGGACTGAGGGGTCTCATCTCCCTGATACAACGCAAGGAAGGGTAGGAGGGACACGGAGCAGGGAGGGTGGCTCCCAACAGCATTTGCCACAATGATTTATGTGATTCTTCCATTTGGTAAAAAGAAAGTATCTTTTTTTTTAACAGACTCATCAGCATTGATATTCATGAAAATATATATGGCATACTTATTAGCTAGGCATTTGGGCATTTTGGTCCTAGAATAGAGAAAATAAGGACAGGCTATTAAAATATACAGTGATTAAGTCTTATTCTTCATAAAGTTATTTTTGTAAGATCTTTGAGAAGTTCAGAAACATTTAAGGAGGTTACTACTATTTGCCTGTATTTGACCAAAGGAGAGTGAATTGAGCTAAAGTTGATCTTCAATTCAGGTGGGTATATCATATTTTGCTTATCTTCTCTGTGATGATCAATTCTCAACACTGGAAATTAGTATACTTCACAGGCAGGTTATCAATGAAGCTGTTTTGACTTATTCTCTAAAGGAAGGCCTGTTTTAAACACATTACTTTTCTTCTCTGGAAGGTATAATGGTAAACACTAAAGCAATGTATTTACCACATCTTTCTCATGCATCACCACTTTTGATTTCCATAAAACTGAAAAATAAGGAGTGTTCGTATCATTTCCACAATCCAGATGGAAATGGAGGTCCAGAGATGTTGACTTCCCCAGCTCAGAGATGGCAGAGCTAGATCTTGAATTCAGATTTTTTAACTTCAATTATCTGTTCTTTTTGAATGAGTCGATGAGCTTCTGACCAGAAAGAATGTTGACATAAATAGCAAGAGTAAATACCTGCCTTTCTCTCCTGAATCTGTAACTGATTGCCAGGGAAGGTAATGAGAGAATTTGGGGGACTCTCATACCTACTTCTGATAGGTAGAGTCTGATTCTTACTTTCTCTGGTTTCCAGGTAAAAACTGCCTTAGAGTCTTGAAAAATACCATGGGTGGGCTTATGCTCAGATTACTTAAAGTCAAGGAAAGATATTATTACCAGACACTGACATATTTTTATTCCTTTTCCATCTTGGCAATTGATTTCCACCTCAGACCTAGTATTGACTTTAATTAAAAGACTAATGGGGGGCCAGCCCCATTGTGTAGTGGTTAAGTTTGGCACGCTCCCATTTGGCAGCCCAGGTTCATGGGTGCAGATCTCTGGCGTGGACCTACACCACTTGTCAGCCATGTTGTGGTGGCGACCCACATACTAAATAGAGGAAGATCAACTTGGATATTAGCTCAGGGTGAGTCTTCCTCAAGCAAAAAAAGAAGAAGATTGGCAACAGATGTTAGCTCAGGGCTAATCTTCCTCACCAAAAGAAAAAAAAAGACTAATGATAGGCATGCTACACAGTGGTGTGGAATTAGAATATTTTCAGATGTGAAGAGAATGGGTCACCTGGATTTTATGTTATTCATGAGGGATAGAATTGCTAAAATAAGTGAAAATTAGTGAACACACTTATCGTTTTTGATATGCTGTGGAAAGAGGACTCCAGTGAGCAATATCTGTGGACCAACTTTTGGGAACCACGCATAAGGATGAGGAATTGGGGACCTGGTTTTCAGTCTTAGCTCTGCCACTAACTCTGCCACTTTGAGGAGTTACTTTTGCAGATCTCAGGTTTTTCTTGTAAAACAGAGACAGCATGGATTCGGTAACTTCCAAAGGTCTTTCAGTTCTAAAATTTTACGCTCTTCAGTTCTCTCAGGAGTCTGCAGCAGTCTGCACTGACCCTCACTGTGCCTTTTGCTACCCCCAGCCGGTTGTTCAGCACTTGCCAGCCCACCACTGATTAGAAGTGATGTGCCGATTTTTGTACTAACTCCCTAATTAGTAGGAAGGTGTGTCTGTTGGAATGGGCAAAAGAGAGAGAGTCGGGAGTGGGTCTCTGTCTTAGAGCTCTAGCAGAAAAAAACGAACAAATGACCAAAAGAGATGAGGAGTAGCAGATGGTATTTCTCTTTAATCTTGGTTGTCAAGCGAAACTTAGAGTAAATTCCAAATAATAACTTTTCCTTTGTCTTTGTGACATACTTGCATTCATTCACTTACTCATTTATTTATTCATCCTTTCAACACATTCTACTGTGAGTTAAGTACACTGGTTGAAGCTGGAGATACATCAAAAGCTTACCTAGCTTCTGGACCTTCTAGACCTCGGAGGAGCTCCTTTCGTGAGCTAATAATAACCACACCTAACAATATCAGTTGAAACCTTAGCAGAGATTAAGTTGACTGCTGAAGAGGGAATTGGGCATAGGAGAGTTACCTTCAGAACTTGAGAGTATTGAGGGAATATCTGTGGAAAGACTGGTGTGAGTCTGGATTGCACACCGTCATGATGGTTACCAGTACAGATGAATGGTTCCTGCCTCTGGTGATGCCAGGTATGAAGCCATGAGTTCTTTTGGGCACACAGGATCTCAACATGTGGCTCAACATCAGGCTTTGAACCAAGAGATTCTCTTGCTCCTGGCAGGTTCCAGATTTTTACATAGTTTTAACTTTGTACAGTGTCCCCTTGAAACTGTGGGAAAATAAAACTGTTCTAAGGAAAACCAGCTCTCAGATGCTGCTATGGGAAGAAGGAAACTGTGTCACTTATTAGCTGTGTGATCCTAGACAAATGTCTTAGCTTTTTAACTCATCGTCTTCGTGTATAAACAACTTCCTATAGGATTAAATGAGGGATTGAGGCATGGACCTCACACATATATTCACTTTAAGTCATAGTTATTGTTAAAAACAAGTGTTGTCAAAATGGAGAGCCTTTCTGTGAATTTAATAATCGTTCCGTAATCTTCTAGAAATCCTAATACCCCACTATTGGGTATGCAATTACGGCTGGGCAGCCTGCACATCAATCTGTCATCTACAAATGCGAGAAATTTATGATTGCAAAAGAAGTACAATCTTTAAAGTATCCAAAATAAATCTTTCTCACCTGTTGGCACGATTATTGTGTATGTTTATGTAAAACTTAATTAGATTCAATTACTGCTACTAGCAATAACAAGTTCCTAAAAGTTCCTACTGCAACCACAATAATCACAAACTAATTAAAATGAATAGATACAAATGGAAGAGAAGACTCTTCCTTCTCTCTGTGGCTCAGTTACCTCATCGGGTAGATCATCTGATAAATTTGATCAATGATGCAATGTGACCAAGAAATTCTTATTTGGCTTTACTGATCTTGAAAAGTGCTTTAACTCTTTCTATAACCCTGTGTATACTCTGTAAACAGTGGTTGAACATGTTATTTAACTAGATAACATATCATAGGGCTTGTTCATTAAGGCAGGATGCGGAGACTAAACCAGATGAGTACCATCGTGACAAAATTTGCGAATATTACATCTCAATCTAAAATCAGGTGCTTTCTCAGGCAAATAATTATATTCAAAGATTGCATAAAAAAGATAAACACATATGAGGGATAGAGGTACAATCTTAGATTTTACTGAAGTCTGAGTTCCATTGGGGCAGAGGCAGTAACTTGACTTTGTATCTCTTCAAAAACATAATTTAAATGAATGAATTGATAAATACATAATGACTGTTATTTCAAATATATAAGATAGTTAAAATCTTGACATGTATCTTTCAAAAAATATTCTCACAAATGAAAATAGTTTTTCATAGTTTAACATAAATAAAATTAAAGGATATCACTATTGATATTAATAATATTACTTTGAAGACACTTTATAATAATTTGAGTATGTACTTAATAGCTCTCTGTGGCTAATCCTACCTTTGACTTTACTCTGCTTTCAAAAATATGATGCAAACCTGCTTGAAATTAAGAGAGAAGATGTCGCCTTAGCAAGTAGTGGGTTTTTCCCCAACTCTGTGGTCTCATTTAAATAGTGTGATGCATGCTTTTCTATGCCCATGCTGTGTTATAACAAGTCATACAGAGTATACTGGGCTTCATTAACATTGCATATTTCTGATTAATTATTAAAACTTCAATATAGTCTTGAAATTCTACTGATGTTCAAAAACAATTCAAGCTGTATATCTGTGATTAATGATACTGGTATAATTCCCTTGATAATGAAACTGAGCTTTGCTCTTCAGAAATAACTAAACATAACAAGTACAATAATATACCCTGAATGGAGCTCATTTTGAATCATAGTTTAAGTATTTCAGTAGGAGGAAAGGGATTAAGGAAAGAATTCACAGCCAAATTTATACTTCATGGGATAGAGATAATTCACATGGCAATTGAGAGTGACCCTTTATAGATTTGTAGAAAATGGAGGCAGGTCCTAGAGGCTTAATGTTTAGAAATATCTTCATTATATGCTAGCAGGAGCGACCAAATAAACCTTTCTGAAAGCCTGAAAGAAATATGTATGTATAAATTAAACCTTCAGGAGGCTAAAGTATTGACCATTAGCTGCTAATTCATGATAGTTCCCCCATTCAAGAGAGGAAAGAAATGTTACTCATTTTGGAATCTACTCTTAGGCTTCACCTAGAAGAGAATACGAGTTTATCACACATAGACGTAAAAATTGGCCCTCGTGGCTTCAATCCATATGTAGCTCTGATATCAGTGATGAATTGCTGCCTGTTTTCAATAATAATGACATACAACAAATTATCTAACTACATTGGACAGTGTTCTTGTGCCAGTTACCATGTCATCGGCTGTTGACTCCAAACCACTCTCTCTACTAGGCTTTGTAACATGGGGGCTGGCTCTCTGCAAACCACATTTCTGCTCTGCCAGCTGGTTCTCTGTGTGTCCTGCCCAGAGGGACGACCCTGGGGAGGCTTCCAGGCTGGGCGGGAGAGCGTCTCCTTCCTGGGGGCTTCCTGTCGGCTCCTGTGGCTGTGAGCATCACCCCAGCAATAGTTCTTCACTCCAGCAACAGTGACTGATGACGGGGGCAGAAGGCAAATCGAGTTTGCAGTTTTTCTAATCCTTGACGAACTAGATTCAATATACCTCCTCCAGCGACACCAGCATCAGCTGGCTCATAGAAGCCCAGGTTCCAGTGCCACGGGGCACCCCCGTCTCAGAGGTCTAGGATTCAACTCCGTGGGACGACTCCTCCAAGCTTCTCTTTGGTCTCCCCAAAGAGGAGGACCGTCTGCTTCCTGCAGTTGCTGCCTCCTTTTGAGTAGTTCAAAACATAGTGAAGAACTCTGTCTACCTTGTTATAGATCTTTTATATTAAGTGTCTACGTTAAAAAAACTCATGTCATTTCTGTCTTGACTGATACAGTTGTGTTAGGAGGAAAGGGGTGAAAACAACTCAACTATTAAAATCAGTCAACTAATAGGGCTAGTACTTAACAAAGGTTCAGATTTACTTGGACGGTCAAATGGCTAAAGTTTATAATATTTTAAGAAGAAGGAGTAATGTGAAAGTACTCTAAATATACATATATTTATATATCTCCTATATATACAAATAAAAATCTATGTATAAATATATATAGTACAAATATATATTTATATGTATATGTATAAATACACAAATTTATGTATCTCCTACATATATAAAATTGACACATTTGTATGCATATATATAGGTACACACACATATATATATATGACAGGTGTGTGTATATGTATATATACCCATTCCCATGCAGTTATGGAGGCCAGGAAACCCCACAAACTGCCGTCTGCAAGCTGGAGACCCAGGAAAGCCAGTGATACAATTTGGTCTCAGTCGAAAGGCCTGAGAATTGGGGGTGTAAGTCCCAATCTGAGTCTGAAAGCCTGAGAACCAGGAACACCGATATCGATGTCCAAGGGCAGGAGAAGATGGATGTCCTAGCTCAAGCACAGAGCAAATTCACTCTTCCTCCAACTTTTTGTTCTATTTTGGCCCTCAGTGGATTGGATGATGCCCACACTGCTGGTGAGAGTGGATCTTTTTTACTCAGTCTACTGATTCAGATGCTAATCTTTTCCAGAGACACCCTTGCAGACACTTCCAGAAATAATGTTTTATCAGCTCTCTGGGCATCATTTAGTCCAGTCAAGTTTACACATAAAATTAACCATCACAAATGGGATGGATAAAACTCATAGGTGTTAAACCATAGCCAATAAATAAGCTAGTAGCTTATGAGTTATAGGTAAAACTCATAGCATGTGTTAAAGATAGAAAATGAGTAAAGAAGTAGCTTGAAAAACAAGCATAGTTCATGAGATATGTTAAATATAGGTAGTATGTTAGTATCATTCAAGACATATTATATGATAAATAGGATGAAATTAGCAAAAGTGTTTATTTATAGAAAGAAAAATATGAGACGACCAAGACGTAAGGTACAGATCATGTCACTTCTAGACTGACAGCTAATCATTCTTAAGTTGGCTACACATTGGGATCCATCCTGGCCCCTTTGTGCTCTGGTTAAGAAATGCAGACAAAACCCTGGTTGTTCCACAGGCCAGTGGGCAAGGTACAGCTGAGGCCAGGAGTACTTGCTGCTGTGTCCTAATGGAGGAAACATACATTATTGATCCCAAGTGTCTCCTGCTCAACTTCAACTCTGGTACTTGTGACTGTGCATGAGAGAGACGGGGGGGAGGGGAGAGAGAGAGAACTCAAGACTCAAGGAAGGTGGTTCTTTCACTCTGCTTGTGTTAAACTATTCCATCCCCATCCCTGTGTCTCACTGTGTGTTCTGAATTGATTAATAAACCATGATGTGAGCATTTCAGTTGTATCTGTGAGCCTCTCTGTTTAGTGACATTTAGGATCAACCTTGTCTATTTCTGTAGAAAGGGCAGTTGGAATTTTGTTAGGGATTGCATTGCATCTATAGATCAATTTGGGAGTATTGCCATCTTATCAATATTGAGTCTTCCAATTCATGACACAGAATGTCTTTTGTTTATTTAGGTCTTTAAAAAAATTTTTAATGGCATTTTGTAATTTTCAGTGTACAAGTGTTACATTTATTTTTGTTACATTTATTCCTAAGTATACTTTATGATGCTATAAATAATAACTAATGGAATATTTTGCAACTATTAAAATGCAATTTAGAAAGCAAGGTATAATAACAGAAGTTATCGTTGGAAGTAGTGTATAATAAAATGGGAAGATGATTTTTATTTAATGTAAAAAAATGAGTACCAAATCATATGCATTGTAAAACTGTGACTTTGTACCCAAAATAAGCAAAGAAACCTGTATATAGGAGTCCTAAAGTAAAAGTAAAATGTAATTTTTCTCTTTTTCCACCTTTTTGTGATTTCAAACATTTTTAATGACAATGATTACTTTTATAGTGAAAAACCCAAATATATAATTTTTAAGAATTCAATGATCTTCAATCATTTGGGTGGTCAAAATAACCAGACTGGACTATTTATGATCCATTCCTTTTGAGAGCTTTTTGCATGTTTATTCTTAAGAGACTAAAAAGAAAATTGCTGTATTTGATGTCAAATTGACACCAGTTAATCCCGGAAGAGTTTTTGCAATTTCTAGTGCTAAGCACCTCGTGTAACATTCATATATGTAATGTTTAGATGCAAATTGTATCTATATTCTACTTCTTCAATTTTTTTGCCGTATAGACTTTTAGTTTCTTTTTTATTCCCCATTCAAATTTATTCATGCTATACATTACTATAGATAATCCTTAGATAGCTCAATAGTCAGTATATGACTGAAAAAATTGTATCAGGAGAAAACTGTACATTTGACATCATAGGAAAACCATTTTTATTTTTCACGAAGGAAATAATTCCGATTCCGACTGCAGCATACAAGTCATTGTCAAGACAGTCTAACTGCTATGCCTCAGACGCCCTGACTGATCATTTCATGGATACAAGAAAAAACAAACCAGCATCTCTTATATTTGCTGTCTACATCAGCTGAAACAGGCAGATTTATAGTCACGTATAGGAAAGTGATTTATTGCTGGAATCTTCCACATCTGTAGAACTTGTGTATCACCATCGCCAAGTGCATCCTCTGAGCTGACCCTGGACAGCCTGATGCTGGAGTGTGTGTGAGTGAGCCCTGTAGGAGCTGTTCCCCTCCTCATCCTGTGAATGCCATTGCTCCCTGGCTAATTGGAATAGACTCTTAGCTGCTGACTATGCTTCATGCTGGAAAGACTATGCTCCACAATTTAATTAGTTGATAATTCTAATCTTCTAATTTAACTAACACTTCTTTTGAGCATTGTGTCACTTGGCACAACATTTTTGAGACTTAATGGAAAAGTGCAGCCTTTCTGGGCAGTGTGCCTTCATTTACTGAACCACTGTGGCACCTTCTGTGCTGTTCTTTGGTATTTATTGTGAGGTTTTCAGCCAAACCTATTGATGTGTACTCATTAAGACCAGTTGTCTACAAAGCACCTGCTTTCCTGAGAAAGGATCTTATTACTAAAACATAGCTAGTTCTTGCCAAGAAGAGGGCTTAAATTTCTTTGGTTGACTTGATGCTTTATCACACTGCCTGTTTGGTCTTTGTAGTCATTGTGCTAAGCCCAAATTTCTTCCTTCTTCTTTTGTTCTGGGAAAGCCCTGCTATGAATTGCTTTCCATCCTCCCTGTTGGAAGCTGGATCATGCTGTGCCCAGCCCTGCATCTAGATTGTGCTGCGATATAAGTACAATGGTTCTAGTTCCTGCCACCATCTCAAGGGAATGGTTTAGACCCAAGGACATGCAAAGAGTTACAGTCTGCACCCCTCCCTCCCCTGTCGCTGTCAGCAAATACTGTACCCTTCTCTGCTTCTATTCTGGTTGCCCTCCTCCCTCCCTCCCTCATTAAAGGACTCCCAATGGTATCAGTACAGGCAGGACCAGCAAAATCCGGGGTGTTGCCATAATCCATTCCTTTGTTCAAGGACAGCTAGTTCCAGCAGCACTCTCTTAAAAAAGGAAATACCCTCATGGGGGAAGTCACCTGAAACTCACAATACCTCAGTGAAAAGGAGAAGCAGAATCTGCTGTTGCTAACTCTGTGACCTTGGGCTTGAAGATGAGTTTCTTCAAATCTGAGTTTCCACATCTGCAGAAGGTGAGAGCAGACCAGACTAGATCCGTTTCTTTATCTTCTGCAGGTTAATAGAATGCTTTGGGAATCTGATGAAAGCCATGGACTTTCTCCTGTGAATAGTGCACATGTGAAAATAAGAAAAATTATAAACAAGGTAGGATTGACTGACACTCTGGAGGTCCATGGCCACTGGGTTAAAATAAAAAATAAACAAGCAGAACCATGAACACAGTCTCTAAATTCATTGTGAAGGCTTACATTCTGCGATTCCAACCTCCCCATCCAGCTTCCTGGCCTGACTTGAACGTCCTCAGAACTGACATGTCTCTCCTGCCTCATTTCTGTGTGATTTTGTTTTCTCATTGGTTAAGTGTGAAGGGTCACCTTTGGGCAAAACCATGACACTGTGACAAGACACTACAGGACCCCATCATTGGCCATTTCTTTTCATTTTTGAAATTTCTATCTCTCCTTTTTTAAAATTAATTTTAAAATTGTGGTAAAATGTACATTATATATGGTTTACCATCTTAACCGTTTTTAAGTGCACAGCTCAGTGGCGTGAGTACATTCACGTTGTTGTCCAGCCATTGTCATCATCCATCTCCATAACTTTTCATCTTCCCCATGTGAAGCTCTGCACCCATTAAACAATAAGTCCCCATTCCTCCAGCTCCTGGTAACCACTATTCTACTTTCTGTCTCTGTAAATTTGAGGACTCTAAGTATCTCATATAAGTGGAATCAGGTGTTATTTGTCCTTCTGTGTCCGGCTTATCTTATTTATCATAATGACCTCAAAGTTTATCCATGTTGTAGCGTGTATCAGAATTTTATTCCATTTTAAGTCTAAATAATATTTCATTGTATATAAGAGCTGCATTTTGTTTATCTATTCAATCGTGGATGGACCCTTGGGTTGCTTCTGCATGTTGGCTACTGTGAATAATGCTGCCATGAACAGGTGTATGAAAATATCTGTTTGAGCCCCTGCTTTCAATTATTTTGGTTATATACCCAGAAGTAGAATTGCTGGATCATATGGTAATACAATGTTTAATTTTTTGAGAACTGCAATACTATTTTCATAGCAGCTGCACCATTTTACATTCCCACCAACAGTGCACAAACATTCCAGTTTCTCCTCATCTTCGCCAATACTTGTTATTCTCTCTTCTCTCTCTCTATTTTTTTTTTTTTTACGAGGAAGACTGGCCCTGAGCTAACATCTGTGCCCCAATCTTCCTCTATTTTGTTTGTGGGTTGCTGCCACAGCATGGCTTGACAAGTGGTTTGTAGGTCTGTGCCCAGGATCTGAACCTGTGAACCCTGGGCTGCCAAAGCAGAGTGGGTGAACTTAACCACTACACCACCAGGCTGGCCCTGTTCTTGTTTTATATAGTAGCCATCATCCTAATGAGTGTGAGGTGATAGCTCATTACGGTTCCCATTTGAATTTCCCTAACGATTAATTGAGGATCTTTTCAAGGGCTTATTTGCCGTTTACATTTCTTCTTTGGAGAAATGTCTATTCAAGTTCTTTCTCTCTTTTTAACTCATACACATACATTTTCTTCTGTGCTTTTCCCCCATTATCCTTCTCTGTTTTATGTTTTTGCTTAGTCAGTAGTGCTAAAGTGCGTAATTTAATTTTGTGGTAGATTTTCGTGTAAAAAATGGAACAATTGCTTAGTTTTCTCTTATTTATTGCTATTACTATTATTGCATTTATGTTCCTGAAGTTGAAATGAGTGGTTAAAAATAAGCATGAAAAGAAACTTGCCTATTGTCAATCATGAAAAATTCTCATCACCTACACCTGCTAATGTAGCCACACTTCAGAGAGTCTATGCATCTGACTATCAGGTTAGCTTAATTATTTCCATTGGTGCCATTTCACAGGGTTACATTTTAGTTAATATTTGTATCACTAATTATTAAGTAAATTTCTTCAAAAAAATTACACCATGATGAAACATTGAAACAAAAGACAAAAATTTCACAGAAGATTGTTACATGCCAGGCAATGTACTGAAAAACAGGATAAACTGCTAATCTGCTAAGTGTTAATAGAAATCCCCTGGAAAATTACAAAACACTCAGAAATAAATGACACTTACAGCATGACAATGCCAAAACTTTTGGGACAAATCTAAAGCAGAACATAATGTAAGTTTATGTCTTTGGATATAGTTATCAGAAAGCAGGTGAGAATGAAAATATCCCCTGTCCTTTGGGATAAAATATGTCCTGGCACAGCTGCTTGGACTCTGAAATGAAAGGAACACCTTGAAGCCCTACACGTCCATATTTCCTGCTGAGAGCTGGACCTTTAGTGAGAAAGAAAGAAATTTCTGTTTTTCTTAAGCCGCGGATGGTTTGGTCTCTGTTAAAGTTTCTGAGCCAGTAGCGTAACAAACATAGCAATGTTTTACACCATATAAAGGAGAAACTCCATCCCCGTGAATTGGAAGCCTAAATGGAAAAGGTTAAGCCCTAACACTAACAAAAGAAGGTAAGGAAAATGTCTTTGAAACTTGGGGTGGAGAAGATGTTTTAAATAAGATCCCAGAAAGTACAATCCGTCAGGAGAAAAAGTGAGAGAGATTTGACTACTTGAAAATTAAGTAAGGATTTTTTTTTGAACAAAGGACACCATAGAAAAAGGTAAATGAGTGACAGATTAGAAGATAAGAAGATATTTTCGATATGCAGAACTGGAACGTGGGTCAATATCTAGAATACACAAGGAACTCTAGTCAGTCAACACAAAGAGATAGGGAACTGTATTCATTTTCTGTTTGCTTCTGTAACAAATGACCATAAACTTAGTGGCCTCAAACAACACAAATTTATTATTTTAAACTTTTGTAGGTCAGAAGTCTGACACAGGTCTCACTGGGCTAAAATGCAGAGTTGTGTTCCCTCTGTACATTACACTTTAGAAGAAAATCTGTTTCTTTGTCTTTTCCAGCTTCTGGAGCTGCCAGCATTCCTCTGCTCATGGCCCCTTCCTCTATCTTCCAAGCCAGCAACAGCAGGTGCATCTTTCTCACACTGCCTCACGCTGTGCTCCTTTTCTGACTCCCTTTTCCACTTTTAAATCCCCTTGTGATTACACTGAGCCCACTCAGATAATCTAGGATAGCCCCCCTGTTTTAAAGTCAGCTGATAGCAATCTTAATTCCTTCTGCAACCTTAATTCTCATTTGCTATGGAAAGCAACGTATTCTCAGGTGCCAGGGATTAGCATGTAGACATCTTTCAGGGAGCCATTATTCTGCCTACCAGGTACACACCAGAACAAAAGACAAAGGATATAGATTCCCAGAAGGGGGAACACTAATGATTGATAAATTATGGTCAGAAACTAGCAGCACAATGATCTTAAGTGTCATCTGGAACTTCATTCATTTATTCAATCAGAATATTTAGTAAGCAGATAACACAGGCTGGATTCTGATGGAAAAGCAAAGACAGAGAGCTCTTCAGGTGGCCAGCCATAGGCCCCTTTGAGACCCAGCCTGTCCAGGGCCATATGAGCTGTCCTAAAATACTGTAAATAAAAAGTGTGTTGATTGGAGAGACCCGACCTGTAAGAAGAGGACCTTTAGAATTCCAAGACTTTTGTCTTCCTTTGGGAGTAAACATGACACAGTGTTTAATCTATCTGATTGCCGTAAAAGGTTACCTCCACGAATTAAGAGAGGACTCAAAACATTTTTCTAAAAACTTACCAGTGTTAGCTCTGGACTGCCTTCTTGCCTTAACTGATATCCCACTTTTGCTCAGAGATACCTGACTTTAAATCGGGCCAGCACTGAAAAGATATCCAGACTATCACAATGCGTTCTGTAGAAGTGACTGGAATCAGTACTTTATTTACAGATCCAAGACAAATTCAGCACAGTTACAACTCGAGACTGAGCCCCAAGTGGTATTGCCACCAAGGCAGGGCTGCAAGTCAGGGTCATTTTCTGAACTTCAATTAATGGATTACATTCAACTGGAGCACAAATGGAGGGATTACGAAAGTTGGCTTGAGAAAGGTTGCTCACATGAAGATCACCTGAAGATCACAGGAAACTGTATCTTTGTGATAGATCTCTCGAGAGCTGGCTTCTGTTTCTTTTTCCTGGAAGTAACACTTGCCTGGGATCATATATCTGACTGTAATAATGAGGTTATGTGAATTTACATATTGGAAAAATATCTAAACATGATAACAATATTATATTGAACTTCCCCTGCACTCTTCATCCCAGGAGTTTTCCCATCATTAGCTAATTAAATTTCATAGTTTGGAAATGAAAGTATACACTTACCTCATTTTACCAAAGGAAGTGTTTTTGAGAGGTTAAATGACAGTGTAGACAGTTACCCCAACTGGGAGGAAGAAGGGAAATGGAGCAGAAGCATCTTGCATTTACTGAATAATGTAGGTATCTGGGAACGAAGCTCAAAGCTTCACCTGTGGGCCATCCATCTAGTCACTTTAGAAGGACTGTATCTAAGTATCACCAGATATATGGAAAATAACACTCACAAATCCTCAGGAAAAGATACTGTGATTTTCCTTAGCAAATTATTTTGGTGTCTTTACAAACTAAGTTCTTGTTTTCTACTTAATATCTTCTTATTGTTTTTCTTTTGTGACACTTTATTGAGATAGCTCATGTGCCATATAGTTCACCAATTTAAAGTGTATATTTCAGTGGTTTTTAATATATTCATAGATAAGTGCAACCATCACCACAGACAATTTTAGAACATTTTCATCATCTCAAGAGTAAACTCCTCACATCTTAGTTATTACTGCTTTGTGCCCCCAATGACCCCCAAATCTAAGTAACCACTACATCACTTTCTGTCTCTATGGATTTGCCTATTCTGGACTTCTCATATAAATGAGATCATATAACACATGGTCTTTTGTGTCTGGCTTCTTTCATTTGGCGTAATGTTTTCAAGGTTCTTCATACGTGTTATAGCATGTATCAGCATTGCATTCCTATTTTTAGCTCTATAATATTTCATTGTATAGATATGATTTATCCATCCCATACACCCATTGTTTATCCATTCATGAGCTGAAGGACATCTGGGTCGTTTCTACCTTTTGGCTCTTATGGATAATGTTGCTATGAACATTCGTGTACAAATTTTTGTGAGTACAGGTGTTTTTATTTTAGGGGGTGTATACCTAGAGGTAGAATAACTGGGTCATATAGTAACTATATGTTTAACTTTTTGAAGAACTGTTGACTGTTTTCCAAAGTTGCTGAAATAGTTTACATTTTGTCAGTAGTATATAAAAGTTCTGATTGCCAGCCGGCCCCGTGGCTGAGTGGTTAAGTTCGTGCTCTCCGCTTCGGTGGCGTGGGGTTTTGCCGGTTCGGATCCTGGACGTGGACATGGCATCACTCATCAAGCCATGCTGAGGTGGCCTCCAACATGCCACAACTAGAAGGACCCATAACTAAAAATATACAACTGTGTACCGGTGGCGCTTTGGGGAGAAAAAGAAAAAATAAAATCGTAAAACAAACAAAAAAGTTCTGATTTCTCCACATCCTTGCCAAAATTTGTTATTCTGACTTTTTTTGTTTCAATTAATTTTTTTTAATTGAGGGGAAATTCGCATAACACAAAATTAACATCTTAAAGTGTTCAGTGGCATTTAGTACACTCACAATGTTATGCGATCATCACCTTTATCTAGGTCCAAAACATTTTCATCATCCCCCAAAGATGTACCCATTTATCAGTCACTTCCCACTCCCCACTCCCCCCAGGCCTTAACAACCAGCAATCTGCTTTCTGGCTCTGTGAATTTGCCTACTTTGTTGTAATAGAATGTTTTGAAAGTTAATCCATGTTGTAGCATGGATCACTACTTCATTCCTTCTTGTGGCTGAATACCATTCAGTTGTTTGTATGTACTACATTTTGTTTATCCATTCCTCCGTTGATGGACATTTGAGTTTTTTCCATCATTGGCTCTTGTAAATAATGGTGCTCTGAACACTTCTGTGCAAGCATTTGCTTGAATACCTGTTTTCAGTTCTTTTGGTGATATATCTGGGGGTAGAATTGCTGGGTCATTTGATAATTTTATGTTTGACTTTTTGAGGAACTGCTAGACTGTTTCCCACAGTGGCTGCACCATTTTACACTCCCAACAGCAATGTATGAGGTTTCCAATTTCTCCACATCCTTGCCAACAATGCTACTTCTCCTGTTTTTGATTATAGCCTTCCTAGAGAGTGTGAAGTGGTATCCTATTCTGGTTTTTGAATTTTCATTTCCTTGATGACTTATGATGTTTAGGATTTTTTTTCCATGTGCTTATTGGTTATTTATATATCTTCTCTGAAGAACTGCCTATTCAGCTCCTTTGCTCATTTTTAAATTGAGTTATTTGTCCTTTTATTGTTGAGTTGTAAAGGTTTTTTACATATTTTGGATAATAGATCCTTATTAGATCCATGATTTGAAAATATTTTCTCCCACTCTCAGTTTGTCTTTTCACTTTCTTGATAGTGTCCTTAGAAGCACAAAAGTTTTGTTTTGATGATGTCCAATTTTCTATTTTTTTCTTGTTTTTGCTGTCATGTTTAAGAAACCATTGCCTGATTCACACTTATGAAGATTTGTGCCTATGTTTTCTTCTGACAATTTTATAGTTTCAGCTCTTGCATTTAGGACCTTGATCATTTAGAATTAATTTTCTAGAAGGTGTGAGGTATGGATCCAAATTCATTCTTCTGCGTGTGCATATCCAGTTGTCTCATTTGTTGTAAATCTATTCTTTGCCCGTTGAAGTGTCTTGGCACACTGGGTGATAGTCAATTGACCATAAATGTGAGTGATTATTTCTGGGCTTTCAATTCTATTTCATTAGTCTATACCTCGTTTCTTATGCCGGTACCACACACTCTTGAATACTGTAGCTTTGTAGTAAGTTTTGAAATTGGGAAGTATTTTTGAGATTGTTTTGGTCAGTGTGAGTCCCTTGATTTCCACAGGAAAATAAGCTAATAATATCCATATTATTCCCATATGGATAAGCTTTTCAATTTCTACTAGAAAGGCAGCTGGGTATTTGATAGGGATTGCTTTGAATCTGTAGTTCAATTTGGGGAGTATGGCCATCTTAACAATACTAAATTTTCCAAGCCAGGACACAGGATATCTTTCTATTTATTTAGGTCTTCTCTAATTTCTTTTCATAGTATTTTGTAGTTTTCAGTGTAGACGTCTTGCATTTATTTATTCCTAAGTATTTTATTCTTTTTGATGTTATTATAAATGGAATTATTTTTTTAATTTAATTTTTGGGTTGTTTTTTGCTAGCAGAAAGAAATAGAATTGATTTTGTATATTGATTTTTATTCACTACGTTACTAAAGTCTTTCCTTTGTTCTAACAGTTTCTTTGTGGATTCCTTAGGATTTTTTATACATACAAGATCATGTCAACTACAAATAGAAATATTTACTTTTTTTTCTAATCTGGATGCCATTTCTTTTTCTTGCCTAATTACCCTGAATAAAACTTCGAGTAGAATGTGAACATGAATGCTGGTAGCAGGCATCCTTGTCTGCTTCTCCAGATCTGTAATTAAGACCCCTATTTATTAAATTGTGCAAAGAAAGCAGAGTTCAAACCCATGTTGCTCTGCTGTTTGGAATGGAACATGAATAAACCTTGTTTCACTCCTTTCACTTTAAAATGGCATAAAATATTTATTAACCTTCTATCTTGGTATTGGGAGGATAAATCAGAATTTGACAATCCCCTTAAAAATTAAATATTATATAAATTAATAGGACAAAGTTATGGGGCATGATTAGGAAAATTCATAAGTGGGGGATGAAACCTCTAGTCACAATCAATTTTCCTTCTTAGAGATCAGAATTATTAATAAATCATGGTCTTTATTCTTAAATAAGCCTGGCTGGGATCCAGGTGACCTTCTCGGGAGACACACAGAATGTCTGCCTGCCCTGAGGAACCATGAACAACTTCTCTGCATCTATTGGGTTTCAGCCTCTTTTGTTTAGGAACCCTGCTGACTTGCTCTTTTTATACGTTGTCTTCATAAATAAATTAGTATTCCAATTAATGTAAAAGTAGCCTGTAAAAGAATTTCTCACTCAGGCTAATAATTTCTTCCTTCTGAAAAATGAGAAAAAAGGAGTCAGAGCATCCTTTTTTTTTTTTTGCTGGAAATTTTGCCTGGATATGGTTGCACAAATGGCTGTAAGGCTGTGAGCACCTCTGCACTGAAGCCTCCTTTGCTGAATAGCAAGACCATTTCTGAGGCCCAGGATGCTCCCGATGAAGGGAGCCTCTATCTTGTGGTTATACTTGCAGGCAGGATTGGGATATGACTTGACACTGTATTTGATTCCTAGGAAGAGGATTATTTTAGTCCATTTGGTATACTATAACAAAATACCATAGATTCAGTGGCTTATAAACAACAGAAATTTATTTCTCACAATTCTGGAGGCTGGCAATCCACAATCAAGGTGCCAGCAGATTCAGTGTCTGGTGAGGACCCACCTCCTGGTTCATAGATGGCTGTCTTTTTTCTGTGACCTCATGCAGGGGGAGGGGGACAGAGCTCTCTGGAGCCTCTTTTATCAGGGCACTAATCCCATTCATGAGGGCTCCATTTTCATGACCTAACCACCTCCCAGAAGCCCCAACTCCTATACTTTCACAATGGGGATTAGATTTTAACATACAAATTTTGAGGGGAACACAAACGTTCAGGCCATGGCAAAGCGGCATCCTCAAGTTTGACAGCTGCTAAGACAGCTATTATTTGTAGTAACTACCTGTTATGGAGGTCATGGGTTAAGTGCCTTCTCTAAGGTTTTTGGTCCTCAAACGGTCCTATCCATAGGTACTATTATTAATTCCAATTTCTACTTGTAGAAGCTGAGACTTAGAGGTTATAGAGGCATCAGTTTTTGCCCCCTACCCAAGATTCTTTCCCCTCATTTTCTGTTAATACCACCCCTTTCCTTAGTGGAAGTCTTCTGCCCAACTCCCTGTAAATCTAGTGTGGTTATAGTATCCTGCCCTGCTGTTCAGAGGTGTGAACAAGTACCCTAGAATCAGGTAATCTCATAGTGATGATCCCGATGAGGTTCTTATCATGGATTTTATATCCAGATGTTCAGAGAGAAGTTTCCTTTGTCTTCTAGCGTCAGTACATGGAAAGATGGAAATCTAGACCACAATCCTCTCTTCCCCTATGTTTTGGAGAAATCCTGCCTGTAATACAAGAGAATGAGATAAACACACTGAAAGAAGCAAACCCAAGAGGTTGAGAAAAAGAATATTGATATTTTTTGAATCTCTAAGGTAGATCCCTTTCTAGAGGGAGATAATAATTAACTCATTTTTGTTTAACCAAGAAAGTTAATTAGCTTACCCACAATTATGCAATTAAGCAGGTTGCAAAGCTTGTTTTAAATCTATGCCTGTCTGGCTACAAAGTTTGTGCTTGATGCAATACTCTATTTAGCTTATATGGCTATTAGCCAGATGTTTCAAGTTAGTTAAGCAACAGAAATAAAGGGTATGAAGTGCATATGATCATAACTGACAGACCTACTGTACATATCCCCAAGTATTAAAATTCATGCCCAAATTGTGAGGAAGAGCAAATTGCACATCTTTTCCAAGAAAAAAATAGTTTCTGTTCCTCCTAGAATAAATCATCACAGACAGTAATATGAGTTCTTAGGAGAATAACTGAACATTTCCTGTGACTTTGGTTATAAATAGCTCCATCTTACACGAACAATCTGATAGAGCAGACTGAGGCAATGACTGCCAGGGGTTTATGGGTATGACCAGGAGCTTGAAGAATGACTGAGAATTAAGGGAAGCTCAATAATGAGTGGAATATGACTGCTCTTCTGGGGCCCCTTGTTCTCCATCACGTTGCATGGCCTGCGTACCTCAACCAGACCTCAACATATAAGATCTCTACCTTTTCCTACTTTCCTGACCCATTTGTGTCTTGCCACTTGAATGACTATTATTTACCATCATGTAAAATTCAACATGTTTTTATTATAAGTTAGCGTTTAAATAAATATAACAAAAATTACTATAAATACAAGTAGAAAATTGCAAAGATGTACACCCACACAGTTCTCCATACGTCCACACAGATATCTCTTGCTCGTTTTTTCAAGTACTCAGGCATCACTGAAATATTTGACCTTGAAGTTCAAACTTAACAAAAGCCCCAGTTGCTGATTGTGATATAATAAAAGTAGGAATTAATTACTAAAGTATATGCAGGAAAGGCTTGGCAATTAAAAACCTCCTTCCTAAACAGATCTTGGGTGAAATAGGATATATCGAAATAGCAGTTTCAGAAAGGTTGAGAATAAAAATAGTTAGAACACTATAAGTCTAAATTCATGATATATGATTAAAGCTTTTCTTAGATGCAGATTCATGGACTTAAAATTCTCTATAACTGAGAAAGAATGAAAATAAAGCAACAAAACCTTTAGGTCAAGAAGTTAGAAAAGAAACAGCAAAACCAATCTAAGGAAAGAACAAGAAAGTTACTGAAAATAAATAAAAGTCCAGTTAATACATGAGAATATGTGAGGGTTTTTTTTTTTTTTTTTTTTGAGGAAGATTAGCCCTGAGCTAACATCTGCTGCCAATCCTCCTCTTTTTGCTGAGGAAGCCTGGCCCTGAGCTAACATCCATGTCCACCTTCCTCTACTTTATACGTGGGATGCCTACCACAGCATGGCTTTTGCCAAGCCGTGCCATGTCCGCACCCAGGATCCGAACCAGCGACCACCAGGCCACCTAAACGGAACATGCGCACTTAACCTCTGCACCACCTGGCCGGCCCCTGGGTGAGGGTTTTTTAACTGTAGAATTAATAAGTTGAAGATTGATTCTTTGAGGGAAAATTGGCAAGTTAATACTTAGTCTAATAGGAAAACATTTTTTTTTTGCTTTTGAATGTCATAGGCAGGACTTAATGATTTTTATCTAATTATAAAAGCAATATATGCTCAACAATAACAATAAAAACTAGAAAATAAAATCAACATAAATGAGACAATTTCATGGTTTGGCCCCCCATTTTACTGACAAAATGCTTGTTTTCAATTAATTTATGTTTCTCCCACAGTGTCATCACCCACTACCTGCTGACATCCCCAGTTTCTTATCACCTAAGACTTTTCATCTTAGAAATATCATTGAAAAGTTATCTCTGTTAGTCCTCTATACTGTCATGTGTATTTTGACCTTGACACTTCAAATCCATAATGAGAACCTTCATGCCTGGATAACGACACAGAAACCTAGCTGGTGTAACTGCCTCCACAGTTTCTGCTTTTTGGTCCATTTGGCACACTATCCATCAGGAGCTGTCACCCTAGGGTTCAGGAATGCAGCCACTGTGACAGTCCTGGCCAGGCAGCCCTAGGTATGGGCCAGTGGAGTCTTGATTAAATATCCACACCTCTTTGTCGTCCCACTCTCCAACCTCCTGCTGCTGTCTCCCATTGGCTACAGCACATGGAGGCCAGAGGGCCAGGGAGTCTGGATGGTGGAGTCTTTTCATCTGTGCAGATTAGTTACTAAAAAGACTGGCAGGGCTGGGAGGAGCAACTAGCGGGCCAAACGGAGACCAACCTGCACACTGTCAACCCCTTCCCCCTCTGCCTCTTCCTTCCATAGGTAATTTGGCGACATGGAATTTCTTACTTTCCCTGACTGACAGACTCACTCTGTCTCTGGTAGGAATTCCCTTACCCCATTTCCTTGCCTGGCAAGCAAACTCCTACTTATCCTTCAAGATCCAACTCAAATGTCACTACTCTCTCTTTCACCTACACACATACAGAAGTAGCAAGGTTCTAAGAATGTTACAAAGAAAATTAAGGTCCGGTCTTCAATCCACCACTTACTAGGTGATGTGACCTTGGGTGAGGTACTTGTCTGGTTTTAACCTCCCTTTTTGTTTTTTCAAAATAGGAATGGGAATACTTGTCTTGACAGCTCTTTCCCAGGGAAATCGGAAAGATCAGTGAGATAAAATGCTTTCTAAAGTGCAAATCATTTTACAAATGTAATTTTGGTGGCGTCGTTACCATTGCTTAGAAATTTTTCCTATTTGTTCAGATGGATCACAGTGCAAGATGCAAAAATCAACTTTGGTGCCTTAAAATACTAATTCGTTCCCCCCTCCCCCCCTTTTTTCCTCTTTCTACATTCTTTCTCCCTTTTTCTCTTCTGCTCATTTTCCTTTTTTCCGGCGTCTCTTTCCTTTTGTGGTTTGCTTGTTTATATTGAATTTAGGTATCCGGGGACGCTGTTTGACTTTGCAGATACACTTCACAGTTAAAGAGGGTAAGTCACTCAGTAAAGGGGGTGGGGGAATTCTAACAAAACAAAACTCTGCATTCTAAATTGTAAAGTTCTGAGAGCTGATAATTCACACTGGCAGAGTCATAAACGGATCTGTTGCAGAGCGAGGACGCAGGGCTGGGTTGCGCTGCAGTCCCGGCCTCTGCAGCCCGCGCCACAGCCCGCGCTGGGGCACCGGAACCCCAGGCAGGCGGGCGCAGCAGCGGGTCCGGAATTCCGGGAGGCGAACACGAATGGACCAAGACTACAACTCCCGACATGCATGGCGACCAAACCAGGTTCTACCCTACTTGTCTCCTCATTCTTTCCGGTTCTTACGACAGAGACTTCTGTCTAGGAGCTGCGTGGTAGTATTTATAGGGAGACTGTAAGCTTCTCTGGCGGTGCGGCGCCCGAGAACAGCTCACGGAATGCTTCTCACTCGTCGGGTGGTTCACTCCCGCGTTGCAGAACCCGCCGTCCGACGGGCCGGGTTTCCAGGGGGACATTAATTGTGGCCGGACGCTGTGGCGCGGCGGTTTAATTCTCCGACGGCGGCTGATGGTGCGGAACGAGATGGTCCTGACGGGGCTCATCAGGAAACTCGGTAACAGTCTGCGATGCCCTCGCCCCAGCCCTTCTTTGTCGTGGCCACCTGCTGGAAAGGCCGTGTCCCGTGTCCGAGGCCGGGCCCCGCGGCGGCGGCTCCGTCTCGTGTCCTGGCCTCCCTGGGCGGCCCCCTGGGACCCTGTGGGACGCTGTCAGCTCGGCAGTTCGCGTGCCCAGCGCCCGAGCGGCCGGCAGGTGCAGACACCTGGGTTCCCTCTCTCCTTCCTCCCCGCGCCGGGCCCCCCCCAGGAATGACCAAGTTTCAGGGTCGATCTGGGGGCGCCTCCTGGGAGTAGGGCAGCAGCGTGCTGTGCTTCGTTGACAGGTCATCAGCTGGCCGAGATCCGGGAGCGCGCTCTCCGGAGCATCCTCTGCAAGGTTGAGCACAACTTAATCTGCTGTGCTGATCTCGTTCAGGAGAGGCTGCTTTTCCTGCATTTGCTGGAATGGTTCAATTTCCCGTCCGTCCCAATGAAAGCGGAGGTTCTGAGCCTGTTGAATAGATTGGTTAAGGTAGGATCATTTTGAAATAAAATGATCAGAGGAGTGAGTGTTTCTTAGTCATTTAATTGTATCGTTGGTTGAAAGTTAAATAATTAAAAAAAATTTTTTTAAAAACAATCGAAGAGTTTGAATTTTAATTTATCTGGGTATGTAGTGCTCATCTTCCTTTTCTCTTATTCGTAATGCTGAATCTCACGTTGTCTCTTCTGTGCTCTGAAGTAACCCAGAGCTGCTGAGTTCTGGTGTGTTCTGATTTTTGGAATCATCTTCAGAGGTTAATATGTTTTATTGTGTATTTCCTTGTGTTCTGCTATTTACATGTTAAAAGTTAGTTGTGTCTGTAGGAAAGAGAATACATTTAAAGATAATGTTACAGACCATGTTTAGTAAATAGCACAAGAATGTTAAATTGCTGTTCCCATATTTGATTTTCAGATTTGTGTTCCTCTGCCTTTCTCGAGAGTAGTTAGTTGTTATGGTGAAATGTCAGTGTGCTGGTGTCACCTTTCAAAACTGTAAATCACTCTGCACTCGTAGGGGGTTCTCATTACTTTGGCATCCTTTGACTGGTTGGAGGTTGGAGGTAGGAGAGGAGAGGGTGAGTGTCAGTGGGAAGAAGTAATCCATTTAGTAAATAAAGGTAGGATTGATAGGGTGCATTTCCAGTGATCATTGTCTGGACTTGTCTCTCCTAAGCGTTATCAAATATTTTATGTATGTCACTATAAATGTACGTCCTATTCTTGAAAGTTCTTTACTTTGGGGTATATCAATGCAAGATTTATTTTTTTTAAAAAGGAACATCTAGTATACCAAAAATAATTTCATGTTTTGACTGTGGTAAAATAATGTCTAGAGATTTTGATATTTATTATTATTCTTAAGACTCTTCTCTTCTTATTTCAGTATCCCCCAGCGGTCCAGCATTTGGTTGATCTCGGTGCAGTCGAATTTTTATCTAAACTTCGTTCTAATGTGGAGCCAAATCTACAGGCTGAAATCGATGGCATTTTAGATGGACTTTTTATTCTTCCTTCGGAAGTTCCTGCGCTATATTCTGAATCTTACCAAACCAATCAAACTGGTAACTCTTTGGAATCAATCTGAAGCATTCTGTTAAAATATACATATTGGTTCTAGCGGTTAATTCTAAGGAAGGTGACCTTAAATTAAAAAAAAAAAAGACTCCTTCCCACCCCCCCCAACTTATTTTTCTTGCTAACTTATCCGAGCGATCTTTTTTCCCCTCTTCTACTGTTATTTAGAGGAGGATACATTAGTATTTATTTCTAATTTTGTATGGGGCCTAAAAGATGCCATTGATTTTCTTTTTGTGAGACTAGTGTGACAGATTATTTCTTTAACAATAACAACAAATTTTCATTGAGCACTCGTTATTGTGTGCCAGACATCATTCTAAATGTGTCAAACTTGGATTTTTTGACTGTGTTCTTTGTACAGGAGTATGGTGATACCTGCCCTAGCTCATGATTTTGTTGTGGGGGCCAATCAAAATGAGCTACACGTGGTATACTGCTTAAAATCAGAGCCAAAGAGACAGGGACTTAAGTCCCAGTGCTGCCACTAGTTGTGTGACCTTTCTAAGTAAGGTTCTTCACTCCTCCAGGCCTTAGTTTTCTCATGCCAAAATTGGGACAAGAAGAAAGAACATCTGGTAGAATTGTTGTGAGGATTAAATGAGACAATGCCTGTCAAGTGCTCCACGTAGGGCCCAGCATATATTAAGCATAGAATTGTTGGCTGCTACTGTTGTGTTCTTGTTGTTATTTAATGCCCGGTATAGTGCCTAGCAAACGGAAGGCATTTAAATTGATTCAAAGAAAAAAAAAAGTGCTGATGAAATTTATGTGATTGAGTAGTAAAGGTGGAAAAAGCATGTTTTTGCTTGCTTAATCTGTTAGACCATATTTTTCTCTTCACCAATGCTGCGCTGCTCCTGCTATGACTCTGGTATGCTTTTAATAAGAACAATAGCAGCTGCCATTGATTGAGTTCTTGTGTGACTGTGATTTTTAATAATGTATTTTACAATTTCTGTCTAAGCCATAACAAATCAAGTAGAATCTTAAATCGTGAATTTTCAATCTAGTTCCTGGCAGGTGAGATTAGAGGTATAGTCTAGGGCTAATTTTCAGTTATCTGTATTAATGTTAGGAACTACTAGCATGAAAAATTCAAAGAGAAAATTACAGAATTTAGTTGTAGCCTTTTCCTCCTTCTCATTGCATCTGAACTGCTGAATTCATAATAAGATGTGATGTGGAATCGTCACAGGTGTTGAAAGATAGCACTCCACTCCTATGTTTGTGAGTTTTTTTTTTAAAGATATTAATGAAAATTGAAGTGATCAGACACTACAATTAGAGTCAGAGAGGGGAGATGGACTAAGCAGCAGAGATGAACAATCCTTGAATAGATACTTTGTAACAGATTCTTTATGTACATTGTGGATGTTTTCATTCTAAAAAGTAATTGTATTTATTAACAGTAAAAGAGAGAGGGGAAAAACCCCATCAATTGGAAATTGGTTCAGTATTCACATTCTTTTCCTCTTTAGAAAGACACACTTCAGAGAAAAAAAAACTAGGTTATTTTTCTAGTTTTTAAAATGATTCAAAAACTTGAGAAAACATGAATATTTGATGAGTGAGTTTCACATTTAGCTAATAAAAATCAATGATGAAGTGATACTTACATTTTCTTTTCAGAATTGCCACAACCTGAAATCTTAACAGGGTATTTTCCTCAAGACAAAAGTAATTTGCAGCAGACGGAAGTGCCTCCACGGCCGATGGGTGTGTATGGGTAGGGAAGTAAATCTGCTGATCTGGTAAATTGGAAATTAATGTACTTTTCCTCATTGTTGTGAAGACACACTGTCAAACTTGAATGTTTCAGCATTGAACTGAATGTTTGCCTCAAATTAGTCTCGGGTGTAGAGTCTAAATGGTGACACTTGATGTTCTAACTGCGTCCGAGCAGCTCTGTAAGTGGGTGGTAATGGTGCACTGGTACCTCGTGCTTATTGAACACGAAGTCTTTGTCAGGGGACGGTGCCCTGTGCTGTGCATGTGTCAGCTCCCTGAGTGGTACTGTCCATCTAGTTATTTAAGCCGAAGACTCAGAATCATCTTTGTTTCTTCATTTATCTTTATCCCAACATCCAGCTGATTGAAGAGTTCTGATTTAGAGCCTCTCCCTGGAATCTCATCCAGGTCTTTTCATGTCTGGGTGTGTCTGGTCTCTGCTGCTCACAGGCCACCTCCTCAAAGAGACCTTCCTGAGGACTCTAGCCGGTGGTCACTTTCCATCTGTGTTTAGTTTTCTTCCTAACACATATCGTGATCTAAAATTATGTATTTATTTACTTCTTGTTTGTCTCCCTCATTCTTAGTTTAATGATAGCTGCATACAGGGCTTTATCCCCAGTGTGTGAAACAATGCCAAAATGTGTTACGCACTATATACGTTCTTTGAATGAGTGAATCAATCCTCGTGGAGCCCATGAGATTGATTTTGTTAGTGTCCCCATTTTACTGATGAGGACACTGAGGCTTAGAAAGGACAAAAGCTTTGTCCTAGGTGATGCAGTTAGGGAGTGGATAGGTAAGCATGTACTTCATGTTTTTCTTGCCTGCGTAGTTGAGATGAAAAAGTTGTGTGCCAGGATACATCTGCTGATGTCGGGTATTCAGATTAACTGAATTTGGAAGTCCTCTGTTATTAAAAACTTTCATAGAAACTCTCAGGTTGAATAACAGCCTGAAAAGAAAAAACAGAAAACGTGCTCATCTGTTAAAATGCTTCACCTTTCTGGAAAAGATTTGTTAGGCTTGTAAGGAGCTTTGGTTTTGAGGCAAGATGGTAGTTCTTTGTGTTTGTGGCTGAGAGGCTTAACTGAGTGACAGTGAGAGACATCAGAAGGAGGTGAGTGTCTACAGGGCTGGTAACAATGGGTCTTTGAGTGAAGCTGTTGAAAACCTTAAGGACGATTGAGATGGTTACGCATTTCCTGTGAGTTGCAGTTTGTGAATTGATGGTGTGGCTTATTTTGGACACATCTTTACGTGCGCAGTGTAAGCCTGTCCTTCCCTCCACCTACCTCTTGCTTTTGCCTTAAAAAGTAAACCCTGCTTTTATGTTAGCACTTGAAAAAAGCAACTGTGATGTGTTTGGCAATTTAATATTACCGTTATCTGAATTTAACGATTCCATGCTCTTTCAAAGCATTTGGCAGAAAGACTATTTGCCATTTGGAAGGGCTTATGTAGATACTGTTTCTCAGTCTTGTCACCTTAACTTATGCAATATGAGATCTGTTAAAAAATAATTTGAACAGGGGTAGTTTAAAACTGTGTTAGTTTCTTGGATTTCTTTTAATCTCCTTTGAACTCTGATATTTGATCTTCAACCTTATGGTCTTCAAGTTATCTTCAAAGAGGTTTAAACATCTAACACCATATAGGATATTTGAACATGACTAATTAAATATAATAGATGATTATGTTTATATCATTTTTAATTTCTCCAATTAAAGATGTTCTCCAAATGCCAGTTCCTTTTATGTCAGATTTAAACTCTGTGTTCTGATCAACCACAGGGTAAAATAAGAAATTTAGTTGAAACTCTAAATGTCATTCAATATTGGTGTGTGTTTAATGCTCTTCTAATAATAATAATATACTCGTTCTGTTTAAATTATGAAAAGAGAGCTCTGTTATTTATCCTGTGAGGGAACAAAATTGTAGCTGACCTTGCTTGGTATAATGTAAGATGGAACTTTACTTGGGGCCTTGTTTTAAAAGGGAAGCTTTACTCTTAACTTTGTGAATCTGTCAACATTGACTTCTTGATGCCTGAAGTTTTACTTTTCCGTTAACAGTAAATCAGACTGTCAAGTGCTTGAAGTTTTCTACGTTTCCTTGGCTGCCGCTGACCACCACAGACCGACATGTCCTCTCCTCTAATGAAAGGTACAGTGCCTGAGGTATTTCTGGTATTTTGGTTCATTTATAGCCATCAAATCTGATAGTTATTACTATACATTTTCACCAGGAAAAAAGATACTAAGTGGCTGTGAAGGTAGTAAAGGGAATATATGAAGGATTTTCAGTATTTTAAAAAGCAAGCCAGACAATTCCTGTTTGCCTTTAATCAGGCTGCACATCAAATTTCTTTTTTCCAGTTGGAATCTTGTGTACTTCTTGGTGATAGTAGTCATCTCTTATTGACCAGATTCTCTGATTGGCCATTGCTTATGCCCTTGGTTAATAAAAATGGAAAAATCAAACATAAATGCAGTCTTTTTTAGTAGACGATATATTTCGAAACATGGATTCCATGTTTTCTGCTCTGTTAGGAGAAGCTTGGGGACCACTGATCTAATCTAATCTTATGTAATGGATGTTAATTGGTTATTCCTCCCAAAAGTAGGCAGCTGATATATAGAAGTTTGGAGAGTGTTTTAATGTCTAGTTTCACTTTTTGCTGAAACTTTAATTTCAATGAATGCCACAACAATGAGTTGTTAGTCTTGTTTTGGTAAGAATGTGAAAAATAAAGACCAAGTTGCTAGAGTTAGGGCCAGATACAGGTGGATGGTGTTGAAGGACTTTTGGTGATGGCACTTCTAAGGCATCAGTAAATTCTCTTGGAGTAAGGTATTGAGGGGGTGGAGTGCACATGACAAAGGGCAGGGGCTTGTTTTGATATGTCAGTTCTGAGTCAGTCCCTAAAGAAGAGCTAACAGCGTCTAGTGCACGCGTGTGAATGGCGAATGGTGGACTGGAGCTGGGCTGAGAGAGAGGGTGTGGTTTTTGGGTTGGGATGAACAACTGCTACATCCCTAGGAGAGCAGATATTGTCTGAAAAGTTGAGGGGTATCCTCTGTCTAGTTTAAGAGCGGAGTCCCAGCTTGAATCACCTAGAACAGAGATGAGCAGTAAGGAATCTGATTCCTAGAATTTAACTCTATACTTACTATTATTTTTTTGTCTTATTTCCTAATTCATTTAGCAGATTTCACCGAATTCTGTGCCCTTTGACCTCATTGATCTCATTTTGTAGCATTGTGATAATCTCTGGGCTTATAGTAGTGGATACCCTGTAGTCCCTGCTCTTGAGGGTCTAGTGGGGGATATAAGGTCAACACACAATTACATAGCACAAAATAGAGGCATATGGAAGAAGCATCTACCCCAGAGTTGTTTATTGATTGGGGAAAAAATCTAGGAAGGCTTCCCAGGGGAAGTGATGTCTTAGTTGAGGTCCAAAGGATTGTGATAGAGTCATTATGCCCCGAGGTTACTCAGAATCTGGTACAGGTAAACTCATTTTAAAAATAATACTATATTTTGTAGTTCTTTAAGAAGTAGTAACCACACTTTAATCTGGAACACCTGTGAACTATTGAAGGACGTTATCATGCAAGATTTTCCTGCTGAGATTTTCCTTCAAAGGCCAAAAATTGTTCAGGTGCGTATCCTGTGTAATTGTTTTCAATTTTGAAATAGACAACTTTTTGCAATGAAACAAATTTTGCAAAGTAGGAGTCCTTGTAAAGGAAATTTGCACTACTGTATTCAAAAAATGAAATATTTGGTTATTTAAATCACTTATCTTTTAACTTATCTGGATGGGAATTAGTCTCATTCGATGCATGCTGTCCATTGTGACCACCTTGATTTACTGTTTATGGGTCATCCAAAGGAGAAATAGACTTTGAAAATGGAGTTTGGGCAGCAGGAACCCTTCTTAACAGTAAGAATAGCATCACTTTCTGAGTATCCAGTCTGTGTAAGGCACAGTGCTAGATGCTGTGGAAATATGGTCGTAGTGAGCAAATCAGATGGATTCTTTGCTATCTAGTCTATTGCTTATTTAGTAGAGAGATTGGGATCCAGCCTTGGGATTCTGGCATGTCCAGAGCATCTCGCAGTGCCTCAGCACCCTCAGTCCACAACCTCGCTCTGCAATTAGAGGGCTGAAGTGCATGCCAGTGAATGGAAGCTATTAATACGTACTGCTGCACCTGTCAAATGATAGCAGAGGAAAAGCTGTTGATTACCAGCACGTGGCAATGTGATTTAGCTGTTTGAGATGAAAAGGCTTGCTGTGATTTTTTAAAAGTACTGTATAACTTAATGTTCTGAATGGGGAATAATTCCTGTGTTCTCTCAGAATGGGTGCTCAGCTACCAGATTTTAGATATGAGAAACAGAGGCTATTAAAATTTTATCATCTTATTTTGACTCATCTTCTTGCATTACACTGTCATTTTTGTGCATTTCTCTTTCTCCTGTCTTATAAACATTTGGCAGCTTCATTTATTCCCTTTGTTGTTCATTTAACCTTCCTGAAGCTCCACATCCTTCTTTGAGGTCGAGCACTTAGTTCCTGTGATCGTTTTCATTGCTCTTTATTTCAGAGTCTCTTATCTCTGCTGAAACTGGCCTTTGGGGGAGATGGAAAACATCGCCTGGCACTGCAGTCAGTGTCCTGCTTGCAGCAGCTGTGCACGTATTTAAGAAACAGACTGAACTTTCACCGGGATCCAGGTTTTTTCTCTAGTAAACAAGGTATTTATATTTATTTGTTCACTAGTCACTAGCAGTATTTGCAGATTCTTCTGAGAACTCCCTATTATACTCACTGCTGGGGCCTTACTGTGTATACATTTCAGAACATCAACCCCCTACTCCTAAACGTAATCAAATTGTCATCTTTGAAAACAAACTGTGTGATTGACAGAACCACTCATGATCCCACCCTCTTTTTTTATTTTTGATAAGAGACCTTTGCAGGTGTTTGTTTTCTTTCTCCCATACGTAAAGAGTGTTTTTGGCAGTTAGGGACTAGGATTCTGAGTCCCGCTATTCATGTGGGACTTTGGGTATTTTCACACGTTACGTGTTGTGTTAATAAATTGTTTGGTTTGAAAAATACCAATTTTTATTTTATGAAGACTATTTTTATTTGACTTGTGATGTAGTCATAGTATTATATGATAGTGTCAAACTTTTCAGGGAAAAAGCACCATCTAATGGCCAAATAGAGTACGAGGCTGGCCTTGTCAAAACAGTATTTACAACTTAAGATTTCTGTGTACTTTTACAGTATGCATTGAATATTATAGTGATTTGTCATTATGCTTTACAGTTAATCCCTGTTTTGTTGAGAGTTTCACTGATCCTGTGCTCCTTGAATATTTTTGCCCTACGTTAGCTTTATTATAGATCTCACAGGGTCTGGGGTTTCCTCCTTAACTTTCTTGAGATACAGCATTCTGCAGTTGGCTGATAAGAGAGCTTTTGGGTGCCCCATATTTCATCAGAAAAACAAATTATAATGATGATAAAATTGCTTGGTATTTCTGAAGATTTATTCATGTATTAAATAAATATTTATTTATCGTCTACTGTATGCCAACCAATATTCTAGTCTCTGGGGGTGTAACACTGAACAAAACAGGTAAAGTCTCAGCCTTTATGAGGTTAGATTTTAGAATATTGGAGACAGGTAATAAACAAGTTCATTTCAGATCAGAAGTGCTCGAAGGGAACAAGGAGGGTGGTGTGACAGAAGGTGATGGAGGGAGCGCAGCTTACTTAGGTAGGATGGTCAGGGAGAGCCTCTCAGGAGGCGACCTGGAGGGCGAGAAGGAGCGTCTGCTTGAAGAGCTGCAGGAAGGGTGTTCCAGGAAGGTCAGAGCCTCAGCAGTGAGGGTGACGTGCTTGAGGAACGGAAACCAGGCCCGTGTGGGTGGAGTGTGGTGAACCGGCTGTCGAGTGGTGTAGGTCTGCGACTGGAATCCAAACCCACAAACCCAGGCCACTGAAGCAGAGGGCACTGAATGTAACCACCTCACCACAGGTCAGCCCATCATTGTTTTTTTTTTTTCCTGAAGTTTGGCAACTGAGCCACCATCTGTTGCCAATTTTCTGTATTCTTTTTTTAATTTTTTCTTCTTCTTGTCCCCAACACCACACCACTACATAGTCATATAGTCTAGTTGGGGGTCCTTCTAGGTCCTCTATGTGGGATGCTGTGTCAGCATGGCTTGATGAGTGGTGCCATATCTGCACCGAGGATCCGAACCAGCAAAATCCTGGGCTGCTGGAGCAGAGTGTGCAAACTTAACGACTGGGCCATGGAGCTGGCCCCTGACCCCTCGTTGTTTTGATTTGCATTTCCCTAAAGACTACTGTCTAATGACTAGTAATTCCCTGGTGAAATTTCATGTACTTATTGATCATTTGTATATCTTCTATGGAAAAATGTCTTTTGAAGTTCTTTGCCCATTTTTAAATTTTTTTTTTTTTAGCTGAGGAAGATTCGTCCTGTGCTAACATCTGTTGCCAGTCTTCCTCTATTTTCTATGTGAGCCACCACCACAGCATGGCTACTGATAGACAAATGTGTAGGACTGTGCCTAGGAACTGAACCTGGGCTGCCAAAGTGGAGTGCGCTGAACTTAACCACTAGGCCACTGGGGCTGGCCCAAGTTGTTTGTTTTTTAATTGTTGAATTTTAGGAGTTCTTTGTTTATCCTGGATATTAAATCCTTATCAGATATATGATTTGCAAATATTTTCTCCTATTCTGTAGGTGTCATCTTGATAATCTTTGATGCACAGAAGTTTTTAATTTTGAAGTTCAGTTTATCTATGTTTTCTTTGGTTGTGCTTTTGGTGTCATATCTAAGAATCCATTTCTAAATCCAAGGTCATGAAGATTTACCGCTATATTATCTGCTAAAGAGACTTATGGTTTTTGCTCTTACATTTAGATTTTTAATCCATTTTGAGTTAATTTTTGCAAATGGTTTGAGGTAGGGTTTCTTGGATAGTTTTAAGCAAGGGAGTGCACAGTCTGGTATGCCGCTTTGGCAGTCTTTAATGTTGTAAATGAACACTGTTGTAAGTGTATGTTGGCTAGAAAGTTCCATATAACCAGGTCAGTTAGATATAAACCTAAATGTGCTAAGTGAATACTTGCTGAAAAGGTTGACCTTTACTTTTATTTTTACTCCTATAGTAGCATTTCTACTATCTGAATTTTGTTAGTGTTTATTTGGAAGAATGACACATAAATACTACATAATCAGCAATCTGTCTGTACTATGGGATAATTTTCTTTTTTTTTCCCCCAGATACAATTTCCCAGAATTCTTCTTTGTCTTATTGTCATGATGTAAGAGTTACTCATCATTCCCAGAATCCTTCTCCAGGAAGCAGCAGCCCCCGGCCTTCTGTGGTTGGGCGCACAGGCCAGCGACCCAGAGGAGACGGCCAGGATTGGGATGCACTGTCTTCCAGGTGACTGTAGACAAGCCAGGTTAATGTGTGTGTCTCAATTTCAGAGGGCAATCATCATTTTCCTCTGACTTCTCTTTTAAAACATTACCACATGTGTTGACCACCTGTTAAACCAGTAGTTTTCGTACTTTTTTAGACCATGACCCACAGTAGGAAATAAGTCCTACATTGTAGTTCGGTGTTCAGTACACAGACCTACACTGCATGTGTGTGCATGTGTGCCTGTGTGTCCACCAAAACAAAGTGTTCACAAAATAGTACTCAGATTCCATGTGCTACACAGTGAACTATATTTTCTGTTTCTATTGCACTGAAAGAAGAGTGATAATTCTCACTCACTAAATTTTTTTTGCCAGCCACAAATGGAATGTGATCTAGTTTAAAAGCATAGGTTTAAATGATAGATACATTTGATAATATTTAAAACCCGTTTTTGTAAGTCTAAGCATGATTTAAATACATCAGTGTTTTAAAAGGAATAATTGGAGAATCTGTAAAACAGACTCCTTCAGGGTGCATGGTTTATGGACTCCTACTTATTTGTGTAAACACAGACTTTTATTGTGAACTTTCTTAAAGGGATTGGCATGGTGTTTGTATTTTACCTCATCCTTAGGCTACAAGCATCTAAAAATGTATTAGCCTCTTGTTTAGTGTCATTCTGATAAATGCTCAGTAAGGCCAACCCTTGTCTGCTGGCTGATTATTGTCTCATGGCGCTGCTGCTGCTACCAGCTAGGGCTGCCTGTACTGGCTGTGGGCTTGGTGTTAGGCCAAGTGCCGTACGCACTTGGTCTCCTTTAGTTGTCCTCCTAACAGTCCTTTAATAGGATTGGTGTTGTCATTGCTATCATCATTTTACAGAAAACCCTGAGGTTCTGAGAGGCTGGAGCCTAAGCCCAGTTTATAGAGTTGGTCCAGAGCAGGGCGGGGTTGGACAGTATGATGTGAGAGCCTGTGTTCCTAGTCCTTGCCTGGTAACTGGTGGGGAGCAGGCCTGGTTTTTCTCTTTACTCTTAGAAAGCCTTTGTCCCTCCTTCACTAAGCTATATCCATAGGGTGTGCTCTGTGCTTGTGAATTTTCACTCCTGAGTGAGCATCTTCCTCATGGGGCCTTTCAGAGTTTGAGAGAAGTACAGCTGATTTCCATATTTTGGGATACTTTGTATGGTGAAATTGAAGAAATGACAAAACATCTATTAAATTTTGGGTGTTTTACATGTTTCAATAGTGTTAGTGTGTCTCTGTGATTCAGCTTCAATTGTGGACAATACCAAAAGTCAAAATTTTGAGATTCTTTGTAAATGTGAGTTTCAAGCCTTTCTCTAGCACTGTTACCCCACCACTTTACATCCAAGGTAAGAATGTTTTTATGGAGGAAGTCAAGAAAGATGAGATGTTCCATTTTTTGGTGTATTCAATATCATTCTGTGATGTTGAATGTGCTAATTAAAGTAATCCATTTCTCATGTTTTTCTGGCATTCTTCGGTTGCTAACATTGGCTTACTCAGAACATTTGGTGAAAATCACAGAAAACTCAGGAAACTATGTGAATTATTTAGTTTTGCCTTTATAAGTTGATTACCGAACAACTTTGCTATGAATCTGGTTACTTTCCTTTAGAAATGAATGGTTTCAGTGCTAATGTTGATTGCTACTATAGGAATGTTGACAGATTTCAAGAACATCAGTTTGAAAAGCAAAATATAAATGCATTTTTGGTTTCATTTACAGTTTTGAGCCGTCTATGGAATTTAATCTCATAAATTTGTCAAGGTTTCTACAAACCTGACCAGAACTGTTGCATGAAGCAATATAGTTGTGTCCAGTGTGAGGTTTCTAGTTTGCAAGGCAGCAGAAGTGCAGTCAATCTCTTGTGAGCTGTTTCCATATTCAAGGGTTGCCACTTGTTTATTTTGCAGTGGGAGCAGCGGTCGTGCTCCTGTGAACTCCGTGCCCTCGCCTTTGGAGATGGCGCACATAGATCTGTCGGAGCTGGAGACCGAGGACGCGCTGGAGCTGCAGTTCCAGCAGCTCAGTCTTGCCCAGTTCTGTGTCTCTGTCCTGGAATCAGCGGTTCCTCTCCTAAGAACGGGTTAGTTGTTTCTGAAATCCTAGTTCTTTTTATATAATTGTGTTTGTTTTGTCGGTTTTCTAGGACTCTTATTTTTCTTGTTTTCACCTTCTGTCTATATTTGGACCTTTAGAATCAGTACTTATCTTTTGGGATACAAATTCCTAAGAACTTACTAAGGTCTTTATTATCTCTTAATTAAACATGGATGCCACGGAGCACTGCAGACAGCACATCCCCTTTCGTTTATGGCTTCTTATTGCACAGGCTTGCACTTCTAAAATGCTGTTTTAAATGTAAGCACTGGAAAACCAGTGCAGCTGGAGTAAGTTAGAGAAGGTGGAGCAGCATGATAGACGATAAAAAGATGTTTGGCCTTTGCTCTTTAGAAGCTTTCTGAGTTGCTCTCAGTTTCATTCTCCCACTCAGTTCTTACTTAAGCTATGACACATGTTAAAGACAAAAACAAACCCCAAACTAGATTCTTACCTTTGCAGGAGTTTCTTTTTCCTAAAAACAAAAAAACCCAAAAAACAACTCATTCTTGAGTTACATTTTCTCTCAAGTGTGCTAGGTAGATTTGCAAAGATATACTGAAATATACAGTGGAATGTAGTTGTGATTTCAGTAAAGAGTGATAAGAACTGTGGCAATATGGCTGATGCCCAACAGTCTAGTCGTCAAACCACAGTCACTGTGTATTGAGTTCCTGCTGTGCTTGGCTGTCCGACTTGGTTTTGTGTGCATGATTTCATGCGCTCCTCACACCAACCCATCTTGTCCTTCCGTCAGTGGTAGTTACTCCTTGTATCTCCGTTTTACAAATGAGGAAACAGAGTTAGAGTGGTTTAGAAACTTATCCAAAGTCAAACAGCTAAGAACAGAGACCTGAAGCAAGGTTCTTCTGAAGCTAAGGTCCATGCTCTGAAGTACTTAGCATAGTGCAGTGTAAAGAAAGATCTGGAGAGAACAATGATTTTTATTCTCTAAATCTACACATCTTTAGTAGTTGATAAACTTGTTAAGATATAAATACAGGATAAATGAGTTTTACCTTTTTTTGGTGTATATTGGCTGAATAAAAAATATATCCCATGCTAATGATTCTTTAAGTCCGGTGGCTATTTTTTGCCTGTTTGGAGGTGATGAGGAGGAAAGCAGAAGGTAGGTATATATTTGGGAAGCATTACAAATTTTTTTATTCAAAAAAAAAGTTTTTTTTATCCTGAGGAAATCTGTATGTCCTGACTTCTTGTTGACTGAATAAGTCTGCTTCTAGGCCTTAGGGGTACATATTAATTCACGTACTAATAATGTGAAATGAAGGAAGATCTGACCTTTGGCATCGTAAAGTATTTATGCTTGTCTCAGCATGGTATACTGAGAGGAACAGTTTTAGATTTAATGATTTTGCATTTAACCTTTCTTAATTTGCTGTAAAAAGTCAGATTGATCATTATAAAGCTGTATCTTGGTACATAAAATTTTCTAAATGTTCTGTTGCCCTTTTGTGGTATATTATTGCATAATTTGTAATTGTTCAATATCATAAGAGATTTCTAACAGAACTTACTGCTGCTGTTCTAATGAAAGAATTAATCTAGACACTTAGGATCTGGTAGTTTGTTTTACTTTTATTCATTAGAAACTTACCTTTGGTATATGAGACAGGAGAGTCTTGACTGGATGTTAACCTCACTTAGAACTGTGAGTAGCAGAATTCCTTTGTGATTCTCTCTCTGTGGAGGAAGAAGATTGCTCTGCTGGGTGTGACTCTGACAGCACAGTTTCTTTAGAATATTTTTTAGATTTAAGATGAGTGTAGGCTTGAGGACCTATTTCGGATGGAAGTCCTCAAAGTTTCTTTAGCAAATGGCAGCACGAACATTTATTCCTTTAGTTATTCCAGTGCAAGCATAGTTTCCCAGGCAGTTCCTGTGTGGGAAAATACTGATTTATGATGAGGCTGAAAGCCTTCTAGTACTAAATGGGAAATTATGAGAATGCATTTTCTAACCCTCTCTGGTGCTGTGTCACCTCTTACGTATAACATGGACAGTATTTGAATTTGAAAATTATTTTGATCTAGTGCACAGTGCTTAAGTCAGATTTTTGCTATTCTCTTCTTGAGTGTCTTTCCCGCTTATGAACATGTTTCATTTGTTGTAAGTAGTATTATGATCTGAGCAGAAGTCTTCAGTGGTGGCTGTGGATTGTGACTTCCCTGTTCATCTCTTTCAACAGTTTTAAAAAATTCAAAAAAATGAAAAGAGAAACTAGGGATTTGGGGGCAGACTAACTGTAGGATTGAGTAGTATTGTATTCAGCCATTTATTTGAAAGTGAACTTTTTTCCTTCTCTCTCCTGTTTGTATTCCTAGGAAGTAGACAGATGGTAATAAGAGTTCTGGAATTGCTTGCAGAGGATATGATACTCGTTGGTGAAGCAATTTCCGCAGATATCTGGGATGACAACAGCCTTTTTGCTATAGACATGGTGAGAATCAATGTTTTCCTTGGGATATGGGTAATATATTAGTATTTTACTTTATTTTGGTCCTTTTAAGCTGGCTTCATTGTCTCATTAGTCTTTGGAAGTTTTCTTTCTTGTAGCTGTAGTATGTCCCAGGTTTATTTTGTGCATAGTCTGAAACAGGCCATTTCTCAGTCACTTGAAAGAATTCTTGTCTCTTACCATTTCACTATATAGATAGATTTGTTTCAATTTGTTTTCACTTTTGGGAATTGCTTTCTCTTCATGAAAATGTAACTCAGAGATGTCTCCCTGCTATCCTGTTCTCTGGTTTATTTTTTCCATTTTTATTTTAGTTTTGGCATAGGAAAGCAAATAAGTATGTAGATTCTTATTCCCCCTCCCACATCTTACAAAAAAGGTGGTATGTCATATACAGTTTTACACCTTGTTTTTACAACTTAAAAGTATATCCTGTATGTGTGAAATAATAGGTATGGAGCTTAGTCCATGTCCATACATGGAGATCTTCATTGTTCTTTTTTATAAGCTACAAGTGCTTCCTTGTGTGTTTATTCACCCAGTCTCCTGTTCATGGACAGAATAGCTAATATAAATTATGTGAAATGAGTAATGTGCATATGTCATTTCATACTTGTACAAGTGTGTCTCTAGGGTAGATTTCTTTAAGTGAGATTCCTGTCTCAAAAAGTAAATGTATTTTTAATTGTATATATTGTCGCATTCTCCTATATAGCTATACCATTTCATTCACTCACTAGCAATTTATTAAGATACGTTTTCTCTTATAGACTCAGCAGTAGGGTTTGTAGTCAAACCTCAGACTTTTGCCATTCTGATAAAGGAGATGTGGTATGTTAGTGTAGTGTTAATTTGCACTTCTCTATGAGTAAAGTGGAATATCTTTTTGTGACTTTAAAGGATGTTTTCATTTCTTTTTCTGTAAACCATCCAGGCCTTTATCTATTTTTCTCTTGGGTTGTTGGTCTTTTGTTCTTTTTCTTGATTTCTGAGCACTCTTTAGCTGTTAAGGACATTGGCCTTTTGAAACAAGTTGCAATTTTTTTCCCCCAGTTAGGTTTTTTTTGACTCTCTTCATCATGCTTTTTGCCATGCAGAAGCTTTTATTCATTTTTTTATTTTTGTGTAGCTGGATTTATCAGTTTCTTTTTTAAAAATTGGTTCTGAGTTTTGAATCACAGTCAGAAAGATTCTTTCCACACCTTGGGAAAAATTTACTGTCTTTCCATTTCTTGAAGTCTACATTTTTGTCTTGCAGGAGTATTTTCCTCATATAGATTTTGTACATTTTTTGTTGTTTATTCATATAAATGTGTGTGAATATATATATGTGTGTGTTTAACAGCTTTATTGAAGTATAATTGACATAAAATAAGCTGTACATGTTTTTAGAAGTTTTTTGATAGATTTTAACATGAATACACTCATGATATAGATTAGTTTGCATTTTCTATAATTTTATATGAATGAACTCATTGTTCTTATGCTTTTTTGTCTCATTTCTTTCTTTCAGTGTTCTGTGTTATTTGTGTTTCAGTAGGGCAGATAATTTTGGAAAATGTTGTGTTATATTTTCTTTTTTTTGGAATAAGTGTTTTGATAAGTAATAAACACATGTACAGGAACCTCAGGAATGTTAAATTACAGCGTAATATTTAAGAGATCTGTGAACTACCAGGGTATGTATCCATGTAAACTGAAGCCATATGCATCCCTTTCTACATTTCAGTAATCATAAATCGTGTCATTTTTATATCTTTTATTTGAAATTATGTGATAAGCTTCCTTTCCTTGGAGAACTGGTGTTCTATGTTTTTTGTTTATGTCAATTGGCAACTTATGTCTTTTCTTTCTTCTTTTTTTTTCTTTTGCTTGGCTTGTCAGAGAAGTGGAAGTAAAATCAATTAGTTGTAAAAATATGTATTGACTCTCATAGTTAACATTTTTTTTCTCTTTATGTTATTTTGACCTTGGTCTGTCTGTGTTTTATTAAACTTTGTTATAGGCTGCCTGAAATCCTTGTGAATAGAGGTTAGAACAGAAAAAATAAATAGAATACAGATGTTTATTTAATGCCAATGCCCATGTGTGAAAAACTCAGACTTTTTTAATAACACAAATCTCTTGAAAAGAGAAGCAAATATTTTATGATAGGTATAATATGTTGTTTCAAGTCCTTCAATTTCTTTATAAAATAGGGATAATAGTTCTTAATCTTAGTTTTCTTTAGTCCTTAAGGTTATCACACTATTTTGTAGTACTTTTAGATGATTTTCACATATTGAAGGTTTTCAACAGTGAGTTTTTCCTTAGAAGTGTGAAGAATGTTTTATCGGTTGCTTCTTAAATTAACTTAAATTTTCTTGGCCGGAACATTTATCTGTAAAAGTTTAGTCATTCGCTTTAACTTTTGGCTGCTGATCTTTTATGATTCAATGAATTATTTTTACTTTAAAGGTTAAATCTGTTGTCCAAGTGCCAAGTGGTATGTTAGAAATGTTGAATAAAACAGTACTGCTTGAAGAATCAAGCAAGTATTTGATTTACTTGTTTAAAAGAATAAATGTCTCCCAGGAAAAATCTCATTCCTTCGGCTATACATTCATAGAAGCAAACAATTAAGTAGAATTTCTTAATGTCCCTACTTTTGCCAAGTTTAAAAAGAAAGCTAGAAGGAGTATTTTTGTTGAGTCATTAAAGGAACAAAATAATAAATGTGTTGTTACCAATTCAAAAATTAAATACCTAAGGATGTGTAATCAAATCTCTAGATCTTTCCAAATTGTGCTAATAGGCGTCGCGTCTGGGACTAGCTAACTCGGTTTGTGTCAGCATGGTCAAAGGAATTTTCCCCCCTAAAATGGAATATTTTTATTTCACTTGAAGTAAATAAAAGAAAAACGTTTTCACTGAAATTATTATATTTTGTTAAAATAAAAAATGTATTGATAAGCACTTGTAAAACTTAGGTTGACCTAAAAATTATGTCATCCCTTTTTGGCTTCTCTGTGAAGTCAGGTCTCTTTTTTCCTAATTCACATGGTAAGTGAGTTCAAGGAGAAGGATCTTCCCCTCATGGCAGATAACCGCAGTGCTGGGGCTGTCTTCTGTTCGTTTTTTTGTGTTTCTTCTCTCTGTTGCTCCTGTCATGGCAATGTCACGAGAAGCAGTCTTTTCTCCTTCTTTATGACTCCTTCCCTCTAAATTCTTGTCTTGGCTGCTGTGAGCTGGTAACTTAGATATCCGGCATGTTGGAAGATTGGAGTTCAAGTGGGGCTGCGAGGACTGTGAGGGTACCTAGGGAGATGAACTTTGTATCCAGCAAGGGCTCAATAAGGGTAATTGAACCAGATTGTGAATTTATAATTGGGTGAGTGGGATCTCTCAGTAGCATATGACTTCCCTTCTGTTGCCACCAGTCCAGAGACAGTTATTTTAGTTCACCAAACATTCTTTGATTACCTATTATATGCTAGGCACTGTGGTATGAGATGAATAAGTGGCAGTTTTTCACTCTTGTGGGTGATAGATGCTTTTATTGTGACACTGGTGAAACAGGGAAGCAGGAAGGAGGAGTAGTTAAAGATAGTTTAAATATAGCCCTTACTCTGTGATAGAGTCTAATAAGCACTATGTGTGTGTAAGGTCATTTAATCATCCCCACCTGAGAAGACAGATAACCCATTTTACAAATGAGGAAGTGGGGGCACAGTTTCTTTTCCTAGGTCACCTAAGATTCTATGTTTTTGACCATGTTTATTGCCAAGGGTGCCTTGAAAAAAGCCCAACCTTGGACCTCAGGGAGGGCTTTTTGTAAATCATGACTGAATCGAATCTTAAATTATGCTTGTGATTTGGCTAAGCAAACAAAGGGAGAGTTTTTTATCTGGCTGAGGGCAAGAGAATGACAAGAAGTAGAGTGCTGGGTGGTGGTGAACGGTAGGGCCGTGGGGGAACGCCAGCAAGTAGAGCCTGAAACGTGAGGTGGAAGTGGTGGGAGCGAGGCTGCGGGTTCCGCACGGCTCTGCTTGGAGAGGGCTCTCTGCTGCATGCAGCGGAGCGGTTTGGCGTCGTTCTGAAGCGGGATGAACCAGCTCTTCCCCAGAGAAGAGCCTGGGGAGAGCTGCACGTGGAACACTTGGCTGCCGTGGGCAAGGGGGTGAGGGTGTGGGACTGGAAGCATATGGAGGAGAGCTGTCCCAGTCGCTTGTGTCAGATGCTTTACAGACTCCACAACCTGTTTATCATGAGCAGACAGCGGAGAAATAGTTTGTACTATAAATTCTGTTTCGTTGGGAATATTTAGAATATTTTGCTAATCTGATATTTTAATTCTGTACCTTCTTTGTTAAAGCTATGAATATCCTCTGAAAACTAGCCCTTGTTCCCCGCATCAACTGCTTCACAGCCATTTAAACATTTTTAGCCCGATGAAGAAGTACTGTGTGAAAGAATTACCTGTCAATATAAGACTGTCATTCTGTTTCTAATTTTTTTTCTCTAGACCGTGTTATTAATATAACAGCTATTGAGTTTTTCTGTTTAATTTTGTAAGCGTTGCCTTTGGTTTAAATTTTTATTAATTTTTAGTTTTATTTCCGTGGGATCTGAGAATATAGCCTTAAATATATATTGGAGTTTTCTTTGGTTAGGTAAATGGTTAGTTTCTGTCAGTATTCCATGGAAACTTGAGGAGTTGTATTCTTTGAAACGGTCAAAGTTTATATGTGTTTATTTTGTTAAGTTCAAAAAGACTGCGTTAACCCTGTAAATCCGTCTGCATTTCAGTAACAGGTTTTGCTTGATGTTGGATGTTATTCAGATCACGAAGACTCATTTCTATTGTCTGTACTCTGAATTATGCGTTTCATCAGTAGAAAATTACCCCCTTTATCCAATTTTTTTGCCCTGAATTCATTTATTCATAGATTTTTTATTCATATTTCACTACACATTTAATTTTTAACTTTTTATGCATAAAGATGTCTTTCTTATATGTGTAAATTACTAATTTTTTTTTTTACTTCAATGTGAAATCATATTTCACTCAGGGAAATTGAAACTTTGTAGTACAGATATGCTTGGTCTTCTCTCAAAAGTTCTTGCTATCTCTTTTATTTCCTTTTTTGTTTTTGCTATATAGATTGTTTTGTCTTCCTTTTCCTTGTGCAATGATTTGGAAAGTGTCATAGTTTTAATTTTATATGTGTTTATTTTAAAATTTAAATTTATCAAATGATCCATGTAAGTAACAAAACCCAATTTACTCCTGTATGTAACTTTTTTAATTGTAGTAAAGTATACATAACATAAGCACTAACTCCCCATGCCCATTCTGCCCTAGCCCTTGGTTGCGACTGTTCTACTTCCCTTCTTTATGAGTTTGACTATTCTAGGTACCTCACGTAAGTGGAATCATGCAATATTTGTCTTTTTGTTTCTAACTTATTTTACTTAGCATAGTGTTTTCAAGGCTCATCCATGTTGTAGCATGCATCAGAATTTCGTTCCTTTTTAAGGCTGAATAATATTTCATTGCATTTATATACCACCTACCACATTTTGTTTATCCATTCGTCTGTTGATAGACAAGTTTCCGTCTTTGGCTGTTGGGATAATCTGTGAACGCTGATGTGCGCATCTGTGTGTGAGTCTCTGCTTTCGATTCTTTTGGGTATATACCCAGAAGTGAAATTGTTGGATCGTGCGGTATTTCTACGTTTAATTTTTTGAGGAACTGCCGTACTGTTTCCACAGCGACTGCGCCATGTTACAGTCCCAGCAGCAGTGCACAGAGGTTCCGTTTTCTCCACAGCCTCACTAGTTATTTTCTATTATTTTTGATGATAGCCATCCTCATCGAGGTGAAGTGGTATCTCATTGTGGCTTTGATCCTTTACGTAATTTTTATAGGCTTGATACCTTTTAGTTTTGTTTCTGGTCTATCCATCCTTGAATAAAGTAACTTTTGACATACGTTCGATTTCTGTCCTTGGTGTACGGGTTGTTCCCCGTTTGTGTTTCCGTGTGTTTTCAGTGGGAAGGTGAGGGAGAGCCCAGTGCTGTCTTTGTTCTCCTGTCTCACCGATGCTGTTTCACCAGCTAGTTTACGGGCCCGTCAGCATATCTAGGATATATATTTTGGTCTATATTGTTATGATTTGCAAGTTAGTCTACTACATTTTAGCTTTCTCTTCGTATTTTATGTATGCCTTTCAATCTGAAAGATATAGCTTCTATTTAAGTAGTAAATCATTTGGAAATTTATGATGGCAGAACATTTCCCCTTGAAACAACCTTGTTACCTAAAGATGCGGTTTATACATTTTGATATTCAATTATTCTTCTTTTTTTGCTGAGGAAGATTTGCCCTGAGTTAACATCTGTTGCCCATCTTCCTCTTCTTGTATGTGAGCTGCTGCCATAGTCTGGCCACTGACAGATGAGCAGTGTAGGTCCACGCCTGGGAACTGAACCTGGGCCACTGAAGTGGAGTGTGCCAAACTTAACCACTAGGCCACTGGGTTGGGCCCATGATATTCAATTATTATTATTACTATTATTTTTTGGTGAGGAAGATTGGCCCTGAGCTAACATCCATTGCCAGTTGCTTGAGGAAGATAGTACCTGAGCTAACATCTGTGTCAATCTTTCTCTATTTTTGTGTTTGGGACACTACCACAGCATGGGTTAATGAGCGGTATGTAGGTCCGAACCTGGGATCTGAAGTCAAGAACCCCAGGCTGCTGATGCGGAGTGTGCAAATTTAACCACTAAGCCCCCAGGCCGGCCCCTCAATTAGTTTTTGACTTTCCCTGTTTCATTTCTTTAGTAACTTTGGGATCAGTTTGAGGGCAGGGATCATGTCTCTTGCATGAATGCATTGTTTTCCCATTATACTTGCTGCTGTGTTAAGCATACAGTAAGTCTGATAAATATTTGGTGAGAGATTTACATGCAAATGTTAAAAGTTGGAACAAGTAAGCACTAGAAACTAGAGGAATTTATGGTTCATTAAGCTTTTGTATTTTGTTATTTTTACTTATTAGTTAGAATTCATACTAAAAAATTATTTTTAAAATTTAGGTGTTATCATTGTTTTGTACTTTTTAAAGTTATCTTCGTAATATTGGTTGTTCTTATAGAGAGGAATAAATTTTTGTTTTGGTTTGTTTTAGTTATTTTATAATAATATTTTAAATTGTTCTCTATGAGATATGTATACTGGCCTCTAGAATTGGCTGTTTTCCTCTGTTTTGTGTTTAAATGTTTGCAGAAAGAGAAACTGCTCATGGTGTTGGGGTCCCTTGGAGACACCATGTGTTACCACAAAAGCAGCATCAGTTTGGAACAACCAGAGGTGGTGCTGGTGCACCACAGGATGGCGTTCGTCAGCATTGCACTGTTCGCAGTTCGACTGCTCCAGACGCTTCTCCCTGTTGAAAAGGTAAGGCAGGCAGTGTTGCTTACTGATAGTTTGCTGAATATTACCAGTAAGTGCTCTCCTGTCATTTCCTTCTGATCATTTCACAGTGACCAAAGATTATACTGGAAATGTAGATAGTGAGAAATGGCTAACAGTTTTGAACAATTTTGACAAATCATTTGATAAAAAAACATGAGTTCTGTAAAGGATTTTTTTTTAACGTAACTTTTTGAAATTGTAGTGTAACATGTGTTTAGAAAAGTACACAGTTCAGTGCATTTTTACCAAGTGACTGTATCTGTGTCGAAAGCGTGGCGCCCCCCAAAACATGGAGCATGCAGCATTTCAGAGGCCCCTCCTGTCTCTCACCTCTCCTTCCTCCCCCAAGCCTAACGCCCTTCTGACTGCTGTCACTACAGACGAGTTTGTGTTTTTGAACATTATATAAATGGAGTTATAAAGTTTGTATTCGTTCAGAATTTTCTTTTTTAGATTCATTACTATTGCTTGTAGCAGTTGTTTAATTTTTATTGCGAGATACTCTTCCATTATATGACTGTGTGTTAAAGGTGATTTTAATAGGCTTACATATTTCTTTTAAATTATCTTACTGACTGTATTTTTAAATGGAGGTTATATCTCTCAATTTGAAAGCTGGTGGTAAAAATCTCTCAAATGACTCATGTAAGTGTTTTGTAATGTACTTATTGGAGAAAGAAAGGTGTGGCACGCCTACAGAAGGTACTGAAGAGACTGCTAAACTGAACCCCTCTCTCCTGTGCCGCTGGGGCTGTGTCGTAGCCGTTTGCCTCTTGGTTCCCCAGCAATCTGCAGATCACAGAGTCAAAGCTCCATTTTTCAATAACACTTACGTATGCAATATATTATCAGGCCTTCTGGGAAAACAAGTGTAAAACATTAAATTTTAAATATAGTATTTTGCCTTAGAGAAAATAACATCACTTCTATTAATTGTAATTTTTAACTTTTATTCATTAGTCATTATGTTTCTGAGGAAATTTTCTGTTTTGAAGAGTGGTAATTTTCCAAGGCATAAGCATTGTAAATGGAAGAATTCTAGTCATTTAAGACTGGAGTTGCATTTAAAATATGGGTGTCTCACTTTATATAATAATATTATATAACTGAAAAATTAGTAGTGCTACAATAACTTAAGTATTACGTACGATCAATCTATAGGTTGAAGTATGATGGAAAACTTATCAGTTGTATCATATAGTTTATTGCTTTTTTGATTATAGATTATTTTTTATCTGTGTGCTTATTTGGGCAGGAACCAATTAAAATAGAAATAGATTTATTTTATTTTGACTTACTTTAGTATTAGAATAATGTAGAGCCAATTCTCCATGGTTTTTTTTTGGGAAGTAGTTATTTTTTTGTTTATTTGTTTTTGTTCTTGAAGGCAAATCAGTATCTGTAATATTTGGTAGCTCTTTTAAATATATAATTTGGAACTTCATTAGACCAGTATAAGATTATTGAGGAGATTGTCATTTAGGTATTGGTTTATAGATGGTTGTTATCGCTTTGATTGATTAACTAAGAACTTTGAAATGGGATCTGAACAAAAATTCTCTTCCTTTGGTGTTAAATTCTCCTTCAGTTTATGTAAATACAAGCTTGTGCCACCCTCTCCCTGTTGCTAGCCCACCAAAAATTAAAGTGGAATTGGGAGCCTGAAACTTCCTACCTGGAAAGTGGGTTTTAAATATTTGAGTTGCCACTTACCAAGTATGAAATTTGGAAGTTGAAAAATGATAATATGTATCTATGTAGAGATTTCCTGAATTTGAAAGTTTTGACAAAATGACTTTGAGGGCCTTTTTTGAAATTGATAATTGTTGATTTTAAATGATTTTTGGAGAATATCCATGTACAGGTTAAAATGATGCATTGGTAATCTCATGAAAAATGTTTTGGTTGGATAAATCAAATTGGTAAAACAAATGAAGGTAATTTTATTTGGGGAAACATCTGGGAAATGAGAGCCATAAGTACCGGCCCTGTGCGGGGAGCAGGATCCCAGAGCATCCTGGGAATTGCTGTGACCCTTTCGCAGCCTGCCAAGCAGACTGAGGGTAGGGAAGGATTATACCAGAAGACTTTGACTTTTTCAGTGAAGTATATGAAATCTAATAATTTGGTGAAGCTGATAGATTCAGGGCAGTGCTTCTCAAAGTGTAATGTGCAAACAGGTCACCTAGAGATCTTGTTACTCAGGTCTTGCGTATTCTGATCCATTAGTTCTGGGGTAGGGCCTGAGAGTCTGCATTTCTGGCAAGCTCTCAGATAATGCGGTGGCTGCTCTGCGTGGCAAGGTTTAGAGAAAACAGTATTATATCACTTTCCCCCACAATATGCGTGAGACGATGTCGTTGACTCTTTTTTTATCTAATAGTGATAATGGACTTGCACTGAAATATCTTTACTTTTAGTCCCAAGTGACATGTGGTAATGCTTATATATGTTGGGCAGCTGCCTTGGGTCTGGGGTGTAAACTGATCGGTCCATTGGGCCATGCAAGGATTGGATTTATGACCTTAGCAGGGTGCTCTGAGTTGCCAAGATAACAGAGTTTCAGATATAGGTATGCAGAGTGAAAATGTCGAAATTCCTTAGTGATGGGGTGGAAGGAGGAAAGAAAGGAAATTAATATTTATTGAGTGTGATATGCCAGACACTCTGCTCAGTGCATGTTTAATTCTCGTATCGGCTACTCTTATTTTTCTGACTAGAGTCGGAGAAAGCTCTTTTAAACTAGAACACACTGCCTTTGGAGTTAGGTCCACTAGGATTTACTCTCTTAGCACAGTGCTCGACTCACTAAGTCTCCTCTGCTAATTCCTCTTTATCTTCCTAACCTCTTAAAAGGGTGGAACCCCAGGACTGACCATGGCCTCATGAAATATCATCCCATTTTGTGGTCTTTAAATGCCATCTAATTGCTGACAGCTCCTACATTTTTATTTCAAAACCATATGTGTCACCTGAATCCAAATTCGTATATATCCAGTATCCTTTTTGACATCTTCACTTGACAGTTCATGTTCCATATCTCCAACTTAGCATGTCCCAAACCTAATTCTTTACTTCCCCTCAGAAGCGTGTTCTTCCTATAGTCTTCTCTATCTCAGTAAATGGCACCTTCAATCTTCTAGCTGATAGCTGATAAAGCAAAAACCTTAGACTTATCCTTGGTTCCTGTCTTTCATACACACTCAGATCCAATCCCTGAGCAAAATCTGTCATTTCTCCCTTGGACATCTATCCAGAATCTGAAGACTTCTCACCATTTCCACTACTACTCCCTGAGTTCAAGCCACCAGCCTGTCTTACCTAGATTATTGCAGTGACCTCCTCACTTGTCTCTTAGGTTCCACCATTGCACAAGTCCTAAGATGACCTGAAGCCTTACCTGATCTGGCCATCACTGCCCCCTGACTCCATCCTTCAGTGCTGGCTCCACTGGGCTCCTTACTCCCAAATATACTGTATCTCTGAGCCTTTGTACCTGCTGTTCCCTCTTCTATGATTACTTTTCCCTTAGATATCCACATGGCTCCTGGTCTCTACGTAAATGTCACCTCATCAGAGAGGCCTTCCTCTGCCCACTCTCCCTGTCACTTCTCTATTCCTCTCCATCTTCGCCATCCCATTTTAAAAATTTTCTTAGGACTCCAGCCACACCTGACATCTTATGAAGTGCATTGGTTTACTCTCTGCCTTCTCCACTGGAATGTGTGCTTCAGGAGGGCAGAGGTTCTGTTTTACTTCCTGCTGTGTTCCCAGGATCTGAAATGGTGCCTGGCATACAGTAGGGGCCCAGTAAGTATGTATTTGCTGAGCAAGCGAACAATAGGTGATCAGGTAACTTAGTTTCTCTCTCTCTCTCTTTTTTCCCACTAGGAGAGTTCTTCACAGAATAATGAAATTTCTCTTGACTTTCTAATAGCTGCTGTCTTAATAATCTGGGTTTTTTCATGCTTAATAACCCCAAAATTTGATTCCTGTAGTTTCTGATACTGATCTGGCAACTTTATTTGATTTAAAAGTATTATTTAGCTGATTTAGCTCTTAATCTTAGACTTTCAGACAATTAATGATTATCCTTAAAAATATCCATGAAATAAATCATGACCAAACCTACTTTAATAAACACAGCATTTCAGCCATACCAGTGAGCTCTGTCAAATGATTTTCTCTGAATGTTGAAGTTTTAATCCTTTTCATTTTCTTAATTGATGCATAGAATTCTGTCATGAAGCTTGAATCATTAAAAAAGAGCTGAAACAGTTCTTTCAGTTTTAAATCAATTGATTTAAATTTATAAAAAGTATAGTATTTCCTTTGTGCCTGTTGATTTTATACTGATTAAGGGTCAGTTTTCTGTAAGTGTTCTAGAACTATTTTAAATATTATGTTGACTGTTCCCTTTCCCCTCTAAAACACAACAAATAAAAAATCATTCTGTTCAAATCAGTCTATAGCCATACTTGATTCAGTGTTGTTCAATTCAGTGTGTAGTTGGTAAACCCTGGGTTATGTGGTCAGCTATGTCAGGGAAGTGTTCCTGTCCTCAGGAGATTATTGCATTATTCTGGAGATTGTGTGCACATGCGTGGAATACTTAGAGAAAAAGACCTCATGCCTTGAGTTCCGTAGCAGAGGATAAACAAGGCACAGGGCCTAGGGGAGAGTAATTCTGGGTGTTGGTGTGGGGAACAAGGAAGTATCCTGTATCCCACACTTTGGGAAAAAGTTGGAATTTGTACTTGAGATATTCTGGGCAGAGAAAAATTGCATTGAACAAAGACATAGAGATAAATGAAATGTTGGGGAATAGAACTTTCTTTGGAAAAGCATAGACTTTGTGATAGAGAATTACTAAAAAAGAAAATTAAACTACGTTAAGGCTATAGTGTACTATGTTTATCTAAAAAATGTTTTTTTAAAAAGAATTAAAATTTTTTTATTTTTAATTTATTAAGGCAAGCCACTTTTTACCGGAGCCTATGTCAGCAGCATTATTTCTAGTTTCTTTGGACATGCCTATTTCTTTGGAATATCCAAATATTCATGAAGCTGTTGTGGCCTATTTGGAACAGCTGAATTCTGAAAACTACAGTATTTATAAACGAACTGCAGAGGTTGTTTATTCAATTGAATGTACCTGTAACTTTCTGTCTGATGTTCGGAAGGAGGTAAAAATTTTTGTTAATATCTCTTCTAAATTCCTTTTATAAAATACTTAGAAAATTTACCCTGTGCTTTTCAAATTGATGGACATATAACAATTGAATTGTTAGAGGTGGAATAGATTATTATTGAGTGGGTCAGTTATCAGATTAAGGATATGATTTGTATAAAATTAAAATGAAGATTTTAGATTAATGAATGATGTATATTCATGAGACCAATGGTTTTTAGAAAAGCTGCGATTATTTTCAGTGTCTTCATATTTAGTAGTGAGTTCCTCTTTGAAGTGGCGTACTGTGTGGGAACAGTGACAATTGATATAAACAGAATTATAAGGGCCATTTTAATGCTTACTTGTAGGCACCTTTTTCCTTTAATATTTTGAAGACATATATTTACTCACACAAAGAGCCGAATTTTTTATTTTTATTTATTTATTTATTTTTTGATGAGGAAGATTGACCCTGAGCTAACATCTGTTGCCAGTCTTCCTCTTTTTTTTTTTCTTTGCTTGAGGAAGATTGTCCCTGAGCTAGCGTCTGTGCCAGTCTTCCTCTACTTTGTATGTGGGACCCTGCCACAGCATGGCTTGTTGAGTGGTGTGTAGGTCCACACTCAGGATGTGAACCCTGGGGCTGCTGAAGCAGAGTGCGTGAACTTAACCATTATGCCACCGGGTTGGCCCCCTGAGTTTTGACTAAATATAGTCATGAACTAGATTGTAAGGTAGTAGGATGACTTTAGGTACAATGTTATAGCAATAATTATGCATTGTTATTTATTCCTTTTAGAGATACTATTAGGATATTTTTAGTATGTTATCAGTGAAAGAGTTAATGAGTCTTAAAAGAGTGACTGCAATACTTTTTTACTGTCTAAGAATACCAAAATGAGTCCTGAAGATCTTGAAAAATTAGGGGCAAAATTCTTATTTCTTTTGGCCTCTACAGTGGAGTCTATCTGAACCTCATATTTCTAATTTTCCTTTATTTATCACTATTGTTTTTCTTTTTTTTTTTTTTTGCCACTTCTTAATGCCACTGGTTTCTTGTTTCCTCTATGATAAAATTTTGAATTGTCTTTAAGTTCAATTATTTCTGTGGCATTCTGCATGGCCCATTAACCACATGTGTATTGATTGTCCTCTGTGTTCTTGGAACCATCAGGATGTTAGAAGGGGGAGGTGGATCATAAAATGTGTTCGCTCTGCCTTGAGTTATAGGTGGTGGGGAGATAGGGCTACCAACAAGTAGTCAAAGAGCCAGACCACTCGACTGCAGCTTTAAGCCTACTCAGAGGTGAATAATAGAGTCCTTGCGGCCTTTAGCTAGGGATTTTTCCCACGTTTTCCTCCTAGGCTGACGTTTTTAATTTGCTTGTTGAGAAAGTGGACTTAAGCAAATGTGAACAATCTCAGGGTCTCTGAATGATCTAATTTCATGAAGCTGCTTAGTTAGCTGCTGAGAATTTTGTTGTATGTCAATGTGATATTTACTGTTCCATTTTGCTTTTTTTTAGGGAGAGAAGAATCTCTTAGAATTAGTGGAGCTGGCAGACCACGCCTTGCGTAGCTTTTCTTTTCATCAACATTTGCCCCTAATAAAGGAAATCATCTGCATTTGTTCAGAGATGTAATATTTTCTTTCTTAATGTGATTATATTGTTATCATAATATATTGTGTGTGTGTGTGTAAACTTAGAAGCAATGAAATAGAAACAGGTCTTAAATCTTGTTCCTCTTCTTATTTTTTTAGTTTAAATTGCTTTTATATGTGTTTGACCTTTAAACAGTATATGTATAGCTGCATTAGGACAGTTAACTGTTTTATTTACGAGTAAACTTTAAAAATGTCATGCCTATAATCAAAATGAATTATCCTTGGATTTTTATACATTTGTTTTGGTGTCCATCCAGACCAAGTATTCAAGCGTATTTATTTATTTATTTATCTTTAAAGTTTTAGTTAATAAATTGAGAGTTTTTTAAATGTAAGTTTCATTACTTCCTACCTTTTTCTTTTTTCTTTTTTTTTTGGAAGATTAGCCCTGAGTTAACATCTGCTGCCAATCCTCCTCTTTTTGCTGGGGAAGACTGGCCCTGAGCTAACTACTGTGTGCTTCTTCCTCTACTTTATATGTGGGACACTTACCATAGCATGATGTGCCAAGTGGTGCTGTGTCCGCACCCAGGATCTGAACCCTTGAACCCTGGGCTGCTGAAGCAGAACATGTGAACATAACTGCTGTGCCACCGGGCTGGCCCCTGGGTTTTATTATTTATTTACTTATTTTTCACCACTTTTTTGTTGTGGTGAGAACACTTAAGATCTATTCTCTTAACAATTATCAAGTATACAATATAGTTTTATTAACTATAGTCACCAAGCTTAGATCGCCAGAATTTATTCATCCTCCATAACTGAAATTGTATTCTTTGACCAACACCACTGCATTTCCTCTATCCCCTAGCCCCTGGAAACCATCATTCTACACTCTACTTCTATGAGTTTGACTTTTTTAGATTCCACACATAAGTGAAATCATGCAGTATTTTTCTTTCTGTGTCTGGCTTATGCCACTTAGCATAATGTCCTTCCAGCTTCATCTATGTTTTTACAAATGATAGCATTTCCTTCTTTTTTTAAGGCTGAATAATATTTCATTGTATATATACATCACATTTTCTTTATCCATTCATCCATCAGTGACACTTAGGTTGTTTCCATATGTTGGCTATTGTGAATAATGCTGGAATGAACATGGGAGTGCAGCTATCTCTTTGAGATGTTGATTTCATTTCCTTTGAATATATACCCAGAAGTGGAATTGCCAGATCATATGGTAATTCTATTTTTATTATTATTTTTTTTCATGAGGAAGATTGGCCCTGAGCTAACATCTATTGCTAAGAATCTTCCCCCTCTTTTGCTTGAGGAAGATTGTTGCTGAGCTAACATCTGTGCCAATCTTCCTCTATTTTGTATGTGGTACGCTGCCACAACATGGCTTGATGAACATTGTGTAGGTCTGCACCTGGGATCTGAACCCTCGAACCCTGGGCTGCTGAAGCAGAATGTGCAAACTTAACCACTATGCCACCGGGCCAGTCCCCTATTTTTAATTTTTTGAGGAAATGCCATACCGTTTTCCATAGTGGCTGTACCAATTCACATGCCAAATATATGTTTTTAAAGACATTCTGGTTTTCTTTTTACTCTTTAAGAGAGCCTGTTCTCTGCTTTGAAACAAATAAGTGCTTGGGTAATTACTAATATTGGGTTAGTTAAATAAGATCCTAGTTGGAGGAATTGGAGTGGGAAGAAACCCCTTCCATATGCTTTTCAATCTCTTGTTTAGTAACTTAGTTACCTTAGATGTCTTGGATGCTTTACCTTTTTGCCAGCTGGAAATCTGCACAGGCTAGTCCATTACTACAAGGAGAAAGTCAGAAGGTGTTTCTACGTATGTTGTCTCACCCATTGCTACAAGTGAAAGTTGGAACTTACCACTGCTGTCTGGAAATTATTAAGGTGGGTTTTTTGTTTTTTGATTTTTCAGGGAGAAGTAACAGTGGATTCTCTTATTATAACTCCAAAATTAAGTTACTTGACCTTTTGGGTGAGAGAGAAGAACTGTTACCTAAAAATTGGTGGTAATTGTTAGTCAATTCTAAGAAATTTGTACTATTCAGTTCCCTTGACTTAGTAAGTCTTAGCAATTGAATTGCTTTATTAAGAATTACATTTATGTTCTGTTATTTAATGATGGAAAAATTGTAAAGAAAAGTTTACTTCTACCAGGTATTCAAAAGTGATTTCTATGCTCAGGAAAAGTTTTAGGTTATTGTGGCTTAAATTTTATAGTTTCAGGTCTATTTTCTTAGTAATATTTTTCTTTTGGAACAAATATTTGTTTTCTTTGTTTTTAAATTATAAAATATTTCAGCATAGAATAGTACATAGAATATTAACTATTTTAATATTGAAAAGAACATTGTACATAGAACAGTGTTGAAAAATATATATGTTCCTATGTACTCTTGAAAATGTTCTCTTGTATTTAACACTTGTAAGTACTATCTAGATATAAGAAATATTTACATTTGCCTTTTTTACTTCTGATCCTTTTTTATTAGAAATAAAAATATTAGTTGTAACTGAAGCTTTTTTCCTTTCTCTTCCTCTTTCCTTCTTCCACCAAGATAACCACTCTTATTTAGTTGGTGTTTGTCCTTCCCAGCCATGTGTTTTATATTTTTACTATATATGCACATCTTTATAAATTGCATTTTTTATTGTTTTATCTGTTTAAAAAAGTATATAATTTCATACTGTACATATATTTTTGCTGCCTATTTCTTTCATTTAAAGTAGGATTTGAGATCTACCTTGGTCATTCATCTTAACTATTCTTTAGTTTGAATATGCTTCCTTTTATTTATTGATAAATATTTAGGTTCAGTCTACTTTTCACTGAAATAAGATTTTCAGTATATTCAGTGACAGTCTGTAACTGATGGTTTGTGTGTTTGAAAAAGTCGTGATTTGACCTTGTGCTTGAATGACAGTTCAGCTGGGTGTAGAATTATAGATGGACTGCTAGTTTTCCTTAGCACTTTACCAATGCTGTTCTATTCTTTTTAGTCTTCTATCTTGTTGACAAGTCTGCTATCAGTTAAATTATAATTTCTTCATTTTTCTTTTCCTCCAATAGCTGTTGAGATCTCTTCATTGTCTCTGATGTTCTGCAGTTTCATTACAATATGGCTTTGTGTACATTTGTTTGTCTATCTTGTTTAGCACTCTTCAATCTGAAGATTCGTGTCTGCCTCAATTTCTGGATCATTCTCAATTGTTATTTCTCTTATTCTTGCTATTTTCTCCAAGTGGCACTCCCATTAGATCTATGTTAGACCTTCTTATTTTGCTCTTTATGTCTTTTAAGCCCTCTTTCGTATTTTCCATATCTTTGTTTTGATTGGATGGAATTCCTCAGTGCTGTCATTCAGGACAGTTATGCTTTCCTCACCTGTGTCTAATTTGCTTTTTAAAAAATCTGGCAAAATATACGTATCATTAAATTTGCCATTTTAACCATTTTTAACTGTACAGTTCAGTGGCATTAAGTATGTTCACATTGTTGTGCGGCCTTCATTATCCACCTCCAGCACTTCTTCATCTTCCCAAATTGAATTCTGTACCCATTGAACAATAACTGTCTATTCCCTCTCCCTCCAGGTCCTGGCAATCACTATTCTACTTTCTATCTGAATTTGACTATTCTAGGTACCTCAAATAAGTGCAGTCGTATACTATTTGTCTTTTTGTGTCTGGTTTATTTCACTTAGCATTACATCTTCAGAGTTCATCCATGTTATAGCATATATCAGAATTGCATCCCTTTTTAAGGCTGAATAATATTCTATTGTGTGTCTATACCACATTTTGTTTATCCATTCATCTGTTGATGGACATGTGAGTTGTTTCCATCTTTTGTCTTTTGTGAACAATGCTTCTGTGAACGTGAGTATACAAATATCTGTTTGAGTTTCTGCTTTTTAATTCTTTTGAGTATATATTCAGGAAGTGGAGTTGCTGGATCATTTGGTAGCTCTATGTTTAATTTTTTGAGGAAGTGCCATACTGTTTTCCATAGTGGCTGCACCGTTTTACATTTATACCAGCAGTGCACAAGGGTTCCACTTTCTCTGCATGCTTGACAACAATCATTATTTTCTGTTTTTTTGATAATAGCCATCCTAATCTCATCATGATTGCTTGTAATTTATTCATCAATTTTAAATTTCAATTATTCCATTTTTCATTTCTAGACTTTCTCTTTACTTCTTTTTTAACTCATATATTCTTTTTTTCAAAGTAGTCTTTCATTAATTTCTTCTTTTGCATCTTTGAAATTAAACACACTTATTTTATAATCTTATTTAGATTATTCTATTATATAGAATTCTCCCATTTGTTATGGTTATTGAATCTCCTCAGGTGTTGATTTCAGCAGGTGATGTGATTTTTGATTGTGAGGTCATCTTTGGCAGAATAGTATATTTTCATTGGAGTAAGTTGAAATACTCATCAAATGAACCAATAGAGAGGGAAAGGAAGATAGAGGGTGGCAAGTGGCTATTTGAAAGAAGCTAGTGCCTTTGAAAGTTGAAGGTGGTGGGATCTAGAATATTGATGGCTAATTAGGCTTAGGTGTAGTAGGAAGTAGAAGGAACTTCCTTCTACTATTGACTTTGTGTTTCTTTGAGATTGAAAGTGAGTAAGTGGGATGTTCAGTGTGTTTGAAATGATTGACATGAGTAGATGTTTGATAAGCTCAAATAGTAGGATTTTTGAGCTGCGTCGAGAACCAGTTGATTGTGTCCATAATCTTAATACTGAAACTCATCTCCTTTGTGTGATTATCTCTGACTAGCTGTTTGTGGTTTTGGGGAATATAAACATTTGGATACGTCAAGGGTTGGGGTTTTTCCTTGATGGTGGGAAGGAGGCCTTTGTGCAAGTGAGCCGAGTAATTGAAGTGATAGACTGTAGAATCAAAGGAGTTAAAGGCTAGAGGGAAGGACGTGGAAGGAGTTGCTGACTGGAGGCCAAAGAAGTAGTATATTGGGAAGTAGTGTTGAGCAAGAAGGTTAGAAACCTGTATGTACGATTTTAGAGGTGAAATAAATGAAAACCAAGTTAAGTCTTCCTGAGACAGAGGGTAGTGAGTGTCATTGAGATGAGGAGGTCAAGAAACTGAGATTCCCTCATGTGAGATAGTTCCTACACTCAGAAATTCAGGACGGTGGAATTAGATTCAATGTTCAGATCCTTGAAGTAGATCTTAAATAATTCTTGGAAAATAGAAAATTCTACTGATAGGAAAAGATTTGGTGTAAATTGAGTTATCAGTGTGTGTGATCATTTTGTTACATGATGAATTTCACGTAGGAATTATCTGGGTGTTAATTTATTGGAGGAATGATAGAAAAAGGGAAATCAGAAATGCAGACATATATCTGTCAGTCTGGAACTCGTTATTTTAAAAAATGCACTGAACCCATTAGTGATTTTGAAATTCTAAATTGTAGCATAATTTTTATAACCAAGTAGTACCCATTTTGTTGGAATAATCTAAATTTAAGTTGAAGGGTGTTTGTATGCTCAATATTTAAATATCAAATTTAGCTTATCATATTAGTTGATAAAGAGAAAGGAAAAAATAAAAGAATATGAACATTCATTTAATGTCTTATTTTCTTCTCAGCTATTTGGGAATTTATATTAGTTGACACTATTCTGGCAAAATATGATTGTGATTTTTCTTTTCTCACAAAAGATACTCATTTGTGTAGTACAGGAAAGTGTTTTAAACTCAATACATATTTAGTTTCATGAAGTTATAATAATCTTTAAGTTAAAAGTTCCAGTTGACAAAATTTCTTGTAGCTAGCTCCTGGTATGGTAAGCATGTAGAATTTGGGTTTAGATATAAGAATTTGTATAGGCTTTTTACTTCTAATGGCTTTATTTCTCATATGATATTGTTGCAGTGTCTTTTGGAAAATCCCCAAGGCATTGCTGCATTCTCTACATGACCTAAATTTAGGAGTGTGCTACTGATGCATAGATTACTTTTTCTTAATAGACAACTCAGCTTTTTATTGTAAGACTTACTTTGAAGAAGGGATGAAAAAGAGGTAAAGTAGTTTTTATTTAGGGATTATTGGCAACCACTCCTGTGTTATTTACATATGACATTTATACGTTCATTCAACAATGTTTACTAGACACTTACGATAGACTGGGCTTCAGGGATATAGTGGTAAAAAATACAGAAAAGATACTTATGGTCATAGAGCTTACTTTATACATGGAAGAGAGAGATAACAAGTATATATAATAATAAGTATATAAATAAGTAAAAGGTATATATGTAATGTTGTAAAGAAAATAAAAGAGGGATAAGGAATGGAGAGTGACTCTGGGATGTGAGCTCACATTTAGGTAGGCTGGGTAGGGAGGATGGGAGAGAGAGCTGCTAGGAGAGGAAACAGCGGGTGAAAAGTCCTTGAGGTAACAATACCCTTTGCATGTTTCTGGTCAACAGAAGGAAGGCCAGAGTGGTTGGAGCACAATGAAAGAATAGAAAAATGGTGCCAGACAAGGATGGAGAAGTAGGCAGGGGGCCAGTTAATGCCAATCATTAAAAAGCTTTGAATTTTATTCTAAGTACAGTGAGAAGCTATAAATGATTTTAAGCAGGAGGATGATTTGATCTGATTACCTTTCTAAAAAGATCACTCTTCCTATTGTGTGGGGAATAGATTGTCAGGAGTCAAGAGAGGAAGCAAGAAGACCAATTCCACTGTAATAGCCCTGTGGAGATGTGATGATATGGTGGAAATGGAGTGAAGGAACTGAATTTAGGATGTGTTATGGACGTAGAGCTGATTGGTGTGCTGATAATGGCAGTAAGAGATAGAGAGTGATCAAGGGTGAATTCTGGGGTTTGGGATTTAGTTGTTGGATTGATGGTGTTGTCCCAAGTATGGGGTTGTGGTTTGGACAGAATTATGTTTTAAGCCTGTTAAATTTGAGTTGCCTTTTTACGTCTCAGTGGAGATGTTAAGTAGACAGTTGAATATAACAATGATAATGATAATAATAATGATGATGGTAATAATAGTGATAGCAACTAACATTTATATACATCTATGTACCACGTACTTTTATAAGTGTATTATTTCATTTGATCCTCATAACAGCTCTATTAGGTAGGTTCTATCTTTTTTGCAAATATTTGTCCAAGGTCTAAGGTCATTCAACTAGAAGTAGTAAAGCTGGGCTTTGAATCCAGGTAGTTTGACTCCAAAGCCATTATTCTTAAGCATTGCACCACACTACCACTGGAGTGTGGAGCCCTGACTAGATATAAAATTTTCAGTCATCAGCATAGAGACGGTATTTAAAGCCGTAAGGCTGAGTAGGCTCATTTAGTGAGAGAGTGGAGAAGAGAAGGCCATCTAGGGTCTGTCCAGGTGGAAGTTGAGCACAGAAGGAACCAGCAGTGGAGAGAAGTGTCTGAGGTGAGAGGGAAGTATGGTGTCCTGGGCAGAGTCAGATGACAACAGAGCTGCACCCATTGGGTTTGGTGTCGCAGAGTTTGAGAGGAAGCTTCTGTGGGGTGATAGGAACCGATGGCCTGCTGTTGTGGCTGGAGGAGAGGCTGGGAAGTGGACACGTGGAGACTGAGGACAGAAACTCTGGAGGACTTGTGCTGGGAAGGAGAGTTGGAAAATGGGTTACTAGCAACAGGGGCACCTGAGAGTATGTCTAGTGGTGATTGGAGTAATGCTGTGAAGAACAAGGAATTAGAGCTGCTGCAGAAAAAGAAGACAGTTGCAGGAACTAAATCTTGATGGTAGGAGGAGATAGAATGTAGCGTAGCGGGGAGGGGTTGGTCTTTGATAGTATTCATGGCATGTTTTTCTGTTGTAAGAAGGTTGATATATTTAGTGATGGGAAAAGAAAGCTGTTTCATTAAGGATTAGGTATTGTTTCCATTTTATGGATGAACAAACTAAAGCTAAGAGAGTTTAAGTGTTTTAAGGAAGTGAGTAACAGAGCTTTTTTAAAACCATAGGCTGAAGCTTAAGCTCTTTCAAAAAGTTTGAGTATGGGTGCTGGCCCCGTGACCCAGTGGTTAAGTTCTCGTGCTCCGCTGCAGGCGGCCCACTGTTTCGTCGGTTCGAATCCTGGGCGCGGACATGGCACTGCTTATCAAACCACGCTGAGGCAGCGTCCCACATGCCACAACTAGAAGGACCCACAACGAAGAATATACAACTATGTACTGGGGGGCTTTGGGGAGAAAAAGGAAAAATAAAATCTTAAAAAAAAAAAGTTTGAGTATATAAGTTGTCTGTGGCATCAAGTTAAAATTTAAAAAGCAAAAAGGTAAATGTGTTTGTATATAAGTGTGTGTGTATGTGTGTAACTTTGACCTCTGAATTGTTGGTAGTGGTTAGGAAGAAGTAATTTGCAAGGTGAAAAAAATCACATTTCTGTAAATCAGTATTGATTTTATTTTTACCTTTTATATTATATTTAAATCTTAGTAATATTTTAGGTAGCTTTTTTCCCCTCTCATCTCAAGCAGTCTCTAATAAAATATTATTCTGTAGCTCAAACTGAGAAAAGAATTTGTGATAATTAGTCTAAGAGATGGTACAGTCGTTACTTGTGTTCACGTGTGTAGGTGTAATGATGATAACATCCTACATATATGTTGTCCTTTCCTTCTCCTCGTAACTTTAAGTCTGTTTTCATTTGAAGTTTATTTTCTTTCTCAAATCTCGGTAAGCAAAATGCAAACACCTTAGGGTATGTTTATTAGGAAGTTTATTTCCTTTGTGTCTATCATTATGAATGACTTTAAGCTATTATGATTGTCTCAGCAGTTTGGTTATTTAATTTATCAAGACTCTGCTTGTTGGCAGAAAGTAACATAAAACATGTTTTATGCAGACTCAAAAACTGTTAGGCAAGAGAATCTTTTTTCATCCTCTTCCAGGTAGGTAAAAGAAAATTTTCAGTGAAGTGAAAACTACGATTAGATATGAATTATAAACAGAAGAAAGAGGAATCCTTTGGAAAAATCAGTGTCACTAACTTTTAAAAACTTTTTGTCTTCTTTTATAGGAATGTTTAGGTGTCCATAATGTCACTAAACCTGTGTCTTCACTTTGTAATGGAATTCATTTTCTACTTCACCCAAAAGTTCTCTATGAAATCTCTGCATTTGGCATGCAAGAGCCCAAAAATGAGGTATGGCATGTTAGAAGTAAGTGCAATTACTACTGTAATTCTTTAGATACTCATCTAAATCAAGTTAATATTCTAGGATAACCAGAAAGTATGATGAGAAACTGAAAAGAAACTTGTTTTTGGTGTATGGGTTCAGTTGAGGTGTTGTTTACTTAAAAAGAAATGTTAAATAAAATATGAGAATCAAAATACAGGATATACTTGTTCTCAAAGAATTCAGATGAAACTGTTTACTTACGTTTTTCATCTAAGATTGGAGAACTCTACAGTAGTTATAGTAAGCAGGTTATTTCATTAATGGAAATTTTTATTCAATGGAAAAATATACCTTCAAGGTAAAAAAGAAGGAAATTATTAAGAGAGGAAGACTGGTTGAGAACAGAATGTAAGATGATGCTACGGAAATGTGAACATTTGAAGGAAGAGAAGTAATTCTTTTCCAGGTTTTATACGTGTTACAGGTGTGTAAGATGGCCTTGTTGGACCCCTCACTTGGTGGGATGATTTTATCTGTGTTGTTGTGCAGGTGAATGCTGCTGCCAAGGCCATTCTGGTTTATCTGCTGCAGGGACGACTGATGATGACAGCGCTGACCTGGAACAAGTTCATTGAGTCTCTCTGTCCTGTCATTCCAGTCCTACAGGTACCCTGTGCAGTTCCCCGTTACTGTACCATTTATCTTTGGTGAGAGTGATTGATTTAAATGCAGGCAAACAGCGGAACTGTCGTGTGAGAGAAATGAAGAGAAGTCGTGCAGGCACCGTGGATAGGTGAACAGGAAGTGGGTGGCTGTCTTGTTCCTGGCAGAAGGTTAAACCAGGAGAGCTAATCTGTCTGTGTACACTTTCTGTATCTGGGTGGGAGGCTAAGAGCTGAAGTGCAGGCATTTAGCATTGACTGTGAAAAACAGAACTCAACCTTATATGAAGGCTTGTAGGCAAAGCTAACAGTGCTTTTTAAGCAGACATTACATAACTAAACTTGCCTCATAAATTCTATCCATGTATACATGTGATTATAGTGATACTTTAATTAACAAACTCTTGGAAAGAAAGCTGTTTTAGCGGTCCTTCTGGGCATTAAAGGAGTGAGGGATGTTCAGGTCCCTACCTCCCTTAGATGAGAAAGAGGAGATGGGAAACGTTCTCATGGGAACAGTCCTCGTAGGAGAGGGAGCCCAGGCCTCAGGCCTGGAAGCTCACACAGTTCTGTTCCACACAGACGTGTCTGTAGCCCTCCGTCTTTGTTCTGTGGGGACAGGTCTGAAGATCTGGGAAGTGCCACTACTACAACCTTGGAAAACAGAAAAACTAGCAAGTATCAAGAGGGTTGGCATATTTTCCTGAAGTTTAAGTACAATTTTTTAAAAATATTTTTTTTCTGCTTTTTCTCCCCAAATCCCCCTAGTACATAGTTGTATATTTTAGTTGTGGGCCCCTCTACTTGTGGCTTGAGTACAGTTTTATGTAGGCTGCCTACTTCATGTAAGTTATTTTGAAAAGCGACTATTCAACTGAACTGGAGGAAATTTATGAGTTGCTTGATAGGCCAATACCATTCTTATTTTCAAGTTAAAAAGTTAAGCAATATGTATAAAATCAAACAATAATTTCTCTTTCTGTGAAATCTGTTAGGGCTATGCTGATACAGAAGATGCTCTGGGTAACAGCATTCTTCTTCTAAGCCAAGCCGGTTCCGAGGCAGGTGAAGGGATTCTCCCCTGTACTGTCCGACTGAAGTCCGTGCTGCGACTCCTGCTAGTGAAAAAGCCATCGTAAGTACAGCAGAGTCTTTTGAATGTAGAAGATTAATGGGAACCTTCTAAGAATGTATAGTAATTATATCAATCTGAAACTGTATAGAACTGAAGAAGGTACAAGAAAGTGATTCTTCACTATTAGACGAGGAGAGGGAACTAATGTGTGAAACTAAACGGATACAAGGTCCCCTGGATGCTTTCCTGAGACCTTTCATCTCTTTTCCAGCCTGGTTGTCAGATGTCTGGCTTATGGTACTGCTGCACTCAGTGCTGTTCAGCAGTGCTCTGGGCAGGTTGGAGAGCCATGGAGATAAACAGATTGCAAACATTCTGGAGCATTCTCGATGTCTTCTCTCTTTAGAAATTGTTAGCCTCCTTGAGTGATCCTTTTCTAAACATTTGTTCCGAAAATTAAGATTTTCATGAAAGTGTAGTGGACCAGTTACCTCATATACCACAGTATGCAGATATTTAATCTTGTGTGGCTTGTCCTCTTATTTTGGAAACTGATGAAGAGCTCTTTCCTCCACCAGTGGTATAAGTATCATTTTAACTAAAAGAGAAGAAAGAGAAATACGTTGTCTTCCTTCCTTCTCTGTCAGTGCAACATGAATCTTTGTTGCTCTTTAGGTAACACTGGTTAGATTTTTCCTCGTTGAGAAGAGAAAGAAGGCTTAGGGTCAAGATGGATGAGCAGTGACGAAGAGGGAGAGTTGGTTGAAAAGGCTAGGAGGAGCAAACAATGGATAATTTTGTTTTTCTCATATTTACATCAGGATAATACAGTGGCTTATTTATAAACAGATGATAAGACTGAAAAATAAGGAAGCAGGTGGAAATAAACTAAAACATTAAGAGAATGGAAGGAGGAAAACCAAAGAAGAGATTGTGAAAATATGTCTATAGAGTAGAGAGTAAAGTTATGAGTGAAGCGAAAGCAGTGGGGCACACGGAGTTGGTGTTTGTGCTCCTCAGGGATTGGCTTCCACATGTGTTCCATGGACCCTGGGCAGCGTCTTTATTAAAGTGCTAGTGTAGTACTCTCTACCCCCAAATTTGGTGATTTAATACAATAGAAGTTTATTTCCCATTCACCTTTGGGGCCCCAAGGTCTCCAGGTAAACAAAGACACTCTTATCAGGCAGGACATTCCAATGGCTTGGAGATCCTCTCCCAGGAGCCGAGGGCAAGGCCAGACCTCTCTTTGGGTAAGGTAATTCTCTATTAAACAGAACTTAAAACAATTTGAATTACATATTTGTTTTCATTATTTGATTAATTCTACCCCATGCCACCAGACCATAAACTCCTTTAGGCAGGAACTCTGTCCATTGGCTAATCTTTATATCCTCGGAACTTCATAAAGTACCTTGGACATAAATATGCTCAAAATGTATTTGTAGAAAGAAATAAATGTAGAGGAATAACCGGATTCTTGTGCCCCACACTAAACCTAAAAAAACGCTAAACTTATATACCAGAGGAGGAGTTGCATAAATATATGTTTTACATATGCCACTCTAGCCTCTTTCTGGCGGTTGTGACTGTCCCTAAACTGACAACCCCAGATTGTAGTACAGATAGCACTGGCTGGGAATGAAAGGAACAAAGGAAAAGTATTACGAAGAGTCTAGTTGTTCTAAGCATTCATGAGGTAACAGCAAATGAGAGAGGGAGAAAGTTTGCCTGACTTTTCATACCATCTTGGAGTAAATGTTAGTCCTACAAAGATGATATGTATTAATAATATCACAGTAAATTCCTGCTTTCCGTTAGATTTGGCAAGCATTTATCGAGTGTCACCTGTGTGCATAGGAATGGTGGTCGACTGTGGGAACACAGCAGCACACAGCAGAGACAGGGCAGAATTGGGCATGCAATTGGGGAGAGAGACCTTGCCAATTATACTTTATTATTAGTTGTAATAAAGCGAGGTCACTGTTATGATAGGGGGACTTCAGAGTGACAGGACACAGCAGGGTGACCCAGCCTTGACTGTGGTAGGGAGGCCTCCCTGAGTATGCAGATTTTAATTGTTGTCTTAGAAGTAGTACTTAAAACCTGGAGCTTGGATTATTGCTTAAAATGTGCCCAATTTCCATGTAGTTCAAGAGCCTCTCACAGGAGTGATAGATAAATGGTTGTCTCGTTGTCTCCCGGCTCAGTGCTCTTCGTCCACTGGATGGATTTTCTGTTTTGCCATCTCATTGTCTAATGGAGTGTGTTATTTCATGTTTTCTTGAAATTTCCCACCTCCACACTTAGCTGACCTTAATTCTAATCTGTTCCAGATAAAATAGAATTTGATGGGAAACAGAAGTATTTACATTTTCATATTCGAGGAGAATCTCTTTGACCCCTAAATGTAAGAAGATTTTCATATGTGTCGTGATATCACACTTTAGTTATTAGTGTGATTACTCTCCTGGAGGTTCACTCTAATGTTTGGACTCTGTTCATAGGTCTGTGTTAATTTTTATGGTTGAGACAGATCACTAGACTTGGAGTCAGGAGTTACGGATTTAATTTGCAGATTAACTTATTAAAGTTGACTGTGATATGGACAGTGAAGTTCACACTGATACTGACTGTGAAGTTGATGGTTTCAGTGAGTCTCTCTCTTCACCTGTAATTATTGATTATTTTTTTCTGATGTTTATTTATAAATATAAAATTGAAAGTGTAGTTATGGTTATACAATAAATATTTTAGTAGAAAAAGTAAAATGTCATTATTAGTAATGTCAGTGTAAGCATGGCTCATTATTGTCTTGATGTATAATAATTTTTTTAACTATGGGCCTTTATAATTTATAGATATTTATATGTTACAGAATGTTGACTTAAATGCTTTGTTTCTTCAGGGTGCGTTCGCTAGCGTTAAAGCTTTTAGCATGTCATCTTACAAAGGAAGAAGGGGCTGACAGAAAGCGCCCTTCAATAGATGCCAGAGTTCTCTCCAGAGTTACTAACTTGTTTGTTGTGAAAAAACCTATTGAACTCAAACTGGATGACAGAAGAGAACTGATTATTAAGGTGACTATAACTTTCGAGTTTATTACTATGTGGTTACTTGATACATTTGTATGTCCCGTATCTTACGTTACATTCTTCGGTTTGTACTATGCACCAGAGAGAGAGAGAAGTGGTGCCTTCAAGTGTGGTTATTCAAGGCTAGTTTAAAATTGTGGTCTGGCTTTATCTGGCTTCTGGATGCATTTATTTATTGAACAGATATTTCTTGAGTGCCTGCTATATGCGAGGCATTATGTCCTTTTTATTTTAGTATATATCCTGGAATTGCAAATTAATTTGAATTGTATCTTAAATACAACATAAGGCTAATCTAGTGGAAAGAAATTCTGTGATGATTCTTAAAAACAGATATCATTGACATAAAAAGTATTGAGAATTCTTGGTCTTATGTTGGAAATTGCCTATAATAGCAAAAAATAGAAAGCTCCTATGACAAAAGTTTTCAGCCTCTTCATTACAAGAGGAAAAAAATATAGGAGGAAAAGGCAGTTTCTCTTCAATGTTACAGTGGTTCTGAGATTTCGTCTTCTGTAAGTCTTTGGCTCCTTACATACCTTCAGAGGTGTAGCATCCATTTCCTTGTCTTTATCCGGGACTGCACCCAAATCGTCCTGGACTGATGCAGGGTTAGATAAAGAAAGCCGTCTGTTATCCCCACTGGTTCACCCTTGTGTTGTATAGCTGCTCCTGTGACTTCGGGCGTGCAGTCTATCAGTTTGTATTTAAGTGTAGAGCAGCCCCTAAAGCCTGTGGTAGTACCGTAGAGGCACATGTAGTGCAGTGGAATGTTTTAAATGGGAAGACACATTCGGTGTTCTTCTAACCTAAGTGTTTGGGGCCATGTGACAGCCCTGGCAGGAGGATTGGCAAATGTTCTGCCAGCCACACACCAGGTCCCTTGGGGATTTCCTGAGTACTAAGCCAGTGGTAGTCACTTCTGTGCCCTGTGTGTGCTATGGAGGAGGGCAGGGAGTGGGAATTCTAGAACTGTCTTGTGTGAGTCCATGTTAGGTTAGCAGATAGCAGTGGGAGGGAGAAAGAAGAGTGTTGTCTCTGTTCTTTTCCTCTCCCCTTTTCCTATTGTGTTTGCCACCTCAGGCTGTCCTGGCATGAAGTGAGAGTCAGGGACTGGTGTTGGGGGTGGCGTTGTTGGAGTGCTGGACAGCAAGTCCCAGAGAGCTGTCTGCTTTGTGGTCTCTGAGAGGGAGGAAGGGGAGAGGCCAAGGGAATTTGAGTTGGTGGCTTCTGGGAGCCACCGAGAAATCCTGAGTCACATGTCTGGGGTTAGCTCTTCTCAGGTGAGCCTGGGTCTACCTGCAGAGATGTTATGTGAGTTGGATGTTTTCTGTGAAATTCTTAAGGTGGCTAATGGGTTATGAATGACTTCCTAGCAAAAGTATACATTGAGAAGAGAGGCTTATTTGACACGATGGCTCTTGTTTTAGATCTCTAAGTTCCTCGCTGACCTACTACATCATTGTTGCAAATTTACGTGTAAATATACCAGTTACTGAAGTAAGTTGAGTTTTTGAGCTTTTGTTGTTATGGTATGCACTATAAACTTTTATTGGAGAATTGGAAGTAGATGAAAAAAATTTTTTTCTTTTTTTGGTTTCCAGGTGGAGACTGTTGAAAAGGTATATGAAATCTTTATCTCAGATGATATTGATCTTGTTTTGAGAAAGTCGGCTGCAGAGCAGTTAGCTGTGATGATGCAAGGTAAAATCCTTTAGAGAAAATGATCACCGTACTGCTGACGGTGGAATTTTACATTGCCGTGTGTAGTCATGTCAGAGGTTGGCAAACTGGTTTGTGGGCTAGATCAGGCCTGTGGCCTGCTCTTTTACAGCCTTCGAGTTAAGAATGGTTTCTACTTTTTTTTTTTTTGCTGTGGTCACATTGGTTTATAACATTATGTAAATTTCAGGTGTACATCATTATATTTTGATTTCTGTGTAGATTACATCGTGTTCACCCAAAGACTAATTACAGTCCATCCCCACACGTATGTGCCTCATCACCCCTTTCGCCTTCCTTCCTTCCTGCTTTCCCTATGGTAACCACCACTCCAATCTCTGTTTCTCTGTGTTTGTTTGTTGTTGTTTTTATCTTCTATTTATGAGTGACATCATACAGTATCTGACTTTCTCCCTCTGACTTATTTCACTTAGCGTAATACCCTCAAGGTCCATCCATGTTGTCACAATGGTTTTTACATTTTTAAAGAGTTGTTAAAAAAGAACCAAAACAAAGAATATTCGACAAAGACCATATGTGGCCAGCAAAGCATAACATATTTATTATCTATTTCTTTACAGAAAAAGTTTGCTGACCCCTGGTCTAGATTATCATTATTTGGCCTATAGAATGTCATTTGATAAAATTATCTTTCTTCTGAAATAGTGATGTAATTCTAATGGTAAATTGCATGTTCCTTCCTCAGTTTACCTAGTACATGATGTTTTCAGTTTTTTCCATCTTGCTTAGAGAAATCAATCAAATAGTACTTTCTTGATAGATAAAAATAAAAAATAATGCACTTTATGTATTTTCTTTAAAGGTTTATTTTTAAAAATAACTAGTAAAATTTACTGTTAGCTTTGTTTGTAATGTTGTTATTCCATAGCCTTCCGTTCTTTGGGCTAGTTTTAAATTTTGCCATGTATACGATGTGTGTAATTTGTCTTTAATATTTGAGAGAAATAACTTTGCACTTACATGAAAATGTTTTTTCTAACTTGGAAGATGGTGCATGGTGAATATTCCTATTCTGATGTTAGTGGAAACTTAGATTAGAGGGTAATTTGAAAAAGCGTATTCAACATATTTGTGGTTTTAATAACAATAATACACGCTACAGAAAATAAGGCTCTGAAAATGTGGAGAACCTTGTCTAAAAAGATTAAAAAGAAACTTTTAGAGTATTTTTCCAGCATTGTTAACATTTCACAAATATAACTTATAATTTTGATATGCCCTATATTGGAGGGTAGTAGAAACTACTTTCTTTTTAAGTGAGAGCTAAAGGTAATGACAGTGATAGTGACTAATTCAATATTAATATGTATATTTGTGTTTTTTTTCTCAATGAGAATATAGGAGAACAAATTAGGAAAATTTGTCTGCAGGTTGTGAAATACTTGTAGCTAATCTATAAGCAACTAGAGTTTTTGGCTCTAGTAATATTTCTAGTATATATATATGTGTGTGTCTTAGTCTGTTTGGGCTGTTTTCATAGAATATCTTAGATTGGGTGGCTTATAAACAACAGAAATTTATTTCTCACAGTTCTGAAGGCTGAAATTCTAAGATGAAGGCACCCGCAGATTTGGTGTCTGGTGAGGGCCCCCTTCTTGGATCATAGATGGCCATCTTCTCTCTGTGTCCTCACATGGCAGAAAGAGGGCGAGGGGGTTCTGTGGGGTGGGGTCTCTTTTATGAGGGCACTGATCCCATTCGTGAGGGCTCCACCCTCATGACCTAATTACCTCCCAAAGGTCCCAGCTTCACATACCATCACCGTGGGGGTTAGGATTTCAACATATGAATTTTTGAGGGGCACAAGCATTCAGGCCATAACAGTGTATAGACACACACACACACACACGTGTATATGCTTATTAAAAAAGAGTTCATATTCTTGAAAAATGTATAGAGTACTACAATCATTTTCCCTTTATGTTTGCTATTAACATCTTGAGATTAGATCTTTTATTAGTAGAAAAATGATCATGTTGCAGGCCATATTTACACATTAGCTTGTGGAGAATTCTAAATATCGAGGTGATGGATTTGGAAAAGAGAAGAGTTGTCAATGAAACAATATAAAGAAAATAATTTTCCATGTACAAGTGAAAGGATTCATTTGTATACTTAAAATTCTAGTACTTGTCAGAGTATGAACTAGTTCATTTAATTACTCTTTTTAAATAGTTTTTGTTTTTTACATTACGGAAGATGTGCTTATTACTTAAAAGTTTTGAAATTGTTCCAATGTGTATAAAGTAAAAATTTTGAAGTATCATCTTCTAATTTCCAACATCAGGTGTAACTATTTTTAACAGTTTGAAAGTTGTGTGGAGGTCTGTTCTGTATTTTTAAAACTACAGAAAATGTTCTTTAACGTTTAGTAACTTTTTTTTTGGTCTACAGATATTAAAATGCATGCTGTGGTGAAAAAGTTATGCTTAATTGACAAGATAATTGAGTATTTAAATGAGTGTGTGGGTCAGGATGGTGAGGTAAGACTAATGTGTATCTAGACATACTTTTACAGATTGGTGTTTCTATTAATTAGATCTCAAATTGAATTCAGCTGAATTTGGATAAGTACTTGACGTTTCCATCCTGAGTTAACACCCACTGCCTTGTTCATTTCTTTATTTCTAAAAGTGAGGTCTCTATAAAGGAAAACTTATCTTAAAATTTCTATAAAATGTGTAAGCAGAAGTACATACAAATCTTATTTTCAGTGGAAACTAATTCTTAATATTTATTTACGCTTTAGTTTCACACAATTTTGATGAAAAAGCATAAAACTTAGAATAAGACAATATTACAGTATAGTTTATCTCACCTTAGAATTGATGAAAATAAAATAACTGTGTTTTCTCCCTCCTGGCCAGGTTGTGGAATGTTTGATACAGCCGAGCCTCACGCTCTTGAGGAAAGTTCTTTCTGCCGACCCAGTCATGCGTGTGGCCCTCTCACAGCAGTCTTCTCTCCTGACCCTGTTATTCAGAGGTGAATAGAGTAAATTCTGCTAATAATGAGATCAATCTTAAGCTTTAAATATTTATTCTTTAACTGTAGGTAATATTAACTTTGCATTTTACTAACAGAATAACAAAGTTTTATTCGTGAGTATACCACTAAAAACACTCATCACAATGGAAAATGTTTAACACTTTGGTGGAAATTTCCAGTCCTGTTACTGAGTAGGCCTTAGAGCTTCAGCCTCTGATTGTTCTTTGCACCTTACTGGAGGTCTAGTTAGGTGCTCAGATAGTTAGCTGTTACCTGTAAAGACAGGAAGCTGCAGCTGTGGGCGTGGCCGCCTTCTTTCCAGTATCTGTTTTCTCATTCTTCTTAGACTTGTGCCTTTACGTCCCCAGCCTTTGGTGTGGTATCTGATTATGTCATCAGACTAGTATTAGGAGTATAGATCAAGTCTGAGGAGTGGGAAGTAGACTATCCTGAATGACTCTAAGCATTCATTTATTACATTTATAAGGTGTGATTTTTTAAACCATTTTAATCTGGTTGTAATTTAGTAATGTGGTTGGATGGAAAAATTCCATCTGATTTTATCTTCTTTGTTGATTATTCTCAATAGAGAGCTTGGTAAGCTTTTGTGGTATTTTATTTCCTAGAAGTTTAGGCCACTGCTTTTAAATATTCTACAGGAGACATCTTGATCAAATGTCGCAATATGCTTAAGCTTTTCAATTATCAGGCAGATAGGAGACAAATAATATTTATATTCAGAATATTATTAGAATATAGATTAGAATTTAGTCATTTTATCTTGTTTTTTTCTCTTCTAATGGCTTCTGCTTGCCAAGTGAATAGGACACTGTTTAAGATTCTAAACAGACTCAGTGTGTTCAGGCTCATAACATTTTGAACAGCGTGTAAAATTTTATGTTTTTATAGATTGATCTGGAAGAGTAGCAGTTATGGATCTCTAGTTTTCTTTAATCCTGCTAATAATTATCTTCCTGTTAACCTCATTCAGTAGAATTTAGTGCCTACTTTACCTTTTATTTTATAATTTTGATTTAAATTATTCAAGGAGTCAACAAATTGTGAGTACCTACTGGATTCAGAGGCACTTTAAGGAAACATAATCTGTACCCTTTGGTATTTAATAATTTTTCTATCTCATTGATATTTGTGAAAGTTACTTCAGTGAGCCTGAAAATGAATTACAATATCTCTCACTGATGGATTTAGTTTTAGGACAAAATTAGTTTTTTAACCAGGCACTCAACCAGGAAAAGTCATTCCTCAGCAGACATTTGTTGAGGACGTACTATGTGCTAGGTACAGTGCTAGGACCTTGGAGTATATTGATGAACTTGGGAAATGACCCTCACAGAGCTTAGAATACAGTTGGAGATTTTGACAAGTAAATGCATAATATAGCATAATGATGCCTATAATAATGAAATTCTTGGTGCCAGAGGAGGTGCTCGTGAGTAGATTGATTGGTGGGAAAACATCAGAGAATGATTCCAGGGAATGTGGCATCTAAACTGGAATTTCAGAGGTGAATAGGAGTTCCAATAGAGAGGGTTGATTTCCAGGTAGATGGAGCCGTGGTTTTGTGTGTGAGGGAGAGAGTGGTGTGTTAGAGACGGCCATTGGTTAGGGATGGCTGGATTTGGAGCAGGCGGGGGTCTGGGGTGAGGGAAAATGATGGGATGAGGCAGGAAGGGGAAGTTCATGCAGGGCCTGGTAAGTCATAGTAAACCATAGTGAGAAGCCAGTTAAGGCTGGTAAACAGAGGACTCTGTGTTTTAGGAAGATTATTCTGTCCACAGCATGGAGATTAGATTGAGGGATACAATAATTAAATAATCTTTGAGACACGCTGCTTTGAATTATAAACTTTATGTCATGACAGAATCCTACCCCATATTTTAGGGTTAGAGATTAACTTAGAAATCATTTATTATACCATCTTATAGTGAGGAAATTCAGGTCTAGAGAGATTTAGCAACTTGGCCAGGTCATAACCAGATAATGGAGGAGGCAAGAGAAGAGCCCAAACTTCCTTACTTTTGTTGATGTTTTTGTTTTAAATAATTACAGAACTTATATATCCTTATAGTAAAAATTCAAACAATGTGAAACTGTACAAAGAAAAATTACAAAAGTTTTTTGAAGTTTTCTCTTCTTTCTCAATTTCCCCGAAGAGGAATTTGCTAGGTATTATCTGGCATGTATCATCTGGAACGATCTTTTCTATACACACTTACTGTATTTTTATGCTACATACTTCAGTGTTGTGTTCCTTCCTTTTTTTCCACTGAAAATATATCTTGAATATCTTTCTATGTTATTACATAGAAGTCTACCTTCTTAAAAACACGAAAGCAAAAAACTACTGCATAGTGTTTCAGAATTTCAGTTTGCCGTTTTAATACAAATGTTTGTCCCAGATTTTTAACTATGACAATAATCATGTTGTATGATCGTCTTGCGCACACACTATAATTGAAATTGCTGGGCCAAAGAGATTTTATAAGATATGGTTAGGGTCCCGTCCAAATCATTCCTACCAATGGTGTTTAAAATTGCATGTTTTCCTCACAACTTTGCTAACACTGAATCTGTCTTGTTTTTAAAATTTCTTTAATCTTATGAGTGAAAATAGTCTCATTTTTATTTTTTATTTCTTTAATTTTTAGTGCAGTTGATTATCTTTTCATGTATTATATATTCACGTTTCTTATCCTGTGAATTGCCTATTTTTCTATTGTATTTAATTTCTGTCTTGTATTTAATAAGTGACTTGTGGAATTTCTTTGTATAGCAAAAATATAAACCTTATGCTTGATTTTACATTAAGGTTTTCTTCCAACCTTTCTGTCCTTTTTAATGTGTTCATTTTATAATATCTTTAACCTTAAATATTTTATGGAAATATATAAAGCCTTTCTGTCATAGCAACTGGGATTTTCATCCTGCTCTAAAAGGAGGGCATCCCCCGATTCCGAATTCCAAATATGCTCCTGTGCTTTCTCCTGATGTGTTTGTAGTGTTGTTTGTAAAAATTTAGATCTTTAATCTATCTAGAATTAATTTTGGTTTATAACGTAAGATATAGATCTAAATCTATTTTTTTGCATATTGTAGGAAATAATTTCTTACGTATTCGGAAATATTATGGCTCATTCTGTCTTCACTGATGTGATATGTCTATCATAGGTTAAATTCTTCCATGTATCTCTGTTTCTTTATTCTTTAGTTCCTAACTATTTTTAATCATGCCATTTATATAATGATGTTTTCCTTTTCTTATAATTAGGAAAGATATCTTTCAAAACTAATTTCTTGTTGCTGCTTCCCTGGATTTACCGACTCTGTATTACGTTGTTATTCCTGCATGATTGGTACAAACATCATACCTGTTTGGGTAGAATTTCATAGGTTTCAAGCACTGAGAAATTGTAGCATTGGGAGCATGACAGAGGTGAAAACTGAGGTTCATTAATGTTAAGGGATTTGGCCAGGCCTCTAAGCTAAATGGTAGATGCTAGAGTTAGCATTGTGTCTATTAGTTCAGAGCACTTTCCTTTTCTATTATGTTGTTGTAATAACCCAGACACACAAACCCAAATATAACAGTAGCACAAACACAATGTTTTAAAATCAAATCCAAGTTCTGTGCTTGTATGTTTATAGGAAAGGGCAGAAATTGTGAAATAAAGAGATCTTTCAGTGGGCAAACGTTAGCTCAAGTTAAATGACTTGGCAAAACCTTCTTAGAAGCTGGATCAGTTTGCTTCTTTGATTAAGTAAAACTAGACAGTATCTAGCGATGGATCTGCAGATATTCCTGGACCAGCAGTGTCTATATCTCTGGGCTGTGTGTGCTTTACCCTAAACCTACCCAATTAGGAACTCTGTGTAGTAACAAGCCTTCCAGATGATTCATGCACACTTGAAAGTTTGAGAGCCATTTTGTTTGTTGGTTTGTTTGTTTGTTTGATTGGCACCTGAGCTAACATGTATTGCCAATCTTCTTTTTTTTCTTCTCCCCAAAGCCCCCTAGTACATGGTGTGTATTCTAGTTGTGAGTGCCTCTGGTTGTGCTATATGGGACCTGGCTTGACGAGCGGTGCCACGTCCATTCCCAGGATCCGAGCTGGCGAAACCCTGGGCTGCTGAAGTGGAGCATGTGAACCCAACCACTCGGCCACAGGGCCAGCCCCTGAGAGCCACTGTTTTAATGATGTCAATTTATCTGGGTTAATGTTGCATTTCTCTGAGAATGGCATCTCTTCTCTTTGAGTTATTTTAAATTTGAAGTTCATTTTTTCTAGAGGTAAAAATATTTCATAAAGTTACGCTTCTTTTTATTTCTTAGTTTCCTTGATATTTCATGAAGATTGTACAGTAGTGACTGAAGTCGGAGCATTATTTTGTCTTCTATTATTTGATGAAGTATCAAGAATGGATATGTGGTGAGCTATAAGAATTTTAAAAGCTTTTTACTCTTAATTATTTATCTAAGGTTTCTGATGTGGCCTTACAGCAATGCCTGGAAATTCCTGACTTGGAAGCTTGTGCTTTCTGTGGAAGATACTGAGGATGATTTTAGATTTGAGTATGCAATATTGAAAAGGCTGTTGACTCAAAAAGTCACCCAAACTTTTATTTTTGAACATTACTAAGTAGAAAATTTAAAAATTACTGAGTAATTTTTGGCTTTAATACATTTTTTAGTACACTCTCAATTTTCTGTTTTTTCTTTAATATTTTATTAAGAAAAAAACTCTTAGAAAGATGTTTAGGATGACAATACCTGATTAACACTCACTCTGAGCAGGATCAGTGGGAGGGGAACACAGAGCCACCTGCCAGTACAGGGCCTGCATTAATTACGTGGACTTCCTAAAGAAAAGCATAATTTACTCTTCATGAGCAAATCCGGGTAGTAGCAAACATGTTAAAACTGTGGAAAATGACAGCAGCAATGGCAACTCTTGATGTGGGTCTCAGTCAAGGAAGTGAAGCCAGTTGTATTTGTTAGACAAAACTGTGTTCTACTCAGTTGTTTCTTTCCTTTTGTTTTTCTCTCATGCATAGGTCTGTTAATGCCTCCAATAAACCTTCTTCACCATCAGTCTTCAGTTTGCCTGTTTCAGTTTTTAGAAGGTAAAGGATTTATTTTGTTGATTTTTTTGAAGGTAAAATATTGTTAAGGAAAGAGAAATCAAAATCTATAATTGGTCACAGTTTTCTCCTAGCGCTTGAGTCACATGACTTGCAGTGTTTTGAGGTCTCCTCCTCAGTGGTGCTTTGGAGAGTTCGGTAACTTGGTCTCCCCATCACCAAGTCTTTCGTCTGATACTGTTCAAGTCTACAACAAAGTTGAAGGAACTGTACAGTGAACACCCGCACACCTTTCAGCCTAGATTCAGCAATTGGTAATGCAGGAGTCTATCTGCTTTCTCTTTCTCTCTCTCTTTATTTATTTATTTATATTTATATGTAATTTTTCCCCTGACCCATTTGAAAATAAATTTCAGACATAATTTTGCTTCCCTCCTAATTATTCCAGCATATACTTCCTAAATTAAGGACATTCTCCTACATAACCGTGCATGATCAGATATAAGAAAATTAAAAATAATTCTGTAACATGATTTGATTTCTTCAGTTATACCCAAAATATCTTTTGTGGATATTTTTCAAAATGCAGGATCCAGTCAAGGTCATGAATTGCATTTGTTTTTCATGTCTGTTTACATACATGAAGTATACAAATCATAGGAGTACGGTGAATGATTTTTTCCACATAACCACACCCATGTAACTAGCATGCAGATTATCATACAGAAAATTAGGCTGACCCTATGGCCGAATGGTTAAAGTTCTGCACACTCCACTTCAGTTACCCAGGTTTGGAGGTTCAGATCCTGGGTGCAGACCTATTCCACTAATGAGCCATGCTGTGGAGGCATCCCACAGACAAGATAGAGGAAGACTGGCACGGATGTTAGCTCAGGGTGAATCTTCTCCGCCCCCCCCGAAAAAGAAAGATACGGAATATTACTAGCATGCCAGAAACCCCTTTTATGCTTCCTCACTACCTTCTACCACCCCACAAAGGTAATTCTATTTTAATTTCTGTTACTATACATTATTTCTGCTGTTTTTTGAACTTTATAGAGTGTTTTTTGTTGCCAGTCTTCTTTTTTTTTTCTTCATCTTCTTCTCCCTATAGCCCCCAGTACCTAGTTGTATATTCTAGTTGTAGGTCCTTCTGATTGTGCTATGTGAGATGCTGCCTCACCATGGCTTCATGAACGGTGCCATGTCCATGCACAGGATCCAAACCAGTGAAACCCTGTGCCACTGAAGCAGAGCTCATGAACTTAACCACTCGGCCACAGGGCCAGCCTCAATAGAGTATATTCTTGTATGTGGCTTCTTTTGCTCAACTTGGAGATTCATCCATGTCATTGCGTGAAGCAGTCGTTGGTTCACTTTCAATGCTGTGTACTATTCTGTGTAAGAATGTACAGCAGTGTATTTACCATGCCATCATTGATGGACACTTGGTTTGTTTCCTGTTTGAGTCTATTCTGAATAAATGACTGCTAAGAACATTCTTGAACACATATGGGTCAGAGGGTATTTATATGTTTAGCTTTGGTAGATGCTGCCACACAGTACTCCAGAGTGGTTGTCCTAGATTACATTCCCAGCAGCACTGTAAGAGTACCAGCTGCTCCACACTCTCACCAGCCCTTGGTATTTGCATCACCCACTCTTTTCTTTCTTTTTTTTTTTTTTGTGCATAAGAATATTCATAACAGTTTTATTTATAGTGGCCAAAAACTAGAAACATCCCAAATGTCTAACAACAGGGAGAACTGGTACATGAACTATGCAATATTCATATAGTGAAACACTACACAACATTTAAAAACTAGTCTTCATACAGTAGCATGAATCTCATAGACATAATGTTGAGTGAAATGAGACAGAAAAGAGTATATATTATAGATTCCATTTATTTAAAGTTCATCAACAGATGAAACTGATCTATGGTGAGAGAGTCAGAATGGTAGTTACCTCTTGGAGGAGAGCAAGGAGAGTAATTGACAAGAAAAGGGAACAGAGAAACTTTCAAAGGGGATGGAAATGTTCTGTATTTTATTCTGGGTGGTGGTTACACAAATGAATACATATATAAAAATTTATCAGGCTGTTCACTTAAAATCTCTGTATTTTTAAGGTAAGTAAATTATATCTTAATAAAACTATGATTAAAAATAACATTTCATAGCTTGGTAGATATTATTACAAATAGTATAATCATTTTCACTGCTGTATAATATTCTATTGTTAGACTATATCACAATTTATTCATTCTACTGTCAAAGGGTATTTGGCTTCATTTGGGTTTTTGTTCCTCCATACACACCTATAAACATTATTGTGTGTTTTCTGTTATATGTGTGCCAGAGTTCCTCTTGGATCTATTCTTAGGAGTGAAATTCCTTGCTTGTAGATATCACTCTCTCTTCATGGTCTTTAGGTTTGGCTAGATAATAAAACTCACATGACTACAGGAGGCCATGCTTGGAATGAGGTTACTCATGTGGGTGCTGGAAGCTATCTTAGCTTAGGAGCCCCATGTCCTAGTAGAAAATACAGTCTCTCATAAGTGTGCCATAGACCTAGTGTCCAGGCCCCCTGAAGGCATGTCACTTAGAAGAGCCACAACACTCAGATTCTCAGAGCTGTAACTTCCCGTTATGCATTTACAGTTTATTCCCAAACCTCCCAGTCCAGATGCAGGGATCATTTTCACCATAAGCAAAGCAGCTTAGTGAAATTGTTGACATTCTGTATCTATTTGGTTGTCCTGAGGAGAAGAGCCAGTGAGTCAGCTCAAGCTCACATTTGTCCATAGAGAAAGAAGAAAAGGTTTTCTTACTGCTTTACTCATAATAATGTTGTTATTTTAAAAACTGTTTCTCGTCTGGTGGATATGTAGTGGTTCCTCAAACTAGTTGTGATGTATTACCCTTTGCTTTTTATTTTCTTCCTTCCATGTTCTTTTGGCTTAATTTGCAGTTTATTTGTTCATGTTCATGACACTGAAGAATTCACTGTTGATTGATTGATAGCCTTACCTTACTTTTCATTTTGTGCAGGTCCTTTCAAGTAGGCTTCTGTGTCCTTTTGATGTGGCTCCAGGAGTCTTAGTACTTTCTTGACACAAGCAGAGGTTCCATGTCCAAGGTTCACCTTTGATTTCCCTGTCTTGGACCTAGCATTAGCCATTTCTCTAAGGAGCCCTGGTTACTTTTGAGGAAAATTCCAATTTTTAAAAAGTATTATCTTTACTTAAATTATTCAGCTTGATTTGTGTATAGAACTCTATCTTGGCCTCTTTTATTGAGAGACGTGACATGAAAAAGCACACTAAAGTTCCCCTTAGAAATCTCACCCAATTCTACTGATCTAATATTAGTCACAAATACATGACTTTTAGGGGTATGGGATATGTTTTATTAGCAAAATTATTCTTTAACATTTGAACATCCGAGGCATGGTTGTCCTATTAAACACTGTTAAATTAGCTTCGGTTTAAGAGATACTGCAATTGAATCTGTTCGTAGATCTAAAAATATTTCTGGGCTCTCTTAGTGACACAGTGATTGAGTTTATTGATGATGCAACTGTATTCTCCAGTGAAAGTAGTAAGTTGTGATTCTGTCACTTAGTGACCCCTGTGAATATAGGCAATTCGTTTCGCCTCCTTAAGATTCATTTTGATCATCTGTAAAGTAAGTTATCATAGTGCCATGCCTTGTAACTGTGAGTGAGTGATAGGTAATATACAGTCTCTGGCGTAAAGTGGGCATTCGAGTTTTAGTTGAACACCTTTTGTGTGTGGTTCGTTGTAGAGACTTCATCTCTGTAAACAGCTCTAATACAGCATGGAGTGTGATAAGTCTGCAGGAAAGAGTTTAATAAAGTGTTTTGGGAGTTTAGAGGATGACAAAAGAATAATTGGAATAATATATAAACCATGATAAATGTTTAAAATCGGGGCTATGAGAGAGATCTTTGTTATTGTGGAATGGGAGGCATAGAACTATCTCTCGTTTGTGGCTCATTGTTTTAAATTTAAGAATTTAAAAATGTGTTATTATTTGTATACGTTTTCTTTAGGTATCATCTACCAGTGCATGTCCTTGGACACCATGCTGTGAGTCCTTACTCCATAGTGTTGCCGTTATCTGCTGACTGTTTGGCCTTGAAGCCGGTCTCAGATATGCTGCGGATAGCTTGGAACCTGTCCTGGTATCATGGGAGTGATAATCTATTGAAGGAAATGAGCTCTGAAACTAAAATCCAAGAGTAAGCTGTTACATTTAGTTGAAAAGCATTCACATTTAACTGATTATAATTAATTAGTTAGGTTTTATTTCTCCTTTAGCTCAAGTAGCTTTTTCATTATCATCCGATTCTGCTTTTTCATTGAAAGTTATAATTTTTACTTTGTTTTAAAGATTGCATGTGTCTTTACTTTTTAAAAACTGTCACACCAGGAAATTTAAATTAAAAAGCATTGTGCTCTGTGCTTTTTGACAGATTATGTAAAGTTTGGTTAGTTAGTAGATGTAAATCACTAGGACGAGTGCTCCAGATTGGAGTGAAGCTCAGTAAGTGTATGTGTGGATGTTGTTGTCATTACTGATAATCAAGTGCATTATCACGACTTTTGAAAGTCTTACTATTTTAATCTGTCAGCACTTTCTTGTTTGAATGAAGATTACTTTATATTTCTGTAAGCAGGAAAATGTCAATATAAACACTGAAATGCTAGTGTAAAACCCTAATATTGACAGATATACTCCAGATTTTCTTTTGGCTGTGTCAACCTTTAATTAAAAGAAAACAAAGAGCAAATTTTAGGAGAGGGTTTGTGATAAGAACAAATGTGAGCTTTTATTTAAATAGCTTTATCTTGTTCTTCCATCTTCTCTTCTTGTTTAGATGTTTAGATACGTTACAGTTATCCTCTGAGGACACCCTTGCTCTGAAGATGACACACACAGCTAGTGGACTGAAGGACTGTCTCCATTCCATTGTTCAGGCTGCAGCCCACAGGGAAGTGAGGGCTGCTGTCACGAGGATGAGTTTTTATCTTCTGAATGACAGATTGTCTCTAAAGGGTGGCGCTGGCCCGTGTGGGGTCACCTTGAAGTCCTTGGCTTGGCACACAGCCCTGCACAGGTCGGTGTAAACTGAAGGCTTCCCGTGTCTGAGCCCTGGATTGGATTGTATTTGGGTTCATCTCCGCACCTTTGAAAATAAGAGCATGGATCTTATTGTTGCTATCAGGAGAGAAATGTTTTTTTAGAAAGAAAAAATCCAGAATTTTTATCTGTAATGAATAACTAGTAACAGCAAAAGAGGAAAAATTTAACTTAATTATTGCATTTTAGAATTATTAATAAATATAATTTTTTTATATCTTACCGTAGAAAGTTTTGTTACCTCACAAAAGTAGATGATTAGGATAAGACTTGGGTGAGCAAACTGACCGTTTCTTCCCGTCCATGTTCTACGTGAGCTGAGACCTCCGTGGACTGAGTAATAGGTTTGATGCGCCTGCACTGGGCTGTTTTGTTTTGTTTTGCTTTTGTTTTGTTCTTAAGTGAATTATCTCATTTTCTTTTTCCTCTGGGTTTCATGAAGTCGGTTGCCATGCGGATGTCCTTTAGTAGTTATTGGGAAGGCTCTAGCTTGTAATTTAACACTTGAAGTGGTAGCAGATGGCTATGTTTGAAACAAATAAGACCGGTAAGCAGCCGTTGCCAGTGGTTCAGTACTTCAGTCTTCATGGGACTTTAGTATAAAATGTATGACTATCTATTAAACAAAGTGTGCAATTTTCGAAACGTGAGGTTGAGTTTCCAAAATGTGAACTCCTTTGTTTAGTGTAGTTCTCACAGTTCAGGTTACTAATTCAGCTTTTCTGGTGGTGTGCTGGAGCCAGCCAGGACTGCCTTGTGAGAGAGCTGATGGGTAAATTTTCAGAATTTCTGTAAGTTAGTTGTTAAACACAGCCATTCTTAAAAATTAAATTACATAAAACTTACAATTAAATAAATTACATGAAAAATAAAGGTAATGATTATGCAAACTCGTCACTTCCTAATTATTTTACAGCATTTTACTGTTACTTGTGCGCTTTAGGTTATTGATACCTATTATGTCTTTTTGTGGAAATGCTATATATAAGGGTGTGCTGCTGGCATCTCTCCACAGCTGTGTGTTATGTTGGTGGCTTGCACTTGGCCATGGGGCAGATATTTACACCTCAGAAATTGGCAAACACAACAAATCAGCACCTCACTCTTCAGCTGGTTGTTAAATATTTATCAGCACACTACTTTACAGAGCTAGAAGCCATGATTGTCGTCTTCTTTATTGTAGATTTTTACAAGTGCTTCCTGCATGCACTGAAGATGAGAAACTACTAATAGATATCATACATTTTTTAAATAAGTTATTGAAGGAACAGAGAAAAAATTCATCAGTAGAACTTCTAAACTGGCTTCTAGAATTACTTCTAAGACATGTAAGTGTTATTAAGGAATTTGGGTTTCACGTTTGATAAGTGATTTATTTGTAAAAATCATTAATACTATATTGTGGAAAAGTATAATTTTTGTATAACCTATGCTTAGTAAAGTAGTCTTCGTGTTTTAATAGATGGTTCATAGTAACATGGCCTTCTGATATGATTGTGACTATGCTTATTAAATTAAAGGTCTGCACTATGAATGGGACCTTCAGTCTTGGTGTTTGATTAAACCTGTTCTGTATGTGAGCTGTCTGCTGCAACTGTATTTTTTTTTTTTTTTGAGGAAGATTAGCCCCGAGCTAACTACTGCCAGTCTTCCTCTTTCTGCTGAGGAAGACTGGCCCTGAGCTAACATCCATGCCCATCTTCCTCTACTTTGTATGTGGGACGCCTACCATAGCATGGCGTGCCAAGCGGTGCCATGTCCACGCCCAGGATCCAAACCGGCAAACCCCGGGCCACCGAGAAGCGGAATGTGTGAACTTAACCACTGCACCACTGGGCCGGCCCCACAACTGTATTTTTAAGTGGAGATCTTGGGGTAGGGGGACTGCAAATAGGAATATGGAGAGGCAGAGAGCAAAGGCAGGTGGAGGCAGTGAGGGGCGTAGTGATGGTGAGGTTGGAGACAATGAGTCAGACGGTCCTCAGGCTTTACTCAAGTTTACTGTAGTATTTACCCTTCCAGCCTCCACTCCTCTCAACTGTTTTAGCTGACTATGTTCTAAGAAACTTGCCAAGAACCCAAGAAGCTAGCTCGCTATCTATTGTTGGTCTATCTGTGTAGTTTTTTTGCAGATACTGTATGAATTTACTTAACCTAGTGAAGATAAACTTTTGCACAATCAGGAGAAAACACATAAAAATTAGAAAAGAGGGTGTAAACTGAAATAGAACGTAGTAGACCTTATAAGAAAATATGTTCCGTTATATGTTAATACATTTGCAAAGCTTGTCTGAAAACAGGATTCTCTATAACAGTACAAAGTGCCAATATGGTGTAAGTTAGAAATTCTAATTGAGAGTACTTTTTACAGTTTTTATAGATTTAAAAAATCCATATATTATGTATATGAATGTTTGTGTGTGTATAAAGCTTGATTAGACGTTTATTATCTTCTGCCTTATTGTAGACTGGTGAAAATCAGGTCCGTTTCATTCACAGTTGCATCCCCAGCATCTACACTAGAGCCCCGCACCTAGTGAGCTCTCCACAAACATGTCGTAACTCAGTAGTAAACTTAGGCACTGAGGAAGTATGTTGTTAATTACAGGAAAACACATAACCTTAATTTTATAACTTGTTAAAATTTAGCAAGAATGGAAACTACGGACCACATTACACATTCCAGTATACTTATGGACTAAATTCCTAGAACCGTAATTGCCAAGTCAGTTACAAATTGCAAAGATAGCTGTGTGTGTGCATCTGTATTGAGATTTTTTGTTTTTGTTTTTTGTAAGTGATGATTCTTACTTTGAGTGAGATGCTCTTGTCATGTTTGGGTCCTTGTCTCCTTTTCTGGGACTTGTTTGATGCCCTTGCTAGTTGTGCGCCTCAGCTGGATTTTTAGATTCTCTTGGTCTTTTTTTTTTTTTCTGGTAACAGAGGAGCTTTTCGTAAATTAGGGAGATTAGCCCTTTACCTATGATGTGAGTTGCAAATGTTTTTTTCTTATAATTTGCCTTCTGACCATGCTTATGGTATTTTGGACTTAGTTTTCTTATTTTCCTGTCTTATCTACTCCTTTTATCTCCTAGCTTTTGTTAGTTATTTCTACGTTTCATCTTTTATAATATTTAAATGGTGTCCCATGATTATAATTTCCACATTTAGTAATAGCCTTACAGGAGTGTGTGTGTGAAAAACCACCCCTCCCCTGGGTTATTGCAGGCCTTCCAGCTTCCACACCTGCAGCTGTGGTTCTTAGACAGCTGCTACAGTGCTCTTAACCTTAAGTCACATCATGTCAGTCTTCTGCTCAAAACCCTCCGCCAGCTTCCTCTCTCATTCAGATTAAGCTCATAGCCTATAAGGCTCTGTTTGAACTTGATTCTGAATATCTTTCTGACCTCATCTCCTACCACTGTAGTCCTCTTGTTCTGTTCCAGCCACATTGGCTGCTGGTTGTTTTTCAAACGTGGCACTTACAGCTAGTGAGTGCCTTTGCATTTCCTCTTCTCTCCGGCTGGAAAGCTCTTCCCCTAGATATCTGTATGACTGACTACCACACTTACTCAGAGCTCTTTTCAAATGTTTGTCAGAGGAGCCTTCTCTGACAGTCACGTCTAATATGGCATCCCTCCATGCCTGACTCTCTGCCTGCTTATCCTAGTTTATCTCTTCGTTGCTTATCACTTATCACTCCCACCTGTGGAATATCTTTGTTCGCTGTCTGTCCACCTCACCCCACTCTACCCCACTAGAATGTAGACTGCGTGAGGACGAGTTATTGTTTTATTCACTGCCATATTATTTTTAGGTAGTCATGGTTATAGATTTCTTTCCTTACAGGTTATAAGTTATTTACCTTCTTGGAAAGATCTCTACTGAAAAGTTTTGAGTAAACACTTTCATGTCTTCTTTTGTAACTTTTAAGGTTTTATCTTCATTTACTTCTTTGTTCATTTGGAACTTCTTTTGATGTAGATTATTTTTTTTGAATGGTTAGCAGTTTTCCCTATCATGTATCTAACCCTGATTTGAATTGCCACCAGTTTTTAAAAATCATAAGCTGACCTGCTATATGTACATGACTCTGATTGAACTTGTAGTATGTTCCTTTGATATGCCTGTATTTTCTGAGGGAGTACATTTTTTAAATATTTTAACAAATTTTTCCTTAATAAACTTTATTTTCTATATTTTTCTCTAGTCATTTTTACTACTTTCAGATTAACTTTATTTTCATTTTTTGAAATTTTTTGACAGAACAGTTGTCCATGGGAAAGACATTTGTGTCTGAGTTTTATTATCTTCTGTATGTATAGCAAGAAATACTTTAAACATAGTTAAAGACATGATAAATTGAGAAAAATATTTATAACACAAATGAGAGACAAAGACTAATTTCCTTATAGTACATTTTTTGGATCCTTTATAAGAAGATTGAACTTCCAAAGTACATAGATTAATTGTTCAATAACGTTTGCCCTTCTGTTACTTTCTCAAAGATGATTTCAAAGTACCATATTTACTTTGATTTTCTCTTATCTTTTAATTATTAAAAAATTAAAGAAGTGTTTGAAGACACTTATTTTCTGAACATTTTTAATAAAGCAAAACAGTAAAACCTAATGTCATTACAATTCGTCTTTTAGCTTTTAAGCATGCTTAAATATTTTAGAGATTGGATATTGAAATATTAAGAGAACCTCTATGAAGCTTTTCTTCTGAATAAATTTTTTGATAACTCAAATCGACTTTTGAGCTGTAAATTTTTTATAACTTCATAATCTTTTTACTCATTTTTTAAAAAGAATAAGCTCTAGAACATCTCCTTAGGTTAGAGTTCTTGTATTCTGGAGATTATGGTTGATTTGGGTTGTGAAAATTTTAGCAGTATGTTGGCTTTATTTAGGTTTAGAATCTTTTCTTGAAAATCTGTGCAATAATTGAATGTTTGCATGCAAGACTTTTTATATAGTATATAACAATACGAAAATCACTATGCATGTTAAAATGTATTTGTCTAAATTATGTAACTGTAACTATAGTTAAAATTTTACATTTAAACGGTTGTCAGTTTTGTAGTGTGTTATGAATGCTGATGTATATTGTATAACTTATTTATAGTTTTGAAAGTAAGATGAAATTTCTACAAGATTCTAGATGATTGTACTGTAATTTTAATGCACTTTTGGAAAAGGATTTTTGGTATAATTAAATTTATTTGACTTGGTATGGTATCAAGGCTGTCTTTGGAAAACTTTTACTTTAGCTCCTCATTTATTGTCATCACTAGTGTTATAAGTAATAATACTTTTAAGGGTGAGCAAAGTGGACTTAAGCATCCACCAACAGGAGGGCTTCCTCTCTAAACATCGTGCTGCAAGGATTAAATTATTAAGTATTATGAACTAATCAACGTTGAAAATAAAGGAAGCCTGAAAATAGAAAGTCAAGTGCCTTTTAAAGTTTATCATTAAAGTGGTTAAAATAAGTGAGAAATTATTTAAGAAGGTCAGTAAAATAACATTTCCGAAGGAATTGTTTTGAACGTATGCACGTAAAATGAAAAGATGTGTAAAAGCGATGGTGGCAGAAACTAACAAAATTAGGCAGATATGATACCCGCTTAGGCAGAAGAATGCTAATAGGAAATGTGAAGAAAATCAGCTAATTTACTGAGGGAAGATTTAGCAACTTTATCTTGTGGAAATTTGTGTTTTATCAAAACATTCATTATAACAAACATTTTAATTCAAACATTGAATACATTCATTATTACGAACATTTAAACTTGGACACTTTAGGGATTTATTATATCACTAATCTATATTTAATTTTAATGACATTTTGTTAATATCTAAAACAACCTAGATGTGCTGAGTTTGAGAACCTCTCTTTTCAGAATGAGTTTTTTGATGGAAGTTCATAAAAGTAGGGCCGTAATTTTTGGGGGGGAAGCTGTTTAGAACTGCGCAGCATATGTCTCTCTCTGTTGGCCGACTTTCACAGGCACGTGTGCACTCAGTTCATAGAGGGCATTGCACATCCTGCTGTTGTAGCTGCTGGTGGTTGGAAAATTGCATATGAGGAGTGGTAACTGTGTGCGTAAGGAAAATGAACCATCATTAGAAATTCTTGCCTTTTGGAGGTCAGCAGTGACAAAATAATGGCCCCAGTAGTTGACTTAAAATTAAGATTGAATAGTAATGTCTAAAAACAAAACCTTCAAGTATGCTTAAGCACTTGAGATCAATAGGCATCAGCAGAGACGTCTATTCTGTTCTCAGTTATACTTGAGGAATGATAATTCATCCCATATTTTAGAAGTGATGCTGCCAAGCTTCACTGAATCTTAATGTTAACATGTAAATCCAAGATATGTTATAAAGGGAAAAAGTGTCAGCAATTTACAAGCAGAAGCAAGTTATTAATAGGATGAGACTCTTTGGAAGCATCTTAATGTTAAGTATATGCATAATGTATCAATACGTTCATATATTAATTAGTAGATTTTACTTAATATTTATCTGTATATCAGAATTAATAATTCCTGATAGTAAAATTATATTTTACCAAGATGAGGTTTGCATTAAAAACAGCTTGTTCATTTTGTCAGTATTTATCAGAGTTGGAGTAAGTGTGGGTGTAAGTCAGCCTGTGGTTATTTGGGGCTAAGAACACTATAGAATATGTGTTTATTTTTGTGGCTTTATTAAATGTGTGTCTTGATTGTTCATGTATGAAACATAGAAGTTGTAGTTATGTTTTATATAATTTTACTTGATCAAATGAGTCACTTCTTTTTCAAGATGAAAGGAAAAGCTGAAAAAAAATGCTGCTTTGGGGCTGGCCAGGTGGCGCAGCGGTTAAGTGTGCACATTCTGCTTTGGCGGCCCAGGGTTTACCAGTTTGGATCCCGGGTGCAGACATGGCAGCACTTGGCAAACCATGCTGTGGTAGGCGTCCCACATATAAAGTAGAGGAAGATGGGCATGGATATTAGCTCAGGCTAGTCTTCCTCGGCAAAAAGAGGAGGATTGGTAGCAGATGTTAGCTCAGGGCTGATCTTCCTCAAAAAAAAAAAAAAAAACCTGCTTAGGTGTAAAACATAGTAAAGCAAATTAAAGGCAAAACATCTCCCCTACACTTTTCAAAAGCTCTTAATTATATTATTTATAATCATGTATACCTGATTGAAGTGTACTCCACATACTGCATAGTATAAACAACTTGGAATTTTCTTCCTGTTTTTTCCATTTCTTTTCCCTAAGAAGAAAGCAGTTATTTTTGAATTGAGTTCTTTAGGTGAGGAATTTCATGACAACAGTAATTACATTTTGATTTTATCTCTTTTCGTATGTTGTGATATGCACTATTGATGTCACATAATGCTGGGGACGGAATGTTAACCAGCTTTGAAGTAAGATGATTCTGAGGTTGAATCCTTGCTCTGCTCATTCGTATGACTTTGAACAAGTTTCTTAATTTTTTTTTATAAACTTCCATTTGCCCATCTGTAAAATAGGAAAATGCAAATCCTCTAGTTTAATCAAAAAGTTAAATGAGATCTTGTTTTCTTTTATTTACTTATTTTTTTTTAAGATTTTATTTTTTTCCTTTTTCTCCCCAAATCCACCTGGTACATAGTTGTATATTCTTCGTTGTGGGTCCTTCTAGTTGTGGCATGTGGGACGTTGCCTCAATGTGGTTTGATGAGCAGTGCCATGTCCGCGCCCAGGATTTGAACCAACGAAACACTGGGCCGCCTGCAGCAGAGCGCGCGAACTTAACCACTCGGCCACGGGGCCAGCCCCTAGATCTTGTTTTCTTTCACTTTTTAACACAGTGCCTGTGATGTTATAGGTGATTAATAAATATAACATGTATCTGTAATGCTGCTGATTAATCTAACATTTCTACTCTTTCAATATTATTAGAGATAATCCTATTACATTTCTTTCGCTACCTTTTTTAAGTTGGAAAACAGGAAAAAATTTAAATAGTCCTAGTTTTATTTGTTTATCAGCCTGTCAAACTGGCAGAGATCACAACAGTCATGATACTCAGCCTGGGCTTGGATGCTGTGGGCCTTCTCATCCCCTGCTTAGTCATATGTATTGGTACACTGTTTGCACGGACAATTGGCAATATATATTGAAAGCATTAAAACTATTAGAATGTTTTGACTTAGTGATTTCGTTGCTTAGAATCCATATGTGGGATCTAATCAGAGTCGAGCGCACTGCTGTAGCTCAGTGAAGTTAGAAATTGCTGATTGATTACCCAGCAGTTGGTGTGGCAAATTCCTGTGGTTGAAAAACAATCAGATATTAAGATAGTGTTTTTGAGGAAATATTGATAATAACATTAAGTAAAAAGAATGATTACAGTAGAGGGTTTTTCCGCTTGATCTCAGTTTTGTTAAAAATATAGAATTATAATTCTGTTTATATTTATACTCATATACACAAAAAGAAGAGTATGTACCAGTATACTAATAGCGGCTGTCTCTGTGAGGCATGATGATGAGTGGTTTTTGCTTTGCTCATTGTGCTTCTCTGTGTTTTGCAAAATAGATCTGCATTCCTTTTGTTTAGATAACATATGAGGTGCCTTTTGAGTTTAGAACATCTCTACTAATGCGGTAGAGACCCACACTGACTAGTTAGCTAATAGAACTCTCAGTTAATCCAGAACATGATTAGCAATGAAAACCTGTATGCAAAACAGCACATAGCTCAATTAGAGAGTAAATGTGTTTTTTACAAATTTCATTTTTTAGAGTCCAAACCCACTTTTAGACCTGCTGGTTCTGGCGGAGTCACAGGCACAAGAGGAAACAGATGACATCCGGACTGCTGTCAGACAAGAACTCCAGAAAGAACTGATTGCTCTTTACAATACCTTGCTGCTCAGTTTCATGGCAGTTACTGACAGGTACCATTTGTATCATTGAAGGTTTGGGGACATTTATATACAACCTAGTTTTCTTTTGATTTCTAAAGAGTTTTACTTTTCACTTGTTTCACATTAAGAGGAAAGACTTCAATAATAATCAGTTGAGTGGTCTTTTTGTTTTTGTTTCAATTCAATATTTCGTACAGCCTGATTGTAATTTCACACACACACATGCAGTATTTTTTTGTTCTCTAGGTTTTAGTTCTTGATCCTGTCTTAATTCTTTACGCTTCTACCTGAGTACTCATACCAAGTATGGCTATTTTTATATTGATGATTTTCAAATATGTATCTGTAGTTTTACCTTTTTAAAAATTTAAAAAATTAGATAAAATTCTCTGTGTCCACCTGTAAGACTGTGATGGAATACGTAGCAATGTAGTGAGTAGTTGTCAGTTTTGGAGTCTAAAGATCTGTAAAACTGAAGAAATTTCAGATTTTGTTCTATGTTTTGTTATACAGTGCTGTTATTTCTTGCAGGAATTATATCTTTGGATCCATGCTTAGCTGCTTAATTTAAGGAATTTTGTTTTCTAATCGAAAATATTCTCGATTGTCCTGTTTCTGACAGTTTTGTTTAAATTGTGTCAAACTCATTAAAACCTTTTTTTTCCCTTTTATTTTAGCTTCCTGGGGAAAAAAAATTCATCTTATCCAATTAAAAATTCAGTATTTTACTGATACTGAATGATTAAATGTATGGGTTTAATATATGCTAATTAAACTCATTGAAAGTATGTATTTAATTTTTCATTCCAACTTTAGTTTCATTATTGGGTGGCAATACCAATATCCATTTATGTATTTTTCAGTGTAATTGTTACTTGTAGTTTACATCGTAGATCCTAGATGGTATTTGATCTTTTCCTTGAAAAGGCTTATTTTGAGAGGGAATATTTTCTGCCTTTCCCCTAGTTCACACTTTTCTGATACAGTAAGTTGTTAATGACCCTCTATTACCAGTGAGAAAGCACATTAAACTCATCACATTTGTTCTCTGGTTGATTTTTTTCCTCCTTTACGTACACAGGAAATGCCTGGAACTTTTTTATGTTTTCCAAACGCAGCTGGCTCTGAAACTGCTCCAGTGTCTGAGAGTCACGGATGCGCCTCACTTCTATGGCCTGCCTTCGCTTGAGAGGACCTTACGAGGGATGGCTCACCTCACAGCATTCCCAGGATGGAGCTCACATTCTCCTCTCACAAAGCCACTTGAAATTTGTGTGAAGTACTTGTCAGGTCTCCTTGAAGTAAGTAAAAATAACCAATGACTGTAATAACAATAGTAACAACCTCTTACCCCCCAAAAATAGCTATTGATCACTTACTGTGTGCTAGGCCTATGTTAAGTGCATATATATTACTATATTTAATGTTAATTATTATTCAGTATTTATATGATATCATAATGGTGAAATATTTTAATGATTTTTGCTAACAATATGTAAGATCACTTTTTTTTTAAGATTGACTCTTGAGCTAACATCTGTTGCCAATCTTTTTTTTTTCCTTCTGCTCCCCCAAACACCCTAGTACATAGTTGTATATTCCAGTTGTAGGTCCTTCTCATTCTGTTCATCAAGCCACAGCGTGGCTTGATGAGTGGTGCTAGGTCTGTGCCCAGGATCTGAACCAGCAAAACCCTGGGCCCCTGAAGTGGAGCATATGAACTCAACCACCTGGCTACGGGGCCTGCCCCTGTTTAATGCTTTTATTTGTGAAATGCAGCACATATGCAGAAAATACACAAAATGTAAATGCGTAACTCAATCATCACATAGCGAGCACCCATGTAACCACCTCTAGTCTAAAAATAGAGCATAGCTGGCACACTGAAAGCATTGATCATACTCCCCCCCAATCTCTCTTCCTCTCCCAAAAGGCAGTTCTTATTTTGAGTTTTATGATAATCACTTCTTTGCATTTCTTGTTAGTTTTACCACTTAATTATGTGTCTGTAGATACAGTAATTCTTGATTTTTTTTGATTTTGTAAAGTGGCATCCTATGACTACTTTCTTTCATCATTCTGCTTATGAGAGTTATTCATTTTGCCACCTGTAGGTGGAGTTAGCTTAATTTCATTTTTATATAGTATTCTCTTTGCTACAATGTTGAAGGACATTTGGTTTTTCTTTTTCTTCCAGGTTAGAGTGGTTTTGGATTCTTCCCCTATGAAATTCTTGTCTTTCAGTGAAAATGAATTTTTGAAATTTTATTTTCTAACATGTGTCTATGCAGATGTGCTCCATTTTATATAGTAACCATGTACCCAGCCAGGCTTGTTTTCAAACTGAAAGGAAAGGCCTTTCATTTTTCACCTTTCAATGTGCTGTTTGTGGTATTTTTTTTTAATTAATTAAATAAACATAAGATTAAGGAAGTTTTTTTCTAGTCCTACTTTCCTAAGGGTTTTTGTTAAAAATCATAAATGTGTATTGCTTCTCTGTATTTTTTAAGATATATGATTTTTCTCCTATATTCCACTAAGGTGATGAATTATATTGAGTGATTTTAAAATGTTAAAAAATCCTGCATTTCTGGAAGAATTTCAACTAGGTTGTGATGTATTATTCCTTTTTATATTAACAGATTTGTTTGTTAATGTTTTTAGGATTACTCTACCAATTTTCTTATGCAAAAAATGTTTTTAGAATTATCGGCATTTTTCTTCTTTCTCTTGTCAAGTTTTAATATCAAAATTAGTTCACCCTTATATGTATATAATTTTCTTTATATGACTTTTTCCTTCTTTGGAATAGTTGATTTAGATTGGTGTTATTTCTTTCTTGAATGTTTAGTAGAATTTGATGATGAAGCAATCCAGGCCTGGAATTTTCTTTTTGGGAAGATTGTAATTGAATTTTTTAAATCTAGAATTATTCAGATTTTCTATTTTTTGTGTCAGTCTTAGTAAGTTATGTTTTTCTAGAATTTTATCTAAATTTTTGAATTCATTGCCCTAAAATATTCATGAAATAATTTTTTTTTTCTGGTGAGGAAGATTGCCCCTGAGCTAACATCTCTGCCAATCTTCCTCTATTTCGTATGTAGGACGCTGCCACAGCATAGCTTGATGAGTGCTGTGTAGGTCCATGCCTGAGACCCAAACCTACAAACCCCGGGCCACCAAAGTCCAGTGCACGAACTTAACCAGTACACCATTGGGCTGGCCCCTCATTTTTTAAAATATCTGTCAGATCTGTAGTGAGGTCCCATTTCATACCAGATGTTAATTATTCCTTCTCTGTTGTTTTCTTGATTGGTCTTGCTAGTGGTTTGTGTGTTTTATGAGTCTTTTCAAAGAATGAACCTTTGGCTTTGTTGATCCCGTCTTTAATGTTTTTCCCCTATTTTATTTATTTATGCTTAATATTATTTCCTTCTCCTTTTGTTTTAATTTATGACTCTTTTTCTAATATTTTAAGGTAGAGTCTTTATTGATTTTTTTTTTAGCTTTTCTCAAATAGACATTCTTAGCTCTAATTACCCTCTAAGCATGGCCTTCACTTTTTCCACACATTCTACCATGCTGCGTTTTCATCATCATTTAGTTCAATATATTGTCAGAATGATGTAATAACTGTAACAACGATGTGGTTGTATGTGGTTCTGTAAGAGAACAGCTTCACCGGGGTGCTCTGGTGACCTTGTATGTGTGCACGTAGCCCGCAGAGGTAGGGCTTAACTGCTGCTCATCTAAGTCTTGCAGAACTTCCTGTGATCCTTCTGGAACGTGAGAACGTGTGAGGCTTGTGAGGAACTGCTTCAAGGCTGTTGCTCATTCGCTTCACTCTCTTAGGAAGTTTGTCACAACCTGTTTCTTATTGCCTCCCGGGTTCTGACGGCTGGGGCTTTCTCTGTCATTCCCCCTTGGTGTACAGCTACAAGCTGTAAATGGCTCAGTGTAGCATGGCATGAATCCTCAGCAAGAGTGCCCTACCATCTGCACCTTTGTTCAAGTGTCACCCTGCACAAGGGACACTGGGAGCTGGCACCTTTGGCAACTCTTGCTTTTGCTGTTTATGTAAGTAATTAACAGTCTGAATCTAAAAATGGCTCATTGTTTCCTTACTGTCCAAATCTGTCAGCATTGCTTGCCTTGCAGCAGTAATTGAAGGAGTTAAGTGTTATGTTGAGAAGCTATCAGGAGTCCTTTTGTTTTTCAAATTGTGTAAGAGGAGTGATTTCATATCACCCGTTTCAAACAGCAGAAACTAAAATGAGCTTTCGATGGTATTGGAGAACAAAAGGCCTTAGTTCTAAGTAAGAAGTTGAGGCAAAAAGGCAATAATGTCATTGTAAGTCTTCACTTGTCTTTAAGGTAACAAAAATCACAATTTATTAGCTAAGGAATAGATAAAAAGTAAAATCCCTGTTTTACAATATTCCACAGTTATGGAAAACCTAATTAACACATTTTGATTTGATATAAACAGGGGAATACATTTCTGCTTCATAAAAGATCTTGGGAAAAAATCTTTATGTCTTTACATTAAATGACTGGAAATGATATGAAGAAATCTGTCACTTTTGTTAGAAATTGTAGCAGAGTCCCATTTAATCTTACTTGGGACCTTCTGCTTAACTAGCTAAACAGATTTCTTTATTTTACTACTGACTAAATTTATCTTTTACAGGATAAAGTAGAGCTTATATGAATGATGAACATCAAAGCAAAGTCATTGTTAGTCCAAATGATTTGCTTCATAGTTTCTTATTAAAGCTGATTCCTTTTCAGAAAGGAGCCATGTTTCTAATATCAGATATTTTGTTTCTTCTTAGTGAAATTTGAATGTGAGAATTTGCTTTCTGTGGTTGAGAAACGAGACTTTTAACAGGAGCATTACTCATTATGATAGGTGAATAAACTATGATAATTGTTAAGATCAGATATATGACGTATAATTCCAGGGATCTGACAAAAAGTTCAAGTTGAAAGGAGATAATTTCAAAGCTCTTGGTTTGTCGCTTATAAGCTCAAAATAAAACCATCACACAGATAGTAGAGATAGTTATATCCAGTGATGATTATAGGAAGATAATAAGGGCTTAATCTTTCAGGTATCTTACTGCTAAGATATCCCTTAAGATTTTAAACTTTTAAGTATGAAAAATTTCAAACATACGCATGTAGAAGGAATAGTAGAGCAGAGCCCATGTATCAGTCACCTACAATTAGTACCCGCTGGCCAATATGGATTCCTTTTTCAGCTACAATATAAAGCTATTTGGTTTATGAAAATTCTAATTTAGGTCAAAGCCCCCAAATTACCTATGAATAAATTTCACTTGTCAAATACGCTGGGATTTATGATTTATGTTTTTTTTTAATCTGCTTTGCTGCATAAGCTGAAAAAAATCCAAATTAAGAAGTAGACTTTATTATAAGACAAAATGGCTTACATTAAAGCATTCTGTGATGAGTAAAAGCATTCAGAGTCCTGGGGTGGTTGAATTGAAATACTTTCTTTTGTATTGGTGAGATAACAAGTAGTTTTGATTGTTTTGACTCACAACAAATTTCTCCTTCATAAAATATTGGCACCTAAATATACTTAGCATTCTTTTTTTATTAAAATTTTGTGAATTATAAATGATCTTTTGTCTCTTTGAATATTTTTTTATTTAAGGGATGAAAGTTATAAAGTTCTTGTTATTCAATCAGTCAACAAATATTTATTAAACCCCTGCGTGATTTATATAGAAATGTTCCAAGAGAGTTTGCCACATATTTTAAAGGATTTTCTAAATCAGGTGGAAGGACTTTTCCTCAAACTACTGTTGTCTAACTCCCCATGTCCATTCTGATTCCGCTTCTGAGTTAGAGGTATAGCCCTTCAGATAAAAAGCATTTCTGTTGTTGTACTGATGGAAATGTGTCAGATCTCGGTTTTGTGGGAGAGAAAAGGGTGACAGCCAGTGATTTAAATAATAAACATATACTTACATATAGAATTGAAAGCTAAGATTGCTCAACAGTGGGAAAAATGTCCATTTACATTTAAACCATAATTTTAGAAAATCTAGACTAGCCCGGGTAGTCAATAGTAGTTTTATATAGCTAGCAATTTCTAAGTGTGCTTTTCAACACGATATTTGTAAACTCTTTTTTTCTTTTGAAGGATACTATAACATTTGAAGGATGTTATGAGCATATTCGAAATCACAAAAATCTCCTAGAAGGATATTACACTTCCTTTGGACAAGTTCCAAAGGGAAAAAATTTTAAACTAAGAATATTTGTTTTAATTGTGGTAAAATGTATGTATTATAAAATTTATCATCTTAACCATTTTTATTTTATTTATTTTTATTTTTTATTTTTTTGAGGAAGATTAGCCCTGAGCTAACTACTGCCAATCCTCCTCTTTTCTTTGCTGAGGAAGACTGGCCCTGAGCTAACGTCCATGCCCATCTTCCTCTACTTTATATGTGGGACGCCTACCACAGCATGGCGTGACAAGCGGTGCTATGTCCGCACCCAGGATCCGAACCGGTGAACCCTAGGCCACCAAGAAGCAAAACGTGCACACTTAACCGCTGCGCCACCGGGCCAGCCCCTTAACCATTTTTAAGTATATAACCTGAGAATATTATATATACCTTATGTGATTATGAGTCAGTTCAGATAAATTAGTAGAAAGTGATAAATATGCTCAGAGCAAAGCCACCATGAAATTGTTTACATTTCTTTTTCAGGTCATTACTTCTTTTTATGTGGAGCGGGGAGGAAATGCTATGTCCTTCATGGGAAAAGGTGTCACGAAGAGCACAGTTCTTTGCTTGCTTCACTTATCTCATGAGATGATGGCCCAGGCCCAGAGCTCGGTGAGGTCATTAAAAGCTGTCTGTCTCCTCAACAGTTGCCAGAAAAGGAATGTGCTGTGTCTAACACATTTCAAGCCTATAAATTTGCTATATGAAAATGTCTCTTTTGACTTTTCTTCTGGGAAACAAAAATGATTTTTGACTAAGATGTTTCTTAGAAGTTGTGTATTACACAAATCTGAATTTTATTTGAAACTTATTTTGATGGAAATCTGCATTGCAGACTACATTTTGTCTAAATAATGGGAAAAATAGCTGTTCTGAAGAAAAATTAATTTTAAGGAGAAGCTCAGATTTTTGTTTGCCTTGTTTTGGCTAAATAATAAATTAAAACGAAGTCTTAAGTACATTTTTACTTTGTTTTGATTTTTTAAAATTCGGAGTTATTTAAAACTCTCTCTGTTTTATTCTTAGAAACTGACCTAATGTGTTTGTTTCCCTTTTTTCACTCTAGGAGTGGCTGTCACTCTGGTTCCTGCCTTTGGGCAGCCACAGTGAAGAACATGCTCCTACCCAGCAAGGATTGGCCTGGTTGATTCCGTTATGGGTTGATCGAGACCCAGAGGTCAGTGTGAAGGAAAATCAAGTCCATTATGTGTAGATTAAAAAACACATGAAGCAAAACGTATATGCATGCTTGTATTTTCCAAAATGAGGTCATTTTAGTCACTAGACCTCAAGTTTTATTTACCCCATCTTAGTCAGCTTGTGCTCCCATAACAAAATACCATAAACTGGGTGACTTGAACAAGCGGAATTTGTTTTCTCACAGTTCCAGAGGCTGGAGATAAGGTATCAGCATGGCTGGGTGCTGGTGAAAGCTCTCTGGCTTCCAGTCTGCCGCCTTCTGACTGTGTGCTCATGTGACTTTTCCACTCTTCCTCTTCTCATAAGGCCACCACTCCCATGAAATTAGGACCCCGCCTATGACCTCATTCAACCTTAATTACCTCCTGAAAGCCCTATCTCAAAAACAGTCACACTGGGGTTAGGGCTTCCGTATAAAAATTTTAAGGGGACAGAGTTCTGTTCATAGCACCCCCTCTCAGCCAAACTCATAAGAGTACAGGTTAAAAGTAGAAAAAAAAAAAAAAAGGATTATAGAATCTATCACTTTTAGAAAGAACTCTGAAAAATTGTTGAAGAAGCCTAGCCATTTTCAAACAGTCTAGAAGGATAGCTGCTGAGTGACGTTTGAGTGTCATTTGATGGCATAGTACTATTACAGTGCAAAGTTTTATATTTTCTAGTTTTAGCCATTTGTCCACTAATTTTTAAAAAAAATCATTTTATTGAGGTATGATTGACATACAAAAAGCTATACATATTCGTGTGTACAACTTCATGAATTTGGAGATAAGTATACACCTGTGAAACCATCACCACAATCAATGCGATCAACATATAATTCACCTCCAAAAGTTTCCTCCTACCTTCTTTACTATTTAATTATTTATTCGTTTGATTGTCTATTTATTTTTGTGATTATAACACAACATAATAACTTTTTAGCAAATTTTTAAGTATATCATACCGTGCCTCCTGACTGTAAGCACTATCCACTAATTTCAAGCAAGAAATGATTACATCCTGTTATAATAAAACCTTGATTTGTAGAAATGTCATTTGATATGAGCTTAAAGGTTACATTCTTTAGACACATTGAACTTGGACTTGTTGCTTGACTGTGTTATGACTGCGTTATTTTTTGTTACCCTGTAGCTGTCAGTGAAGCCCTGTTTGGGAATCAGGATTCAGAGGGTCACCAAAATGCGTAGCTGGAGCAGCAGTGTTACTGTGGTACACGTGTTACATCACATCAATCTTATTTGAAACATTTTTCTTTTAAAATAATTTTGGGGAAAATACTAAATGCCTTATAAAAAGATAATCCAATTCCTTCTTTCTGAAAAGCAGTTTCAAAAAAGTTAAAACCATTTATTTGGGAGAAACACTAAAATATTAAGGAAGGTAAAACAAAATAATAGGCCCCTTCTTTAGAAATGAGGACTAAACAGGAATCATGTTCAAAGGAGATGCATAAGAGCCCTATGCTTTCCCTAGAACAGGCGTTTGAACTATAATTTTTATTCTTATTTATGCTTGGTTTTGACTTTTTGTGATATTTGCTTTTATTTAACTTTCATTTTCTATATTATGCTTTCTAGAATCATGGAATAGGATTTTTATTCATTTATAAACTTAAGGTCACTGTTTTCTATAAGTGTGTTTTGTAATTTAGGATCATCAAGACAATGTCATAAAAGTATATTTTATATGCCAGAAAAATTAAGGATTCATGTTAGGAATTTGGATTCTTTGATTTGACGACTTTTCCTTTAATTTGAACAGGTGAGGTTCACTTCACTGGGATTAGGATCGGCACTGACCACCCTTGAAACTGGCTGTGTGGCCTTGGCCAGCAGTTGTCAGAACATTTCTGGCGGGCTCTGGGGAACTGTGGTGAACATTCTTCTGGACCAGTCGGAATGCAGTATGGTGCGCCGGGAGGTATGCCTGTCTGGTTAGCACCTCCTCCCTTTCTTCCCCTTAGAAATCGGTTGTGATAGTCTCTGTAAACCATACCTCACTCCCTGTTCAACATGGTGACTGACCCAACCATGATCTCTTCTGCCTACGAAAAACTCCAATAAAACGGTAGTAGAGAACAAAAAAGATTAATTCACAGAGAAAATTGAAGTCCTTTATTCTATAAGATCAAAGTAATATTTGCTATATTTTAATATGAATGCTTCTATTTTATTACACATATAACCTCAGTTTTTATGAGTCTCTAATGTTCATAAAGCTTTATTTAAGATAAGAGGCTGTCAAAATACTCTTTGCCATTTATTGTACAACACAAGAGGAAAAGCAAACCCTATTTCAATTCTTTCTAAATAGTTGGTGGTTTTCTTTCATTGCTACTTTTTTTTTTAAAGATTGGTCCTGTTGCCAATCTGTTTTTTTTTTTTTCCTTTTTCTCAGAGCCCCCCAGTACATAGTTGTATATTCTAGTTGTAGATCCTTCTGGTTGTGCTATGTGGGATGCCGCCTCAGTATGGCTTGATGAGCGCTGCCAGGTCTGCGCCCAGGATCCAAACCAGCGAAACCCTGGGCCGCCACAGCAGAGTGTGTGAACTTAACCACTCGGCCAGGGGCTGACCCCTCATTGCTGCTTTTATCAAAGTGATGATTGATGCAAATATTTTTAAAAGTAAACAAATAGTGATTAGAAGCTTATAAAGAAAATAGCAGCTTCTGGGCCTACCACTAACCAGTTTCCAGTTCCAAAATTCAAAGGCCGTAGTTTTCTTGTTATTCGTTTTTTAACAGTAATGCTTAAACTTGTATCTTCGTCTTCATTTACCCACTTTAAAGGTTATCTATTGACTTCCAGTTAAGATGGGTTGAAAATTTCACTCTCTTTGAATTCCTGCTGTTACCCCTCCCATTATGGCATAATCTTTCATTAAATAGATAATCAGTGTTTATGTTAGTATGATTCTTTAAATTGACCATCTTCAGGACCTAGCCAGTTAAGGTGGACATTTGTGGTTTGTATTTCTAGTTAGCAACTTTTTATTGAGAGTAACTTGTATGAGAGAAGGGAGGGGAGGTGGAAGAGGTGTGTGTGTGTGAGAGAGAGAGAGAGAGATCAAGTGTGTGTGTTTAATCTATAAGGGGGTAATAGAAGCATGAAAGTATATTTCTTAAATACTGCCAGAATAGTTTACATTTTACAGATCATTTCTTGAAAAAACAGAATTCTGAAGTAGGAAAAAATGTATGTGCTGATGAAATAATTTCATCCACTGTTAGGTCATCACCTAAGAAGATCTGCAGTTTGGCACTTCTTATAGTGACCTCTCAGCATGTGCAGTTTAGTGATACATTTTTTGTTATTAAATTACGATATATTGGTTATTTCAGAGATGACAACAAGATGGCAGTATTGACTTTTTTTTTTTTTTTTTTACATTTCAGGCTGCATTTATTCTTCAGAATCTCCTTGTAATTCCAATGCCTTCAGTAATTATAAAGGATTATACTTGGCAGGTGGGTGACTTTAAATAATTATCAATCTACTAGATATAGGAGATTAATTGATTAGATAACGTTTCAGCATATGTTTATTTCATTAATGATGAAATTTTCTACAGGGCAGCAGGATCTCTTACAAGAGAATGTAGAAATTTTCCTTTGCTCGATCAGATTTATAGGTTCTTCTCCATAGTGTTAAAAATAATTTTAAACAGAAATAATAATAGCTAATGTAGTGATTACTATGTACTAGGCATTCTTCTAGGAACCTAACAAATATTAACTTGTGTAATTGTTTGAGTTGCGAGCCATTATTATCCTCGTTTTGTTTAATAGCGCTGAAGTTTAAATAGTTTGCCCTAAATCACACACCTTTGCTTTGAGTCCAGGCAGCCTTTCTCCTGCCGCTCACTGTGCTGCCTCTCTAATTTAATAATAATAAACAAATTTGTTTATAGTTAAATATGCGTTGATGTTAACATCTTTTTGCCTTTTCTGGGTTAGTACACAATTAGGGTCATAATTTATCTTTCTTTGGTTTCCACTGGATTAATTTTTTGTTTTGTGTTCTGAATGTCAAGTCAGTAAAAAGTTGACTAACTTTTTTGTAACTCTTTAGATGATTTGGAGGATACGAAAGTACTCCCACTGAGGAGATAAGCTTTGCTGTCTCTACCCTATTACCTAGCTGTACGCCCTCATCCTAGATGTGTGTATTTATCATACTGCTGCATCTCACTCCCCAGGATCCTAGACAAATCTAAAGTTTCTAAGTTTTCCTTAGAATAGATCCTTGGAGGAGTTACAGAATCGAGTTGAGCTGCAGTGAGGGCAGCTTTTCAGGAAGTCACCTGAAGCATGAATTTAGGTGGTTGTCACGGCTCAGATCGAATTTAGCTCTTGGAAGGTTCACTCCTCCAAACTTGACAAACCCAGATTAACTCTGCCAATTACTGAAAATCTCAGGCCACTTTTCCACTGGTTCCTCCAGCTTGGTTAACATTGCCATCTGATAATGATTGCTTATTCATAGTCTGGGTTGTAATAAAACCATTGGAGACAAAACTGGAAGGCATACACAGGATTAGTATTTATATTAACAGTGTAGTAGTTTTGATACCTGTTATCCAATAACTAGGTTTTAAAACGTGTTGTTTTGGATTCAAATACAAAGCATCTCTACTCCTATTGTTAAACTAGTGACACTTGTATACTATAAGCTTGATGTACTGCCAATGAATTTTTAATTATTGAAATAAATATAATTTAAAGGCAAGAGTAATAAGATTTCTTGGTTCTATTAAAGCTCTTGGGACATTATATTTTGATATAAAACCATGAGTAGAAGTTCACATTTTTCTTTTACAGGTTAAATACAGTCATGTGCTGCATAACGATGTTTCAGTCAAGCACAGTCCACCTATACGATGGTGGTCCCATAAGATTAGAATTATATAGCCTAGGTGTGTAGTAGGCTGTACTGTCTACGTTTGTGTAAGTCTGCTCCATGGTGTGTACACAATGGTGGAATCGCCTAACTGCATTTCTCAGAATGTATCCCTGTCATTTAGCAACACGTGCCTGTAGTGGACAGTTCTTTTTTGTTGCTGGTGACATGCTTACTGCAGCTTGTCAGTTATGTTATTCTCCAGTTCTTCATTGCAGAATTAATTTTCTACTAAAATGTTGAAAATAGTGCTTTAAGCAAGCTTTTGGAGTCTTTTGCCTTGCCTTCATTGGTCAGAATCAAAAAAGTTTGAGAGCTACTCTAATCCCAAACAGTACTTGAGGATGAAACTTTTGCTAGTCTTAAGAAAATTAGAAAAATAGGGACAGTCTTGTGTGTTTTCAAGAAACCCAGATTTTCTGCCGCTCTTTTTGTTTTAGATCTATTTTTGGTTATTATTTTTCTTTTTGATTTAAATGTCCTCACTTAGCAGTATAAACAGTTGGTTGCCTAGTATTTGTCTCTCAATTTTAAAAAAGTTTAGTGGTACTTTACATCCCAAAGTGGGATGCTAAGAAGCGACAAGGATAATCTTAAAATATAGGTAATGGAGTTTCATAATCTCCAAGTAGTTGTGACCTTTGCCAGTTTATTATAGCTGGAAAGAAGGTCTTACATATCCAGTATTGCAAAATTAAAACTGTCTTTGGTAGAATGATGAATAACAATCTTGTTCAACAAAATGTTTCATTTTCTTATGTTGGTGCACATTTCAGTGTTTTGGAGGATATACCAGGAAGTAGCACCTATCTAGCAGCTTTGTGAGCATTTTATTTGGGTAAGGTAGATATTTGATTCACTCTGTTTTACAAAGAGGGTTGCTTTGACTGCTTTGCACTTTGTTTGGTGCCAGAAGCTAACCTGATGCCCTCTGTGCTCCTGTTTCACTGGGCATTCTGCAGTGTTCTCTTTATGATTACTGCCCCTCCCCGAAGTCTTCCCACACACACAGCGTAAGTTCCTGTTGTGTGTCGCTATCTGGCATTGTTGAACTTCTGAGTGGTAATAATTTGCATATATAAGTTATGAGTTATGTAACTGACTGAGTTTTCTTTTATTGTTGAGTGCTGGAAAGTTTAGAGCCCTCCTGCCATATATGGCTCTTCTCCTATACTATTCGTGTTTTAGCTTTATTCCTGGTTCCAGTGTTTTCATACCTTTGTTTTTCTTTCATCTCTGCTCTACTTTTTTTTTTTTAAAGATTTTATTTTTTCCTTTTTCTCCCCAGAGCCCCCCGGTACATAGTTGTATATTCTTTGTTGTGGGTCCTTCTAGTTGTGGCTTGTGGGACGCTGCCTCAGCGTGGTCTGATGAGCAGTGCCAGGTCCACGCCCAGGATTCGAACCAACGAAACACTGGGCCGCCTGCAGCGGAGCGCGCGAACTTAACCACTCGGCCACGGGGCCAGCCCCTATCTCTGCTATACTTTTACTATCATGTTATAATTTACCTTTCCTTGTAATAGGCCTTAAATCTTTTCTGGAACAAGCTGAGACATAAATCATTTAAAACATTTTTTAAAAATTTTAAAATGTGTTTATTAAAAAGTACTAGCCTCTACAATCCATTTTAATCTTCCTCTTCTCTGAAACACACTAGCATTTAATGTCTATACCATTACATTGGTTCTTTTTCATATATCATCCTTACTGCCTTGTCTTATTTCTTACCATTTAACTTAATTAATCTTCCTAAGTAGAATATATGTTTTAGGACCATATTTTTAATATATTTTTTAAATATTTTTTCCAGTTCCCACCACAGAGAAGATAGTGCTCCATCCATCTTTGCTAATGCATAAAAATGTGCAAAGCAGTCCATTTATCCCATTAGTATTAATGATATTGCTAAGTAAATAAAGTTAAAAATCAGGTCTTAATTTTTTCTGCCTAATCCCCCATTTATTTTTCCTTGGATACAGAAACGTGTTGAAAGTGGGTGGTCACAGAGAATAGGAGCAGATAGATACCTGTCTCAGCACAGCTTCCCTTGGCGCACAGTGTCCCAAAGAGGGGCCTGAAGGCCCGGCTCCTGCTGTGGGAGAACCAGTGCTTAGCGCATCACCCCTGGGTATGTCACAGCTCTTTTCTGTGTCGAACACTGTTTTTTAAGGGCAGCATTTATAAATATTGGTCTTTCCTTGTTCAAGGCTGCATCCCTCTTTCAGGGAGAGAAAACAGTGTCCAAGGGCCCCTAAACTGTGTCATGGCCCACCTGTCCAGTGTCCTGTAAGCTGGTTTCCCACAGTCTGGCTTGGATTTGGTACTCCTGAATGTGGAAGTTCCTGTTGCTGGGTTTAGATTGAGGATTTGTTACAAATCCATACCCCTGCAACTTTAACAATCAGAATAGAATTTTAGAGTTGATTATAACAAGAAATTATTGGTTGGATAGGGATTATCTATGTAGTTTGTTTCACTTCATTTCTGTAAATGTTTGTTGAGTACCTAAATGTTGGGGATTCACAGGTGATAAGATTTAATGCTCTGGGGCGTAGAGCTTGTGGGGGAAGAAGACAAACACATACCCAGGGACCGGTGCTATAGTGTTTTATGTATGATGATTAGCTTATGTGTAATTTTTGTAATGTTAAAGTTGTTCTTTCCACTTGAAAATGATATCCACATTTAAATGTAAAGGTAATTTCACATGCTTAAATAATATAGTGAGTTGTCAGTTTGTGGTATAAATATACGTGTTCATGCTTTTGTTCCTTTCCATGTTTGTGATGGGACTTTGAATTGGCACATAATTTTATTTTTTTTAAAAAAGATTTTATTTTGAAGAAAAATCAGACTTATAGAAAAGTTGCAGTAACAGCACAACAATTTTTATATTCCCTTCACCCAGGTTACCCCAATGTTATTTTACCAAATTTGCTTTAGCTCTGTCTAGTATCTTTTTTCTGAACTATTTAAGATTTGCATACATAATGCTTCCTTTTCTCTAAACTCTTAAGTATGAATTTCCTAAAAACAAGGATATTCTCTTACATAATCATAATAATAATTATCAAAATTGAGAAATTATTCAAAATTTTCCAGTTGTTCCACTACTGTCCTTTATAGAAAAGAAAACAATCAGATCTAGGATCTGATTGAGGAATACATGTTATGTATAGTTTTCATGTATATTTAGTTTTGGTTTTTTTAATCTAAAATAGTTCCTAAATCTTTAAGACCTTAGCATTTTTGAGGAGTTCAGGCTGTTTAGTTTTTGTAGTGTTCTTTAATGAGGTTTGTCTGCTTCCTCATGATTAGATTGCGGTTATCCATTTTTGGCAGAAAAACTGTAGAAACGATGTGTTCTTCTTGGTGCATTGTATCAAGAGACGTGATATCTCTTTGTCCTGTTACTGGTGATACTACTTTGCTCACTTGGTTAAAGTAGAGTCGGCCTCTTTTCTCCATAGAGAGTTACAGTTTTCCTTTTGCAGGGAGACACTTTGAGATTGTGTGAATATCTATTTCTCATCAACAGTCTTGCACTAGTTTTAACTTCCATTCATGATTTTTGTCTGAAGCACTTACTACAGAATGGTTGCCAAATGATGGTTTTCTAATTTCATCATTCCTTCTACATTTAATTACATTTTACTGTAAGGAAGAGCTTTTCTTTCTTCTCCATTTATTTATGTATTCACTTATTTATTTACACCAGTATGGCTCAAGGATTCTTAGTTTGTTTCATGGGTTATAATCTGTTTCTATCATTATTTATTTAGATGTTGAAATTGTTCCAAATTTGTCTAGGAGAAGCGCCTTTGTGAAGACTCTTAGGTCCTTTTAACATATCTTCATCAATCTTTGATCACTTCCTTACTTTCTGGTATAGCAAGATATTCTAGACTTTCCAAGCCCCAGCCTAGAATCAGATAATTTACTCAAAAGAGCCCTGACTTCTTTTAAAGGAGGTGGAATTTAGAACTGAGATTTAGGTTCTAGATATGCTTGTGGTTCCTGGGGGTCCTTGCTCCCATGCACTCTTCGTGGACACGGCAAGTAACTGTCTGCATGTGCATTTGTGCATGTATTTTAGATAGATAGTGGACTCATTTATAAGGTACAGTCTATATCATTTTCAAATTTGATGTGATAATTATCAATGCATATTTTCCATCTTTTAATGTGTTCATCATGACTCATGAGTATTCATTTCCCAAAACAATAAATACATGGTATCAAGGAAGCAGTATCATTGTAACTATATTCATCATTTTGCATCTTTGAGAACAGTATTTTCAAATTAATTGGAGTGTTTTATGACATAATTAATTTGCTATTTTCTTGGCAAATTTATTTGTAATGGCACCTGGTGATTTGAAGAGTTTTCTTTCTTTGCATATTGTCCTTCTCAGCTCTCCCTGGCAATTTTTCAGATGATCTGGCAGCCCCAGCACTCACCTGAGGGCAAGGCTGGTAAGAATATAGACATCTTGAGACAGAGCAATTAGACCATGCTGATTTTTCCTCTAGGCCAGAAGACAGCCCCATCAATTACTGATGGATCTGTGGAGCGGAGCCTAGTGTATGCATATTCATTGTTCTGGCCCTTGTACCGTTAGTCATCTGTGGAAAGCCTAAGTCAGACCATCTTTTGTGCATATGCTGGCCTTGGCTTCCTGGCTGTGAGTAAAGCTTTGTTGATAATATGCCATTGCTACTAGGAAGCTTTGGCATTTGGAGAATGGGGATTAGGGCTTAAGGCTTATTAAAATAAATAAAAAATAAATAATGGTTATGCAATAAGTACATATTTCAGATATTTGATTTTCTTTGAGAAGTTAAAAATATTTTGAATGAATTGTTTGAATTTTAAAAGAAATTATTTTTTCCAAGTAGTAAATACATATGGTTAAAAAGCTAATAGAGCTTGCAGTGAGATTCACTATGTCTTTCCATTCACAGAGACAGCTTTACTTCCTATTGATTTTAATTCTACAGGTGGTTACCTTTGTATCTCTCAATAGTATGTTTGCAATGATATGTTTGTTCCTTCACTGTGTCCGTATGTGGATTTAGTTCATTTGAACAGTCTCCTGCCAGTATAGTTCTATTACTAGTCTTCATTTCTCCACTGGTCACCCCTGCTGTTTCTGGTCTCATTACTCATGGATCGTATGTCTTGGCCCCCCATTTAGAAGGAGAGTAGGATGTGGCTAAAATGTTCCTATCCTTTCATTGGTATCTTCTCCCCAACTTCTGCTGTTCTTTGCCAGTTTTATCTTTACTTTTCCTTTGTGAAAGTTGATTACATTCACTTTCTCTTCCACATCCTTGACTTATCTATAAGTTGATCCTAAAAATTGAAAACGGATAATTCACTACAGAGCCACTTATTGGACTGTGATTACACTTTCTTATCTCTGCTTCCAAGGCCATGACCCCTCTGGCACTCAGAGGGGAATTTTCTGGTGTTTATAATATGTGTGTGTATGTAGACATATGTGTGTATGCTTGTGTGTGTATAATTTAGTAAATTGATTTGGGTGATTTTTTTTTTCCTTTGAATTTCTGTTTATTTTTTTCTTGCATTTTGAGTCCATATCATATCTCAAGAGTTTTTTTGAGCTCTTACTCATGCTTTCTTTTCAGTTAGAATTCTTTCCTACTAATCATCCTCAAAATAATTGTATTCCTACCTAATAACAAATGCATGAGTGATAAGCTTTATGAGTTCTTGCATATTTGAAAATGTATTTAAATTGCACTGGATCGATGGTTTGGATAATTACCAGATATTAGATTGAAATCATTGCTCATAAGAATTTTCTAACATCCTGTACTACTGCCTTCTAACATCCGTGCTATTGATGAGAAGTTGGATACCCACCTGATTCTGTTTATGGCTGACTTTTTCGTTTACCATCTTCTCTTTATCTTTAATGTTCTAGAATTTATGATTATGGGTCTTTTTTCATTTCTCTTGCTTAACACTCATTAGGCTCCTTGACTTGAAGACGTAGGTGTTCCTTATCTTTTGGTTCTGACAAATTTTTTTGTATTATTTTAAAAATGACTTTCCTTTTTCTTTGTTCTATCTTTCCACAAATCATATAAGTTCCATATTAGGTAGACCTCTTCAATTATTTTCTTTGTTTCCTTATCTTTTATATTTCTATCTCTTAGTCTTTCTTTTCTGAGATATTAATTCTTTTGTTCATATCAGAATTAGTTTAACTTCTTTAATCTTGGTAGGCCGAATAATTTTCACTGGGCTTTATAGACAAAGAAAAAAAAAAACAGGTTCTAAAACCTTATTAGGTAGATTGAATTTTACATTTGTGTCTCTTACTATGACTTCTTTTGTTATCTTTATTTTCTACATCTTTTTGTCTTTTCATATTAGAACTAGAGAGAAGAATGAATTTTTGAAATATATTGATTGACAGGTGAATGTGATTTTATTAATTACATTCTTCAACACTAATAATTATAGTTATTTATAGAATAACTAGTGCAGTTCTGCATCATATTTACATGTATCATTTCTCACTTATTTTGAAAATATTTATAACTAATGAAAAGATAGATTTTAGAAGACAGTGGGTTTGTAACACTTTCTTTCTAGCAGATGGTATAGCCATCAGCCTCAGCTGACCTTTGCAGAATAAAGAATCGGCAGATTTAAGAGCTCTGGAAGAGCTTGTTTTCCAGATTTACACAGTTTACATCCCCCCATCTTATTTTATTAAACCTTTGTGAATTTTGAACTGTGACTATACCTCATCCAGGAAGCAATTACATAGACCTGATTTTGTAAAAGTAAAATTTTTGAATAATTTCATATAATCTATGTAATAAAATATTTTAAAATTGTTTTGGGCATGATTATGAAATATATTTAGAAAAATAACATTTGTACTACTTTGTTTAATCATTTTATTTTATTGATTTATTGAGTTTTGTTAGGTAGGTGGGGTTAACTTAGTAGACTTAGCTGAATTATTTCTAATTCTCACCTTGGTTGTTAATTTCTTCCCTGAATTATCATAGTGAGGACTCTATGTTAAGTAACTACTGCAAATCTTTTGTGTGTTTGACATGCTGTACAGTTAAGAATGTTATAAGTTGCTTGAAAGGTAGACCATTTTGAAGGTGTGAATATTATTATTGGCTCTGCGGTTTTGGATGAATTACTTCATCCTAGATAATTAAACAAGGTAATGCATAAAAGGGCCACATTGCCTGAAACATATGCCACAGTTAATGAAAGGGAGCCACATGACCCTGTTCTCTTGTACTTCTTTCTGTTTCACCTCCTTCCTCTGGACCTCTGAATTTAAACTTACACAGTGACCGTCATGTTTATTAGTCATATATCTTATTAAATAGGTAAATTGCTCTATTTATGAAGAGTAAGCTCACAGTGTTGGGTAGGTTTGTTAGAACACAACAATGACAAATTCGTAACCATAGAAGGTATTTAATATTGAAGTAAGAGATTTAATTATAGTGATAATATCCTTAAAAAGAAATGTTAATGGAAATCTTATTAATGTAATTACACCTTTAACTTTTTTTTTATTGAGGTCATAATAGTTTACAACATTGTGAAATTTCAGTTGTACCTTATTATTTGTTTGTCACCATATAAGTGCTCCCCTTCACCCTTTGTGCCCACCCCCTATCCCCCGTCCCTCTGGTAACCACTGACCTCTTCTCTTTGTCCATGTGTTTGTTTATCTTCCACATATGAGTGAAATCATTTGCTGTTTGTCTTTTTCTGTCTGGCTTGTTTCGCTTAACATAATACTCTCAAGGTCCGTCCATGTTGTTGAGAATGGTTCGATTTTGTCTTTAATTACACCTTTAACTTTTGAATTACATTATCTTCTAGTAAGTTTTATCTGCTAGGAAGTTGTAGTGTCCATCTTTCCTTGCTGATGAGGAGGGGTGAGAAGAGGGACACATACCCAAGTCTCATAGGTAATGATAAGCTGTGAATAAGTTTTGACCACACTTTTCCTCTCGGCACTTAGATTGCTATTTTTTATCTTTTATCTTTCTCTTATGGTCTGTTTTAATAGTCTTAACTTTATTGATTATCATTTTCCAAAAAATAGAAATATTTATAAGCTAATGGTGGGATTATTTGCAAACTTTAACCAATTCTGATTGCTCGATTTTTGCCATTGTATATTCCAGGAAAAGTAGTGAATGCCACTGTGAAAAATTATTTGAAGAAAAGTGCAAAGAGATTAAAATCGTGTAATGACAGATTCTTCTCAGCCTTCTCGTGGAAGTGTGTGTGTATTTGTGTGTGTGTGTGCACAGTTCCCTTGGCAGGGTTAATTCACTGAGAAGTGATGTAACAAACACATTTTACTATGGATATCGACGAGCCTTTTCATTTTATCTGGCATATTGATAGGTACAAAAAATAATTTAGAGCATAATTATTAGACCACATTATTTCGGATATTTTAATACTTATTTTATTCTGTATAGGTTGAAAAATGCAGCTTTTATTGTGTTTGTGGCTCAGGTATATAATTATTTGGTTAAAGCTATACTATTCCACAGAAACATGTTAAACTAAATGGCCCCTCAAGGGATAGAATAGATCTGCCTTCTGCTCTCAGGATTTGTAGGCAGCAAAGACCTGGAGTACTCTGAAATAATGTGCACTCAGTCAGGCTGCTGGAAGTGGAGAAGGACGGAGGCAGGTGAAAGGAGCATGGTAGCATCTGGGGCCCGTTTGATTCCTTGACGGGACTGTGGGGACTCAGTGGGTCTTTTTGAAGAAATTATGTGGTAAATCAGTCTCTCTTTTTCTCTTTCTCTTTTCCTACAGGGCCCCTGTGTCCACGATGAGGACTCTGGCCTATCACTCATAGGAAAGCCCGCCCTTCAGGCTCTTTTATATCACTGCCATTTTTATGAACATTTGAATCAAATGGTAAAACATTGTTACCTGGGGCGGTATACGTTTGATGTGAATTGTTCTGCTCTTGTTGGAACTTCAGAAGGCAGTGATTTAAATGGTAAGTATTATGTATTTATATTTTTACTTTTACAAAATGTAACTTTTAAAAAACTGTTAAAAACCTTATGTGTTTGTTACAAAATATTTGAAAAACAATGAAAATGCAGAGGAAAAAATTCATCTCTAGTCCGACTTCCTGGAGATTACTTTTATGATATGGTGTATTGTCCTCCTGTCTTCTTTCTCGGTGTTGCTTTTGTTTGTTTTACATAATTGTGTTCATATTTTATGTACATTTTTCTGTTCCCTCCTCTCACTAAACATTACCTAAGCATTTTTCTATGTTATAAATTCTTCATGGAAACCATTTTTGAGATCTTATTAATGTTTTATAAGTTATTTCATGTCCTTCAGTAAAGTTTTATAATTTTTTTATCTATTAATGTCTTCAACTTTTTGGAAGGTTCTTGCTAGGCAGTCAAAAATGAGACCTTCTCCTACTAAATTTTCTAATTTATTTTGCTAATGTATTGAAAAGCTATTTGTTCTTTTTTTGAAAAGCTATTCGTTTTTGATATGTTACACATTTATCAAAATATTGTGCTGTAGCCTTGTTATTTCTATTTATTTGTAGATTCTCTTAGATTTCCTAAGTACAAGATCTTAGCACATATAAATAGTAATATGTCTCATAATAATAAATAATGTAAGAATAAAAACAAATTGTATTTTTAAAGTAATTTTTTAAATAATTTTAAAAAATCTTGACATACATTCACACTTACAGAAAAGGTGCAAAAATAGTACAAAGAATTCTCAAATGTTTACATTTTACTTTATTTGCCCCTACACTATGTGTATGTAAATGTATATGTGTCTATAAGTCAAATTTATTTATATGTGTGTATATGTGTATATATATGTTTTTCTGAGTCGTTTAAGAGTAAATTGCAGACATGAAGTTTCTTTGCCCCCAAATACTTAAGTGTGAATTTCTAATTCACTTTTCTGCTTACTTCTTGGAGGAATTAAGAGGAAAATGACATTTGGTGACATTTTTGAACATTCTATATAAATGTCCCTATTAGGAAATTGACTCATTTAATTGTTTAGATTTCTCTGGATTAGTCAAAGCATGGCCCTTAAACCAATAACATTAACATCTTCTGTGAGCTTGTTAAAAATACAAATTTACAGCTCCCACCTTGATTTGGGGAATGGAATTTCTGGGTATAGGACCCAGGAAACTGCTTTAACAAGCTGTTTATGATTCTTATGCACATTAAAGTTTGGGAGCTGGTGCTCCTGATAAATTGTGTTAGGTTAAGCTAAAACACAATCAACTAGATTTTAGTTATTAGATTTTTTGTGAAACAGGTTTATATATAAATTAGTTAAGAATAATAAAAATTAGGCAAACCTCTTTCCTTAGTTCTTGATTGGTTTTATGTAATGTATTCTTTATTTTAATTGTTACAGTACCCAGGACACTATTTATGTTGACAGTTTCTTGTTGTCACAGGTTTAGATGAGTCATTCAAGTTTTGGAGGGGTCCATCTAGGATGTCCAACCAAGATCGAGATCCAAGTTCTCTCTCCACCTCGGAAACAATGGTACTTCCAAAGAATGCATAAATGTTTCCTTTTGAATCTGAAAAAAAGTTGAATTTACATAGTGGAGAAAAAGAATGTATACAAAGTATAAGATGATAATTATTGGCTGTGATTTATTTGAAGAGCTGTCTGGACAGAACTAGGGTCTGCCTTGCTCATATAGGTACACTGAATATCCTTTTAGATGAATTTTCAATCTATTTCATACCTTTTTTGATAGAACCAGAAATAGAAAAGTTTAAAAATGTTTATCAGTAGTCTGAAATACCTGAAATTTATGTCTGCCTATCTGCCTGCCTTTTTCTTTTCATTCGTAAGTTGCTTTGTTCTAAAATTTTGAGACACTAGTATTTCTAGATAATGACTATAACTAGGTTTCAGTTGTTTTACAAGCATACAAAATCATTTATTCTCAACTAGAAAACATTCCGTTAAAGTAAGAATTCTTGGAGCAATTACTGTGTTGTAGAACCTGTTAGGAAGGCAAAGGCTTGGCCCCCTTGCTTCCAGGAGCAAAAATAATGAGACTAATAATTATACAGGCATTAATAAGATTCACCTCCTCTGGTGTCTCAAGACACTGGTACTTTTTGCTGTAGTTTTAAGAGTCTTTTTTTTGTTGTTGAATTCAGAAGAGTTTGTGTTTAGTGCTAAATTGAACCTTTATTTGGAAAAGCAGAATAATTACCCCAGATCCACTAGATGTCATGCTTTCCTTTCCAAGGTAGAAATAGTATGTATCTTTCTCTCAAGAAGAGAAATAGTGATATGATTAAATACAAAAAGAAGTTGTATTAATTGGTTATTTAGTTCATGCATTAATATGTGCTTAAGAGTAATTTTTCTTGGGTTACTCTGTTTCTTAAAAGGGCTAAAGACTAACCTTGAAATATTAATACATTTTTAGTTCTTTGCTTATTAGTAGGTATTCAGTAAATAGTAATGGTCTAATAACTTTATCTTAGCTACTTTATAAATATCTAGTTGTGTTTATCCAAGAAGACTTAAGTGCCAAAAGCCAAAGCAGATCAAACTTTTGCGTTTCTCTGTTCTATAATGACATATAAATCTTACAGGTTAGGATACTAAATTTTCCAAGAAAAACTTTGGAAATACGTTACTTATTGTGATTATTATTAAAATAGAAACACCTCTAGTAATGTGAAAGTCTTTAACTTGTTTGTGTTTGAATGTCACATAGTGTTTTAAAAATATATACCAATGAAATCTGTTTTTTCTTTTTTTAAGAATTCTTATATGTAGTCCTATGTAAGATGTTTTTTCACGTAGTTTCTCAAAAGGCTAGTATTATCTGTTGGAATTTTTACAGTTAACTCTTTGCTTCCTTTTTTTTGGATCCCAAACAAAAGAATTTTGGTGCCTTTTACTCACTAAACTGGTGACTTTTATTCACAAAAATAGTCTAATTGCCCCAATTCTACTGTCATGTTTTCCTTATCATGCCAGAGACACTGTGTATCTTTGTCCCAACAGGAGAGAAGTCTGGAGAGTTTATTCATTATACCGATTTTACTTTAAACTCAGGCTGTCAACACCCGGACCAGCTAATGCTTTCTCACGTATAAGAAAATGTTGAAGTTACAAATTGAGATGTCACCTTAGTGGATGTAAATCTTGCTAATAAGCTTATCTGGTTATTTATATTATTATTTTGTGTATCTCCCAGATAGGAGAAAAGATGCAATTTCTTTATTGGTGTGTTTGTTTTTACATTTTGTCTTTCTAAGGAAAGGGCTATCTTTTGATTTGGGTCATGTCATCCATTATGCTGTTGCTGGGTCAATATTTACTCTGTACTGTTAATGCCACATTAGGGACTTTAATGGTATTATCTAATGAACATTAGCTCTGTTGTTTGGCAAGCTTTGTAAGGATTGGGACTTGTGTGTTTTGTAAATACAGATAAGGAGTGTCATTGTCACCTTAGGGACATTGCCCTTGTGAATAAATGCCTTTTCAGAGATGGCTTTTCCTCCTGCCCCAGGGAAGGAGAAGTGTAGGGGGGATCAGGCATTAGTCCTTTCTCCTTCTAGAGTCATGTTTCTGCTTGTCAGAAATATTCAAGCTAGATAGGTGTTTGTGCCTAGTAAATACCAGTGTGCAGCAACAACTTTATGACCAAATTTTGGTCTTTTCTGCCACTCTTGAGGAGAATTATGTCTATTTTTTCAATCTATTTTATCAGTTGTCAAAATAAAGGAAATGTGCTTCCTTTCCTTTTGAGCTTTTCTTTGTGATATATGTGATTCTTTAAAACTTTCTGGAGCACTAATTTAAAGAAAACTGATTTTACTCTGTTTGTTTAAACATTTAGAGAAATTTTACTCATGTGTCTCCATAGTCTTAAAAAAACTGAAAATCATTCTTACTATCGTTGTTTTACAAAGGAAGAGGTTAAGGCATGGAATGAATAAGCGTCTTGTTCAAGGTTCCAGCGCTGGTAACTGGTAGAGCGTTCAAATCCAGAAGTACGTTTGGCTCTAGAGCCCAAGTTGTTGGCCATCTGTTGTAGTCCTCACTACAAAGCCAGAAGTGATTGGTGCCACAATAGATGTTATAGTCAGGGTGTGTAGAGGTTACACTAGAAGGAATGATGAAATCGGAAGTGGTTTTATGTAAGAAGTACCCATTGATATGGGCTTTAAAGGATTAATCCCTTCTCCGTTAATTTGTATGCACACATTTGCAAGGAGCTGAGAAGATATTCAGATATGTTTTAGGATTTAGTACCCACTTACGAGCGTTGAAAGTCCAGTTGAGAACATAGACGTAATTAGAAAATAGCAGAATACCGAGTAGTATTGTGCTGAAAGCACTAGATATTCAGAGAATGCATGGGGCTGTTTGGAGTGTGGGAGGAAGGCTGAAGTTTGGTCACCAGTGTAACCAGATAGGAGTCAGCCAAGAGAGCTGAGTCTGCTTTTGGATTTGAAGAGGTAAGATGTAATAGCTATAAAGATAGTTCAGCAGAGTAAAATGGCATGAAACGTTACAATTGACATTAGAGAAATATGTGTTGATATTTCTTCGTTGGCAGTTAAAAGGTATTTTAGAGAATGAAGAGTAGACGAAGAGCGGTTAAAGCATGGACAGGTCTCAGGGGCTTATTTAGAAGAAAAATAGTTCAGACCTGGGGATAGTAATGGGGCATTACATACCTCCAGTGTGGTGATCCCAGGAAAACCTGGGGAGTTGGCAGTATGCATGATGGTGGGGGGGAGAGAGAGACAGTGATATACTTTGTTTAAATAAACTTTTACCTGTGGGTGACCTGGAATCTAAGAACCTGTATATTTTAGTTAGAAGGAAACTACAAGTGACATTCTGTTCCTAAGTATTGGAAACGTGGGCCTCTGGGCTATAGTACAACAAAAATGAATGCTTCTTTTTTTTGGTGTAAAAATTTAATATTGATTCTATTAATAAAACTTAGACATTGATGGTTTGTAATACCTTGATATTAGTTTTTTTCTAATATAATTTCTCATACATGATGTTAGAGTGAATACAATGACAGGTAAAAATAGAATATTATTCTATTCTATGTGCATAATGTGTACTATTTTTTTTTTTTTTGAGAAAGGTTGGCTCTGAGTTAACATCTGCCGCCAATCCTCCCCTTTTTGCTGAGGAAGACTGGCCCTGAGCTAACATCTATGCCCATCTTCCTCTACTTTATATATAGGATGCCTGCCACAGCATAGCTTGACAAGTGGTGTGTAGGTTCCCACCCGGGATCCAAATTGGAATGTGCGAACTTAACTGCTGTGCCATGGGGCCAGCACCCATAATGTGTACTATTTTTATAAGTCATTATTCTTTTAAATATTATTAGAGCAAATAATTTTTATTTTTTCTGTACTTTGTACTCACTTTGGTATGTTGGAAGTTTTCCGAAATAAGTCACTGTAGAGTTACAGCCATTGCTATCAAGTTCAAACATTTAAAGAAACTGGCAAAAACATTTTGAACTTGATTTCAGCAATTTTATGAAGTAGGTAACTATAACTTAAATAAGTTAAATAGGTTTGGGTCTTATATTTGTACTAAAGCACACTTTCTTAATTTTGGTAAAAAGTTGATTATTTTATGTAATAAGTTTTGATGTGTGGAGAGCGCCAACTTCTTTGCCTTTAGGGCTCAGATGATGACACCCCTAGTTTACTCTGTGCCGCTACCCATGTTAAGCGCTACAAATGGCTGAAGTTGTTAAATCCATACCATTTGAGCATTCTGCTCTTTTAAATGAAGAAACACTGACTTAGAGAATTTAAGTATTTGGCCTGAGGTCACAAAACTAATAGAGGATGGAACAGAACAAGCTCTAGGAAACTTGTTCTCTGAAGTCATACGCGGTACAACACAGGGGCCCCTGACTGTGTCCTGGTCTGTTACATCCCTGTGTGAGGAAGTGATCTTAATGTTAGACAGGGAGCAGTCTTACAGCATCTTCCGCTCATTCCTTCAGTGGTATTTTTCTGAGTCTTCTTTTTTTATGTTGCACACAATCCATTCGAATCATGAATATATATAGTTGAAATGATTTAAATTTCTTCTTATAATTTGGTTAGAATTTAATGATTACAAATTGTGAAGCATGACGAAGCTTTTTGGGTCTTGGCCATGTCGAGAAAGGTATCATTTATAAAAATGAACAGATGGAACCTAGAATCCCTTAGAAACTTTTTATACCTTATATTTTGCCATGTTTTAAAAATGTGAGTTGATTTGTACCCTTTTTCATACCACAAATCCTCATTTTCTTCCTGTGTTCTCTTAATTTTTTAAAAATCAAATAACCTTTTTTGATACCAAGACTGCTTTTGATGAAAGAGGATAGAAAGTACTATAAAATTGTTTTTTTTTCATTGAGGTAGCATTAGTTTACAACACTATATGGATTTCAGGGGTACATCATTGTATCTCAACTTCTGTATACATTGCATCATGTTCACCACCAAAAGTCTAGTTTTCATCCATCACCATACGACTGACCCCCTTTACCCCTTTCGACCTCCCCTTACTCTTTTCCCCTCTGGAAGCCACCATCTATTCTCTTTTTCTGTGTTTGTTGTTGTTGTTTATATTCCAAATGAGTAAAATCATATGCTATTTGTCTTTCTGTCTGACTTATTTCGCTTGGCATAACACGCTCAAGGTCCAGCCATGTTGTTGCAAATGGGAGGTTTCTTCTTTTTTTCTTGATGACTGAGTAGTATTCCATTGTGTGTGTGTGTATCACGTTTTGTTTATTCATCCTTTTGTCAGTGGGTGCTTAGTTTGTTTCCAAGTCCTGGCTACTGTAAATAATGCTACAATGGACACAGGGGTGCATATATCTTTTCAAGTTAGTATTTTCGTATTATTTGGATAAATACACAGCAGTGGAATAGCTAGATCACGTGGTAGTTCTAAGTCTTAATTTTTTGAGGAATCTCCATACTGTTTTCCATAGTGTTTGTACCAGTTTACATTCCCACCAGCAGTGCACAAGGGTTCCCATTTCTCCGCATCCTCTCCAACACTTATTATTTCTTTAAACAAGCCTCTCCTCCTTTCTCCCTCCCTTATCCCTCTGGCATACTTATAATCCTTATATTACTTTTCCTAATTAAGTCAGATATTTCTCAAAGAATTTCATCATTGTTTTAAAATCTTAGTTCTCTCTTCCTCGACCTGAAGCATTTCTAGAGTTCTGTCTGTGAGGTCACTCATTCTCTACGCTGTAAGTCTACTCTATTTTTTATGCTTTTTACATTATTTTTTATCTCATTAATTGTCTTCTTCATATCCAGAATTTCTGTTTGGTTTCTTTTTGGAGCTTCAGTCTCTTTGGTGAAGTATTCCTTCTGTCCATTAATTTTATTCCTGAGCTCACTGAACTGCCTTTCTGAGTTTTGTAACGCGTTGAGTTTCTTTATGATAGCTATTTTGCATTCTCTGTCAGTTAGATTGTAGTCTTCTGTGACTTCAGGTTTGAATTCAGGAGACTTGTCGTTTTCCTTCTGTTCTGAAGTGTTAATGTGGTACTTCATGGTGTTTAATGAATTGATCCTCTACCAATGCATCTGTGGCAGTAATCACCTTTTCCTGTTTGGGTACAGCTATGGTTACTTTGGTCCTGGTCACCTGGATCTTGTGTTCCTCCACTGGCTCTCTGTGGGCTTGGATGCTGCTGTCCCATGCGCCACCTGTGTGGCTGTTCTTGGGTTGTCTTGGGGTGCTGGTTGCACTGCTGGCAGGGGTGCTGGGTTCACAGGTATCACTGTCACTAGTGGTGGCCTGGGGACCCGGAGACTTGTATACAGCCCCTCTGCTACTGATAGAGCTGGTGTTAGGGTTGCCCCCACTGGGTGCTGGGTCACGAGTTCTGCTGTGGTTCCTGTTGCTTCTGGTCACAGATTCCCCATGCCACCGTTTTGGGGCCCAGGGGCTGTTTTTTTCTGTTCCCGTGCTGTCTGATCATAATTATGCTAGTCAGCCACTCTGTGTTCATGTGGGCTGAGTTGCAGCCACTCAGTGAGGCACCTCTGTACAGGCTGGGCTGCCACACTCAGCAGGCAAGTCATACTTGTGTGGGTGGAGCTGCTGCCTGGCACTGTGCCTTCATGCAGGCTGCGCCGCTGCCACTCAGCAGGGAGTGTTCACACAGGCGGGACCACCGCAGCCCTGGTACAAGGCTTGTTATTTCTTGTCTTTTTAATAATAGCCATTCTGATGGGCATGAGGTGATATCTCATTGTGGTTTTGATTTGCATTTCCCTAATAATTAATGATGTTGAACATCTTCTCATGTGCCTATTGGCCATCTCTCTGTATATTCTTTGGAAAAATATCTGTTCAGATCCTCTGTATATTTTTTAACTGGGTGGTTTGTGTTTTTGTTGTTGGGTTGTATGAGTTCTTTCTATATTTTGAATATTAACCCCTTTCATATGTACAATTTTCAAATATCTTTTCCCAATCAGTAGATTGTCTTTTCCTTTTGTCAATGGATTTCTTTGATGTACAGAAGCTTTTTAGTTTAATGTAGTCCCACTTGTTTGTTTTTGTTTTGCTTCCCTTGTCTGAGGAGGCATATTCAAGAACATACTGCTAAGACTGATGTCAAAGGGAACACTACCTATGTTTTCTTCTAGGAGTTTTATGGTTTCAGATCTTCCATTCAAGTCATTAATCCCTTTTGAGTTAATTTTTGTGTATGGTATAAGATAGTGGTCTGGTTTCATTCTTTCACATGTGGTTGCCCAGTTTTCCCAGCACCATTTATTGAAGAGACTTTCCTTTCTCTATTGTACATTCTTGGCTCCTTTGTTGAAAATTAGCTGTCCATATAGGTATGGATTTATTTCTGGGCTCTACAGTCTGTTCCATTGATCTGTGTGTCTTTTTTTCTTCCAGGACCACATTATTTTAATTACTGTAGCTTTGTAGTATACTTTGAAATCAAGGAGTGTGATAATACCCCCAGTTTTGATCATTTTTCTCAGGATTGCTTTGTTATTCCATATAAATTTTAGGATTCTTTGTTCTATTTCTGTGAAAAATGTTGTTGGGATTTTGATAGGGATTGCATTGAATCTATAGATAGCTTTAGGTAATATGGACATTTTAACTATGTTATTTCTTCCAATCAATGAGCACAGAGTATCTTTCCATTTCTTTCTGTATTCTTCGATTTCTTGCAACAGTGTCTTATAGTTTTCAGTGCACAGCTCTTTCACCTCCTTGGTTAAATTTATTCCTAGGTATTATATTCTTTTTCTTGCCATTGTAAATGAGAGTGTTTTCTTGATTTCTCTTTCTTCTAGTTCATTTTTAGTGTATAGAAATGCAACTGATTTTTGTATGTTGATTTTGTACCCTGCAACTTTACTGTATTCATTTATTTCTTAGGTTTTTCGTGGATTCTTTAGGATTTTCTCTATATAAAATTATGTCATCTGCAATTAGTGACAATACTCTTCCTTTCCAATTTGTATACCTTTTATTTAGTTTTCTTGCCTAATTGCTCTGGCTAGGACTTTCCATACTATGTTGAATAAGAGTGGCGAGAGTGGGCATGCTTGTTCCTGTTCTTAGAGGGATAGCTTTCAGTCTTTCACTGTTGAGTATAATATTGACTGTGATTTTGTCATGTATGGCGTTTATTATCTTGAGGTCCTTTCCTTCTATACCCATTTTATTGAGAGTTTTTGTCATAAATGGATACTGGCTCTTGTCAAATAGTTTCTGTGCATTTATTGAGATAGTCATATGATTTTTATTATTCACATTGTTAATGTGGTGTATCATATTGATTGATTTGCAAATGTTGAACCATCCTTGCATCCCTGGAATAAATCCCACTTGATCATGGTGTATGATTGTTTCAATGTATTGTATTTAATTTGCTGATATTTTGTTGAGGATTTTTGCCTCTATATTATCAGTAGTGTTGGCTTGTAATTTTCTTTTTTTGTGGTATCCTTCTCTGGTTTTGGTATCAGGGTCATGTTGGCCTCATAAAATGAGTTAGGAAGCATCTCCTCCTCTTCAATTTTTTGGAAGAGTTTGAGAAGGATAGGTATTAAGTCTTTTTGAATGTTTGGTAGAATTAACCAGAGAAACTGTCTGATTGTGAACTCTTGTTTTTTGGGAGGTTTTTGATTGCTATTTCAATCTCCTTATTAGTTATCAGTCCATTCAGATTCTCTATTCTTCTTGATTCAGTTTTGGAAGGTTGTATGATTCTAAGAATTTATTCATTTCTTCTATGTTACCAGTTTGTTGGTGTATAGCTTTTCATAGTCCTCTTTTGTAATCCTTTGTATTTTTGTGCTATTTGTTGTAATTTCTCCTCTTTGTTTTCTGTTTTTATTTGAACTTTCTCTCTTTTTTTCTTAGTGAGTGTAGCTAAACGTTTGTCAATTTTGTTTATCTTTTCAAAGAACCAGCTCTTAGTTTCATCGATCTTTTCTGTTGTCTTTTTAGTCTCTATTTTATTTCTGTTCTGATTTTTATCACTTCTTTTCTTCTACTGACTTTGGGCCTTATTTGTTGTTCTTTTTCTATTTCCTTTAGGTATAATGTTAGGTTTTTTTCTTTTGAGATTTTTCTTGTTGATAGTCTGTATTGCTATCAACTTCCCTCTTAGTACTGCTTTTACAGTATCCTGTAGGTTGTGATATGTCATGTTTTCATTTTCATTTGTCTTCAGGTATTTTTTGATTTCTCCTTTGATTTCTTCATTGATCCAGTGGTTGTTCAGTAGCATGTTGTTTAGTCTCCACATATTTGTGACTTTTCCAGCTTCTTTTTTGTACTTGATTTGTAGTTTTATACCATTGTGATCAGAAAAGACGCTTGATGATTTCAATCTTTTTAATCTTAAATATGTGTTCTGTCCTTGAGACTATTTCATGTGCACTTGAGAAGAATGTGTATTCTGCTGCTTTTGGATGGAATGTTCTATATATATCTGTTAAGTCCATCTGGTCTAATGTTTCATTTAAGGCCAATGTTTCCTTGTTGGCTTTCTGTCTGTATGATCAATCCATTGATGTAAGTGGGGTGTTGAGGTCCCCGACTATTATTGTGTTGCTGTCAGTTTCGCCCTTTAGGTCTATTAATAATTGATTTAGATATTTAAGTGCTCCTATGTTAGGCACATATATTAATAAATGTTATGTTTTCTTGAATGGATTCTTCCCTTTATCGGTATATAATGTCCATTTTTGTCTCTTGTTATCTTTTCTGACTTGGAGACTACTTTGTCTGTTACAAGTATGACTACACCCATTTTCTTTTGGCTACCATTTGCTTGAAGTATCGTCTTCCATCCTTTCACTTTGAGCTTATGTTTGTCTTTAGGGCTGAGATGGGTCTCTTGGAGGCAGCAGATTGTTGGGTCTTGGTTTTTAATCCATCCAGCCACTCTGTGTCTTTTGATTGGTGAGTTCAGTCCATTTACATTTAGGGTGATTATTGATATATGAGGACTTAATACTGCCATTTTATCTTTTGTTTTCTGGTTTCTCTATATTTCTGTTGCTTCTTTTTCATTGTGTTTCTGTCACCTATTTCATTTTGGTGGTTTTCTGTGACGTTTTTCTTAGTTTCCCCTTCTTTAAGTTTCATTTCTCTGGTCTCAATCTTTGTTTTGTGGTTACCATGAGGTTTGTATAAAAGGTCTCATAGATAAGATAATCCTTTCTCTGCTTTTACTATCTTATCTTCATTTGCCTGTACAAGTTCCATTCTTTTCCTCTCAGCCTTCTATGTTTTGTTGTCACATATTATCTCTTTTTATGTTGTAAGTTCATTACCAAATTGAAGTGGTTATAGTTATTTTTAATGTTTCCTTTCCCTTTAAGCTTTATGTTATAATTAAGTGTTTACCAACCTGTTCTGATACAGAGTTGCAATTTTCTGGTTTTGTCATCTTGCTCAAAGTCTTGTTTACCTTTGCCTTTTTGTTTCAGGTAGGAAAGCTCCTTTCAACATTTCTTGTAAGACAGATCTAGTTATGATGAACTCTCTTAGCTTTTGTTTCTATGGAAAATACTTTATTGCTCTTTCATATGTGAAGGATAACTTTGCTGGATAGAGTATTCTTCACTGACAGCTTTTATATCTCAAGATTTTGAATATATCATCCACTATGTCCTGGCCTGTAGAGTTTTTGCTGAGAAATTTACTGACAGCCTAATGGGGGTTCTCTTGTAGGTTATTGTTTTTTTCCCTCTGGCTGCCTTTAATATTCCATTTTTGTTGTTGACTTTTGACTGTTTTATTATCATGTGTCTTGGAGAAAGTCTTTTGCATCAAGATAATTGGATGTTCTGTTAGCTTCATGGATTTGTATATCCAGTTTCTTCCCCAGGTTTGGGAAGTTATAAGGTATTATTTCTTTAAATAAACTCTCTGCTCCCTTTTCTCTCTCTTCGCCTTCTGGGATACCCATTATCCTTCTATTGCCCTTTCTAATGGAGTCAGATAATTCTTGTAGAATTTCTACCTTTTAAAAAAATCTTATTTCTCTATCCTCTTATACCTGCATCATTTCTGGATTTCTATCTTTAAGCTCTCTCATTCTGTCTTCCATATGGTCTGATTTATTTCCAATACTTTCTAATCTGTTCTTCGTCTCATTTATTTTCTTCAGCTCCAAAATTTGTTTTTATTTTTTTAGAATTTCAATCTCTTTGGTAAAATAATCTTTCTGTTCATTAATTTTATTCCTTAGGTCATTGAACTGTCTTTCTGAGTTTTCTTGTAGCTTGTTGAGTTTCTTCATGGCAGCTGTTTTGAATTCTTTATTAGCTAGATCACAATCTTTCATGATTTTATGTTTGGTTTCTGGAGAGTTGTTATTTTCTTTTTGCAATGTTGCATTATCATGGCTTTTTGTGGTGGTTAATGAATTATTCCTCTGCTGGTGTATTTGTCATAGTGAACACTTTTCTTATTTAGGTATAGCTTTTTTTGTTTTGATTTGAACTGTTTAGCTAGTTGGAGATTAGAGGTTTTGCTTTTGTTTTTCAGTAGGTGGCGCCATACACTAGTTTTTCATTTCTCTTACCTGAGCTGCCTCAGGCTGTATTTGAGGGTCAGCTTTTCCACCCTCCACCACCTTTATTAGGGGTGTTACTGGTACTCTTGTCATTGCTGCCTGCACTTTTGGTGGTCACTGATGCCTTGCTGTTGCTGGTGTTGCTGCGGTCACTGGCTTTGCTGCCAAGGGTACAGGGACCACTGATGCCTTCAGCATGTGTGGGGTCATCTGTGTTGGAAGCTCCGCTGCGGTGTGGGGGAACAGGAGGGTGGGCAGGGAACTGGGTTCATGGGGTACTGCCTCCACTGTTGTTTATTTCCCTGTGGTCACAGGTGCCACTGCCATTGGGAGGCTGGAGTTGTGTGCATGTCTCCACTACTGCTAATAGGCTCTGAGCTACAGCCAGGGCCTGGGGATCACGGGGCTCCACCTTTGCTGCTGCTCTACTCTCTGTGGCTGCAGGTGCCACAATGGCTGCTAGGCTAGCGTTGCGTATGTGCACATCTCCACTGCTGCCCACCAGGTTCTTGGGTGAGGCAGCTGGCTCAGCCATCAAGGCCAGGGGCCATGATCCTGCACACTGCCTCTACTGTTCTCTCAGTTAACTCCTGTATGTGCTCCACTCCAGTCCACCCACCTTTGTATGTACCAGATTGCGGATCTCTTGACATCCTTGTGTGTTGGGCAGTGTAGCCTTTGTTGAGTTGCGGGTGTTTTGCTTGCTGTAGATTGAACGGGAGAGACAAAGGGATTATCTCACACTGCCATGATGATGACATCCCTATACATTGATTTTGACAAATATCCAAGTCCTAAATTAACTTTCAAAAAATTTTGAAGTATCTAGTGAACTCTTTTGTTTCTGTAAGGCAGGATACAAAGAAAACAGCTTTTGAATATTGATGTATTTTGTTTATGACAGAAATTGTTCTTTTTAAAACTCAAATCCTACTTTAATATGGTAAATGTCTTTGCTACTTTCTACTATTTCAAAGGGACTCTCAAATTATAATTGCTTATTTTATGATGAGGCATGATTTAGAAAGCTTCTTTAGTTATCTAATCTGTTTATAAACACGTTGTAGAAAAGGTTATCTTTTTTAGTTTTTATAAGAAAAATTTGAGTCTGCTTTAGGACAGTGGCTTTAAGTAGCATCATCCTATCTGCGTTAACAGGCTTTTATTGCCTTCTATAATACCAGTAAAGTGATAAGGCTAGAAGTGTAAATACTTCAAGTCAAGGAAAACTCAGTTTTATTTGTCTTATCAAGGGAATGTAAATTGAAAATCTTAGGATGTGTCATGTAGCAGTTGTGAAAGTGAGGGAAGTCTAGATTGTGATTTTCCACTGAGACCATTTTAATGAATAGGGCAAGTGATAGACACAAGAATTAGACGGACTCACTGTTACAACAGGACAACTCTGGCCTCTCACTTGGGGCTTCCTACTTACTGTGGGATAGAGAACAAATGAGAATGTGTATTCTCTGCTATGGTGGAAGGGAAGAGATGACTAAGCATGTTCAGTTTGCTTTTGAACTAAGCCAGTCCCAGCTCCTCTACCTGGGAGGGAGGCCAGAAGTCTTAGTGCGGTCGAAGTTCCTCCATGGAAACAAGGAGGAATGGAGAGAAAGAAGCATATCCTCTCAAATAGGGGTAACTAGTTCTCAGGCGGGTTGTCCAAGGACTTCCTCTGCCTTAAGTGGGTTTGTGCTGTCATGAATACAGTCCTGGACTGAGAATCCTAATTAAGAATCTGAACTTGGGTGCACCTGTTACTTATGGTCTTTATCTCTAAATGAGAACCTGACATAGATCAGGCCTTTTCTACCTACAGCATTGTAGGCTCATGTGAACCTCCACTTGCCAGTAGCTAATACTTGAATTTCAAAATTGACTACTTGTTACTTGGATTTCAAGATGGCAAATATCATATTTAGTTATCAATGTGTGTTATTAAATATAATCAAGTAATGGGCCGACCCAGTGTCATAGTGGTTAACTTCGTGTGCTCTGCCTTGGTGGCCCAGGGTTTGCAGGTTCAGATCCTGGGTGTGGACCTACACACTACTCACCAAGCCATACTGTGGCAGTGTCCCACATACAAAACAGAGGAAGATTGGCACAGATGTTAGCTCAGGGGCAATCTTCCTCACCCAAAAAAATATATAATCAAGTAAATAGCCATTGGAGATTATTTTCAAACAATCAAGAATTTGAGCTTAGAACTAGTGCAATTCAGTTTAATGTATTTTTTGTCTTTACTTATTAAAATAGTAATATGCTAATATAACAAATTTAAAAACATAGATAGGCTAGTAGAACCACAAATCACTCATAATCAATTTTTAAGATGCAATATTCTACTATATAAAGAAGTCCTTGTATTTTCTCAACCATATGGGTAAGTTATAATACAACTATTAGAGAGGTGCTTTCTATAATCATATTTTCTAAATTTCGTGTCCCTTCCTTGGACCATACTGAGGAAAATCACAAGTTTTATTAATGTCTTACCTTTGGTCACGAATCACAACTTTGCTTTCTTCTAATGAGCCTGGTATTTAGTGGGCCCTTAGGAACTTTCTTTTCCTGCACTTAATGCTATCTCTATTTTTTATTTATTTATTTATTTTTTTGAGGAAGGTTAGCCCTGAGCTAACATCTGCTGTCAATCCTCCTCTTTTTGCTGAGGAAGACTGGCCCTCAGCTAACATCCGTGCCCATCTTCTCTACTTTATATGTGGGACAACTGCCACAGCATAGCTTGGCAAGTGGTGTGTAGGTCCCCACCTGGGATCCGAACCGGTGAACCCCAGGCCACTGAAGCAGAATATGCAAACTTCACTGCTGTGCCGCTGGGCCAGCCCCAATGCTATCTCTGTTTTTGTCAGTAGTGAGGAATGCTTGAGTGTTTGTCAATTGAAAGAATATTTAGTGAAAAGATAAAGGATTCCAGCATCATTGTCCTCTTAAATTTTCCTATGCAACCAAAAGAGCTTGTGGCAGAAGCCAAATGTATTAGTCAGCTTCTGCAGAGTTTGTGATATCAGTCCTGGTATGTGACTGTTGTCTTCACAGACTATAAAAGTTACCTGGATGTGTGTTGATGGGAACCTTTGTGCCAATCATAGGCAAATATAATTTAAAAAACCCCAATTTTAGGTTATTTTTTCCTAGTATCTGTATCCAATATTAAATAAAATAAAACATTTAATACACGTTTATTTGAGTGATTTATTTAGACTGAAATTTATCTAGTTTTACTTGCCAGATGACTTTGTACATAGCTTACTTACATTTTTTAGCTACAGGTTTCTATTATTTGTTATTGTGGTGTCGTACTTGAAGTAGTGAGAGATATTAAGGTCTTAAGTTGAAAGGGGGATTTTAAAAACCATATATTATTTTCATCTACCATTTTCTTCAAATTTGTATTCTCTTTACTATCAGAAACTGCAAATGAAAATAGCTTTGGTTTTTGCTTTCATTCTAGCCTGTCAAGTCTAAGGCCACCTTACTTTAAGTGTTAGGATAAATTGGCAATCACTGTACAAATGCTGTGAGCTGTGTAGTATCCGAGTTTGAGGTAGGGTAGATGCATAAAGTCTATGGACAGCTCATGCTTATGCATGCACTGACACAATGCTTATCCAGTTATGGGAACTTCCTGCTACCTCAGAGAAGACGGTAAGAAAGAGTGATTTGACCTCTCCAGATAAGGTATTTTTCACATAGGAGGTGCCGAACACATCAGTTTGGGCTTTTTCAATTTTAGGAGTCCACAGTCTGCTCGTCTATAAACCTGTAGTGAAATTGTGTTTGCTTTCTACAAAATTTCTGTTATGTTTAATGTTTTAAAAAATGTTGTATTCTGAAACAGAGTGACAGCATATTGCCTGAGTTTTTAAAATAGTTCTTTTGCAATAAGGGGAGAGGTAGGGATACATCTTTTAATAATTCTAATTTTTTTTTTTAAGATTCTCACCTGAGCTAACGTCTGTTGTGAATCTTCTTTTTTTTCCCTTCTTCTTCTTCTCCCCAAAGCCCCCCAGTACATAGTTGTATATTCTAGTTGTAAGTCCCCCTGGTTGTGCCATGTGGGATGCCGCCTCAGCGTGGCTTGATGAGCAGTGCCACATCCGTGCTCAGGATCTGAAACGCAAAACCCTGGGCTGCTGAAGTGGAGTGCGCAAACTTAACCACTTGGCCACAGGGCCGGCCCCAACTTCTGCTAAGATTTTGATAGACACTATTAAAATTTGTGTGTGCCATTTGAAACTTTAAAAACCCTTTTCTTATGAATCAAGTAATGCAAAATATGTTAAGGCTTTAACGTTGATGAATTATCGTTAAAGTAGTATGTTTTAGCCTTTCAACATTTGGACAGTAAGAGAGAATAGGCCTTATTGAGACATTAAAATCCTAAGTGGGCTTCAAATCAAAACTTTGCTCCTTTGAGTTACTGATTTACATAAAGTCTAGCAAGTTTTATAAGAAGTAGAAAATGCTATTCAAAAAGCTGTTATAACTCTCAAGATATGGAATGTTTTTCAGTCATGCTGGCTAGTATAGTTTTGTTATAATAACCTTCTTGTGTAAGGATATGTTGTGTGTATGTTGCTTCTGTTTCATTTTCCACGTCATGACATTAATGGTGAATGTTCTCAGTAAATGATTTTCTTTGCTGCTCCGTAGGTGACACCTTCATCAGAGAGTGCTGAGTTTTCCCCACTTGTGACCTTGGCAGCACCTCTCCCAGAAGCCTCGCATGATCAGTTTGTGGCTCAAGGTATCCTTTTAGGAAGACATTCTACTTTCAAAAAGAAAAGAAGTTGGTCCAGGCAGATTATTTTGAAAGTAAATGTCTAGATAAGAACAAAATTAAATGCGTCATAGAACACAATGTCTAGATAAGAACAAAATTAGTCACAGAACATGACAGAATAAATTAGAATAAATATATCAGAAATTAACAAAACAACTACCCTTAACTAATAAATGGGAATTTGGCCATCACCTAGTCTGATTACCATTTGTTCCTTATTAGTTAAGCATAGATATTTGGTGTTTGAATTGGGAACTGATGGGTATTAGTTGGCTTCATTTTTCTCCCTCTTTTGGGAAAATATTTCAATTTACAACAGCAATCCACTTGAAAGTGAAGAAAGACTAGTCATAAGTATTTTTCAAAGGCTATGTGTCCATTTTAAAGGACGTAAAACATATTGAGTCTTTATTTTGTTAGAAATGTGTGGTAAATAGCCCAGGATTTATTTTTATTAGTGGCAATATATAAATTTTACTATTTGTATTAGGGACTGCTTCTAACTCTGTTACGCTTCAAACTTTATATATTCTGAAGAGTACAACTTAGCTTTTGTTTATTCTAGAGAGTATATAGGCCTTTATTCTGCAGCATTAAATTCCTAACATATAAGAATATACTACCTAAAAAGGTAATTTTAAACACTTAAACAATGTAATTTTTCATTACAATATTTGTTCCATAACTTCCTAAACAATGTTTCATTTTGGTTTTTAGTGATTTATGTTAACAATGTACAAAAGTTTTTAATTGTAGAAAGTACTCATTTGATCTTCTTGAGAACAAAAAGAGCAAACTCAGATTGTTGAAATAGCTAAGAACACAGGGCATGAAGTGAAATTTTATAATGAATTTCATGAATATTTATCTCTAAAAGTATATTGATTACTCTTAACTTTTAACAACTTTGAGATATGATTCAAATACGATACAGTACACCCATTTTCAGTGTACACTTCATTGGTTGTTAGTATATTCACAGAGTTCTGCAACCATCACTACAACTTGAGAACATTTTCATTACCCCGAAAAGGAACTCTGTCCCCATTAGCTGTCACTCCTCATCCCCTACATTCTCCCTAGCCCTAGGCAATCACTGCTGTACTTTCCCTCTTTATAGATTTGCCCGTTTTAGACATGTTACATAAATGGAATCATACAGTTCGGGATCTTTTGTGACTGGCTTCTTTCACTTAGCATAATGTTTTCAAGATTGATCCATGTCATAGCATGTATCAGTACTTCAATTCTTTTTATTGCTAAGTAATATTCTACTGTATGGATATACCACATTTTATTTACCCATCCATTAGTTGATGGACATTTGGATCTTTCCACTTTTTGGCTATTATGAATAATAATACTACAAACATTCATGTACAGGTTTTTGTGTAGACATACAGTTGTGTGGAATTTTTTTGGTTTCATTATGCTTGATTTGGATTTCTTTTATTTTCAAGGATTGTGCTTAGAATGCATGATTAATGCAGAGTTTTACTGGTTGCTAGTCACTTCATCACTTCAGTGGTATATTTAAGAAAAAAGCTTTTTAATCCTTTTTGTTGAACCTGCCAACGAATCTTTGAACAGTGCTAGAAAGTATTAGATATATGTTGTCAATGAGCCTTAAGACTAGAGTGATTTTTTTGTTGTTGTTAGATATCTTTCTTAATTCCATCTCTTTAAAATAGTATTAAGATAAATTGTTTTTAGTGATAATGAGATTTTAATTCTCTCAGCTGGAACTAGCAGGATTTCCCAGTGAAGCTGGTTAGTACTTTTATTTCTTGTTCTGTTAATTCTTGATTAACCAGGGAATTATTATGCCCCAAAACAATTTAGAACAGGATGACAAGAATGTTCCCTAACATGTACATTGGAGCCACTTTAGAGATCCAACTTTTCATGTTTAAATTTAAATTCTTTCATGTTATAAGAAAACCTTTACCAGGGCCTCTCATGATCTATAAGTGTACATTTGATATACAAAGTTGAAAGGAATCATTAAAAATAACAAGCTTAGTGTATTTGTGTACTATAAATATAAATAATGAATAATTCTCTCTAGATAAAATATGAAAGTTTTATTGAATACTATATTGAATGAGTTGGAATTTCTTGAATGCTGTGCCCCTCTCCTTTTATTGGTATTCTTTTCTTCTGTATGCTTGCCCTAAAAAAGCTGAAGACATATAATACATATTTTGGGAATATTTAAATTTTTCTCTTAAAACCGTTTGAACTGTTTCTGTGGAATTACTCAAATTTAATTTTCCCGATTTTATTTGGTTTAAAATATCAAATCTTTCTTGACAATATGTAGTCCCAAAGTGTCTCCCCAAAGGAATTAATTAATTAATTACAAAGGGAAAAATCATAACTTTACACTGGGGAAACCTAGTAAACACCACCTTAATCAATATGGGACAAGCAGAAATCATGTTTCTCCTGACGTGGGGTACCGAGGATCTAATCATGAGGAAGCATCAGTCATTAGACATTCCACAGAGTAACTGGCCTGTGTTCTTCACAAAATGTCAGGACCTGAAGGATAAAGCAAGACTGAGGACTCTCCCAGTGTAGAACCCAAAGAGACATGACAACTAAGTTCAGAGTGTGATCCTAAATTGGATCTCAAGAAGAAAAAGAACTTTGTGTCTTTGCTCTCAAGCACGTTAGTGAGACAACATGCAAAATTTGGAACAACGTCTATAGATTAGCTAATACCACTGCTTCAGTATTAATTTTCTGGTTTTGTGATTATAAAAGACAGAGTCTCTGTTTGGAAAATTAATTTAGGGTTAAAGGGGCATTATATCTGCAACTCACAAAGAGTCTGTATGGAGATACGTGGTAGGTGGGTAGATAAAATGTGGCAAAATATTACTACTTAGGGATCTGAGTGAAGGTATATGGGAATTCTTTGTACTTTAGTACTTGCCATAAGTCTGAACTTATTCAAAATATAATGTTTCTTTAAAAAAGAAATCAGACATGAGAGTCATGAGGGAAGGCCTTGAGGCAGATTGGCTTTCTTGTTAGCATCTCCTGCTGAGTCTTCTAGGAAAGGGTCACTGTCCCATATCTTCAGTTCTAAAATCCAGAATCTCTGAAAACTGAAAGTTTTCTCAAAACTCCCTTGGTAGTAAAACTTGCCCATACCTGAATACATTTGGCTGCAAAACCTGACCAGTACTGTGGTCTGAGGTTGTATTTACTCCTTTATCCATCATATTCATTGTGATTGTACATATGCTATGCTGCAGAAATATTTATTTCATTATGGAACGTTGTCTAAGATCCCACTGGAGGTGTTAATTAATGTATGGTACATCTATCTTATTATTTTTCTAAAATCCAAAAATATTTTGAATTCTGAAATACTTCTGGCCCCTAGAATTTCAGGAAACCTCATTGTGAAAAAATGAGTTTTTCAGACAAACACTGTGGACCATCTGTCTGCTCCTTAGATCTTAATGCTTGTTATACAAAGCCCCACCCTGCCCTTCTTACACTCTTGCCCGTACTTCCCTCTTACACTCTCACCTAAGGCAGACACCTACACGTCTGCGCACATGTAGACACATGCACACACACAGTGAAGGAGCTGGAGATGAGTCTGCACTGGAAGAATTCCCCATCATCTGTCTTTGGCACCTTCGGGAACTTTGCTCTGATTATCAGAACTTGTTGACGTGGTGCATAACCACGAGGTAAACAAAATAGTGATGACTTTTGTGCTTGTTTTCAATAATAGGTCAGCATGAGACTGTGTCACCACGGCTTCCTCGTGATTCCTCCCTCGCTGCTCCTCTGCCCAGGCAGTGTGTTTTTGTCACTCCACCTCTTCTTTCAGCAGTGTGCAGCCTCTTGGACAGCCTGTTGGTGATTGCTCCGGGAGACACTGCAAGTGCTTTTCGACAAGCTGGTCTCCTAGAGCTTCTCTGTAGGTGAGAGACCAGTTCTCCCCAAGAGGCTGGGTCGTACAGATGAGTTTATGCAAGCGATGCTCATGACTCGATAAGACGTTACAGGTACTGGGAAGAGATCTTTATCCTTTCGTAGGCTCATTAGACTGCAGGTTTTTGCTTTTATCAGAATTGTCTTGACAGCTTTTATTTTAGATCTATTAAACCACTTCTATTGGTTTGTCATGTTGACTGTTAAGGCCCCTCCACAAAATCCTGATTTTTTTAGAATTCAGAAGTTCTAAACCTTATTTGTCCTCTGCCACACTCAAGGAATATCCAATCCCCTTGGGCATTCTAAATGGGAGTGAAGGAGTTTGGGGGTTTATCTCCCTAGTGGTCGTATCAGAATAATGTTCATGGATTAAGAAATTGTTTTTTAAATTCATTTGGGTGATTGAACTTTTTATTAGAAAGTATTCTGTTAAAATTTAGGAAAATCATGATTTGGTTCTTTCATTCATCTAATATTAATAAGCCTCTGACATAACTTTTCCTGATTTTCTTATTGGTTACATGATATAATTAAAAAGTCCTTATAGGGCCAGCCCCGGTGGCCTGGTGGTTAAGTTTGGTGCACTCTGCTTCAGCAGCCTTGGTTTGCTTCCTGAGCGCAGACCTACACCACCCATCTGTCAGTGGCCATGCTGTGGTGGCAGCTCACATACAAAATAGAGGAAGATTGGGAACAGATGTTTGCTCAGGGCAAATCTTCCTCAGCAAGCAAAAACAAAACAAAACAAAACAAAACACCTTATATATTGTATTTATCTGACTTAAGGTCTAATTATGGTTCATTCACTCACTAGTGTTGCAGCCTTGGGTAAGTCACTTTAATCTCTGGAGTGTCATTAATAACACCTATTTAACGGGGTTAGTGCGAGGCTTAAAAGAGATGTGGTCTCAGGTGCTCCCTCGTCTACAGTCAGTGGTACTTCTCTGTACTCACCTCCCTGTTAACCACACCTTCATTTACATGTCTTCTCTGCCTCTGTTTCTGCTCTTTGCACATTCACTGTCTGAAATGTCTTCTTCCTTCTTGCCAGATCACAGTGCTTTCTCTTTCCTTTTAGGATATTAAGAAAAGTCTAAAAAGAAAGAAGTTTTCCTTGTTTCAGTTCACTCAGTTGTGGTTCCTCCTTTGCCATTTGTAGTAAACAGGGAGTGTGACTTTGTCCTGTTCACCTTTATTTGTCATCTTTTCTACTGGGATGCCTAGTAGAGTTGGAAAAGGAAACTGCTAGTTGATTGTCTTCCTTCTTGGATGTTTCCTGCCTCAAGAATGACTGAAATGGAGCTTTAGGAATATTCCTGTTTTTAAGAGTCATAGTCTGTTGTGACATTAAGGGCACAGAGATATTAAAAGATCTTTTATGGCAAAGCCTTATCACATTTCCATACTTGTTCTTTATTTCTGACTTAAAAAATTTTTTTTCCTGTTTTTCGTTATTTTGTTTTTAACTTACTAAATTGGAACTAATTTCCCAGCAAGTGTTTTTCCTGTTTTAAATATGAACCTAACCACCAAGGTTTTTCTCTTGTTTGTGTTGCTTCTGAAAGGGCTTCATTCTATTTTTTATTCTGCTTTTTAAGGTTTTATTAGGTATCTTTCTTCAGAATTTCTTGTCTCCCGTATTTATCATATAAGATCTTTTCCTGTATTCTGAAACATTGTAGAATACCTTTTTATAAACATTTATTGTCTTTATTTATAAAAATCCTTTGTCTTGAATTCTATTCAAGGTTACATTCAAACTTCAAATTCTGATTTATTAATCTTTAATAACAAGCATACCAATGTCTAAAGGGTGGCCTTTTTCCATCCTTCACAGTATTGCAGATGCTGCCCTCATAGAGACGCGTGTCCAGGAACTCAAGGCCCCGCTGCCTTCGTCACCTCCAGTTGAACACACACAGGCTCAGGTAAGTGCCTCACGTCTCCCTCTCACCTCATGTCTGTTGTGCATTTGTTTGCTCTAAGTGCCAGAAACATAAATTCTGCTGAGGATATACTAGCCATAGGAGAAAGATGAAAATCTCTCAGGGTATACATGGTATGATGAGGTTATTTGAAATAGCTTACTTAACATTTTCATCTGAGACATCTTTGGATGGTAGAAAAGAGCAGTGGGGTTTGGAGACCTAGCTTCTGTTCCTGATTCCATCATTAACCAGCTATGAAGGTTTAATCACAGATCCTGATATTTTTAAGCACTGTAGTAAAAAAGGGGACATTTATGGCCCAACTTCCCCTTCTGTGATTTTAAGCTCTCTCTTTCATTTTCATCTAAATTGAAGTTGTTAAAATACTTAATGACTAAGTTCTGTGTATTTTTAAAACCCCGTATAATAAGAATAAATTTATTTTTGTTCCTTCACAGGTATTTACTATTTTTAAGTTCTTGCAAAAAGCTAGAGTCTGTATGTAAAGTGTGCTTAACAATTCTTTGTGTAGTTGTTGCTGATAGAAATGTTATCTCAAAAACAAATTTTAAGAAAGACTATGAGATTTATTTGGGGTCATAATAAAGGGTAGACTAGACCAGTATCTCTTGCTTTGTGATATCTTCTTTGAGCTTCCTGAATAAGGCAGACCCTCACCCAAGACTGGGTAACGCTATGTGCATTATCTTCGAAACACTTGTCTCACTGCAGTGTTTTCATTTGTGAGTGTGCTTATTTCCATAAGGGCTCTCTCCTCCATTTTTCTGTCTATCCATCCAAGAAATCTTTATTGAGGGCCTACTGCGTACCAGGATCTTCCCTAAGTGAATAAAACAAAAACCCCTCCCCTCAAGTTGGGAGAGCAGATCCTGAAGAAATCCATACATGCCCGATGATGCTAGACGTTGAGGAAGAATAACTGAAGCGGGGGACAGGAAGTGATGTCCGAGTTGGCAGGGTAGGGCTTTTCCATGTAGGGTGGTCAGGGAGGGCCTTTCAGACAGCGACATGTAACCTTAAGTAAGTGAGGAAGCCAGTCCTATGGGACATAGCAAGGCCCCTGAGATTGGAGTATGTTTGGCCTATCCAAGAAACAGCAAGGAAGCCAGAATGGCTGGAGCAGAATCTGTGAGGGGGAGATGAGCTCAGAGGGCAAATGAGCTCCATTTGAAGTCAGGGCCTTGCGTCTTTTTGTGCGCTGTTGTACCCTGAGTGCTGAGCACAGTGCCTGTCTCACAGCAGGCACTCATCCAGTATTCGTGGAGTGAATGAATAATAAAGTAACAAACATTTGTGGGCTGCTTGTTTCTATTCGTTTATGTAATGCTCACAGCAATCACATGAAGTACCATTAGTGGCCTCATTTTATAAAGGAAATGACTGGAACCCAGAGATAAGTAACTTGTTCAGGTCGCTCATACAGTAAGGGGCAGAGCCAGGATTCCAGCCCACAGAGGTTGGTTCCAGAACCTACACTCTTTAGCCATTGCACTGCCTGGCGTGATGTGGGCCAAATGCTTCTTGGCTATCTGTCCTTATACAAGATCATTCATTCATTCCAGAAAAATTCTGGAGCATCTGCTCTGCCAGGTTGTGTTGCAGGTGCTAGTGACACATCTGTGAACAAAGTAGACACATCCCTGCCCACATGAAGTCTGTGTCCCAGGAGACAGACAGTAAATGGTGAATAAAATGTATTTTATCAGATGGTGACAGATGGTATGGAAAACAGTAAAATGGGATGGGTAAAGGGGGAGAAGTTGCTGTTTTTTCGGAGAGTGGTCAGAAAAGCCCTCATGAAGGTGAGATTTGAGAGAGACTGAGGAGGGGAGGAAAGGGCCGGGGGTGCTGGGCAGAGTGTGCAGGCAGAACCGCCCCGTGAGCTTGCACTCAGCCGAGGCACGCATGTGCTGAAGTGTGTGGTTGGTTGGTCTGGTTTTTTTTTTAAGAGTTTCAAACATAAAAAAAGACTTAACTTTATGAATTACTATATCAATATTTCATTAAATCTTCAGTATGGTAATTTACACAAGAGTCTAACAATTCAGCTATTCTCTCTCTAATGTTGTCTCTTGCTTTCCATGGTTTATCTGTTTCTGGTAACACTTCACACACCCAGAGGGCAGACTTGCTGTAATTTCCATAGTGTAGAAGTTGAAGGAAGCAAAAAAGACTTCACAGCCATAAGGAAATTAAACTTCACAAACTGCTTGCATTTTACCCAATAGGAGAAGTGTAGAGCCACGTACACTTTTATGTAAAATCAGTTGGCAGATTAGATACAGGGAGGACATACTCATCAGGGGAAGCAGGACAGCACAACTGTTTTGAAATAGTCTGAGGTCACTTACCTTAGAGGCACGTATCCCTCCTCGAATGCAGGACAGTTCCCGACTCTCAGAACAGCAGAATAAAGTGGGGCGGGGGAAAGTGTGTGTGTGTGTGTGTGTGTGTGTGTGTGTGTGTGTGTGTGTGTGTGTGTCTACAGAGAGAGAGTTCATTTATATGTTCACCTATATGGACGCTCTCATTGTCTGGGGATAGTGGATAAATGAGACATCACGACTTGTTCTTTAATTATTACGTATCCAGAGAATTAGTTTTTTAAAAGTACTTTTGCAAATACTTGTTGTAATATTAGCATCAAGTAACATTCCAGAGATGGTTTTATTGGTAATATTAGAGAAGATTTAATTTTTCTTTTATAATTATTCTTTTATAATTATATTAAGAATAGTATGTTGGGGGCTAGTCCAGTGGCATAGTGGTAAAGTTTGCATGCTCCGCTTCAGTGGCCCAGGGTTTGCTGGTTTGGATCCTGGGCTCGGACCTACACGCCACTCATCAAGCCACGCTGTGGGAGCATCCCACATAGAAGAACTAGAAGGACTTACAAGTAGGAGATACAACTATCTACTAGGGCTTTGAGGAGGAAAAAAGACAAAAAGAGGAAGCTTCGCCACAGATGTTAGCTCAGGGCCAATCTTCAAAAAAAAAAGAATAGTATTTTTATGTTGAAAAATAGTTGAGGGCAAACATTGACCATATTTGCATTTTATTTGTAGCAATAACTGGACAGTTAGGCTAGCTTCCTCCACCCCCAAATTGTGCTCTTTGAAAAATATTTTGTAATCTTTCTTTCTTTCCAAAATTGTAGACTTTATGGCTTTGGAATGCCCTTTTCTGTTTCTTACAGACTATTGATTCCATAATGTAGCTACCTGAAAAATCTCAGGGCTTGCTTTCTCTAAATGGAATTCAAAATTTGTTTTTGAAAATACTGTTTTGTTTGGTAATATTATAGTTGACAATGAGTGTTAACGTGGCTGTTAATGACATGCTTATGAGAAAAATAAAGCTTTGTTGCTATGTATTCATTTCAGGTTTTTAAAATTTATGATTAATAGTTTATTAACCTATGTTACAAAGAAGTGACTTATAATTCTTGAAAAGTAAAATATTTTATGACTGAGGTGAGCTTGTCATATGATCTGTTTTGTTTTACTTTATCTCCTTTTTCAAATAGGTGTCTTTTCTCCTGGAATACCTGTCCTCTTTGTCCAGGCTTCTGCAGTCGTGTTTATTGGTAGATCCTGACCTTGTGACTCAGAACGAGCTTCTGAAACCTCTTATCACAAACGTCATTGGAGTTCTTACCATATGCACCAAAGATGTATTAGGTAAGCTTTATTTTTTTAGTTTAGACTGAAAATAAATAATATTGAGGAACAAAATCTTACTCTGTGCCAGATATATACTTCAAGGTTACACTTTGAGTTGTTCTTTGCCAGCATCTTGGAAGGCTTTCATAATGTGTTTTATAGTTTGGATGTTTTAAGTGGTTCCAGGAGACCATTTGAGGCAAGTATGTATGTAGTAAAGAATCATCCCCTTGCTGTCAGTTTAAGTGAAAGTAAAGTTCTCTATGTAATGTTAGAAAGTATGGTGAAGTTTAGGTAGTAATTATTCTTATAAACTATGGCCAAGGCCAAATGACCTACTAATAACTCATTTGCTATATAACAAGCATAAGCAAGTCTAGCATGTAGTATCAAAAATTTCCTAAGGTTTAAAATTATTGAAAAATATACTCTGATGAAAAGTTGAATATAATGCTTAGTAGTAGAGAAAATTAAAACAATGTAGGATCTTTATCAAAATTAAAATATGATAATTTTTATAATGAAGTAATTGATCGTTTGGTAATTCTCTTTGCCTATCAGTTCATTCTTATGTAGTCCTTTGAATTTTATGGATTTGCTTTATTTTAGATCTGGTAAGTGAAATGTTTTATGATGCGTGCAAATCCAGTCCTCAGTGTCTCATCAGTGTTAAAATTATCCCAGTGCTAGAGGAGCAGTAATTCCTTACTGGAAATTTCACAAATGGCAGTGATGTAAGCTAATTATATTAGACAATGCATTCTCTACAAGGGTGGTATCATCTGCCCTAAGGAGCAAAAATTGATTCTTGGGGGAAGAAAGCCTTAGCTATTAGAATAGTTTGTGGCCCTCCAGAGCTCAGCTCTACACAATAAAATCTTATTCCTTAGTATTTATTTCTCTTGTTGGTTTTTCTTGGGTATCACTTGAGAAGCATTGACATTGAGCTCATGGAAGATACATGAGAAGTATGCAAGGTCAATGCTAAAGAACTGTGGTGCGTATGTGGCTGTGAGTGGTGGGCTTTCAATTGAATGCTTGATCCCAAAGTCAGATGGCAAGAGGTGGCCTGTGTGTCTTGGCTGCCATTGGCTGCCTTGTGGATAGGGTTTGTTTTTTGTTTTTTGTTTTTGTTTTTTGAGGAAGATTAGCCCTGAGCTAACATCTGCTGTCAATCCTCCTCTTTTTGCTGAGAAAGACTGACCCTGAGCTAACATCCGTGCCCATCTTCCTCTACTTTATATGTGGGACGCCCTCCACAGCATGGCTTAATAAGCAGTGCCTAGGTCTGCCCCTGGGATCCAAACCAGCAAACACCGGGCTGCCAAAGCAGAGCGTACAAACTTAACCGCTGTGCCACTGGGCCGGCTCCTACCTCATGGATGTTTTTATTGATTCTCTTGCTTTTCTTTGTGACTTGGGCTTTGAAAATTAAATTAAAAGTGTATATATTTTATTATTTAATTATGTAAAAGTTATTTAACCCATCATTAATTATGTCAAGTGCTAAAAAGAAAAAATGTCAACGATATCTGAATGTATATCTAACACGTGGTTAAGTTAAAAGTAATTTTCTCATATCTAGCAAAAGTTAAAACTTCACTGAAATTTTTTTAAGAAACTAATTAAAATTTTTTTGTGGAAAAATAACAGTTTTGAATGACTTTATAAAAAATTGGTTATATCTCTAGTTTGTATGTATGTGATTTGCTAATTTCATGTGTAATTTGATACATTTTAATTTATATGAGTAAATTAAAAGTTATTCAAGCACAGTTATAAAATTAAGTGTTAATAGTTTTTTAATTTTTAATTTAACTTTCCACTTAAATATTTATTTGGCCATCTTAAGCCTGTATTGAGTAAAATCAGTAAGCTTTATACTTATTCTTTTTAAAAGTACAGATATACAGATAGTACATAAACAGATGTTTAGTATCTGTGGGATTAATATTTCTTGGGGCTGGTGATGAGGAAATATGTCTAAAAAGATTCCTTATAGAGCTGATAATATGGCGAAGAGGTTGAGAAGCACCAAGAATTGCTATAATCCTAACTCCCTGGAAGGTGCCCTTTCCAACTGCCTCACAGGTGCTGAAGAACACTAAGATGGAAGCCCTTGGTTTGCTTGGTAATGGAGTTTGACAAAAGCTGGCAAACACTGCTGGTGGTGTGGTCAGAGAAGGCAGTGCTAAGAGAGCCACTGCTCTCCAGCTCCCATTTGCCAAATAAGGAGAAGGGAAAGCTATCTTTACTCTCGAAGGTTAATTGCTGCATCCTTAGCCACAGGCAGAGCTGAAGAATCCTCTTCTGTATCGTAGTTTTCCTTGTGGAGCAATACTCTTCTCGGTGCTTCAAAGAAATTCTCCTTTCTTTTCTGCCATGACCTTGGGATGTTCTGTTTTCCCCTTTCATCCCTGCACGAAGCTGCTAGAGAGGATGAAGAAAACAAGAGAAACAATGACTTGCTTTTACAATGTGCCTCTGTAATTCTGAAGTTATAGCTTAATATTCAATTTGTCATACTTTCTGATTGTTGAATATGTTTTAATAAGAGGAGCATGTGTGAGTACATATTTATTTGTCTATAGGAGGGTGAGGAAGACATCTTTAAGAAGCAATGGAAAAGAGAAATTAATTGAAATAAATTTTGGATCATGTTGAATTAAATTTGTCTTCATTTGACAAGTACATACCTCTTACTTTAAGTGCGATGAAGTGTCTTGAGCTTTGTATTTTAAAAGGTTCTTTGTCTTCTTTGTGTTTATAACTTGAAATGCTTTGATTAACTTATAGATGTGGAGTTAATATCGGCTTTTTATCAGACATGGACACATTTATTTAACCTTCTGGCTACACTCCTGAGGAAAGCTGGGGCTGCCTCTCTCCCATCTGTTACGATGGGTTTGGCCAAGCACTGGGTGGCCGTGATCGGTAAGAAGCTACTCTTACTGAGCTTGTGGTCTTTCTGCTAATGAAAATTAAGATAATCCTTATCTATGATTTTATATATATATGTATTCCCTAAAATTAAGTAATTTTATGGCATGGCGTATGAAAGAGAAACCAGATGCTTGGTTTGAGAAATTTGCAGTGCTCTTGAGAAGTCCAAAAAATGCATTTTTGAAAAATTGAAACACATTTCAAGATACCATAAAAACAAGTAAGAAAAGCCTGCTGTGTTATGAAGATACATGTGACATGATTATAAAACAGTGAGATAGATTTACTTGTGTTGGTCTGGAAACCAGTCTCTTTCCTCATATGTATGCACTGAAAGTGGGTAAATCTGCGTACATAAAATCCTGTGTATGCATTAACATGGAAAGTTGTAACAAAAATAGTGTCTTCTCTCACGACACAAGGATTTTCTTATAGCACAGAAATGCCAAGAGTATAGTGTAATTATTTTTATAAGATGTCTTCCGTATAATAATTGTCTACTAGAATAAGCAAATGATTATTTTTAAATTAACTACTGTCCATAATTTTTCATAAAGCCTCTTCTAAATTTTAGCATTGCAAGAAGACTTTTTTAACATAAATGTTTATAAATAACATTTATGCTACCTTGTTTAAATTACCAGTTTTAAAGTACTCAAAATTAAGTTCTTTTAAGATTCCAAGTTATCACTAATTCAGTTGACATATTTTTTTCAGATTTCATTTTATCATTTGGTCATTCTCTAAACTTAGATATAAGATACATTTTGGTACCAGAGTCATAGTTTTGAAGTGAGATTTATGGCGAAATACATGTTGAACAAGAAACAAGATTGTTGATTATCTGGATATGGGAGTTCTGAGTGTACCCTAAGGGGAATAGTGTCCATTTAGAGATCATTATTTTGTTAAAAGAGATAAAAATTGAAAGCAATTGACTGGTGGAGTGATTGAGATGGAGATTTTCCTCTTGCATCCATCGGGGGGAATCAGTTTACCACCTAAATCATTAATAATATAAAGCAAGAAGCTTTATGGGACTCATATGGGGCACCGAAGCCACCTGGTCAAATCAAACCCACTGCCTCCTTTGGTAAATAAAATTTTGTTGGAACACTGCCACACTTCTTCGTTTCCTTATTGCCCGTGGCTGCTTTCATGCCACAGCAGTAGAGCTGAGTAGTTGTGACAAAGGCTTATGACCCACAAAGCATAAAGTGTTTATTTACTTCCTGGCCCTTTGCTGAAAAAGTTTGCTAACCCTTGATTTAAGCCTATTTACCTGACACTATTTCCCTAGTGATAAAATAAAGACGTATTAAGTTCAAAATCTTTCTACAAAATACATACACAGTTTTATATAATAATAGTGCTAATCCAAAATAACCTACTATATAGTAGCTTTGATAATAGTAATGTTAATGAAAACTAATAAAAATATCATTGATATTCCTTGCTGTGGAGTTGTTTTGTTTGTTGGTTGGTTTTTTTTCTCCTTATCATTTTCCATCCCATGTGCTTGTACACATTTAAAACGTGATAACTTACAGCATCTATAACAATCTCTTCTCAGACTTGACAATATTTAGACATCACTTAAATGAACATAATTTTCATGAAACCCTGCTGTAAATTATTTTTTTTATGTTACTTAAGAACATAAGAATTTCTGTAAGCCTAAATCTAGGTGGAAATTCTTATGGTTTTAACTCACACAAGTATAAATCCAAAATAAATGAAACACAACAAAATTATAAACCAATGCTATCAAATTAATAAAATTAATGCAATGCAGCAAATGTTCTTTTGATTAAGTTAAATCAGTGCTCACAACAGGAAATTAATAATGACTGATTCACTGTAGCTTCTTTTGAGTTTGTTTGCCCATTCTTTCCACTCTGTGGTGTTTGGAAATCAGTTCATAACCACTCTTGTTCTCTAGCTAAACTACCCTGAAACCTTTGTTCCTACATCACGCCAACACTGCATTCTGTCTTAAGTCCTCTTTGGCATCAGCTTGCTTAAAAATAGAAACACAGTCACATGTACAAATGGTAATCTAGATAATCCAAAGTATAGTTACATTAGCTTTTTTCTTAGGTTAGTACTGAAATTAAAAGCAAAAAACTCTGAAGACTTTGTGGATCCCAGTAGACCATAGAGGGATTGATACGCATTTATATATAATTCTTTTATTTTGGGTCTTAGCACAGATTGTGTATATATGCATTTGTACACACACACACACACACTGTCATACTCATTTATATAACAAAGAACCCATATAAGAAGAAGGAAATGAAAATTAAATGCATTCCTTGACGCAGTATGTCGTTTTAGTACCGTTTACATTGCTTTTAAACAATCGAGTTACTCTTGTGCTCCTTGACCTATTGATAGCTGTACTTCATTAGAAATGAAAAAGCTATAAACTTAATTACTCAGACCAATCTAATTCACTTTTTTGATATTGAAGAACTTTTCAAACATTTATGTATGGAATTATTCCCTCTTTTAGATATGTTCTGCAGATGTGTGGGCTTGTCTACCACATGCCCTACCCTCTCTACTGCCAGCCTGCAATTCCTTTCTATTCTCTTGACTGAAGAAGCAAAAAGGCATCTCCGGGATAAGGATAAAACAAGTTTATGCCACAGTCCAACAATGACTTCACTTCTTGATACAACTCAGGAAAATCAGAAATCTCTAGAACGACTTAATGAAGTAATTATTCAGGTAAATGATTTCTTGATTTTTCAAAACTTGGTTTAGTGTTTAAATGAACTGACTTTTAGTCTTTGTTTTATAAAAAACTTTTTAATCATTTGAATTAAAAAATAATTAATGCTCATTATGACCATTTAAATAATAGGAACTATATAAAGTTAAGTTAACTATCTCCTCTCCACTCTCACCCCTCTGATATTGACCAGTTTCTTTTTTTTTTTAAAGATTTTAATTTTTTCCTTTTCCTCCCCAAAGCCCCCCGGTACATAGTTGTACATTCTTAGTTGTGGGTCCTTCTAGTTGTGGCATGTGGGACGCCACCTCAGCGAGACTTGATGAGCGGTGCCATGTCCACGCCCAGGATTCGAACCGTCGAAACACTGGGCCGCCTGCAGCGGAGCACGCGAACTTAACCACTCGTCCATGGGGCCGGCCTCTTGACTAGTTTCTTTAATGAATATGTTGTAAAAATTCAAAATGAAATATTAATAATGTAAATCCAGCAATTTATCAAAATAGTGTGCTGTATCATGACCAAAATGGGTATATTTTAGGAACGCAGGTATAATTCATAATTTATTGCCATTTTAAAGACATGTTTACATCTTTGAAAATATATTTACCTAAATCACGTTTGATTTATATAAATGAACTACATATATTTAAGGTGGTGATGTGTATAGAGGTAGCCAGACTTGGTTGGCACATTTGTGAGAAAACATCCCCTTTCCAAACCCTGCTGATTATTTTATCTTATAAACTTATTTTTTGCAATCGTAAAATATGAATTAAGAATTTTGTTTCATTAAAAACATTCTAGGGGCCAGCTCCACAGCCGAGTGGTTAAGTTCGCGCGCTCCGGCTGCCTCGGCCCAGGGTTCGGATCCTGGGCGCGGACATGGCACTGCTCGTCAGGCCACGTTGAGGCGGCATCCCACATCCCACAACTAGAAGGACCTGCAACTAAGATATACAACTGTGTACAGGGGGGGTTTGGGGAGATAAAGCAGAAAAAAAAAAACATTCTAAAATCACTCGGGTATTGTTATTGTATAAATGACAATTTAAAAAAAAGCTAGAAGTGTTTCCTAAGTTGCACAATTATCTTTTACAAATAGGAATATTACCAGATTTTTCACTATTAAGAAATATCCTCCTTATTAGTAGTCATATGGTTTTATGGTTTTGTCTTCTCACTGAAAGGTGGGGAATTAGTGGACTTGCGCATTGAAGGGTTTGCTTCCGCCATTTTTATAGACGGAAGGTTGTTCCTGTCTGCCAACTGGTTATAGTCCCTTAGGATTTGGGGATTTTTGCCCCTTTTCTGCCTGTGAGAGTCATGGGTGTGCAGATCTTTCTGGAATTTGCTTGTGTTGGAATGCAGACAAGGCTGATAGCGGCCAAGACAGCTCCCTGGTCCAGCTCAAACCTACCTGTGGAGGGTCACGGGCTCCTCCGGGGGCTTTTGCCCAAGACTATACTTGCCTTTGAAGCACAGATAAGGAGCCTGATAAGGGGTCTCCAGAGTTTTCTCTTTTCCACCAGCTCCTTCAGAAGCTGGATCTCTGGGGGAGAAAGGTTTTCTTGAAGAAAGTGTTTCTTGAAGTCGCTTATTCTTGGGAGGCCAGAGCTTCCCTGAAACTACGACCTCACACATTCCACTCAACTTTTCCTGGTTTCAAGCCCAAGCTGGAAACTGTCCCAATTACCTCATCCACCGTCAGAACAACAGGCTTTGTTCTCCATCGATTAACTGAGTCCGATTTTGTACTTCAGGGAATATTATAAGCAGGAAAACTGAAATTCAAGCCTTTACACAGTCCTCTCCCAGCCCTGATGCAATAGCGTTCTTAATTTCCTGGCTTTGGCAGAACACTTTTCTCCTGGGGAAGGCACCGTGCTTTCCTCTTCAAGGACTTTAAATGACTCATGGGCCCCGCATCAGTTTCTTTCCCTCCGTGAGGGAGCATGCTGGCCCCTCTCCTGCCCAGGCCAGAATGCCCACGAGCTCTGGCAGCTTTGACCACAGCCGTGACCATGGCTCCTGCGGCCAGTCCTCCCAGACCTGGGAAATTTAAAGACCTCCAGCCCTCCAGGCCAAGGCTATTTTATTTCCCAGCTATTTTCTCTTGCTTGTTAGTGGTGGTGTGTTTCAAGGAACCACTATTAGACTCCTGATAAACATGGGTCCACATAGGGATGATGAGCCAGATTAAGATACTGTATGTAGGAAAAACTGTGCCACAGGAATTTGCTTAAATTTACCTTGCCGTTGTTTTCCCTAATATTTTGTAATATTATTTATTATAAAAGTTATTGTTTATAAATCTTTTGCTGTTATCTTCTTAGCCAAGGAAAAGGAGGCGCCCCAGAGCCACAGGATATCTCAGTGATTTTCCTAATGATTAGCTAATTTTCCTCTCCATTTCTTCCAAATTACAAAAGATAGAAAGTATTCCATGTGGATATGTATACATTACCCTGTTATTTAAACTGTGTTTCCTAGTAAATCAGACTCTTCTTGTGCATGTAAGCAGTAAAATAACGAATACGTGACGCTTGTTAGAAGGGCCCAGGCGAGTTTAAGACAACCCAAGTAAAGACAAGAATTGTACGGATGGCACGCTTATGAGAAAATGTATGCCTGCCCTCAGATGGGACATTTATTAATGAGCTTATTAAACTACAAACACTGTTTTCTTACTCTGCCTTATGTAAAGATATGTGAATTAAAATATTATTAGAATCTGTTAAACAGCAGCACATTATAATAAGTAATATACATCCATTTAGGCTGTAGGTTGTGCCAGGTGTTATGTGAAGCAAAGTAAACTATAATCTTGAAATTATCAGAAGAAATAGCAGTCTAGAATTCAAAATTCAAATGTAAAACTGCACTCAAAAACTACTCAAAAAATAGCAAGCTGTGTGACCTTAGGCATAGCACAGAACCTCTTCTGAGTCAGTTCTTTAAATGCAAAATGAGAGGATCGTGTTACATTATTGCTAAGTTTCAGCTGGCTCTGAAATTTTCCATCCTCCTCATAAATTATTATATTGTAACTTCAATTAAAATGTCTTGGCAGAGAATCTTTTAAATGGATGCTTTACAGCAGTATCCTATGGGGGATACATGTTGAGAGTTTGCGTTTGGTACTTATGTCTTAAATAATGTGTAAATTAATTTTTTTATAATTCCATTTTGAGGAGGTTTCAGGGTTTGAGTATTCTCTAGGAAACTATTAACTGTCTTTTGACCATGAAATATTGAACACATTTCACTTAATGGAGACTTTTCCTTGCCTACTGAGATACTCAATATATTTCATTTGCAAATGCATATAGATAACAAGATTAATAAAAACTCTCTCTATAGTAGTAGGTTTTGTCTGTAATTGATATGTTGAATTATTTTTATTCCTTATATTTGATCTGATGTCTAAGGTTAGTAATCCAAGAAAACATCAAATTCTAAATGTCACATTTTAGGTGTTTAGTGAGTGGTAAAATTCAAGAGTACATCTGTTGGAGAGAAGGCTTATTGTTTAGATACTGCCGTGTTAATGAATGTTCACTCTAATTAAAAAGCCTCTTCTTTACATTAGTACCTTTTGGAAAGAAAGCAAAAAGTTTTGACCCAGAATTCCTAGATCACTTAGCGTATAGAAGGAACTGGATCTAAAAAGAGCATAGTATCTAAATAAACTTCACTGAGTCCTCTTATTTTCTTTCTACCTATGGGTGACAAAAGGACAGATTGTGTCTTGCTCCGTATCCTCGTGATGTGTTTTTCCTCTTTCGTGGGTCTGTATCCTCCCCTGGCTAGGTGTCTGTCGCTTCAGCCCTGGGACAGGGACTCGTAGCCCTGCCCTCCTGCCGCGAGCTTCCAGGCATCGGCTGCGCTCCTGCTCTGTCCACCTACACTCGGCTGCTTTCAGGGCGCACTGCACTGTGAGCTACTTGGGAAACAATAGAAATCCCATCCTGAGCTCTGACCTTCAGTGTATGTTGAAAAGTGTGGATTTGCTATAGGTTAGTCCTGTTTATTTCTTTTTTGTTTGTTTTTAGTTCGGGCTTTCATGTCAGTTTTATCCTGTACACATTTTAGTGTCAAACAGGTTTATAAGTTTTTTTACCCAAAGTAGGGGACTTCTGCCTTCTTGCCTCATTTCTCTCTTTTCAGAGGTGACTGCTTACACCTCTTTCAGCTTATTACTTCGTACTTTACCTTCCATGTCTCTAAATAGCATGCATGTATTTCTGTCTTGATTATTCCTTATGGACATTACCTGTTGATTTCCTACTGTAGAAAATGAGACTTTAACTCTCTTTCCGCTCCTCCCTCTGCCACCCACCCGCAGTGGGTTCCCTTCTCACTCCCCCGTGTTACCTGTCTTCACGTTGAATGGGAGAGTAGGCAGCATGCAGTGTTAAATCTGGGAAAACTTTGTGTACAGTTGAACTGGCTGCAGGTTTACCTTTCTTTTCCTGCACAGCTTTCCTTTTCCTTAGAGGCAATTGTATTATTTTTTAATTTGCTGAGTTTTCTGTTATCACTGATAAACTCTATGCTCTTTGCCAGCAATCGAATGTCCTCTCATTATATTCGGAAATGTCGGAACTTATATCAGCTTCATCTTCCAGAAGAAATCACTCCCACTTTCCTCTGACCTTCCTAGTGCCCAGTGTCATTCTGGGGGCTCCGTTCCCCTTCTTCCTGGGGAAATCCTTTACCTCTCTGTGCTATGATTTCCCGTGTCCCTGTCCCATGTCCTCTTTTCCTGGTTCACGCGCTCCTTTTGGTAGAGTCTGTTCTCCAGCAGCTTCTAGGGAAAAGGCTTTTTGAATTCCACATATCTGAAGGTCTTCTTCTACCGTTACATTAAATTTGTAGTTTGGTCAAGTGAGAATTCTAGATTGGAAATCATTCCTTTTTGGATTTAGAAGGCGTTGTCTGTTCCCTTTAACTTCTCCTGTTACTGTAGAGAGCTCTGAGGCCGTTAGGATCCCTGGTTTCTCTTTCCTGGAAAGTTTTAGAATCTTCTTTCTGTCTCTAGTCTCCATTTTCCTGATGAAGCACCTGGGTGTGAGTCTCTTTTGTCTGCTGTGCTGGGCTCTCGGGGAGTCCTTTCCGTCTGTAAACTCCTATTCTGTAACTGTTTCAGAAGTTCTGTAGCTCTTCACTGTCAGTGAAGTTCCAAACTCTCTCTGTTTGGAACTCCTGTTAAGTTTTCTGTTTCCTATACAATTTCTCTTTTCTTCCTTCTCTCTCTATTTTGATTTCTGTTTTCTGGTTGGTGGCTATTCTCAGGTGTCTGGTGATCTTGATTGTGTGCTGTGTTTAAAACTGGGAGACTTACAGCGGATCGGAAGCCCCGAGCATCTGAGTGGAGCTTGTTAACTGCAAGCTGTAGTGTGTAAGGGGATTTGGCTGGTCATTTTGTGCCCCTGTTTTCTTGAGCTTGTCAGATTCCCTAGAGAAGAGTCTTCTGATCTCCTGCCTGGAGGTGAAAACCCACACTGCCAAGTGTTTTGCAGCAAAGTAGGAGAAGAGAGCTGGGGTCTTAGAATTTAATTTGCACAGTTTCACTTAATCTTTCCTGTTTTCTGTAGAATACCCTTACTAACAAATATGCTTGGTCTCTACCAATTCAGAATGCTCGTAATTCATCCCCTCCAGAGACTAAACGTCCAGTTTTTGCAAGGGTTGGGGAGGAAGAGAGGCTTGGCTGCACAGAGATTGGTGGTGGACAGAATCTGTCATCTAACTGCTTCTCAGAGATTTTCACTCTCACTTCCAGCCATTCCTGATGCTAGATTTCCCGAGCTGTTGGCAATTACAGATTGGGGTGGTCACCCGGCTTTCCCCGCTCACAACTCTCAAGCCTGCTGACACGTTTGCCATTCTTCCGTCTGCTTTCTAGTTTCCAAACTTGTTGTGTGTGTTTGTCTTTCATCCCAATTCTGTCATTTTAATGAGATTTCACGAGGGAATAAAAGACACATCCATGTGCACAACTGTTTCCCTAGAGGTCTTACCTCTTTTTTTTCCCCTCATTACAGATAGTGGATGAGTAGTATTTTTTAGTGAGATCAGTTTGATTTTTCTCAAGTCACTAATACATGTAGGTTAAATAAAGATGTGTGGGGCCAGCCCCAGCGGCCTAGTGGTAAAGTTTAGCACACTCTGCTTTGGCGGCCTGGGTTCAGTTCCCAGGTGTAGATCTGCACCACTTGTCTGTCTCTGGGCATCCTGTGGTGGCAGCTCACTTGCAGAAAGAGGAAGATTGGCAGCAGATGTTAGCTTAGGGCGAATCTTCTTCAGCAAACAAAACAAAACAAAACAAAACAAAAACCTTATGGATGTGTTTATGAGAGCAATTTTCCTATTAATGGTGTTGATTAAGTTTTAAGATTCTTATAGTTAACTATAGTGATTATACTCCAAGTGTATTCATCATCTTATAATACTTCCCTGCCTTTTTTCCCCTTCTTCTTCTTCTTTTTTTTTGTGAGGAAGATTGGCCCTGAGCTAACATCTGTTGCCAGTCTTCCTCTTTTTTGCTTGAGGAAGATTGTTGGTGAGCTAACATCTGTACAGATCTTCCTCTACTTTATGTGGGAGGCCACCACAGCATGGCTTGATGAGCGGTGTTAGGTCTGCACCCAGGATCCAAACCCGTGAACCCCAGGCCACCGAAGTGGAGTGTGCAGACTTAACTGCTACTCCACCAGGCCGGCCCCTTTTACTTCCCCCTTCTTCAGGGTCACATTTAGCGTGGTCTTTATCAAGCATCCCTGGGCCTGGGCATTTCGTATCTAATCCATTGGCCAGATAGGGACCTGGCTGGTGGAAAGCAGCAGCCTAAGTGAGATATTTAGGTTGGAATTGCTGCCCCTGGTGGTAGAGCTGGGAGGGCCCACTCTGCAGGCTCCTGCAGTGTCACGTCGCCAAGTGTAAGCCAGTGAGGCGTGGTAAGTGGAGTTGCATCTATGTAATTGGGCTGTACTATATTTTATGTAAAATTATATCACTTAAGCTTAACTTTAATAATGATGTTATAAAGCTGGATCATTTTGAAAATTACTGTTAGAAGGAAAAGTTATGAATTTGAATTATATCTAGTATTTATAAATCAAATGAGGAATTTCTAGATGCTTAGACTGGATTTATGAACCCCTTGAAACTGAAATAAAAATGTGTGTGTATAGCCACATGAGAATTTTACCACAAAAAATTTCACCTGAATCTTGTCAAGACTTTAGAGCTAACACACCCAGTAAATGAGAAATACAGAGGCAAGAAGGTAAGTTAAAACCGTGACAGGGAAGCAAGCAGACAAATCCAGAAGGTGGGACGTTCTGTAGGATGGCTGATCTGGTGTATACAACATCTCAACAACATGAGGGAACAACAGTAACAATGAAAACTCTGGGTCGGGGGAGAAAAGCAGGTGATCTAGATTTAGGAGATATAACACAGATATGATATGAGGGTTTCCTTGGGTCCTAATCCAATAAACCAACTGTGAGAAGACATTTTTGAGACAAAAGAGAAAATCTGAGTTTGGACTGGATGTTAGTTGATACCAAGAAATTATTGTTAATTGTATAACACATGATAATGGCATTATGATTTTGTATACGGGAGCATGCTATTTTATATCTAGTGTTTACTTTAAAATACCTCAGCTAAAAAAATCTTTAAAAAGAGAGAATGTGGGGTTAGTTATTCTGTTTACTCTTGTGCATATTTGAAATTTTTTATAATGAAAATTTTTTCAACTCATAAATTCAAATGTGTAAAAGAAATATATCAAAATATTAGCGTTTTCAAAATTGCAAGTGATTTTTCATTTACATAAAAGTCAAAAAATTAAGAAATAATATATTTTTGAAAGACGTCATATGACACGTAAATATTACTGTAGAATAAAAGTGGGAAAGAGCCATCTCATTTGAGGAGCAGGTGTATATTGGGTGGAAACTGAGGGCGGGGAATGTGTTTCAACAAGAAGAAAAGAGGGATTTGGTGACAGTCTCCTACTCAGGAGTTTCCCAAGGGCCCTTTTAAATGGTTTATATATAGGTACACACGTTCCCTGGTGAACTTGAGTGAGTGCATGAACTTTCAAAGTGTTAATACTAAATGAAACTTTTCTTTAGATGAGTGTTTGAGAATGATTGTTGGTCTTTTCCATGTTATAAATTTCTTATTCAGTCTTGTCCACACAGAGCATTCTTAAATCTTCATGATTTTTTAGATTCCAGTAGATTTCATGGAATAGTTGAAACCTAGCAATACTTTTTAAATAGAACACATCTTTTACTCACAACAGTTGTGCTCCAGATTACGTTTTTCTTCAAGGCAGTTTGATCTGTCCTCTTCGCAGTGCTATGAGGGAAAGCCCTCCAGAGACGTCCTGAAGAGAGTTGCTGCAGATGCGCTGATGTCGCTGCTGGCTGTCAGCAGACGAGCGCAGAAGCTCGCTTTGAAAGGTGAGCCACACGGCACCTCAGCTGTGTTCATGGCATGTTTTCAGTTCATATGTTTTACTGCTTGTTCTTTTTAATTTTCTTTGGACTCAAAAGGTAAAGAACTTATAATCTCCATGTACTAAAAAAAAATAGGATTTTTTTTTCCTGTACAGAAACACAGTAAATATGCATTACTTTTAAAACGAAAAGATTATACGTGTAGATTATTTTTTGTGTAATGATTCTTACTGTAGGGAATCTATATCTAAGTATTAGAGAAGCTTTAAAAAGCAACGCATCACTCATTATTTTCATAATAATTAAATATTAGTAACCACAAGCACATATTGCATACCTGAATAAAACACATAGTTTTGATAGTAATAACAGCATTTAGATGGTTCTGTATTTTCATATAAATTTCCCCTCTAAAGTGTTGTAATTTCTCATCTGGAATGAGGGAGCACAGGTCTTAGAATTGAAAGAGAACACCAACAACATGAAGTCCATTAATTTAAATTGTGATTTGCTATTAAAATAAGTTATGCATGCCTCAAAATGTAAATTAGATTTTGGGAGTATTGTACTAAGTTGAAAACACAGGGGCTTTAGTATTTATTTCTCTTGATTTCTCCCTCTGATTCATTAATCTCTCACTGAAAATACTAAAAAGAAGTTGGTCAGAAATATAAAATTATTTTTTGAGAATTTGTTATGTGTGATTTTTACTTATTTGGAAATGGAATATCCTTTTGATTGTTCTGGATTCCGTCTTTCAGCCGATCTAATAGACAACTGCATGGAGCAGATGAAGCACATTAACGCACAGCTGAACCTGGACTCCCTGAGGCCCGGGAAGGCAGCCCTGAGGAAGAAGGTGACTGGGAATCCCCGCGTTCTGGGGTGAAGGGTGGCTCTCTCAGAGACCATCTCTCCCGTGTCCTTGTGCTCATAAATGACACCAGTACTGGGTTGAAATGAGTATCTGATTTAGAGGCAAGGTACAGTCAGATAAATTAATGGGGTTTCTACATTAGCAGGTTTGGGTTTGGGAGTTTTTTTGTGTGTGTCTTAGTTCTCACTTAAGGATCTTTAAATGAGATTTATATTTTATATATTGCTGTTCTAAACATTTTGGAGTGTGTGTGATAAATTTTTTATATTGCAGGCAGAAAATCTTTCTCTCAAAGTAAGCATAGGTTCACTAGCAATGACATATAAGTGTTTTCTATATGCCAGGCACTATTCTAAACATTTTATATTTATTATCGCATGCACACTCTTGACAACACGGTCGTACAAGTAGTGATTGATAAAGCCAGTGTTTGCCCCGTGTCTGGATGGTTGCAGAGCTGGTATTCCTAATCTCTGTTTGTTTCTTTCCATGACTTCTGAATGTCTCTTTGTAGCACTGAGTCTGCTGGACTCATGTTCAAACTGCATGTTCATGTAAACTTGAAATAAAACAGTTTTTATATAATAGCAGTGGTTAATAATAATGACTGTGATTAAAAAGATCTGCCACACATGCTCATGGAGAAAATGAATGTGTATTTATAACTATGTAAATACGCATGTATATGTATATAGCTAAGGCCATTATGGTGGCAATCGATTTAATAACTAGTTTCTAGTCCACTTGATAAGAAACCAAGAAAAAGCTTTACTTAATAATTTCATTGATGCAGGGGGTTACATGTGTGGCAGTTTTTTTTCTTGCCTTTTTCCCTTTTTCCTTTCTAGGCAAAGGCCCTTTACTTCATCATTGAGAAAGTCAGTCAACACCTGAAATGATTGAAAACCAGTCGGTGCCTGCTTCACATTATTGAGATGAAACATGGAGCCTATTACATATCTCAGTTCCTCCATGCTTGATAGAACAGAAATAGCTTTTTCGTGGTGGATGTGCTTCTTGAGATATGGTCATCTTTCAGAGATCATTAGCTTGTCAGCCCCCTCAGAGTTATGGTGGTCGGACACAGTGAGGGCATGGCTGCACTGTGATGTGACGCAGAGGAGAGGGAGTGACTGTGTCTGAGAGGTGGAATATGTCATTGTGTTCACGTTTTTCAACTGCTTTTTGTTTAAACAGGAGGATGGTTTTATTAAAGACTTAAGCATTACCATGCAGCTCCTAAGAAACTGTCTTTATCAAAATGAAGAATGTAAAGTAAGTAGAGCTACTTCTCAAAATTTTGATAGCAGTGCTAGCCATTAAGAGTTTAATTTTTATGTGAGAAAATATAGAAGGGAAAATGGAAAACTCTGAATTTTTTTTAGGTGCACACTTGATTGGTCCTTAAACTCAGAGTTGATTCTCAGAAATGGATGTACCTAAACTTGTTGCTATTCTTCAACACTGATGGCATTTCTTGTCTTTGTCAGCATTTTGACTTTAACTCTGTTACTGAAACTTTGACTTCTGGCAGCTAAAGCAAACTTGAGCCTCTTTCCATACTGTTATGCATTTCAGTTGTTTTTTTTACTAAGATGGAATGAATGGTTGTGTACATCTTAGAAGGCAGAAGTTTTTCAAAGAGAGTTGCCAGACAACTCTCCAAGCGAATAAGTGGAGGTATCTATATCCATAAGGAAAGAAGAGGAGTGTTTCTCCTGCTTCAGAGTGGAAAAGCTTCACGCTGTTGTCGAGCATGGCCGTGTGCACCTCACAGAGCGTCTGCCCTCCAGCATGGCTGGTCCCTGTGTGGCTGCCTCAGCTCCTCTGTCTGGGAACCCTTGAGATGTTTTGTTTTGTCTGTGAGCATTGACACTGTCATTTACAATACTATGTTAGTTCTGCTACACCGGATAGAATGTCTTGAACACTTTGATTTGCTTTGTCTTAGTGATATCACACTTTTGAAGCACTAGCTTTCACACAGAAATACTGTGGAAAATGAGTAAAACAAAGATAAATTATAGAAGCTTCCCTTTGAAAAAAATTTCTTACATTTTTTGCTTTTACTTGTGATAAAACTGGAAAAAGCATTCTATATCTGGAAAATGAACATATTGAACACATATTCCTTAAACTGTTTTAAAAAGTTTGTTCAAGATATGTTATTAACAATTTACATTTCAAAACAATTTGAAGGGAAGTAGGTATTTATACATTTCACTAAAATTCCCAGTGTATGAACTTTTTACTCAAAATAGAAATGTCATTTACTAAATTTATGATCCCTTGTGCTAAACGGTATCCTTGTGACTGGCTGCAGTTAATATTCATCCATGACACCTTACTCAGGGAATACTTTGCAACACTTTCCAGGTAGGATCTGCCTGTATAGATTTATGAGAGGCTGGCCTGGGCACTGGTTATAAATATAGTATTCACATTTGTAAAGCATTAGCCATCTATAAAAGTGTAACCTCTCAATAAGTCAAAGTCTTTCAACATTTCCAAGTTGTTGAATAAGGAATAAATCAAGAAGAATATTTAGATTACTTTTGAGTATAAATATAGTCTTATGGAGCAAAGATTCTTAATTTCTTTTCCTGTTCCCACTCACCTGAGGTGTGCGACACGCTCCCATTACTAATTGTTGGTCGCTCTTGTAGTCATTCGCCAAGTCACCCACACCCACTCCACCGCAGTGTCTGTGTATATGTGTCGTTAGGGACTTTTCATACTGGGAAGATCAGGGTGGCTGTGAGGTAAATGACATGAATGATGGGCGAGGTTAGAGGTGGGGATTGTGGCAGCAAGAGATGATGAGACCCTAACCCAGGCAGGGAGAAAGAGAAAGGGGAAGGAGAGTGGGGTGTAAATTTGAGATTGAGGAGAAAGAAGAGATACATAGAGTGACTTCCAGGCTCTAGTTTAATACAAGAGTGTGTTAGAGCAAAGTGTAGAGAAGAGAGATCCTAATGTTCCGGTTTGCACGTTAGTGTAAAGTGTCTTTGGAACATCTTGGGGTAAAATGGCTGGTATTCAGTAGATTCCATGGGTCTGGGGCTCTGAGGGGTGATACAGGCTGAGGATATTAGGAGTTACCAGTGTGATGATTGTGTAGATGGTGATTGTAGCCGTGACTATTGGTGAAATTTTCCAAGAGAGTGTGTAGTGAGAGCCTATGTCATACCCTTAGAAAATGTAACTATTTAAGAGAAGTTAGCAAACAACTGAGAAGGGAATGCTGGAGAAAGTTTGGAGGTGATCCAGGATAGAGGGGCTGCATGGAGATGAAGGAAAAGAGACCTTTAATAGCTGCACTGTGCCTGAGCTTTGGCAGCTACTAAAATAGGAGTGGTCTTGCTAGCATCATCAGGATAGAAAATAAATTGAAGTAAGCTGAAGATTAAATGAGAGACAGTGAGTGACGGCAATAAGAGTACTCTTTCTAGAAGCTTGGTCATGAAAAACAGCATCACTGATTTAGGACATAACGCATTAAAGGAAGTTAACCTGCATATTTGTTTCTCCTAACATGTAAACTGCTTGAATAGGAACAGAAATGAGCAGTTTGGGGGCTAATTATTAAAGACATAGGAAGAAAAGAACTAACTGATGAATAAAAATCCCTGAGGAGGCAGGCAGGGCTATGTTCTAAAACACGTATGGAGTATGTCTCCAACAAAACACGAACACCTGTTCCTCATGGCCAGGCAGCAAGATGACTGGGTGGAAACCCAGCTAGACTTTGTGGACAGAAGGGTAGAGGAGAGAAAGAGCTTCTATCCGATCGTGTCTGCCTCCTCTGAAACAGGAAGCAAGGTCATCTGCTGCAAACACGGGGCTGCGTCCCAGGCTTAGGGAGAGGAGGGAGCGTGGGGAATCACTTGAAAGTAACACTGGGAGTGACTTCAAAGCCTGTGGAGATTGTTGACCGTTGGCAGTAGTTTCCCACTCTCTTCTGCCATTGATGCTGCATAAAATTGTATAGGTGTATGTATTTATATGAATGCTCACATACGTGCACATGGGTCTACAAATGCCTAGTAATTCCTATTCATTTAAAAAATTTCTGCATTTACTGCAAATAGTTATGTTTTATCCATTAATATTGTCCCAGTGATAACTGATCTTTATAATAAAGACTGAGTTACTTAAGAAGTTATTGATTTAACATAATATTTGAATTTTACTGTATTGAAATTATTTAAAAACAGTAATCTACTTCTCCTCTGTCTATCCATCCACACATACCAGATATGTACACACACATACACACAGAGGGAGAGAGGGCGGAGGGGAGAACGCAGAGGTGCTCAGCATGTGTACCAGCCAGAAAATCCTGTTTCTAAATCACAGCAGAGCATTTACAAGAGTTTATTCAGTGTTGTGAGATGTCTCTGTCTTGCTTGATTTGCGTGTTCAGAAGCTGTTTTTCCACATTTCTTACCTAAGCTGCATGTCCTGGCCACCCCAGTGTTGAGGGAACTCCTGAGACTGGTCGGGCTCATGATGCTGGGCGAGGGGCTGCATCTGTCCACACAGTTGGGTTGCCCGCTCGCACTAATCAGAACAAAGATAAATTCAGTTTTTGTCTCCTTATGTTGGTGGCAATTTTTTTGGATTTAATTTTAATTTTACGTTTTCGCATATTCAGACTAATGCTGTCCTTATTTCCTTCCTGCAACAGGAGGCAGCTCTGGAAGCTCACCTTGTCCCTGTCTTGCACTCTCTCTGGCCTTGGCTTTTGATGGATGACTCACTGATGCAGATTGCCCTGCAGCTCCTTTGTGTCTATACTGCAAATTTTCCAAACGGTAAATAGAACCCCATGCTGCCTTTCAATAATATACTAAATTACTAATTTTACATAATGTTGTTGAAGTGGACTAGAAAAACAAATACATGTTTTGAAGTGTTTCTGCTACTTATTGAGGGTGTGTTGGTTAAAGGCACACTTTCTTGTAGGTATTATAAGAGCAGATAAATGTTTTAGTCTATGTTTGTTGAGATAGGAGGAGTCATTCATTATTCAGCTCAGGGAATAGAGAGGGGGAAATTGGCCTGATTATATGGCACTGGGAAATTGAATTTAATAGGAAAATTGAAAGAGTGAAAATTAGGATGTGCAACCTTAAAAACCAAGTAAAGGTTAAAATGTTTATAGATTCTAGAGCAGGAGACTGGCATGATGAGTTCTAGATACAGTTGGTCTGGTGAGACTTGACGTCACTGAGGCACTCGCTCATTCATTCATGTGACAGATATTTTATTGAGAGCCTACTATAGGCCACGCATTGTTAGAGGGCAGCAACTCAGCGTGAGCAAAGACAAGGGTGGAGGAGGTGTGAGGAGAGAGAAGGTGTGACACAGCTGTCTGAGCGAGGGAAGTGAAGTAGGCTTGCTGGCAGTATCAATTTCCCATTTGAAACTTCGGGTCATAAATTTAAGGTTTAACTAGTCAACGAGTCTGTGTGCTTTCTTCTAGCAACATTCAGCAGCTCAGCAACTGGGTCCCCCAATATCAAAAGACATACAGAGAAAGGACTGGAACTCAAAACAATCGCGAGCCCATTTGGTCACCACCAAGTGCTGAGGATGGCATGTTCCTTGATAGTCCGACACCAGCCTCCGCCTCCACTCTGGAGCAGTCGGTTTCTGAGTGGTAGCCCACTCAGCTTTTCTCTGGCATATGACGTAGGCAGACTTCCAAGCTCTCGACCCCTTAACTTTCATTGTGGTGTATGGAGTCCACCACGGTGCAGGGTTCTCCTTGTTTTCATTCTGCTGCTGCTCACTTCCTTGTCCTTATTTCTGCTGGGACAGTGTCCTCATGCTCCATCTTCTAGCTCCCCTCCTCTTACAGTGTGACCAGTGCAGGATAGCTGTCTCTGGGGCGTTGCATCTGCATTTGCCCTTCTTTACCCTACCCTTCACTCCTTAATTTAGGGTTTAGAGAAGTAAGGAGGAAAAAACGAATCAATTGCTGAATAGTGAGCAAAAGAAACATCCACTTCAATATAAATCTTTTGAAACTATAATCTATGTTACTTTTAGACTTAACATTGATATAAATATTAGAATGTGGTTGGTTACTAAGTTGAGAAAGAAACTTTTTATTTTCCTGGCTGATTTGTTTCCATGCAAATGTGCAACATTTAGTGACAGTTCTGTGTAACATCTAATGGAAACCGTGATATTTGGATACTGCTGTACAGTGGGAATACGGGAAAGATCACAGTATTTGTTTGTGTTTACTTGCCTTTTATGAGTTTATTTTACAGCAGGTATTTGATTATGATCTAGTTATACTTAAACTGGATTCCCTGCATGGACTTTCACAAGTTAATTACACCTTAAGTTTATGTTACAATACAGTAAAATGTATTTTTAATTCTGTTATGACTATTTTTCTCCCTTGATAAATCCCATGTGGTTGTTTAATTTACTGAGAAAACTTTGGACTCTAGAAAACCAGTTGACACCACTGCTAACTCTTGCTGCTTGTGAGCTGTGTGACCTTGAGCAAATCACTGACTTCTCTGAGCTCTGTACCTTCATCTAGCATATATGGCTGGTAACATTTGTCCTCTCTCTCCACCCCAGGATTATTGTATTCCTCATTTTTTTTTTTCTTCTGTAAAATGAAGGCATTAGACCAAGTTACCTCCCATTTCAAAAATTCTGTTCTTCTACCCAGGGCTTTATTTAGATGTCTTCTTTAGGAGCTATTAAAAAACCTATTATGCTTTTTTATTCTTTTAAAAAAATAAACCTGGTGTTTTTAAGTGCTCTGTTGAGACGGTTAGGCCCTTAATGAGGACAATGACTCCATGAGGTTGAATGTAGACACCGGCACCAGCCTTCAGTGCTCATTTGCAGCTCCCAGGTTAATGGCCAAGCCCTTTGATAGACAGATATGCTTTCCCACTTACGTTTTTTTTTAAGTAAACAGTGAAACTGAGAAGACATTATGATAGGCTGTTGCTTTTTAAGGTTGCAGTTCTCTTTGTTGGTCAAGTTATGGACAATATCCTGTTCAAGCTGCGTGTAGAGGAGCCCCCGGCAGCTCTCTGATGCTGTGTGTCCTGAAGTTGGCTTCCCAGATGCCTCTTGAGAACACTGCTGTTCAGCAGATGGTTTTTATGTTTCTTTCAAACCTGGCCTTGTCTCACGACTGTAAAGGAGTAATTCAAAAAGTAAGTACTTAAACCCTCCTGCATGTCATTAGAAAGATACTCAGTAAAATAATCCTTCTAATCAAGGACATGTGTGGAAAGTCTAGAACTCAATTTCCAGGATTAATTTATTATGATTTCAAGGCATTTTATTTTACAGGATTGTAAAAGGATTAAGAGGTTCACTGTCTTTAAAGCCAGTTGATAGATGATACATGAAGAGTGACAGAAGCTAGAATGGGATCACACATTTCCTTTTAGTTTATCTTCTTAGCTTTTGGATTATATTTTATCTCTCTCAAAAATGCGGGTTTTGGAGAGACAGCTGTCTTACATTTATTTGGGATCATAAAAGCAATATATTGGTCTTTAAACAGACCAAATTGAGCAGTAACAATTTCAGTTCAATTTACATTGTCAAAATGGTTCATGAAATCACAGCCTCCTTTCGCCAAGTTTGATCTAACTTCTTTATGACATAGTAGGTGATTTTATCAGTCCTCTGGGACTCCAGTGCCAAAACTCAACTTCTTATCACTGATGTTAACTTAGGGTGCTTTAAAAGGGTTGAGTGATTTAAACGATTCCAGTATACGTGGTCAGTGACTATATTTAGGTGTGTATACACAGAGTCCCTAATTTGGAAGATCCCTTAAAATTTGAATGTGATCAGATTATCTTTTACTTACTTGTACATACTAATCTGAGTGCTTCTGTCTCTTTTATATGAAGGCCAAGATAAATTGCAGAAATTGACAGAATTTGTAAAAATTGAGTCTCCTTTTCCTCTACTGCATCATCTCCTCAAACCCCCCCCAAAAACCACTTTGAGTGCAATCTCCAAATAAATAAGAGTCTTACTAAGGAGACATTTTTCAGTGGTGTGTGGAAGCTAGCTCACGTTGGCTCATGAGCGTCGTCTTTAATTTTCAGGAATTTTGCAAGCCAGTTGACATCACAGTGGTATCTTGAAATCAGCCACAGTGGGAATATTCACACCATGTAAATTGGCAAAAGGTGCAAATCAAAGATCCGCTGCTCTCACTGGAGCCAGCTGTTTATTTACCAGCGCATACATATATTTTCTTCATATATGTGTGTGTGTGTGTACACATCAGTTTCTTCATTTCTGAAATTATTAGGGTAAACAGACTGATCTCTAAGATATCTTCAGTGTTCAACCTGTGACTCTGGTACTGTACTTAAGTATATTTTGAAGCAAGTGTGATCAGACTCCCTTTCAGGTACAGATCAATCAAGTTGTTTTTCCTCTTGTCTGTTTAGGAGACCCCTGAGCCTTCCGCTGCTGCATTGTTGTAATAAGCCCTGGACACTACAGTTACACCTCTTCATTGCTCATCTATAGGCATTAGAAAGTGTAGCTAATGCTGCTGTACAAATAAGATTCTAAACTTTTCACTTTCTCTCTACCATGGCACATTTCTGTACATTCTACCCAGTGTAGGAAATTGTCTGAAGGCATCTTTAGGCCCCCCCCAAAGAAGGAAACCCACAGCACATTTACAATTTTATGCACTGCTATGTATTTTATCACTGTTGTCAACCCTGAATCTCCAATATCACGGCAGAGTCTAGCTTCTTGGGAAAGGCGAGGGATGAATCTAGAAAGCATTAATTTGGGCTGAGAGATGAGAAGTAGATGTGAATGATGGCAAGTGCAGTGCAAAGTGAGCATGTAGTTTTACAGTTTACCTATTGCTGGGATAATGTTGCTAATATTTCTGTAGCTCATTTCATTCTTATACTCAGAGTCCTTTTACATTAAAATGTTAAATTTATTTTATAGATTCAAGCCGACATCTTGATTTAGATCCGGGAGAAGTGAAGAAATAAGCCAGAGTAGATTATTAGACAGCGAGAGAGAGGAGTGTTCTGGGCAGTTTTGAAAGTCAAGGGATCGCATTTCTGCACCCCGATCAAAATGTCCAGATGGCTGTGGTCCCCGTGCTGTGCTGGGCTTCTTCTTGATGTAGTACTTGTATGCTTGCTTGCTTTCTTTGTGTGTAGATTATTCCAGACAATAAAGTTATTATTTTTCACATAGTTGGGATTTGGTGAGGTTTTGTGGAAGGGGTTTTATTGGGAGGTTGAAATAACTCTCACAGTCCAAGTGGTAGACCTTTCTCATCCCTAAGTTTACTAGAATGACATGTAGCCCTGAGAAAGCATCTGTAATGATAAGCAGCTAAGGTAAAATGAATAGAAGATGTACTCACAGATTTTTTTTAACATCCTTGCAGCTATAAAGATTCATATATCCTCATACTACCAGAGTTGTTAACTGGTATCCAAGACTGATTTGAGTTTGTTCTTTTCCTCCCCATAGGATAGCTTTTAATGAGTAGCAAAATTGCCAGAAGGCAGACAGAAAGAGAAATCTCAAGAGGCCTGAGAAATTCCCCAAACTGAGTTATCAATCCTGGATAATTAAGACTTCACTATAGTTGACTTTATCCATCATCAAGAAAGAATTAGTAAGAATTAAAATTTGAGCACTATTTTTTTCTCCTTGACTTTTTCACTTATACCTGGAAATAATATAGATGAGTATTTGGAAGGTATTGGGAGGAAGGAGAAATTAAGGTTGGGGAAAAGAAGAGCAGAATGCTAGTTAATTGGTCTCCAAGGGACTAGGAAAATAATGAAAAGACTCAAGAAGAAAATAATATTCTCTCTATTTACCCACAGAGTAACTTCTTGCAGAACTTTCTATCTGTAACATTGCCAAAAAGAGGAAATAAACATCTCAGTAATCTGACCATTCTTTGGTTGAAGTTACTCCTGAATATATCGTTTGGAGAAGATGGGCAACAAATGATCCTGAGGCTTGATGGCTGTCTAGACTTACTTACAGAGATGAGCAAATACAGGCATAAGAGCAGCCCTTATATACCGCTTCTTATTTTCCATAATATTTGCTTCAGTCCTGCCAATAAGCCCAAGATCCTGGCTAATGGTGAGTATTCACGTATATGCCACACAGACACATACACATGCATCCATTTCTCCATATGGTTATTCATAGAGCATTCCATTCAGATTAAAGCACAAAATAATTTTATAAGTAATTTGCCAGCTATTTATTAAGCACCTACCATGTTCAAGACACTATGGGAGGCAGAGTCTGTGGGATTGAATCAGGCATGACTCCTGTCCTCAGAGATAAATCGGATGTGGCTCCAGCCCTCCAGGAACTGCCCAGAGTCTCCCAGGGTTAACAAGTCAGTCACCGATGGAAACAGTGGATCCAGGAGGTAGCAAGGAGGAGCATGGGCATTATGCTCTCTGGCCGTGCCTCCACTCCTCCCGTCTCTCCCCTGTCACCCCCTAACTCCCCTCGCTCCTCTATATCTCTGAGCAAATGCTGCCATGTCACTAAAGCCTTTACAGACTGCTATCAATGTTGTAATACCCACGCCCTTCCTCCTGCCTCCTCTCCCTTCCCTCTCACTCTGTCTCCTTTCCCCGTTGTATCTTTCTCCTTAGCATTACTTAGGCTACGGAGGTTAGGCTGTTTGTTTTCAGTATATATCTGTTTATTCCTAGTCTACCCACACTAGCACGTAAGCTCTTACAATGTCAAGAGGTTTTTGTCTCTTCTCTTTATGTTTATCTGTAGCACCTAGAATTGTGCCTGTCGCTACTTAGCACTCTGAATATTTGATGATTGAGAGAGAGCCTGAGCAGGCAGGACCTAAGACCAAATGGTGAAACTAGCCTTACAGACTTCCTTCTCTGAGATATAGAACAGATGGAGGTGAGGATTAGTGAGAATTCAGAAAAATTTTGAAACAGAAAGAGAGAAATGGAAAAATCTGTTTCCGCGACCATGTGCTATTTCTGTGAGGAGTGTGTGAATTTCATAGGGAGAGAGTTTTAGAAGGAGACTTTGTGTTATCATGAAATAAAAAAAGAGGTGGGCCCTAGATGCCCACCCACCCGGTGTTGGATGCCAACCCCTTGTGGATTCACTCAACATCACCTGGGGCAGCTTCTCGGGTCTAGTTTCTTCATCCAATAAAATAATCCCTCCTTTCTTGCTTTTGATAGAAGTTGGTTTATAAACACACCTAAAGTCTTTAGCACTGTTTATGGTACATGGTAAATGCTCAAGATATATTAGTTCTCTTTTCCTGTCATGTTTTTCACTTAATCTTTCCTTAGAGGTGCTTTTCCATGAAACATGGAGTTTTCCAAGTGAATGGAAATGATTCTACTTACATTCTGCTTTGTGTGTGGTCATGATTCTGTTTTTCTGATAATAATTATTGAATTGCTAGAAATAGAAGAGCGATTTTAAAAGTTCAGCCAACTTTTACCTGCCTGAATTAACTGTGGATCTGCCCTCTGCTCTCCCAGAGGCCCTCCGCTGGCGCCGTGCTGGCCGTCATGGGCTGTGCTTCAGTGGCTTCGCTGTCCCCGCCTCAGTCCTCACGTTGGTGAAGTGAGAACGATAGGCCGTCCTTCGCGGGGCAGTGAGACAGCGTGTGAGGTGGTCTGTTCCTATGCTGTGTCTCTTATGAGTTATTCACCCTTCTCAGAGGAAGTTTTTTCTTTGGGGACTACTGACCGCAACTTTATCATTGAGAGAGTTGGAAAGGACACATTTTTAGTGAACTGAAGGAAAAGTCCACATTTTCCACTTCTGGATCCCTCTGGATTTATTGTTAGCATTTCCTTCTGTCAGCATTGCCCCCTCTCCTTCATTAGCTGAAAGCAGAAGGGCAAACTTGTGATAAGAAGGACTTCCCCCACCCCACAGATATGAGATTGGGGCCTTTGAGGCAGAGATAGGAGGCAGCAACTGTGCGTTTTCTGTGTGGACCTGCGAAGGCATGGCGCAGGTGCTGCCTCCCGGCTCCACTTGGGGGTCCAGAGGGAGGGCTTAGCAGGGCAGCTGACTTAAAAACCTCCCAGGTGAGGCTGCAGGAGTCTGCTCTGAAGCACCCAAACATCTGGTTGAGACGGTCAGGAATGGTGGGGGCAGTGCGGCTTGACCTTGCAGTTGAAAATAGATCCAGAGTACTCCCTGTTTCTGGTACTGTCAAGCTAGGTCTCCTCTGACAATAACAAAAACATGCTAGGTCAAATATTAAAATTCACTTTAAAAAATCAAAGAACTGAAAAGATAGTGGGAAACTTCCAGACCAATTTTGATTGAAAGTCTGTGCCCAGGACTTTATACATATTTAGATTAACCCTAGGTCCAGATGCCTTCACCAGTGAGTTCCACCAAACATTTAAGCAACAAGTGATTCCAAACAGGCTGAACTCTTCTGGAGAGAGGACAAAGAAGTGATAGTCACTCATTTTATGAAGGTAGCATAACTTTGTTAGCAAAACCTGACAAGAGCACAGAGTTTTCTGGTAAATGTTTAATTGCTGGCTCTGAACAGAGGAGTAAGATGTATATTGAATATATAGAAATTTTATTATTTACATAAATATATGAATTTTACTCATATGCAGAGTATATAGTAGCACACAACTTACTGATTTTAGTACAATACTTGATAGTCTTTATTGTCGATTCTGTGGGACCAGTGGATATTCACAAAATACTTGCATTGGCTTTTGCTGAACCTTGTGTCCATAGCCAATCTGTGGTTGCAGTTCAGTCATGATTTGACAAACAGAATTGCATCCCAGTCTGCTCTTTTTCCAGTAAAGGTATTATCATTAAATCTCATATGTAATATACTGTTAAAACTTTTTTCACCCATCTGCAAAATATATTCATAACGGTGAAACCTCTTTCAGTTTACCACTGATTCAACCCTGACTTGTAGTATTTGTTGATTTTCACGGTCTAAGTATTCTCACTATAGCTGATTTCAGGCTACCAACATGACACCCTAAACTTATAATTAAATCAGTTAGATTAAAAAGAAAGGTAGTTAAATATTCAAATCCCATCATTTCCTAATTATTTAACTACATTTTACTAGTATCTTTTCTCTTGAGGTTCCTTGTATGTGTATGTGGGACTTCACTTCATACCTATTTGTTAAACTTAAAAATGTTTTATGTGCTTTTTTGTATGCGTGTTATATTTCACAATAAAATGTGATTTTTAAAAAAATCGATCCACTTACATTATCGTAGGGGACACCACATCAATTGACCTATATATGTACTTTATTAAAAATTTTTAAGAGATAGTAACTGAAAGAAGGAGTTATTATAAACTTACATCCTGGGTTATTTGTTCTGGGTGTTTGATATAATATATAAAAGCATCACTTGGTGATACTCAGATGGAACACACAGAAATCACCCTCCCATTTGATGCTGTGCCCTAAGACTGCCAGATGCCACCCGTTATGATGAATTTCATCGGATAACTATTTATATAGACTAGTTATGGTGGGTTATGATACAGGAAACACCAGGGGAACCACAGGATGCAGATGAGGCGGTGAGGCAGGGTGGGGGGTGCAATTGGCAGGAGCATTGTGGCACCCACCCCACCCTTCCACACTATCCTTCCCCTGCACAGAGTTCACTGCTTGGAGTGGCTGTTTTTTTCTGTAAAAGGTTCTAAATTCCTTAAAATTTCTTTAAAAACTCTAAAAAGAATCACCTAAACAGCAATTTGTTTGATTTAATTATGTAATCTTTCATCCAACTAGTATTTATTGAGCCCCTAAAATGAACTGGCACTGTGGCTGGAAGACACACCAGCGAGCAGACACAGACCCTGCCCTCAGCCTCACTCAGGGGTACAGTTTAATTAGATGCATCCTGTGGGGTGGGGAGTGGCCAATGCATGCAGAGAGAATCCCCCAAAACAAGTGTTTCACCCTTAAGAATGCAAACGTTTTTAAAATGACACATTTTAGAGGAAAAATAGCTTGATACAATTTAATGATATATAAAAATAAGTAATAAAATAGGTTCATATATTCTGAAACACTGACAGTATCCTTGGGGCTGGACTTCTCTGCATCTTCACTTAGAATAAGTAGGCTGCTGCAGATAATTTGTAAGTCTCGATTTCATACTCTGGCTAGCTTTTGCAAGAAGGGGGCGTATCTTGTGTGGTGATATGCCTTTACGTTACTTTTTCCTCTGACGCACACACACACATTCCTCTAAAATGTTTAGTCCTTTTTCAAAAGGCTTCTCTAATAGGGTATTTCTTGGTTATTATATATAATAACCTGCTACTGATATGTTTGTATAATAGTCTTTATAATTTATCATAAGAGCAAGTCTGTTTTCCTGCACACCAAAATATAAGCTATAATTGAACAGCTCATTAATATAATTCATTATGTAATTACTTTATTGCTGCCCTATTGTTGTCTTTAAATGAATGTGCCTTTGTTGAATTAGGGCCAAAAAAATTAGGCAGCCTCAGCTTCCCTGACGTTCTGTGCCTGAAAACAATTTGTTTTGAGGTTATCCTCCCACATACCACATGGTATAAGATTGTTTTTGCCATAGTCTAGTGAAACCAACTTTGTATATGTTCTGATGGGGAAAAAAAGAGGGTATCTGACTAGTCCAAGGTAAGAATGCACTGTAGTGTCTGGGACTGAACTTTTTTTTAATGTGTTTATTATTAGAAAAAGTCATTAGCGTGCTAGCTGCCTGTCTGGAAAGCAAGAATCAAAATGCTCAGAGGATTGGAGCAGCTGCGCTTTGGGCTCTGATTCACAATTATCAAAAGGTCAGTTTTTTTAAATCGTTGTCACACCTGGGAGCAAAAGCAGGCCTCTCAGGATGTGTCCAGGGATGTCAGAGGAGCATCAGCAAGAAGAAAAAGAAGTCAGAGACCCGTGCTGCCTTTGTACGTTCGTACAGTTAGTACACAGTCAGTTGAAATCTTTTTCCTTTAATCATTTCAACAGGATGTCTCGGAAGAGTCTCTCTCTTTTGAGTGAATTTTCTCTGTTAATATAAATTAATTTGCCATATATGTATAATGTTGGTATAGATTGTTTTTTTCTGAAAGAGGTGTCAAGGAAAAATGCATCTCGAAATAAAGCCAGCTGTGTGATTCCCCTTCCTGTAGTACGCATCATCACTGAGTTTTGACATAAGCTTGGTGCTTGGAAGGCTGCAGCCCAGGGCCGGCCCGAGGAAGCTGCAGGCAGGTGGGACTTAGACCTGCTCGTTCTCTGGCCTCTGGTCTTCTCTTTCAGTGCAGACATCTCACTCCTGAGAGAAATACCCACACGTACTAGCTGTTAAATTGTGGCCAAGTGACAGCATTAGGATGGACAGCTCTCCCCACGTAGTGCTCTCAGCCGGCCGGCCCTGGTCTGTGCTGCTTGTTCTCCGCACTGGCTGGTGTCAGCGCACCCGAGGATGGAGGCTGCTGCTGTCGCCTTCACCCATGTATCCCCAGGGCTTAGCGCAGGATTTGGCACCTTGTAGTAACTCAGTAAATATTTGTTGACCAGCTGACCTATAATGTTCCATATACTTGATCTGAAATCTGAGCTTTGAAGAGATACGAAATACTGAAACTAAGATTGAGTAGTTTACCTAGCAAATGGAGCTGGGGAGAGAAGGGGTAAAGGGAAGAGAAGAAAGAACGTGGGTACAGCAGAGAAGGAATCAAATTAGATAGGGAGGGATGTGGGCAATGGCACCATGGAGTGTAGTAAAGTGTAATTCTCTAGCTTCAATATATATTTTACAATATCCTGTTTAACACTGTAGTTAGCAATGGCAGAATTAGGGTGTGGTATCCTGATCCTTAACATAGGGGAATAAATATAATTAATGGATTGTTCTATGTTATCTCCAGGCAAAAACAATTTTGAAAAATCCATCAATAAAAAGAAGAGTAGATGAAGCATATTCCTCAGCAAGGAAAAGTAAGTTTCATTATTAAAGAGATTACAGTTAAACATGGAAGCTAGTCAGTGAATTCTCTGACTAATGAAATATTTGGACAGTTCACAGCAAAATGACAGTTTTCCACAGTGGTGTTTTATGCTGATATTTGAGGAGCCTTTTTGTCAAAGCATTGTAAAATGTGCCGATATTTGATCTGTGCTTTTCATTATAACACTTTTTAAATAATAAAATGTTCTGACAGATGAAGGTTTGAGATGTGATAAATTCTTGAAACTTGTCTATGATCCTTCTCCAAGTCATTTTTCTCTTGTCCTGAACTTCCTTTGCCAATGGCTACCACTGCGCTAAAGTGTGTTCTTAGTTGATAAGAACTGGGCCCAGTTAGACTTGACCTTGGTCAGGAAACTTTGATGTAACATCAGGGAGTTGAATTACAGTCTTCCAAGAATGGATCCCACTGCCCCTGATTCCACTCGGCCCTGTGATGTGTTAGTGCTATGAGACAGGATTTTCTTTTCAAAATGCATGTTTCATTTTAAGTGACAACAGTTTTCGATGAGCATTATTCTCTGAACATTTTTTATGCTAAGACACTGAACTCTGTCTTTCTTGTACTGTACTAGGTCTGTGTGTATTGGATCTGCAGTTATTAATTTGTGTTTTTATAGTCTGATTTTTTTGTGTCGGGAAAACTGGCCCTGAGCTAACATCTGTTGGCCAATCTTCCTCTTTTTGCTTGAGGAAGATTGTTGCTGAGCTAACATCTATGCCACTCTGCCTCTGTTTTATGTGGGATGCTGCCACAATGTGGTTTGACAAGTAGTGCTGGGTCTGCACCCAGGATCTGAACCTGTGAACCCCAGGCTGCCAAAGTGGAACACACGAACTTAACTACTATGCTACCAGGATGGACCCTATTGTCTGATTTTTCATAAGTGGTTTGGGGGCTTTTTGGTTTGTTTCTAGCTGTGACCATGAGTTTCTGGAGGTAGTGCACAATGGAGTTATGCTAGAGTTTACACATTAGGAAGGATGGTATGTAAAAAGAGCAAGGCCTTCATCTTGGATTATGAATAATGGTCTCCATTATGGGTGTGGGTTTTTTGTTTATACTCTTTGGCTAAACCATTAATAAAAATAAATATAAATCTGTAACTTCTTCATTTTTTAAAAATGTGAAATATTGCTACAATGCTATAGCAATTAGATAGAACTTTAAGTTACTTATAAATCCCGTTCATGTTTGTTTGTGTATGTGTGTCTACTTGTAAGTGTGGTACTAAGTTTAATAAATTTCCTCTTCCATACTCTTATTTTTCTATCTCAGCTTTCTCAGACTCGGAAGAAACCCCTCTAAATGCCTATTATTTGAAATGTCTTGAGAACCTCGTGCAGCTTCTTAACTCTTCATGAGCACTGTGAGATGCTCTGCCCTGAAGCTGGTGTCCAGCGGACAGCTGAGCCAAATGTGAAGCACAGCCTGTGTCGCAGCTGCTGCCCGAAGACATGCTAACCCTCTGCCTGGTGTAGATGCCCTTCCTTCCTGATGAGAAACAGAACCAGTGATGTCCCGACTCTGTCCCTTTGCGCCAGCTCTCTACAGTGAGAGCAGCTGACAGGAAGATGATAGAATAAAGGCATAGAAAGTTCTGGGAACATAAACATTTTTACCTTTTCCTATGCAATTTCCTTTGTAAAAATCCTATTTAACAGTTATTTAATAAAATAAAATATTTTTAGAAACTGAAAACTGACTAATAATTGCTGCTTGTAGACTTTTATCAGTCTCATGAATATAAATTTTAAGAATTGAAAGAAAACAATGTGTTCTGATTTCTTTAGAGTTTCCACATGAAATTTGGCTCTTGTCAATATAAATCCTTATATTTCAAACCTTTATATTATCTAGAACGTACGCATTGGTGAAGGGATAAATGTAAATGTGTGTAATTTTGTGAGTAGCTTCTTTATGCATTCTTTTAGTGATATTAACTCCTTTCCATATGATCTGTAAACCTGTTATATTTTTTTGTTTTCACCTTTCACCTTCTGAACTGCTGTGTAGAAGGAAGAAATAAAATTTATGGTCATGTAGGCCTGGGTTTAAATTCTAGCTCAGCCCAAAACATCATGGGGAGGAAGACTGGAAAATCTAGCAGAAGCAAGCTCTGTCAAGTACTCCATGACATAACTGAGCTAACATGTAGTTGTGAACTCAGAACTTAAAATCAATTCAAGTACTGATCACTTTCAGCAGTTTCCCAACACTTTTGAAAGAAGAAAAAAATTGTGTCTAAGAAAAGAAAAAAAAGCTGAAATATATATATATGTGTGTGTGTGTGTGTGTGTATACAGATAAACACACTATTTAGGAAAAAGTTTTCTGATTGAATTATGGTTAACAGGAAAAAACATCATTTTCTATTAAATGCTGTTAGCAAATTGCTATCATCAGTAAAATAAACTATGCAATGTTATCTAAGCTGGACTCATGAGGACAAAATGTATGTTAAATGCTGAAATAGAAATAGATAAATTTGTAGTGTCTGAAAATTATTGATTAGAGATCTGAAAAATAGATTTAGGAAGTTCAGAAGTTTCCAAGCAGCCCAAGTTAATTTGAAGGAATGAACATATTAATATTCTGAAAAACTCACGAATGGAAAGGGCAGCAATCTTAGGAATTGTTTATACCTCTTCTCCTGGTTTCTTACATTCTCTGCCATTTTCTTGGTGTCACCTTGTAAGCCCTCATGGTGAATAATGAGGTGGCTTTCTTTGTGACTTCCATTAAAGAGCTCTTTCTGTGTCACAGGCACTGTTCTCAGAGCATTTATTATTTAATCTATCTTCCTGTAAAATACTGCTTTATCCCTAAGTTAGAGGTGAATAAGCAGAAGCTCAAGTGGCTGGGTGAGTTGCCTGTGGCTGCTGGAGAATGGAGTTGAGATTGGAACCCAGAATAACTGCTAATGAGCCTGAGGTTTTTTTTTGTTTGTTTTTTGTTTTTGCATTTTATTTTATTTTATTTTTTTTATTTTATTTTTTTTATTAATGTTATGATGGATTACAAGCTTGTGAAATTTCAGTTGTACATTTTTGTTAGTCATGTTGTGGGTACACCACTTCCCCCTCCGTACCCTCCCCCCACCCCCCCTTTTCCCTGGTAACCACCGATCAGATCTCCTTCTCAATATACTAATTTCCACCTATGAGTGGAGTCACATAGAGTTCGTCTTTCTCTGACTGACTTATTTCGCTTAACATAATGCCCTCGAGGTCCATCCACATTGTTGTGAATGGGCCAATTTCGTCTTTTTTTATGGCTGAGTAGTATTCCATTGTGTATATATACCACATCTTCTTTATCCAATCATCAGTTTCTGGGCATGTAGGCTGGTTCCACGTCTTGGCTATTGTAAATAATGCTGCGATGAACATAGGGGTGCAACGGACTCTTGAGATTTCTGATATCAGGTTCTTAGGATAGATACCCAGTAATGGGATGGCTGGGTCATAGGGTATTTCTATTTTTAACTTTTTGAGAAATCTCCATACTGTTTTCCATAGTGGCTGTACCAGTTTGCATTCCCACCAACAGTGTATGAGGGTTCCTCTTTCTCCACAACCTCTCCAACATTTGTCGTTCTTGGTTTTGGATGTTTTTGCCAATCTAACGGGGGTAAGGTGATATCTTAGTGTAGTTTTGATTTGCATTTCCCTGATGATTAGCGATGATGAACATCTTTTCATGTGTCTATTGGCCATATTCATATCTTCTTTTGAGAAATGTCTGTTCATGTCCTCTGCCCATTTTTTGATCGGGTTGTTTGTTTTTTTGTTGTTAAGCAGTGTGAGTTCTTTGTATATTATGGAGATTAACCCTTTGTCGGATAAGTGGCTTGTAAATATTTTTTCCCAATTAGTGAGCTGTTTTTTTGTTTCAATTCTTTTTTCCCTTGCCTTGAAGAAGCTCTTTAGTCTGATGAAGTCCCATTTGTTTATTCTTTCTATTGTTTCCCTCAACTGAGGAGTTACAGTGTCCGAAAAGATTCTTTTGAAACTGATGTCAAAGAGTGTACTGCCTATATTCTCTTCCAAAAGACTTATTGTCTCAGGCCTAATCTTTAGGTCTTTGATCCATTTTGAGTTTATTTTGGTGTGTGGTGAAAAAGAATGGTCAATTTTCAATCTTTTGCATGTGGCTGTCCAGTTTTCCCAGCACCATTTGTTGAAGAGACTTTCTTTTCTCCATTGTAGGCCCTCTGCTCCTTTGTCGAAGATTAGCTGTCCATAGATGTGTGGTTTTATCTCTGGGCTTTCAATTCTGTTCCATTGATCTGTGGACCTGTTTTTGTACCAGTACCATGCTGTTTTGATCACTGTAGCTTTGTAGTATGTTTTGAAATCGGGGATTGTGATTCCGCCGGCTTTGTTTTTCTTGCTCAAGATTGCTTTAGCAATTCGTGGTCTTTTGTTCCCCCATATGAATTTTAGGATTGTTTGTTCAATTTCTGTGAAGAATGTTCTTGGGATTCTGATTGGGATAGCATTGAATCTGTATATTGCTTTAGGCAGTATGGACATTTTAACTGAGCCTGAGGTTTTTTAACCACTATGCTATGCTGCCTCCTTTTTTCTCATTGAAATTCCTGTGTTTGTGCTTGGATCTTAGGGATAACCACCATTTTCCTACAAAAATTGGATCTCTTCAGGGAAATGATCATTTCCTTTATGGTTGGTTGATTGATTGATTGATTGATTGATATGTCAGGGTATGCTTTGCCTCATGTCTTTGGAATCAGGAAGAATTATAATTGATAATTTTCCCTAGCAGGTCAAGGTAGTACTCTAGGGGGATTTGTAGCCCTGCGGTCAGAACCAGTCGGGGATGTTACCTGCTGAAGCCCAGAAGGACTGCTGCCCCTGGAAAAGGGCAGGGAGGTAATGGCTTCAGGAGAACTTGCACTTGCATCTGTTGGTGTCCAGGGACATGAGCCTCAGGGGCATGTAGTGTTCCAGGTCCTGGACGGCAGTCCTTCCTATCTGTGTCTCTTCAGATTGTGTCCAGCCAACCAATGGAGAAGCTGTTTAAGCAGAAGGTCCCTGAGGTGACCGGCCCTCTATTTCAGCACCTGCCATGGCGGAACCTTGGGGACCCACCAGCATCAGAATCCCCCAAGATGCTTACTGAAATGCAGATTCCTGGGCCCACTGAAACATAGGCTTGTGTCCAGGAGGATTGTTAGCAAGCTCCTCAGGTGATCTTTACGCACACCACAATTTGAGAACTACTGGTTAATCCCCCTGACTTTACAGAAAACTACCTGGAACATGAAAATGACCTAACATCACTCGACTACTTAATGATGAAATCAGGACTTGAGTCTGGGTGTCTTGAATGCTAGTTAAGTGTTCTTTCTATCACACATCTCTCAGTTTAGGCAGGATCCAGAAAACAGGTGTAGGGCACTAGTTCATGCCTCATGGTCTCCAAATTTCCCGTTTCCTGGCCTTTTTGGTTGGTTGGATCCGTGTGTGTCTGTATGCCAGGAATGCACACAAAGGCTGTGCCATGTTAACCAGAATGTGCAGACATTGAGACTGAGGCTTCTGGATTCTAGACCTCGAGCAGTTTAGGGGAGGAGGCGGCTAGCTGTTGGTTTTAAAAACAGAGGAAATGAGTAGAATAGTTAGCTGACCTAGCTGGAGCCTTTCCCCACTCTTAAAATCGCTTTCAAAAGTGAAGAGCTGGATGTACTTTTATTTGGTGTTCTGTAAAGAATGGAGTGAAAAATAGAATTTATCCTTTTAACTGCAGATCACCAATTTTCCTTTATAGTGTTAAATACACTCATCATCGGTAGTAATTGTCCATCGTTACTCTCTGTGGCTGCATCTTGTCTATCCCTCATTTCCTGAGATCTGCTTCTTGAACCGCGCTGTTCCTCACATTTGGCAGATTGAGGAGTAGGAAGAATGGTTGGCATCCTGCTCTTGGTATGCCTACAGTTCTCTTGGAACGAGAGCGCATAATAGAGTGGTTAAGGGTCTAGGGCTCTGGAGTCATGGGGACCTGGAGTCAACCCCAGCCTCACCGTGCACAGCTGGGGGGACCCTGGAACAGCTTTGAGGCTGTTTCTTCCGCTGTAACTGTACCTGGGGAGAAGGATTCCTGCTTTGTAGAGTCGGGGAGAGGATTGAGTGACCAGCATAGTACCTCGTGTGTAGTTGATTGTCCCTTAGATGTTATCAATGATTACAAAGTCTCAAAAATTCATCTCTCTTTCATTAAAACATTAAATCTTTTTTTTATTGAGTTAATGATAGGTTACAATCTTGTGAAATTTCCGTTGTACAGTAATGTTTGTCATTCGTGTTGTAGGTGCACCACTTCACCCTTTGTGCCCACCCCCCACCCCACCTTTCCCTGGTATCCACTAAACTGTTCTTAGTCCACATTTTTAAGTTCCTCATATGAGTGGAGTCATACACAGATTATCCTTCTCTAGCTGGCTTATTTCACTTAACATAATTCCCTCAAGGTCCATCCATGTTATTGCAAATGGGATGATTTTGTTCTGTTTTGCAGCTGAGTAGTATTCCATTGTATATATGTACCACATCTTTATCCATTCGTCTGTTGAAGGGCACTTAGGTTGCTTCCACATCTTGGCTATTGTAAACAATGCTGCAATGAACATTGGGGTACATAGGACTTTTGGGATTGCTGACTTCAAGCTCTTTGGATAAATACCCAGTAGTGGGATGGCTGGATCGTATGGTAGTTCTATTTTTAATTTTTTGAGGAATCTCCATACTGTTTTCCATAGTGGCTGCACCAGTTTGCATTCCCAACATTAAATCTTTTGTGTCCTTGCAACCCTTCTCTCCCTTTGGGGAGGTGCTGGGAAATGAGTTGTGCTGTCAAAATGAAGGTTCCCACATTCCAAAAGGATCATCAGTTTCTGGGGGAGATGTGCGTCCACAGCCTGAGGTCATTGATGGCACAGACACTGAGCCAGGCGTTATGGAGAATCCAAGTCTTACAAAGCGCTGTGTCAAGGTGTTAAATACACCCGGGTGACAGCACATTTTATTCTAACACTTGTCAGGTTGTCTTGATTGTCAGTGAAATATTGCTCTTCTACCATTTGAATTAGGAAAATGGAAAAGAAAAGAAATTATAACCCTAGTAGCCAAAAGAACATCTTAGCTTGAGGAATCCATCAGTTTGGGAGTAGCCGTTTTCCTCTTTCTACCTGTCGTTGACCTGTGTGATCCAAAGAGTTAAAGGGAATGGATGATAAAATGATATTGTTTGTGTGAACCAGGAAACTTAGTTCTCGGGAACTTACAGTTTATTTCTCCTAAGTTAGAAGTTATTCCTCACAGGAAATTACTTATAAAACTCAAGTAACAAGCCAGCTGGGACTGAGTGAGAGTATGCTTGGGCTCAAGGCTCAGGATGTACAGAAGATTAGGCCAAGACCCGGGGATTCTGAGGTTTGGCAGCGGGACACGAGAAGCTCCGTGTGATCCTGTTTTAAATGTTTTCAACAACATCCATCTTTGCATTTCGTTTACTCCTTCTGCCTTAAAGAAATCTGCTTCAGAAAAAAATCTGCTCTTTCAAAACAATGTTTCACAAAAGATCCATGAGGTAACATTCAATAAATTTCTCTTTAATTTTGCCTGAAAGCCAAGAGAAAAACACGTTTTTTAATGTAGACTCCAAGGAAAGACTTCTTTCCTGCATTTCCCCTTTTTCAATGATGTCTTTCCCTCTGGTCTTACTCTGCCTGTGGCTGTGCCTTCAAGGCATCTGCATCCCATTTGGTTCATCTGGGCAGCGAAACTCCGTGTCTGGGTAGCAGATTGCTGGCAGTTCCGGGCAAATTCTGAAAACGTGATTTCCTCAGATACTCTATTAGAGCATTCTTCCCTTGTCTTACCATGGGAATAGAGATGATAAAATAGAAAACTACTATTTTTAGTCATTTTCTGATGATATTCATAAAGATTGGATTGCAAAGAATCAGTTTATGCATATGATACCTGGTTTAAAGTTACCTTTTATGTCTTTTAGGGAAAACCGTGATTGCTCAGAGTAGAAAGACCAAAATAATAATGGCTTCAGTAAGAGAGGAGTTTCTTTTTGTATATTCTGTTTTATTGTTTTTCCCACATCCAGGAAGCCCCCAGAGGTGATCCTTGGCTGACACTGTCCTTAAGGACTCGACATCACTCCTGCTCTCCTGTCTGTGATGCATGTTTCCTTCAGCCAGTTACCTCATGGACGTCAGGAAGAAACAGGACAGACAGGATTTCCCCAGCAGTCTCTGGCTCTTTTAAGGAGACTTCCCAAAAGACCAGTGCAACAACTTGCCCTGACATCTTCTTGGACAGAACACAGTCATGTGGTCACGATAGCTTCAGGGGAGGGAAGGACGGTGGTCCTGCCGCTGGGCTCACTGCGTCGTCAGGTAACCTAGGCCTCTGCTGCTCGGGACGGTTTGGGGTTTGGTCAGGCAACCACCATCTCTGCCCCACTGGCCGACAGTCTGCCTGACTTAAGAGAAAAACATAATCTAATTAGGGGTAAAAGTATTATCCTCCCAAATAAAAAAATAAGAAAGAGATTAGATGCTTATTGAATTTATGCAGTCTGCATTTAGACTTTGTGATTAATTGTAGTTCCATGTAGAAGTAGAAATATTAATAGCAGAGAATAAAGCAAGACGACTTTCCAGTGTGCAGCTGGATGCCCTGCTTGGAGTTTATCCCCATGACGTGGAAGCCTCAGCTGTCAGAACTTCCCTGCTTATCAGGGAGAAACCTCGCTGGGAAGACAGCGTCGTCGGTCTGAACAGACTCCGGCGTTCTCAGGGACAGTGACTAAAAATTGCTGGATTAATTGAAAAAGTAAAAAGTAGATGTAACTTTAGCATTTTATTTCACATATGTAAATGTGTACTCATTATCCAGTCTCTTGATTAAAGGTTGAGCCTTTTCTGAGTGTAGTTGCTCCATTGGTGTTAACACTGATTTTTGGCATAAATCACACCTAATGCATCTGGACAATTTCCAGTTTCAATTTCTGGAAGTGGAGCAAAAGCTAAGACACTTAGTAAGCACTCTAAACTCCAACCTCGTCCAGATTTTTTTTTTTTTACCATTTTATCCAGGAATTCTTCCAGATTTCTACTATATCTGGCTTGCTTTCGCAGTTAACTCACCACATCAGATTCAATAGCAATTTGTAAGTGACTCCTTGTTCCCAATTGTTTGCAAAGCATTCAGCTTAGTTCTTAGAGAAATAATTATTTTTGCATCTCATCTCTGTCATTAATATTTAACCAAGTTCTACAATTGAAGTAACGAGTCTAAGTGGTACAAATGGTCAGGAACAAGTACAGCCAGATCTCGGTCAGCATGACACTCACCTGGCGGAAGCCTGAGAGCCCTGTGCGGAAGGGAGGCCTACTGCTCCCTGTGTGTGCTCTCGTGTCAGCTGGTATGTTCATTGGGACAATGGAGAGGACTGTTTAATCTTACCAAGTCCATTCTATGGTAGGAAATTAAGAGAGGTTATATTACACAATGAGCTTTTAAGATTTCCTGAAACCTTGAATTTCCTCCAGTTTGTTTTGCTTGGCTCCCTGTTATTAGAAACAAAAATTTGACTGTTGGTGGTGAGCACAATGCGGTCTCTCCAGAAACTGATAGATAATAATATACACCTGAAATTACACAGTTATAAACCATTGTGACCTCAGTAAAATAGTAAAGTAAAATAGTTAAAAACAAAAAACTAGAGGTGTTCCTAGAAAGATCAGAAACAAGATACCTGTTCCCAAGCTTTTAGTGAACAGTGTTCTAGTCAAAGGAATGAGACAAGAACAATAAATAGAATATATTTTTTTAAGAAAGAGAAAGAAACAAAGATTGCCAGAGGATAGATGTACTCGCTCGCTGTTTTTCTCAGCTCCCCTTTCTCTGCTCACATCCTCCAGCTTGCTTATCCATGCCCTTTCTTCTCTGGCCTTTGTGATTTAACTCCTTACCTTTCCTCTACCCATGTGCCTCCACCCACCTGCAGTTTCACTTCTGCCTGTTCTCAAAGGCCAAGACCAAATGTCACCTTTCCCATGAAGCTGTGTCAGACTCCCCAGCTGGGAGGAAACTCTTTACTCTTTGAGTTTCCGAACCAGTTTTAGTTTAAGTTTTTTTCTTTTTAATCTTTTATATCACTTAGCCCTTTGCCCTTTGTGTTATGCTGATTTGCATATGGTCATTTTCCCACCATCTGCTTCAAGACGTGACATCAGACTGAGCTTCTAACTCCCTGCCTCTCACAGTGCCTTCGACAAAGCAGGTGTTCAATTTATGTTTATTTGAATGAATGAATGAGTGCCTATGGAAAATACATTATTAGTAAAAGCTACAGAATTTTGTAGTATAAGTTGGGCCAAAAATTCCGTTGACTTTGTCAAAATATGCACAACCATAAGTATTTCTTTAATGAGGATAAATTTTTGTTAAGTTCTAAAAATGAATGAAAGCAAAAAGCACTGCTTAAAAACTCTAAAATTCTTAGAATATTTTTTAGTTTGGGAGAGAAAGAAAAAAAAACCCCATTATTTTAAATATGATTTGAAAATCTAGCCAGCACTGACATGAAGCAAAGATACTAACCTAACTTCCAAGATCTATTGCTTACTGGCAATCTTACTTGGGATATTCTTTTTGGGAGACAGAGTATAGGTATCAGCTTTTTGAAAATAGAGCTGTAAATTCCGAACATTCTATCAGCTGCAACTCCAGCAGCGTGGAAAAAACAGAAGAAGCCGGTTTGCATTGCACCCGCTGTGTGAAAAGCGCAGATCAACAGCTAGCTTGTCAGCTTCCTTCCAGCCCTGTTTCTTAGAACCCACATTTGGCAGCAGCAAGCACTGTAAGAATCTGACTTCAGCTAAAATAAACGTGACACTGCTTTGCACAGAATGAGAGGACGGGGCAGTGGTAAAGGCAGAAACACAACTGTTGATAGTTTGACTTAATGAGAATTGGGGAAAATGCTTATGTACTTGGTACCATTGCACAGGGAATGAAGAGTATAATTGTATCACTTTAAATCTTTCCTGTGTATTTCTTATCCACAGCTGATAATACACGGCTCCATCTTCAAGGTGAGGCTACCACAGCTCCTGCACAGTGATTTTGACTTAAATGGGGAAACTTGAAGTGTGCAGAGTTTGATTCAAAACTGGTAGATCAATGTGCATAGCATTTGTTCTATGTGATTTAAAGATTTGAAATTGTTAAGGGTACAGGAGCTGGTACTAACCAAGATACTGAACTATCAGGATTGCTGATCCCTCCCCAAAAATTCCCTCCCAGGATGGAAAGAGAGAATGAGGAGAAGTCACCTGTGGCACAGGGGAGCTATTGGAGCTGCTGTGTATCGTGGTGGGGGAGTATCTTTGGTCAGAGGCAAGAGGCAGCTCAGCAGGGCTTGTGAGGGAAAGCAGAAGATCTCGGGGATCTGCCCTTGTTTCTCCCAGCCATTGCCTTGGGAGAAACAGCGCCTGCCCCTAGCTCTTCGGATCTCTGGTCCAGGGGTGCTCATGAGTAAACACTAGGCCGTAATACAGAACCCTGGTATGTGTGAGGAGCTGAGAAAACAGGCGGAGCTCACTGATGTCCATCAGGGCCTTCTGTTCCCTGCCACTTCACACCCCAGGCCTAGGCACTGCAGTCTCAGAAGTGTCTCTTCCCAATGCTGCTTCTCACCGGCAGAGCAAGGGGTAGGACCTGACCCGGGGATTGTTTTTGGAAGGAGAAGTGACTGATTATGATCTGTTGGTGCCCAGGACCCTCCACCACTCCCCGCTCCTTGAGCTGTCTGCAGCTCAGACAGACTAGAGGCTGGCTATCTACTGAGAGTATTTGCCTGATGTTACCAGAGGAAAATGAGCTCACCAGCCAACATAACAAGACATTGGAGGAGTACAGCCACTTCAAAAGGGAAATAATATGCTGGAAATACATTTTCCAAAAGAAGCAGAAATATTAAAACAGGTGAACCAAGAATTTTAAATTTAAATAAATACATTGAAAGAGATAAAGAAAGGGATTAAAAATGTAAGCCCAGAATAAGAAAACATAAAGCAGGGACAAGAAAATGTTATGATGAATATAAAAGTTGAAACAAAGACTACCATAGGTAGGACAAATAGAATGGATCCAGCTGAGTCATGAATTAATGAATTAGAAAAGAAGATTGAGGAAATTTTTGAGAAGGAAGAAAAGTCCAAGAAATAGGAAATAGAAAATAAAAATATAAAAACAGGGAGATGCAGAGGGTAGAAGCAGAAGTGCTCACATCTGGATGGCAGGAGTCTCCGAAATGGAGAAGACTAAAAATGGAAATAAGTCCTTGAAGAAATAATGGAAACAGATTTCCTAATATTAGAAAAAATGATCAAATTTGTATTTAAAGAGCTCACAGAAAGCCAAAGAAGAGAGGAAGAAAAATATCTATCTGTACTCATTGCAAAATTTAAAATATCAAAGGCCAAAAACAAGTACCCAGTACAAATGATAGCATCATAACCCTAAACTGGAAATGACCCACATGCCCATGAGTAAGAGACTAGATTTTAAAAGTTGTCGTGTGTTTATGCAACAAAATATTCAGCAATAAAAAATAAAAAAATACTGATAAACACAACATCATGAATAAATGTCAAAAACATTAAACTGAGCAAAAGAAGCCTGACACAAAAAGACAACATAGTGGCTGATTCCACTTCGATGAAGTTCAATAACAGGCAAAACTAATCTCTGGTGACAGAAGTTCATGGTAGGAATTTTTTGGAGTATGTTGACTGGAAAGGGCACAAAGCAACCATTGGGCTTCTATATCTTGATCTATAATGCTTTGTTTCTTGATCCAGGTTTTGTGATATAGGTGTATACATACGTAAAAAGTCTTAAAAATTGTACATGTTACTATATGTATATTATACTTCAATAAGACACGTGAAAGAAAAAATTAAGTTTATATAATATCAACATGATGGAGATTAGTGAGAGGAAGAACAAAGCATTTAAGAAAATACTATGTTATGAGGATGGGGAATGCAGATATCAATTTTTTCTTTAGTAAGAAAGGATGAAAAACAGAAAAGGGGACAAGTTGAAAGAATAAATTAAGATGACAGAAACACATCCAAATATCTCAATAAAAATAAATAGACTAAACTCACAAGTGAAAGATATACTTGAAATATTGAATTAAAAATCTAAATACATGCCATTTACAAGGTTGCAATAAAAGGATGAAAAAGCAAATGTAGTCAAAATAAAACTGATATTAATGTAGAGTAAAATTAACTGTAAGATAAAAAATTTAAATAGAGATGAAAAAGGCCACTGTAATGATGAAAGGTTCAACTCATCAAAATGTGACAATTTTAAACCTGTATGCATCTAATAAAATAACCTCAAAACATATGAAGTCAAAAGTGGCAGAACTACAAGATAAATTGATAAATCTGACATCATGGAGTAGCTTTCAACACATGCTCTTGATATTTGATAGGTCAAGCAGGCAATAACAAAAAAAGATACAGAAGACTGAGTAACACAATTGATAACCTTGATCTAATGGGTATATAAACAGAATTCTACAACCAAGAATTAGAGAAAACACATTTCTTCCTCAATCCGCACGAAGCATTTACAATTGATCAAGTATCAGACAACAAAGAAAGCCTCAAAAAAATTTCAAAGGATAAGTCCATATAGACCAAGGACTCTTACCATTATGTAACTAAGTTAAAATTTAATAACAAAAAAATAAGTAAAGTATCTGTATATTTGGAAATTAAAAGATGCACTTCTCAATAACCCACAAGTTAAAGCAGAAGCCACAATGGAAATTTACTGAATCATAAAGAAAACTCTACACATAAAGACTGCGGGATGCAGCAAAGTGAAAGTCCTCTCACTTTTCTAATCCTCGAGAAATTTTTAGTTTTAAATCTGTCTAAAAGAGGCCACAAAATTAATGAGCAAGTATCTATCTTAGAAGTTAGAAAAATAATGACAGGATAAACCTTTAAGTTGAGGAGATAATAAAAAACAAGAGCAGAAGTCAATGGAATAGAATTAAAGGTATTACAGTTTAGAAAATGAACAAAGCAAAAATCGGTTCTTTGAAAAAAAATAGCCGTAGAGAAATTTCTGCCAAAAATGATCAACTGAAAAAGTAGAAAGACACAAATGTTATAGTGAATGTCAAGGGGGACATAAGTACAGGTAAACCAGAAATTAAAGAGATACTACTGGAATATTATCAACAATTCTATACTAGTGAATTTGAAAGTATAAGTGAAATGGGGAAATTCTTGGAAAAATATCATTTTCTAGAATTGACCTCAAAAGTAATAAACTTCAATAGTCCTATAGCTATTAAAGAAATTGAAGTAGTGATTATAATCTTCCCACAAAACACAAGACAGATAGTTTTATAAAGGCAAGTTCTAACAAACATTCCAAAGACAATCCCAATATTGTTCAAACTCTTTGCAATTATAGGAAAAAGAGGGAAGAATACCAATTCATTCTATGAGACCAGTATAACTGTGATACCAAAACCAAGCCAAGACAGTATGAGTATAGAAAAATATAGATCCATTTCTCTCATGAATAGAGGCAAGAACCCTCAACTACATTATTAGCAAATCAACAGACAGTGTTTAAAAAAGTGAAAAAAATCTATATGCTTATCTCAGTAGATGTAGAAAAGTATTTGATCGTGTTCTATTATAATCAATGAAAAAATCTCTTGCAGAATTAGAAGTAGAAGAGAATTCCTTAATCATGAGGCAGTACGTATCAAAAACATAAAGCACCATCATTCTAAGTGGGGAAGTAGCTGAAGTGTTTATTCCCTTACAATTAATGCCACAAGGAGGCTGCTATTACCACTTCTATTCCAATTTTATTGGAAGTCCTACACAACACAAAAAGATAGGAAAAACAGACTAGAACTGTGAAGATTAGAAAGGAGAAGTAAAAGTATCATTATTTGAAGATGACAATCACATAAAAAAGTCAAAAGAATTTAAAATAAATTATTCTAAAAGTCAGAGTTTAGCAAGGTGGCTGAATTTAAAATCAGTGCATTTCTTTTTATCACAAGCAACTAAAAACATATTTAAAGAGAAGACATCATCGACAATAGAAATGGAGAATATAATGTACCGAGTAGTAAACCTAACTAAAAATATGCACTACCTCTACAGGGAAAATTAGAAATGTTTATTAAGACATATTTTAAAAGACGTAAAAATGTAGAGCGATACCATGTGAATAGACAGGCACACTTATGTGGCAGATTGTGTTTTCCAAAGATGGCCACAACAATATCTCCTATTGCACGTGCTTTCTTAAAAAGTGACTTCAATACTTCTCCCCTCCAGAGAGAGAGCTATGATGCTGTGTAACTTCAGAGGTTAGACCATAAAAGGTGTACAGCTTCCTCCTGGTTCTCTGAGAATCAAGCTATTCTGCTGTGAGAAAGCCAAGCAGCCACGTGGGAGGCCCCAAGTGGAGGTTCTGTCTGACAGCCACAGCTGAGTTTCCAGCACACAGCCAGCTGCAACCAACCGCCAGACATGTGAATGAACGAGCCTTCGCATGAGTCCAGCTCCTAGCCACTGAGTCACCCCGGGCCTTTAGGTCTTCCCCACTGAGTGTGCAGGCGTCATGATAGAGTGAAGAACCATCCCTGCTGTGCTCTCTCTGGATCCTGGCCTGTGAATGTCTGAGTACCAAAATTCTTGTTGTTTTGCATCATTAAATATCAATTCTTCCCAACTTGATGGGCAGATTTAATACAATTCCACTCAAAATCTCAACAGAGTATCCCCAGTAGAATTGAACGAGATTATTCTGAAGTCTACATGAAAGAATAAGTATCTGAGATATCCAGGACATTTTTGATGAGGAATAGCAAGAAGAGGCAATTTATCCTACTGACGTCAGAACTTATTATGAAATTATGGTAATTAACACTGCCTGATATGAGTGTGGGGATAAGCAAAACACATTTATGGGAGTTTGATAAATCACTAAAGTGGGATGACAGGTAATTAAAAAAGGGGCTATTTGACTAATAGAATAAGAAAAAATGTTATCCTTATGGGAAAAGATGAAGTTAGATTCCTTGTTTACAACATATATACAAATCAATTCCACATGATTAAGGACTGATATATCAAAGACAAAATGTTAACAGTCTTAGAAGAAAATATTGCTATATTTTAGACCTTTGGCTAGGAAAGTGTTCTTCAAAAAGATTTTTAAAAAGCATTGAATATAATAAACAAAATTGACAAATGTTAATATATAAAAATTAAGAACTTTAGTAACACTATAAAGGGCCAGCCCCGGTGGCCTGGTGGTTAAGTTCAGCATGCTCTGCCTCAGTGGCTAGGGTTCAGTTCCCAGGCGTGGGCCTACACCTCTTGTCTATCAGTAGCCATGCTGTGATGGTGGCTCACATACAAAAAGAAGAAGATTGGCAACAGATGTTAGCTCGGGGCGAATCTTCCTCAGCAAAAAGAGGAAGTTAGCTCAGGGCAAATCTTAGCAAAAACAAAAAACAAAAAACCACCACCATAAGGAAATTTAAAAGCTAAGTTCTAAACTGGGAAGAAATATTTGTACCAGATGCTACAGACAATGGATTAATAGCAGTAATATATAAAGAACTTCTACAAATCAATAGGTAGAATATAAACAAGACAATGAATCATGAGCAGGCATTTCAAAGAAAAGGAAACTCACAAGGCTAATATACATATAAAAATATCTTAAACATCATTTTCATTTAGGGAAATAGAAATCAAGACCACAATCTGACAGAAAGTAAAATGTCCGACAATAACAAATATTGGAGAGGATAGAAAACCACAGGAGTTTTTTTTTACACATTGCTGGGGGAAGTGTAAGTAATTGCAACCTCTTTGCCAAAACAGTTTGGCATTACTTCCTAGAGTTAAACATTAGCAAATACTAACCTAGCAGTCTTACTCCTGGTTTGCACCCAGGAAATACTCTTGAAGATGAACATCAAGAGCTGTGTAAAAAGTGTTAATAGCAGTGCCTTTCACCATAATAAAAACTTGGAAATATTCCAAAGTCCATCAATGGGAAAGTCAATGAATAAGCAGTTTATGTGATTCCATTTATGCAATGAAATGTTAAGCAGCAGTTGAAATGAATGAACAATAACAATATCCAGCAGTCTGGATGCATCTTGGTAGTAGAATTTTTTTATTGTGCTAAAAAAAAACTAAGATGAGATTTACCCTCCTAACAAATTTTTAAGTGTAAAATAGTCTTGTTAAATATAAGCACAATGTTGTATAGCAGATCTCTAGTGCTATTTCATCTTGAAACGTTATACCCAGTGAACACAATTCCAGATTTCCCTCTTCCCCCAGACCCTGGCAACCACCGTTCTACATTCTGCTTCTATGAGTTGGGATACTTTAGATACCTCATATATGTGAAATCATGCAGTATTTGTCCTTCTGTGACCAATTTATTTCACTTAGCATAATTTCCTCAAGGTTCATCCATGTTGTCTCCTATTGCAGAATTTCTTTCCTTTTAAAGACTGAATAATATTCCATTGTATATATATATATATATATATATATACTACATTTTGTCTATGCATTCATTAATGGACTTTTAGGTTGTTTTCACATGTTAGCTATTCTGAATAACGCTGCAATGAATGTGGGAGCACTGATATTGCTTTGAGATCCTGATTTTCTTTCTTTTGGATATATATCCTGAAGTGAAGTTGTTGGGTCATATGGTAGTTCTATTTTTAATTTTTTGAGGAACTTCCATACTATTGTCCATAGCAGCTGCACCATTTTGCATCCCTACCATCAGTGCACAAGTGTTCCAGTATCTCCACATCATGACCAGTACTCCTTTTTAGTTTTTTTGATAAGGGCCATCGTAGCAAGTATGAGTTGATATTTCTGTAGTTTTTATTTGCATTTCCCTGATCATTAGTGATATTTTTATAAACCTGTTGGTCATCTGTAGATCTTCCTTGAAGAAATGTCTATTCAAGTCCTTTGTCCATTTTTTTTTAAAGATTTTATTTTTTCCTTTTTCTCCCCAAAGCCCCCCAGTACATAGTTGTATATTCTTCGTTGTGGGTCCTTCTAGTTGTGGCATGTGGGATGCTGCCTCAGCGTGGTCCAATGAGCAGTGCCATGTCCCCGCCCAGGATTCGAACCAACGAAACACTGGGCTGCCTGCAACGGAGCACACAAACTTAACCACTCGGCCACGGGGCCAGCCCCCTTTGTCAATTTTTTAATCATGTTTTTGTTTTCTTTTTTTTGCTATTGAGATATATGAGGTCCTTATATATTTGGGATAGTAACCCCTTATTAGATGTATGGTTTGCATTTGGTGGGTTGCCTTTTCATTTTCTTGATGATTTCTTTTGCTATGCAGAAGCTTTTCAGTTCAACGTGGTCCCACTTGTTGATTTTTTCTTTTGTTGCTTTTGCTTTTGATGACATATCCAAAAAGTCATTGCCAAGACTGAGATCAAGGAGATTTTTCCTCTATGTTTTCTTCTAGGGTTTTTGTGGTTTCAGGCCTTACATTTAAGTCCTTAATCCATTTTGAGTTAATTTTTGTGAGTGGTATAAGGTAGGGGTCCAATTTCATCCTTTTGCAAGTGGATATCCAGTTTTCCCAGCACCATTTATTGAAATCAGTGTTGACTCCAGTGGCTCCAGGGGAACATGACCCAAACCTTGCTGATCACACAGCCCTTCCCCTTGTTCACAGGGACTGACCAGGGTTGTGGGTGAGATTTATATGTGCACTGAAAGAGGAAGTTTCTCCTTTCCTTTTGAACTATAAACTGTAAAAGTAGTCACTGGGAGCTTTTTATTTCATTGATTTTGTAGAATCGATTCTTTCAGTTTACCATTCAAGCTATATAATGTTGTGTGATGGGTTTTTAAAAAGTTCACATCACAAAAGCACAGAATGAAACGATAATATGTATTCATATGGTTTGCCAGTCTCTTTGGTACACTATTCAATTTAAGACTTCTCTAGTCTCTTATTCCAGTTACATATGAACAGTACAGGAGAAAAGCATTATTTGATGTAGGACTTGGAAACAAACTGAGAAATAAATTGGTATAATAGGAAAAATGGAAATTGTGTGCTTCTGAAAAAAGGCTCTCACTGCCAACATTTTTTTAATTGAAAAAAATTTTTGAAACCTTTGACCTGCTGTCATAATTTAGAAAGAACCTTGCAGATTTCATCGTTATTAAAACATACCTGGAATTCTGAGGATCCTTGTTGTCTAAAATCTCCAAAAAATTGTTATATCCCAGGCTGCTGTGCATTTCCCCAGGCTGAGCCATGTGTTAACTACGCACATTTATTGAACACTTACTGTGTGCCAGGCCTGGGCCACTGAGCTGTGAAACATGGAGCTCCTGCTTCAGCAGCTCATGGCCCTCAGGGTAGAGACAAACATGTACACACATTAATTGCCAGGTGACATGGCCAAAATAACAGCATTGTCCTAGGGTCCAATGGATGAGGCGAATAACTTCACCCGGCTCCAGATCTCTAGTGCTAAAACCTGTTACTTTATAGTTAATGTTGACTTCAGTGGGCATCTTAAAACTAGCTCAGTTCACAGTTGCATTTGGGTTACTTCTGAAATTAGAAAAGTAGTATAATTTGAATTTCTATTCAGACACAAGCCACAGAAGGTGTGCAAGTACTTGAATCTCAAAGGAGAAGAGTGGGCGAGAAAGAAGTTTGATCTGGATAGACTTGGAATTGTGTGGATTTGACCCCCAGTGTCCTCTAGCACAGCAGAAAGTACACCCCTGCCTTGCACATACACACAACACACACACACACACACACACATCATGAGCATGTATGTCAGAGTTTAGAGAAGATACCTAGAGACACAGAGATTGATACGAAGCAACGTAAACACCCTCAAATTGATTACTTACCACCCTGTCCATGCTCCATCATCCCTTGGGCTATGCTGCCCTGCACTGGGCTGGGCTGAGCTCCTGTGCTAAACTCCCCCAGCCTGGCTCGGGCTTCAAGCCCACATGCAGGGCTGCCTTTATCTGCAGACGCCCTTCCTTGGACCCCATCACCTTGCGCTGGGCCGTGATGCCCATCTCCTGCTTGAATGTCCACTGGCTCCCACGGGTAGGGTATTTCTGATTATACAGTGATTCTCAAACTAGTTTTACAGTTATATGTCAAACATTTAATCACCAACCTCATTCCCTGAAAAATTTGAATTGTGTGTCATTGTTTTATGCCTGATGAAGATTAAAGCTCTGTCTCCCCTCTGCCTAGAGCTGAGAAGAGCACAAATCAAGTTAATACAGTTACTAAGTTAAGAAGAAAATGACTGCTGCCCCATTTCTGTTCCATAGTTAGAGAATTGTAGGTCCCAAGTATTCAGACAACACCCACTAATTTCCTTCCTTCTGCTTGATTGATTTATCAGTGAGACATTTCACATATTTGAATTAGGTATGTGTTTGTGTGTGTGTGTGTGTGCTTGTGGAGCCTTAATATTCTTATTCTAGCATTTTAGGATGGCTAAATTTTTATTATTTAATCTCCAGATCTTCTTTTTATTTAGTGTATCTCATCGGTACTCTGTTTCATAAAAGAGACATATTATTATTTATTGTTAGTTATAGAATGTTTGCTATATTGAAAACACTGTGAAAGGGCTAATGTTTCACTTTTTCTTCCACTCAACTATGACTAGTTCTCATTTCTGAGAATCCGAACCCACCGTAAGACGTCTTCTGCACTTTTAAGGACCCTTTAGAAATTTGGGGTTTATGGTTTGGTCTGGTGTTATTTTTGGTTTAGTTTCACTATAAACATTCTTCAGCTCTTTTTCCTCTGTGTACTTTCCCCAAGATGTCATATCACCCCTATGACTTCAGTTGTTGCTTCTGCTGGGGAGACCAGACTCTGCTTGCACACCAGTGTCTCATTCCAACGGTACTTTCCTGCTATCTGTCTGCCTCCCTCACAGCCTGATGTCCCACGTGGATTTGGCTCCAAGTCTCCCTCTCCTGGAGGAATTAAGGTTTCCTCCACATTCCATGCAGTATGTTGCGGAATCATGCAGGCATTAACATTTTGTCTTGTCCTTTTAACTGCACTTTGCTTATGTTAACGTGGCAGCAGTCACACAACCTCAGTTATTGATGAACAGTCGTGGCAGGTGTACAGGGATTGCAGATGATCCCTAAACGTAATTTGGAGAATTTTTGGGGTCATCTTGTCTGTAGATTTTTATGAAGAGTTATATGAATTAAGGAATAATGAAGAGATAAACAATTGACTTTGAAAAGGAATAAAAATATACCACCAGGAGTTCATGTTCATCTCCTCTTCTAAAATATTCCCAAATCCTTGACAGGTGACAATTTTGCCCCCCCTAGGAACCACTGAATTGTGGAAAGGACAGCATAACCAGGCATGTGTTGCCACAGCTAGCACCTAGAGCAACCTCGGTAGTTGTTCCTTCTTCCCTTTCCACCCCCACTTCCTCTTCAAGGGCCTCAGATCATTAGATTCAGAAAATTAACCCAGCCTCGTCCTGTGGGTCACTAAGGTATAAAGACCCTCAGTGCCCAATCACGTAATCAAAGATATAATGTTGGTAATATATTTCGAGCTCTCTGAGATAAAGATAAAACTGTATCTTCATAGCCCACATAAAACTGGTGTGAGCTCTTTTCTCTCATCTATTGATAATACAAGAGGGAAGGAATTCGTGTCCTATCTAACGCCAGATTCCTGTAAACAGTAAGGCTGGATCTGAATCCAGCTTCACCTCAATGGATCCGCCTACTGAAGATGGGTGAGTGAGATGAAGATCTCCACTGGCCTCAAGTGTGGGGCGGTCTCAGGTCAGAGATACCGTGGTGTGCCGTGTGGGGTATCGTGAAGATCCCTCGTCAGCAGCAGCAGCTCACACCACTTCAGCTGTGGACTTGACCGCACGACCGCGCCGGGACTTCGCAGGGGAATCGAGGGCACAATGCTTCATGGTGAGGACACCACTGCCCAGAGAAGGAGATTTTCCATGTTTGAGAAGAGTTGGGGTGGCACTTGGTGAAAGACATTGTTCAAGAAAGAAATGATCAGCATTTATATAATCACAAAGATGTCGGCACTGATGATCAATTTTTAAAAGTCACGATTAACATCTATTAGGAGAGTGGCAGGAGGAAATGAATTTGGATGTTTGTAAAAGAAAACACCTTCCCCAAGGGTGGATTGTTAATCAAATATTTTGTGAACAAAGTAGTTACATCCCCTGAGAGTGTCAGATGAGGGTCAAACAGATTTAGGAGGAAAGCCTTTAGCATTTCTAAACAATCAAGCAGGCATCATTTACCTTCCTCTGAGTTTGAATAAATTTTTCCTTCACATGTGCAAGAGATGTAATGTGCTAAAAGAAGGAAAAAAGATGACGTTTAAAATAGGTAAATCAAGAAATAACAGAGTAGGCATATTATTTAGGAATGTGGCATAAGAAAAAGCAGCCAGAAGATTTGAGAATAGTTGTTTCTAGGGACCAGCAAAGCACGGTGGGGAAGCACAGGGTAGAGTGAGTTTCTGCAATGTCATTCTGGCTGTATGATTCTGAGAAGAGGTTCTAGAAACGTGTTCCAGCACAATGATCGACAAAAAGTGTTTCAGAACAGATTACTCACAAAATGCTTTATCTCATGCGGGTCGAGTGGGGGGTGTTGAACCCCTCCTTCAAGACCAGAAGCACAGACAGTAGTGCCACAAAGTGGGCTTTTTGATGCTTGTTGCAGAGAGGATGACCACACACCCCGACAAATGGAGGGGAGATGCAGGAAGAGATGTCAGGATGGCCGGATTGTAGAAATTTAACTTGTGTTAGGAGATGGGGTCAAGGAATGCGGGTTTGCTCTCGACGGCGTGCTCGTATCTTCGTGACAGGACGTGGGGAGAATGGAGAGAAGCGAAGCCACAGCTGGTGCAGAAGCAGCAGTTGCTCAGGTACCTGGCAGGGGTTTGCTGTCGGGTGTGGGCCGCACAGGGGTTTGGTTTGTGCCCAGAGAGGATTACAGGTCGTCTTGTATTTTTCCTGTCTCAGGCTGCAATCAGCAGTTTCTCAAGCAGCCCTGGTTTCTTTAGCAGGGAACGGGATGTAGAAGGCAAGCCGGGGAAGGTAGGTAGGCTTGTGCATGGCTACCGGGCTGTCACTGCGTCTAGGCCCTTTCAGTGGGCAGAGCTATGAAACGTATTTTTAAAATTCATGAGTTTACACTGATAGCTTCAAAATTAGCCCAGGAACACAGAGTTCTTCTCCTTCCTCCACCCCCTGTTTGTATATCTCTTTCTCACAGTGAGCGTACTGGTTCCCTACAGCGTCAGAGCAAATGTGTCTATTCATTTCCTCTGTCCTACAACTCAAAACAGTTTCAGAATCACTACATGAATGCCATGACCAGCAAGTTGGTCCGACTTCACTACCAAGTAGAGTTCAAGATTTTCTTTGCAATTATTTTGGTGTTTGGAATACAGCCCTAGTACTAAAGTTTACAGTGAGAGACCCGAGTTCCAAGGTGGCTGGAATTAACTCCTTTTTTTTCTGTATGGTTATATATTTGATGTACTCTCAAGTTAATTTTTTTGTTTATAGTCTATTTTAGTTTGATTTTTTTCATCCTTTCATTTAATTTTTTTCTTTTGAATATGTAAACCATACATGACTCAAAAATCAAAGTCATGTGAAGAGGTGTATATACTCAGAGAAGTCTCGTTCCTATCCACACACCTGCTTCCCACCAACCCCGATATAAATATTCTCATTGGTTTATGATTTATCCCTTCTGTGTTTCTTTTTGCAAAAATAAGCAAACATATATATATTTTGTAAATTATCCCTTCTTCCTTATAGAAAAAGCAGAATGCTGTATGCACTCTTTTGTACGTTTTTCATTTAAAATATATCCTGAAAGTCACTCTATACAAGTTCCCAGGGATCTTCCTCATTCTTTTGGTACTCCATTATGTGGATATACCAGAGTTTGTTGGACCAGTTTCTCATGGATGAGTACTAAGTTGTTTCCAATGTTTTGCTGTTATAAATAATGTCACAATTATTAACAACCTGTGCCTCTGTTGTTTTATACTTGTAGAGTATATATGTTCAGAGCAAATTCCTAGCAGTAGAATTTCTGGGTCAAAGGGTAAACGTGTATGTTGTTTTGTTAGCTCCTTCCGTATTCCTTTGTTGGGGTATTGCCTTCCCCTCACCCCATCCTCCGGGCCATGGGAGTAGATGGGAGGCCTGTTCCCCCCTAGCTGCTGTGGGAGACACTGTTACCCTATGGCCCACATTCTCCAAGCTTCCCTGATTCCTCCTATAGCTGTGGGGCACTGACACTGCCCGCCTCCAGTACCTGTGTCTCTTTCCTCATCCTGAAGGATAAGCAGGAGTTCACTAGGCTCAGAGGGGAGGTTCATTTCAATGTAAAAGCACAGAGGTTGAAAGACAATGCTTTGTTTGAAGAATAGCATGAAATTCTCTGCCGTGAATGTGACTGGAGCATGTAATTTGGGGAATTTAAAGATCCAATGTGGACAAATTGTGAAGGGCATCATATGGCCTTTGCAAAACACGAATTCACAGATGAGAGTGTCTGCTTTGTGTGGGACCTGTGTTCAGAGTCACATGGTCTAAACGAACTGGTTTGAATTATACCCATTGTTATCTCTCTGAAACTGACTTTAGCAATGACTTTATCCTCCTAAGAATCAAGCACATTCGCATAGGTTTTATGCTCACCTACTTTCAATCAGAACCTATTCAGGTCAATCAACACTTATTGAAGATTAGTATTTTCATGGAGTGTTCTACCCTAGTAGGTTATGCAAGATTTGACTGCAACACTTATTAATCCATACAATAAATAGTCATTCATTTCCTTTTTCATTTAAAACTTTCTTGTCTGGTTGTAAAAATAATACATTTTCAAATGGAATTTATAAAATAAAGAGACTCATGAATAAAAATATGAAGATTGGGTTTTATAAATAAGTAAGTAAATAAAATATAAATAAAAATATAAAGGTTGGTGCTTTTAGTGCATCAACCCAGATATAACCAGCACCATTTACGTCTTTGTATCATTTTCATGTATTTAATCTCCTGATAAAGTAATTCTCTAGTGGCAAGAAAAACGTTAGATTCATTTTTTTGCTTTTACAAAATTTCTCCTTTATCAAATGAAAGCATGCTCATTCTAGAGAAAAAAGAGGCTATCACTCATGTTCTACCGCCCAAAGGCAATATTGTGTATTTCTTCTTAGTTTTATCTTTCTATGCATATATTTAAACTTTTGTATTGTTAATCCTCTGCTAATACTGTTTTAATGACTGTGTAATATTTCATCAAGTGCATACATAATAAGTACTTATGGAATGAATTGATAAATAGCACCGTTGAAATTTATAGTTTTAAACCTGGAAAAATAAAGTATTAAAAACAAATAACACATCTCTTTGGTTGTGCACAGTACATTTTAACAAAACGTCCCTAGCATAAGGAATGGTGTTATAAGAGGTATCAAATTGGAGTAGAGAAACTAGGTGAGTTGAAGCAACTGGAATGCTAACACAGTAGGAGAAGAGAGGATTCTTAGAACAGAAGTACAGGAGGGGAATCTTAGAGTAAATTATTTCTAGAACCCTTTCTGTGATGGGGTCAACAATGGATTCAAGTAGTTCTATATTTGCATTTCCCCAAAATCTTTCACACACACACAAAAATAAAGCCTTAGGTGTATTGTCCTCTATCGTTAGGAGCAGAATTTTGCAATGATATTTAGTTATATACTTCTTAAATTTGTTCAAGAAGCAGGAATCATCCAACATTTAACATGTATGACTTTGCTAAGCATAGTATATCTGTAGAATGAGATTGATAAGACTAAGGTTAAACCTCAAACCCCGGGCAACGTGGGAAGAAAACCAAACCCTCACCACTGTTTTACAAGCTGGTATGTCACCTCTCTTCGCTTGCTCCAGTCAAGTGTTAGCTCGCCACCTGAGTGTAGCTGGACAAGTCCCCAGCTTTCCTTAAAGTTGTGGAGAGGAGGGAACCGCAACGTTGAGTAACTCCTATGCTACTTTATACGTATATCATAGTCTGGTGAGGGGGGAGAATGACAGGCAGTGCAGGAACTGTAACTCTCAAAAGCCCGAGCTGAATACCCTTCATGATGGCACCTAAAGGCTGATGAGCCCCCAGTTCCAACTCTTGGCAGGAGAAGGCTGGCAGTGGAGCACCAAAGAACCATAGAAGTTATGCTATGTCACTGGCTTCTCTCCATTTTTAATTGAAATTTTTCTTGAGATAATTATAGATTCACATGCAGTTGTAAGAAATAATACAGAGAGATTGCATATATTCTTTACCCAGTTTCCCCCAAAGGCAACATCTTATGAAATATAGCACAATATCACAAACAGGATATTGACATTGGTACAATCCACCTATGTTATTCAGCTTTTCCAAGGTTTACTTGTACTCATTTGTGTGTGGGTGTATATGTGTATTAAGTTCTTATTGTATTAAGCTGTATAAGATGCATCAGTATATCATATTAATACAAGAGTAATTGCATTAATTATATTAAGTTCTATACAATTTTATCACCTGTGTAGGTTTTCATATCTAGCACCACAGTCAAGATAGGGAACAGTTCCAACACTATGAGGCTCCTTCATGTTGCCTGTTATAACCACAGCCAGTTCTCTCCCACACCACTCCCATTCTTAACCCCTGGCAACCTCTAACCTGGTCTAAAATTTCTAAATTTCTTAAATTTTCTAATTTCAAGAATGTTATATAAGTGGAATACATTCACTATGTAACCTTTTAGGATTGATTTTTTTTTCTTACTCAGCATGATTCCCTGGAGATTCATCTAAGTTTTTGCATGTGTCAAGAGTTTGACCCTTTTTATTGCTGAGTAGTTTCCATGGTAGAGATGTATCAGATACCTAAGTCTTTTAATTGGAGTGATTGTAAATGGTATTATGTTTTTAATTTTGTTTTCCCTATGCTTATTGTTAAGATATTGAAATGCAATTGGTTTTTGGGTGTTGATCTTAAATATCGCAAACTTGCTGAACTCACTTATTCCAGGAGATTTTATACATTTCTTGGGTTTGCTACATAGATAATCATGTCATCTGCAGTCAACAAATAGTTTGATTTCTTCTTTTCTAATCTGGATGCTTTTGTTTCTTTTTCTTGCCTTATTGCAGTGGCTAGAACAGCCAATACTATGTTGCATAGCAGCAGTGAGAATGGACATCCTTGCATTTTCCCCCAATCTCAGGGGGAAAGCATTCAGCCCTTCTAGCCATAGGTTTTTCTGCAGATGATCTTTATTAAGTTGAGGTATATCTCCTCTATTCCTAACTTGCTAAGGCTTTTTGTTGTGAATGAATGTTAAATTTTGTCAAGTGATTTTTCTGTGTCAATCAATATGTTCATATGATTTTTCTTCTTTAACTTATTGATATATTGAATTACATTGATTGATTTTCAAATAGGAAGTGACTTTGAGCAGGTAAAGCAGGGATTAGACTGCATAAGACTTTGAAAATAAAGCCAAGGTGTTTAGATTTGAATCTATGGCATAGCATTTTCCTAAGTATGTTCTGTGACATATGCTAATAAAGGATACATGAAAATATAATTTCATGGTCAAACTAGTATGAGAAACACTGGGTTAAACTAAGTTCAATAGGCTTCTTTGCTGCTGGACTTGTCAGATCTTTTAATATGCTGCATTTAGTGATTTCTGTATTTCTAAAAGGAGAATAAAGTGTGTAAAGTTTTCCAGTCCCATTTATCTACAAAATCCACATTTTCCATAATGTCCGTGGCAATTGGAAGATGTACCTCGAGAAATACTACCTTAGAAAATAATTTCTCCAAGGAACATGTGTGACTAGGGAGTATTATAGAAGAAAGGTGGTGTGCTCTAATGGATTTTACACATGGAGCTTTAGGCAGGTTTCCTAACTGCTGAAGGCTCATTTCAATATCTGTTGGGTGGGGGAAAAATCTGACTCCCAGGGATAGGTAATGGGGTGTTGAGATGAAGACTGTGGGCTCCTTAGACAAATAGTCAAATCTGGCTTCAAATCCTGGTTTTGCTACCTAAAAGGTAAGGGGAATGTTGGTCAAGTTACTTAACCACGCTGTGCCTCAATTTCCTCAAATGTAATGTGAGAATAGCAACAATTCCTATTCTCTAAAGTTTTAAAAAGGTTTAATGAATGAAACACGTAAAGCACTGGGGAAGTGTCAGGCACACAGCAACCACCCAATAGTCATTCCCAGTGATGTTTATAGTCAAAGGATAAAGTAAGATGATTAGAAAAGTGCCTGACTATCAATATCTTTACTTAGAAAGTTGTTAAGAAAGTGGACCCGAGGAGCAGTTGTAGGATGAGTTAGGACCAGGGGAATCTGCAGTCCCACAATGGATGCTCTGAGGACCAGGATGGTGGGAGTGCAGGTAGAGAGGTTACTTTTAAAAGTATTTTCTTAGACTCTTCAGTGTTTGGTGACTAAATACAAGGGGTTAAAAAAGGCGACTCAAAGATGACATCAAGGTTGAGCCTCAGCATTAGGGAAATGGATTTTGTAGCCTCCATGAATGAAGTGTGTCCTGGATATTAATGTGTAAGCCAGATGATTTAGCATTCCAGTTAAAAGTAATAGATATTTTAATTTATGATTTTAATATATGCAGGAAAATAAGTACTTTCAGTGTGTTTATGCAAAAGTCTGAAATCTGATCGATGTTGGTAAAGGAATGATCTGATTACATAGTTGTACTACATGGAAAATTATGCCCTTGATGCAACTTTGAACTTTGGGGACATCCCAGCTTTTTATTTAGGGTACTGAAGTGGTGGAATGTCTCCTGTGACAGGAAATTAAGAGAGAGAAAGTCATGCTGGTTCTCAGAATGAAGAAGAGAAACAATGCAAGAAGGAAGAATTGAAAAGGTCCCTAGAGAAATCGATATGCATAAATTAAAGAATGGAGAAGAGGAAAATGTGGTTGCAATAGCAAAGAAGATTTAAACAAATGGGAAACTTGGTAAAATAACTTAAAATAAGCCAAATGTATCAGAATTATCATACTCTGCATGCATAATCATGCACTTGACTTTGAGTTAGAATATGGCCCGATTTTGTTTTCATCTTATTCCTCATTTTCTTGTATAGTGCCTTTGGATCCTAACCTCTGGGAACGCACCAGAGCCCAGAATACCATTATCAGAAACTAATGAATCTAAAAACACTTGAACAATATATATTTTAATGAATTAGTATTTTAGTTAATAAATGTGTGTATGTGTATGGGCATTTGTGTATCTCTTCTCTGAAATCATCTTTTCCATCAGCCCTCAAGATACTAAATCATAGAGCTGAGCACCATGAGTGAATTTTCTCAGATGATACTGCTCATTTCTGTGCCAAGTACTAGGGCTTTGAATAAACCAGAGTCAATGCTTTTGGGAGGAAAGAAGGAAATCAATTAATTTTTATTTAAGTGTTGTGGTCAGTGGAAATAATGACCCACCCAAAGATGTGCACTTCCTAATCCTGAGGATCTGTAAATACATTACCTTTTATGGCAAAAGTGACTTTGCCCATGTGATTGAAGTTGAGGACCTTGAGGCAGGGAGATTGTCCTGGATTATCCGGTGGGTGGGCCCAGTGCAATCACAAGGTCCTTCCAAGTGGAAGATGGAGGCAGACAGGAGAGTCAGGAGATGAGACTAGGGAAGAATGGGCAGAAGAGGCGATGTTGCTGACTTTGAAGATAGAGCAGGGGGCCCCACCGGCCCATCCACAGCTACCTCCAGCACAGATGCACGGAATTTCTAGGAAGAGCCAGGTGGGAAGGCTGCTTCAAACCTCCGGTCTGCAAAGCCCTCACATCTGCCCACTCCAGCAGAAGAATAAAAATCAACATACCTTTACAGAGAGAGTGACATCAGCTCTGCAGAAACGAAATCCTACTTCCCTTCGGATTTCCAGATCTCATGCAGGTGACCTTCATTTGCGAAATCTAGCTTGGAATCATGCTGACGGGGTCTAGTAAATGCAGTGTCCAGTGTTCCAGCCCCTGAAATACAGGGGCAAACATGGAAGGAGAAAACAGTGCTGCTTGCCCAGGAGATGGGCTGGCACATCTGGTCAACCATGGCATCCTGTCTCCTCGCAGGACAGAGTGAGAGCTGAGCAGGAGAAAGCCCTAAACTCATCCTTTGAGCCGACACTCACAGTTATCAAGCTCCTGTTGGGGATTTTGGGACCTTCTCCCCCCTCTTTTAATTCTAAAAACGAACTTGGAAAGTAAGAGTGTAGGTCACAGTGAGACAACTATTGTTTATTGAACACCTGCTACATGCTGGCGCTGCTCTGGGATTGAGCGTACAAACTAGGGTGATCAACCGTCCAGGTTTAATCAGCTGTCCTGGTTTCAGCACCCAAATTCCCATGTCCTGGGAAACTGCTTGGTCCTGGGGAGACCAGGATTGGTCAGCCTTGATACAACAGTGAACAAGGTGGTCTTTGTGCTCAAGGAACTCACATTCGAGTTCTGGGACCTAGAGACAGATACAAAGTACATAAGACAAAAGGCACAATTTTACAGATAGTGCGGCATCATGGTAGGAGGAATCTAAAGTATGTATACATATTGGTTTGTCTATTCATTGTGAAAAAGGAGCTGGCTCCTTCTATATCTAGTACATGAAAGGGAGGGTCATCCTGGGACATAATCATGCTTTCAGAAGGATCACTGCTTACCCACTCAGGGTGGGTACACGTGGGGCGGGTAGGCTCCCATTGCCCTCAGGCAAGGGAGTAGAAGGACTGTTTTACTGGCTGACCCAGCCTGCGCTTCACAGGACCTGGTGGCCTTGGGACAGGGCTGGGAAACTTTCAGAGGCCACATGTATCAGGGAGAGGAGGATGGAGACTCTGGCCCTGTCTCTTTGAGAGCCAGTATTGTTAGCTTTCTGATGGAAGAGAGTAATCCCGATTGAGGGCTGGATAGGAAAGACACCATGGCCTCCCAAGTGAGCTGACCACAAAGGAAGGTGGGCTGGACCCTGCCCCAGGTCCTAGGGAGCTCTTGGACCCAAGCAGTCTTGATCACTGCTATGCCAAGGGAGACCAAGTGTCCTGGTTTGTCCAGGACTGAGAGGTTTCCTGGGACATGGGACTTCATATCCACAGTTAACTAAGGTGGCTTTTAGGGTGACCATAGAATTCATCATCCAAACCAAGACTCTTCTGAGAGTGAAATGGGGGGCTGTTAATAAATATACCAGTTCAACCAGGTGTATACTGGAGCCTATGTATTGGGAGCCTGAGGGATGGGACCCTATCTACTTTACACTGCATTTGTACCTGATTCAAATTCCAGGAAGGTGTGATGCTTCACACAGCTCAGGCAGGAGGCCTTCCCTTATCCAGGCAGTCTGCCTTGGTGGCGGGCTATGGGGACAAGGGCTGTGGTGTAAATGTTAACTGAACATCTCAAATATAAGTTACATTCCCAAACTGCAGAGGAAACTGTCCTCAGGGCTCCAGCAAAGCAGAGGAACACCCACCATGATAACAACAAAAGTTCAGAAATTCCCAATAAAAATACCTAGCAAGAATCTATTTTAACTTAAGCACATATATAGTTTGCGCTGTTTTGGAAAGTAAAAATTTTTTTAAAAATTACCTGAGGTGCAGCAGTATTGAGAGTACAAGAGGGAAATAAGCTTTTCAGCGCTTCTGGTCTTGAAAGGTCCCAGCCACACCCTGCCAAGGGTGGAGTGCACTTGGCCAGGGTCTCAGAAGGGTGGGGTTTGCCTGCCTGAGTGCTCCAGGGATCTGCGCTGCCATCAAAGTACTGGGGACTGGATCCCCCAAGGCCAGTCCAAGATGGATCAAGATTTGCAGTCAAGTCTCTTTGCAAGGCCCACACTCTTTTGCTTGTGAGGGGTAACTCTTGCTTTCCCTCAGTAACCATGATGCAGAGGGAGGGCATGCTATCATATAGCAGCAGCACAAAGTCATGGGCTTTAGAAAAGAAAGGAGTGAGCTCAGTCTTAGGACGAGCTGGGGGGAAGAGATAGTTGATATCTGCACATCCCTGTCTGTCCATGGAGCGTGGCTGTCTGCTGCTTCCTGGGGTTATTTAGAACAAATTCCCGAAGAGGAATTTAGTGTTTACCCGAGCCTGATACTTAAGGTCAGGAGTCCTGAAAATGTTTGTGCAAGTATTTATTTCCTGGAAACCTTGAGATCATCAGGAGAGGGGAGTTATAAACGGAGGAGGAGGAAGAGGACAGTGGCCAAGGGAATCCTGGGTGCAGCCTCTGGGCTCCTGGCAACGCTAAAACCAGGTAAGAAGCAGGACATAGGCTCCTGCTGCAGGTAGTGCTTTCCAGAGCGGCTCATTGGTTGTCTTGTTTTTATGGGCATATGTGTGATGAAAAAACTTCTTCACTTAGTACATTACAGATATTTTACGTGTCTAAATGCAGATCTGCGTAACCGCGGAAGAGCAGCAGCGTATCCCGTCCTGCGGATTCACCACAATTAACTTACCAGTCCATCAAGGATAAGCATAAAGTTCATCCCAAATATTTTAATAAAAATAATGCTATAGTAAACATTTACACATTTTTAAATACACATCTTTGCAAAGTTTGCTAAGTTTATTCTTCCTTAGGATAAATGTCTTGAGGGGGCTCGCTTAACTCACATACAGAAAATACGCACTGTTTACACTTCTACCGACAGTGTAGGAAATCTACCTTTCCACCCACTCTTGTGAACAATGGTCACTGTTATTCTTTTCATTTATATATTTGCCTATTTGATATGCAAAATGAGTGTGTCATTGTTTTAATTTTTATTTATCATAACTGGTGAGATTAAATACCTTTTTACATTTTCCTATTTGTATTCCTTCTTATCAATTGAGCTTAATGTCCATTGCCTGTTTTTCTCTTGGGGTATTTGTGGGTTTTTTTGTCATTGATATTTAAGCATTTTACATTTAGAAAATATACTTCTGTCTCGTAACTTTTAATATATTCCTTTCCTGGTTCTACTGCCTTTTTGCTTTCTTAGTGTATGATGTTTGCCATGCCAGAGTTTTAAGTTTTTACATAGAAAAAGCTATCGTATTTCCTCTGGCTTTGGTAATTAACATACATATGTATCATAAAAATATGCATATTTTAATGCATATACATATCTTAATATATGCATTGTTATTACATATATGTATTAATATATAATTATAAAACATATTCTCTAATCTTTTAGAATATTTTTCTTATGCAAATTATTAATACATTTGAAGTTTATGATGCTGTGGCAGGTGAATGTATTGATCAGGATTTTTAGTTGTAACTCCCCAAAGCACTTCCATCTACGTTGAGAAGGAATCGACATATTAAAGGATGAGGGACACAGAGCAGGTCGCAGAATGAATGGGCCTGGGGAGAGGCTTGCTGCACGCAGCTGGGCTGCCCCCGTGGGCCTAGTGAAGACATCCCTGCGGCTGTTGGTTGGGCACAGACACTGCTGCCTGCCACCACCCCCGTGGGACTCTCGGCTCCTCTGCTGCTGGCTGAGCACGTGCGCTGCTGTCTCGGGGATTCGTGGGGCACTGCAGCCCTCTGGTCAGAATGGACCCTTGTGGCCCTGCTGCTTCCCTGCTTTGATTCACCAAGCTTCAGATTTGGTTCTGAGGGAAGAAATGCATTCAGCAGAGCCCAAGTCCTGTGCCCAGAGGCAAGCTGCTAGGGCCCTAAGATGGGTGTGTAGAGGTTGCGCTGCCCAGAGAATGGCAGATGTCCACACGGTGAGATGGGAGCTAACTTCAGCTTTTCCCAATGGTGAGTCAGCTCCTCTAATACCGTGTGGTAGACAATCAGTTCTTTCCCTGCTGAACCCAAATGTCACCGTTATCATACGCTGAAAATCTGTAATTCTGTTATTTTAACCAAAAGTAATTCTGGGCTTTTAAAAAGATGCTAACAACCTGACTCTCAGGGCCACCATTCCCTGTCTACTTATTACTGAAAAATCATTTCCCATGTGACCTAATTACACTTTGTTTAATGCAACTTTCCTTAATTATGAGAAAATGTTTTACTTATATGTGAAAGAGCTACCCAATCTTGATCATCTAGAACACTGGGTGACACAGAAAATTAGAAGTTAATGTTGATAAGAAGGTAAACATTCACATCAAAGCCTCTTTAATGAAGTCAGAGAGTGTTTCATATTCCATAATCGTCTGAAGCAGCCGGAAGAGCTGGGCCCCTTATCTCCTCTAGAAGTCTGTGCAGGTCTCTTCCCTTGACTTGGGAATATTCTTGATATTCTTCCTGAATGAGGTTTGCTCTGACTTCTTGGGCAAGCTGAGCTTCCGCCACAGATCAAGTTACTTCTTTCACACACTCACTCTTCAGCAAGCAGGAACTCTGATGAGAAAGTTTCGTGTTTAGTATCATGTATGGTTGGTTGCTTATTATTTCAAGACTGATGTTATCAGAATGGCAATATGACACCTGTGTAGGTATTCTTTCTGTTACATGGCCAGACAAAGGAATGGAACAGATTGCCCTCCTGCCCTGGTAGAGGTAAGTTTGTTTTGAAATCATTGAAGGGATCTTGGTTTCCATTCAGAATCACTATTTGGGCTCTGTGAGATCACTAAACCATCTTTATCTTTTCGTAAGTAGTATCGTTAATCCCAAACCTTGGTATAAATACAAGCACACCATTTGTTCTGAATAAATAACCACATTGGATATGCAAAGTGCCTCAGTTTCAGAGTCTTTGGCTTTAAAATGCATGCACTTGGAGCCGGCCCTGTGATCAAGTGGTTAAGTTCACATGCTCCACTTTGGTGGCCCCTAGTTTTGCCAGTTCAGATCCTGGGTGTGGACATGGCACAGCTCATCAGGCCATGCTGTGGCGGCATCCCACATAGCACGACCAGAAGCATCACAACTAAAATACACAACTATGTACTGGGGGCCTTTGGGGAGAAGAAGAAGAAAACCAAACAAACAAAAAAGATTGGTGACAGATGTTAGCTCAGGTGCCAATCTTTAAAAAAAAAAAAAGTTGTTAGTGGTTGCAGAATAAATAAAAAAAATGCATATGTGTTGGGGGAGTTCGGTAGGCTGCTTCTGAGGGTGCTGTGCTGCTGGGTGTCTGCTGTTGATATGTCTGCTTAAGTCCTCAAGATCTTTGTTTCTGGACAAATTTTCCTCAATTTCCATTTTCGTATTGTTTGAAATGGCTGCCATTTACAATCAGTAACATCTGAATATTTTCTTATTGGAGAAGTAAAGTGGGAATGTTCTTCTAATGTATAGACCATAACTATGGAACTCTTTCTCCACACATGATCCAGTGGAGAAATACAGTGCATTAGACACGATGTGGAGGAGGGTGTTAACACGAGAAGGCCTGATGAGGGAAGTTCTCTCAGATCTTCTTGGCTCCCCAGGATCATGCATTCAGCCACCATTCCACAGACTCCAGAGGTTGCTTGGGGATGAGGTCATGAATGTTCTTTTCTCATTTATCTGTGTTTGAATCTCTACCACTGAAAATCTGTGTAATTCTTTGGATCTGCTCTGAACTCTGGATTCTTACAGAATAAAACACTTCAACATTGTAGCTTTATAATACTGCATCTTAGTATCTGGTAGTGCAAGGTGACTTACTCCATGCTTCCTCCTATTAAAAATGCACCTTGCATAGGATGTCGGTTCATGGCAGAGTGAGCTCTTCCCTTAGATTCTCCCCTCTAAGTTACAACAAATGGCATTCATAAACCAACAGAAGACATTCACACAACACAACAGATGTCTGAGAGATCCACGCAGCCATATGGCTGAAGGTGGAGGTGCTGCACTCCCCAAGAGGCAGTGGGGCAGTGGTAGGTGGAACGGGGGTCTCCTTTCCCTCCCCCAGTGACAGCAATCAAGGGCATTGGACCATGCACAGCTCTGAGAGGAGAGGGAAGAAAGGAGAGCCCTCCATGGGAACGCCTTGTCTCGGAGTTGCCTCCCAACCTGTGAGAAGGCTCCACATTGAAGAAGCTAAGCAATCACAGGGACATTTCATGAATCTGAGCATCACAGGAGGACAGAGAGCAAGTGCAGGGTGGAAGATCCCCCAGGATCATGCATGTGAAACAAAGTGCCCCTCCTGCCTCCTGATGCACCAGCTCGGCCAGTCAACCAGGGCAAGGGACCCCTGCCAGAGTGCCTGTGCATATGTATGTAAAGCAGCAGCAGTCAATGGGAAGACACAGAGGGGCCCTGTCAGCATAGCTTGCAAAGGACAAGCACAGCTTCCAGGGATTGTGGCAGGCCCAGAATACACAGTTCCCACATCATCCCAGTGGCAGCAGGTGGAATCTGCGAACAGATACTACCACTATGTGACAGCAAAAATCCATCTCATCAAATAGTATGAAGAGGTATATTAACACTTCAGAGCAGAAGGAAAATGACAAGCAACCAGAAATCAATCCTGAATGCACAGAAATTTACAATCTAAATGACAGTGAATTCAAAATACCTGTCATAAGAAGACTCAATGAGTTACGAGAGCACTCAGAAAGACAGGTCAATGAAATCAGGAAGAAAATTAATGAACAGAGGGAATTCTTCACAAAAGAGATTAAAACTATTTTAAAAAAACAATCAGAAATGTTAGAGATGAAAAACACAATGAGTGAGATAAAGAAAAATCTGGAGTCCTTAAATATCAGAGCTGATATAATGGAGGACAGAATTAGCAATTTAGAGGACAGAAATATAGAGATGTTTCAGATGGAGGAGGAGAGAGAACTAAGACTAAAAAGAAATGAAGTAATTCTCTGAGAAATATCCAACTCAATTAGGAAATGCAACATGAGGATTATAGGTATTCAAGAGGGAGAAGCGAGGGAGAAAGGAGCAGAGAGTTTGTTCAAAGAAATAATAGTTGAAAACTTCCCAAACCTGGAGAAGGAGCTGGAATTACAAGTAAATGAAGCCAACAGAACTCCTAATTACATAAATGTGAAAAGACCTTCTCCAAGGCATATTTTAGTAAAACTGGCAAAAGTCAATGACCAAGAAAAAATAGTAAGGGCAGCAAGGCAGAGGAAAATAATCTACAAAGGAACCTCTATCAGGCTTTCAGTGGACTTCTCAGTAGAAACCTTACAGGCTAGGAGAGAGTGGAATGATATTTCAAAATTCTGAAAGACAGAACTTTCAGCCAAGAATACTCTATAGAGTGGAAATATCCTTTAGATATGATGGAGAAATAAAAACTTGCCCAGATAAACAAAAGCTGAGGGAGTTCATCACCATAAGATTCCCCCTACAAGAAATGATCAAGAAGATCTTTGTACCTGAAAAAAAAGAAAGGCTTTATAAAACCTTGAGCAAGGAGATAAATAGACAAAATCAGAAAATTGCAGCTCTTTATCAAACAGGTTAGCTAACACTTAATTATAAAAATTACAGATAAAGGGAAAGAAACCATCAAAAATAACTATAACAACTTCATTTTAATCACAAGCTCACAAACCAAAATGGAATAAGTTGTGACAACAATAATTTAGGGAAGAGTAAAGAGATAGAAACTGCTTGGACTAAAGAAGTAAGAGTCTATCAGGAAATAGACTATCATCTCATCTATGAGATCTTTTATACAAACCTCACAGTAACCACTAAACAAAAAATCAGAACAGAGACACAAATGATAAATGAAGATAAAACTGAGAAAATCGTCATAGAGAACCGCCAAACCGAATTGGCACTTGGAAATACACAGGATGAGCAATAAGGGAAATACAGAACAACTGGAAAACAAGTGATAAAACAGCAGCATTAAGCCCTCTTATATAAATAATCACTCTAAATGTAAATGGATTGAATTCCCCAATCAAAAGACACAGAGTGATGGGATGGATTGAAAAACAGGACCCAACGACATGCTGCCTTCAGGAAATACCTCAGCTCTAAAGACAAACCTAGGCTCAGAGTGAAGGGGTGGAAGATGATACACCAAGCTAATGGCAAACAAAAGAAAGCAGATGTTGCCACACTTATATAAGGCAAAATAGACTTCAAGACAAAAAAGGCAATGAGAAACAAAGAGGGGCAGTATATAATGATAAAAGGGAGACTCCACCAAGAGGACATAACACTTATAAATGTATACGCACCTAACACAGGAGGACCAAAGTACATACAGCAACTATTAATAGACTTAAAAAGAGAAATAAGCAGTAACACAATAATAGTAGGGGACCTTAACACTCCACTTACATCAATGGATAGATCATTGAGACAGAAAGTCAACAAGGAAATAGGGGAATTAAATGAAAAACTAGACCAGATGGACTTAATAGATATATTGGGAATACTCCATCCCCAAACAGCAGAATACACACTCTTCTAAAGTGCACATGGAACATTCTCAAAGGTAGACCATATGTTGGGAAGCAAAGCAAGCCTCAATAAATTTAAGAAGATTAAAATCATGTCAAGCATCTTTTCTGACCATAATGCTGTGAAACCAGAAATCAACTACAAGGAAAAAGCTGGGAAAGGGACAAACATGTGGAGACTAAACAATATGCTACTGAACAACCAATGGACCATTGAAGAAATTAAAGGAGATATAAAAAAAAAATCTGGAGACAAAAGAAAGTCAAAATACACCATACCAACTCATAGAGGATGCAGCAAAAGTGATCCTAAGCAGGAAATTCATAGCAATACAGGCCCACCTTAATAAACAAGAAAAATCTCAAGTAAGCAATCTTAAGCTACACCTAATAGAACTAGAAAAAGAAGAAGAAAGCCCAAAGTCAATGGAAGGAGGGAAATAATAAAAATTAGAGCAGAAATAATGAAATTGAAATCAAAAAGTCAGTAGAAAAGATCGATGAAACAAAGAGCTTGTTCTTTGAGAAGATAAACAAAATTGACAACCCCTTAGCCAGACTCACTAAAAAAAGAAGAGAGAAGGCTCAAATAAATAAAATTAGAAATGAAAGAGAAGTTACAACAGATACCACAGAAATACAAGGTATTATAAGAGAACGCTATGGAAAACCATATGCCAAAAAGTGGACAATCTAGAAGAAATGGATAAATTCTTAGACTCATACAACCTCCCAAAACTGAACCAAGAAGAAACAGAGAATCTGAACAGACCAATCGCAAGGAAAGAGATTGAAACAGTAATCAAAAACCTCCCAAAAAATAAAAGTCCAGGACCAGATGGCTTCTCTGGAGAATTCTACCAAACACTCAAAGAAGATTCAACACCTATCCTTCTCAAACTATTCAAAAAAATTGAAGAAGACAGAACACTTTCTAACACATTCTATGAGGACAGCATCACCCTGATCCCAAAGCCAAACAAGGACAACACAAAGAAAGAAAAATAAAAGGCCAATATCACTGATGAACATAAATGCAAAAATCCTCAACAAAATATTGGCAAACTGAATACAGCAATACATTAAAAGGATCATACACCAAGATCAATTGGGATTTATACCAGGGGTCCAGGGAGGGTTCAACAGCCACAAATCAATCAATGTGATATGCCACATTAACAAAATCCAGAATAAAAACCACATGATCATCTCAATAAATGCAGAGAAAGCACTTGACAAGATCCAACATCCATTTATGATAAAAACTCTCAATAGAATGGGTATTGAAGGAAAGTACCTCAACATAATGAAGATCACATGTGACAAATCCACAGCCAACATCATACTCAAGGGGGAAAAACTGAAAGCCATCCTTCAGAACAGGAACAAGACAAGAGTGCCCACTCTGACCACACTTATTCAACATAGTACTCGAGGTTTTTGCCAGAGAAATTAGGCAAGAAAAATAAATAAAAGGTATCCAAATTGGCAATGAAGATATGAAACTCTCACTGTTTGCAGACAACACAATTTTATATATAGAAAACCCTTAAGAATCCATCAGAAAACTATTAGAAATAATTAACAACTACAAAGTTGTGGGGTACAAAATCAACTTACAAAAATCAGTTGCAGTTCTATACTCTAGTAATGAACTAACAGAAAGAGAACTCAAGAATGCCATCCCGTTTACAATCACAAGGAAAAGAATAAAATATCTAGGCATAAATTTAACAAATGAGGTGAAAGACCTATACAGTGAAAACTATAAGACATTATTGAAAAAATCGATGATGACATAAAGAAATGGAAAGATATTCCATGCACATGGATTGGAATAGTAAACATAGTTTAAAATGGCCATACTACCTAAAGCAATCTACAGAGGTAATGCAATTCCAATCAGAATCCCAATGACATTCTTCATAGAAATAGAACAAAGAATCCTAAAATTCATATAGCTAAATATGAATAGAATTGCAATAGCTAAAGCAATCCTGAGAAAAAAGAACAAAGCTGGAGGCATCACAATCTCTGACTTCAAAATATACTACAATGCTGTAGTAATCAAAACAGCATGGTACTGGCACAAAAACAGACACACAGATCAATGGAACAGGATTGAAATTCCAGGAAAAAACCCACACATCTACGGACAGCTAATCTTTGATAAAGGAGCTAAGAATATACAATGGAGAAAGGAAAGTCTCTTCAAAAAACGGTGTTGGGAAAACGGGGCAGCCGCATGAAAAGAATGAACATAGACCGTTATCTTTTGCCATACACAAAAACTAACTCAAAATGGATTAAACCTTAAGGTAAGACATGAAACCATAAAACTCTTAGAAGAAAATATAGGCAGTACACTCTTTGATGTTGGTCTTTGGAAGATCCTTTTGAATATAATGTCTACTTGGGCAAGGGAAACAAAAGAAAAGATAGACAAATGGGACTTCATCAGACTAAAGAGCTTCTGCAAAAGGAAAGGAAACCAGGAACAAAATGCGAAGACAACCCACCAACTGGGAGAAAATATTTGCAAATAATATCTGACTAGAGGTTAATCTCCAAAATATATAAAGAAATTATACAACTCAACAACAAAATACCAAACAACCTGGTCAAAAAATGGGCATAGGATGTGAATAGACATTTTTTCAGAGAAGATATACAGATGGCCAACAGGCACATGAAAAGATGTTCAACATCACTAATCATCAGGGAAATGCAAATCAAAACTACAGTGAGATATCACCTTACACATTAGAATGGCTATAATTAACAAGACAAAAAACAACAAATGTTGGAAAGGATGTGGAGAAAAAGGAACACTTATACACTGCTGGTGGAAATGCAAACTGGTGCAGCCACTATGGAAAACAGTATGAAGATTTCTCAAAAAATTAAAAGTAGAAATACCATAGGACCCAGTTATCCTACTACTGAGTATTTATCCAAAGAACTTGAAATCAACAATACAAAGAGACTTATGCACCCCTATGTTCACTGCAGCATTATTCACAATAGCCAAGATGTGAAAGCAACCCAAATGCCCATCGACTGATGATTGGATAAAGAAAGACGATGTGGTATATAAATATAATGGGATACTACTCAGCCACAAAAAGACAAAATCATCCCGTTTGCAATTACATGGATGGACCTTGAAGGTATTATGTTAAGTGAAATAATCCAGACAGAGAAGGACAAACACTGTATGATTTCACTCATATGTGGAAGGTAAACAAACACATGGACAAAGAGAACAATTTAGTGGTTACCGGAAGGGAAGGGGGTTGGGGGATGGGCATAAGGGGTAAAGGGGCACGTATATATGGTGACTGATAAATAATAATGTTGGACCGAAATTTCACAATGTTATAAACTATTATGACCTCAATAAAAAAAAAATGTACTTTGCTATTGCTTTCAAACAAAGCTCCTGCTCATTAAGGACATTTTTACTCTGTGAAGATTCATACATACAAACCATGCTGAGTGCTGCGGAAATATACCCTCAAATGCCTCCCATGACCTTTGCCATCTCTTGTAGAGTGTGATCAACAAGAGCCTCATGAACAGCCTTTCACAGCATGGCCTGCTCAAAGAGACTATAAAATTCCAGGTAAATTAAAAAATTTTTTTGACATGGTTTCCTAAAATTAGGTCTTGCCATAGAAGAACACAGCATGTGATCTCCATTTAGTCAAGAACTGTGTTATTTCCTTTGATAGAATTTACAGACTTTGTATGATTGCTACAAATTCTTGAGGCACATTCCTATAGATTTATACATACAGATATATATACATGTATCTGTGTATTTTTTGCTTCTCTTTTGGATATGACATCAAATAAAGCTGTTGAGTCTTATCAAATTATTTTGCTAGACACTTTACTCTTTCATCAGTTCTTTTTTTATTTGATTCTTTTGTGTTCTTTAGGTTGATCATTGACAGATAATAATAAATTCAAAATAATTCTTCAGTATTTACAATTTCTATTCCTTTTTTTAACTTATAACATCAGTTCAAACTTCCAGAGCAATGTTAAATATTGGCAGTGATGGTGGTCATTCCTGTCTTATTTAGGAATCTGAGATTCTTCTAGTGTCTTACCATCAAGTTTGTCATTAGTTTCTAATCAGTTTTCTTTATAATGCTAGTTAAATTCCAAAATTTCTCTGAGTTTTTATCAGGAAAGGATATTTAAAATTATCAAGTGCCCCTTTGACCCTTACTGGATTAAGCGGTATTTTCTTCTGTTAATCATGATTGCCATTTGTTTATGGAGAACCTGAGACTTTTGTTCGGTAGTATCTTGCTTTCTGTGTTCAGGTCATTGTTTCCTCATGGAGCCCTTGACCTCTCATTCTTCTGTTCCCTGTATTTCCTATACACGACCAGCTCCTTCCGGAGGCTGGACTGGATTCAGGTTCGGTTACTTTGGTAAGAGTTCTTCCCAGGTGGTGTTGTTTCTTCCTACTGCATCACATTAGGGATCCCCTACTGTCTGGTTGTACCATTTTTGAGAGGTTAAGTTTGATCAGAGGCCTCCGGTATTGTTAGTCAGCAGTATATTTCATTATAAAGTTCCCATTAACCTTTTCCCTAATGGCTTTAGCATTTGTAACAATTCTGTCAATCTATTATTTTAATAGGAGTTGCAAAATAGTGATTTAAAAAAAAATCTAAAGAAATGATGGATGGCAACTAGACTTTTGGTGGTGATCGTGAAGTCGAAATATAATGGCAAAGAATGTCTGTTATTAATTTTTCCACTTAGTAGCTGAATTTTTCCATAAAGAGAAACTTAGGTCACCCTGAAATGCAATTAGTACAGGAAAGGCAGGATAACTGCTTGCTTTTCCTCTTACTTACCATTTGTTAGAACAACTAGTTGGTGCCCTGGTGACCTTAGAGAAAAAGAGGGAGGAGGTAGCTAATGTGGTGCTCCATCCAGCCAGGTGATGATTTTTGCTGCATTTCCTATTTCTGTCAACAAATGGGAATATCACAGAGTATTTTCACTTTTAAACTGTTGAAAAGTCTCTTAATTAGGGTCAGTAAATAACACTGGAGGGAGGAATTTTGTTCATCTCTATGAGCGGTAGATAACCTTCATCCTGCCTTACTAATTTTCCTTGTCTTCACCTCCACTTAATTCTGGTTGGAACATTTAGGACAACCACTCCCTGGAGGCATAAGGCAGTTTCATTTGTCTCAGGATGTTTTTTATCATTTGTTTTGGGATTCATGATTGATCAAGTGATATTTTACCATTTCCCCTATTTGCTGAGTAAGATGATAGAGCTTCCGGGGCTGGGCTGGTGGTGTAGTGGTTAAGTTCGCATGCTCTGCTTCAGTGGCTGGGGATTTGCAGGTTTGGATCCTGGGTGTGGACCTACATACCATTCATCAAGCTATGCTGTGGCAGCATCTCACATATAAAAATAGAGGGAGATTGGCACAGCTCAGCAACAATCTTCCTCAAGCAAAAAGAGGAAGATTGGCAACAGTTGTTAGCCCAAGGCCAAGCTTCCTCATCCAAAAAAAAAAGACTATGTAGCTTCATGTTGGGAGAACATGTTACATATCTGGGGCCAAGATACTGGGATGCCTATATCCCTGCAGGAACAGATACAAAGCTACTTGTTAGGTTCTTTATATTCCAAGATTTCAAGAGGCCCTAAAGAAACCAGAAGGGATGGACCCTACAGAGAAACAGCAAAAGCTGTCTCCATTCTTACATCCTTAATAATAGCAATAACTTTATTATGGAATATGGGTGATAATGAGGAGGATGATGGTGACGGTGACAATGTTGATGACGATGTATGTGTGCTTGCATGTGGATATGAATTGGAAGTGATTATAAAAGATGGATTAATTTGGGGAAAGCATCTAGCCTGTATTAATCTGGATTTTGTGAGTCAGGGAGTAGGCAAAACAAATTTTCAAGCCTAGATCCGTGCATGTAAGTAGCATCTACCGTTACAACAGCCTCTGACATTCTACGTGATGTGAATCATCCGGGTAGACAGCAACTGTTCCAGCCGATGTTTGAGGTTCAATTCAGGGCCCATTGAGTCATTTTGAGAAAGAGTTGGCCCAAATCAGGAAAGTTTGTCTTCAGGTTTGTCCTGCAAAATCAACGTGCATTTTAGATCAAGGCTCCTTTTTGTCTTATTCATTGGAGAAATAGATGACGCAAAAGAAAAAAACCACACATTAGAAACAGGATGGACTCCACATTGTAGTTAGTGTATAGAGCACATGCTGTAAAACCTAACAGATAGGAACTGATGGAACACCCACTACGTGCCAGAAACCACACAAAACTCTGCAGATAGAGCAGTGGATGGGCTTTATCCCTGCCTCGAAGGGGTTTATTAGGCTATAATAAGAAATGCAGCACATAAATGGGCAACTACAAAGGATATGATAGTGTTTCAATAAGGATACAGCTGGGCTTCTCAGGGAGCTCGCAAGCAGAGTACCTAATGCAATCTTGGGGGGCTCAGGAAGAGGACCCCATAAGGGACATCTGAGATGAGATCTGCTGATGGGAGCAAGGATAAGAGACATCAAGGAACCCCATGTACAAAGGCCCTAGACCATCAGAATCCTATGTTCCTCAAGTTGTAAAGTATGAGGTGGGTCTGGAGTGGAGAATGGAGTGAGCAAAGCTGTAAGACATGAGCCTGGAAAAAATGGCAGTGAGCAATCGCGTTCAGCCTTGTAAGTCAGTAAGAAGTTCGGATATTCTTCTGAGGATGATGAGCTATTGAAGGGAGTGACATAAGTCAGGTCGATGTTTTAGAAAGGTTCCTCTGTCCCATAATAAGTTGTGAAACGAAAGACAGCATTTCATTTTCTTTTTCCATGCTTTCAGACATACATGCCATCCACAGGAGAGGGCAGACCAGCGTCTGTGATGTTTAGCTAAAGGTGAGAGCAGGCTAGCCCCCAGCACCTTCTCTGCCGCTCGCCTTCCTCCATCTCCATTATTTCTACCAATTGCATGAACTCAACCTCGGGCACAATCCTTCATGGTCGTTTAACCAATAGGGAACCTCCATTACCTAGTAAATCAAAAGAATAAATAAAACTAACTTCTCTGTCCTCCGGAACAACTTAGAAACTATTGTTTTTCTAAGACACGGAAGCTGCCAACTTGTGGGGACAGTTGTTAGGAAACATCAACTCATGCATTTTTTGTGTCAGAGAATGGGAGATTAAAGAGCAAAACCAAAAGGAGTTATCTAGAAGGTAGGATCAAAACACACTTAGATATGGGCAGAGATAAGAAGCTTCCTGAACTTAAGAGGCTTCTGAATATGAAGTGCTTTGATTGGCAGGAAAACAAATGGGGAAAAAAAGGCAAAGTAACCAACTTCAAGTTTTTTGCGTGTAGTTTCAATTTAGAGTTAGAACAGAGGACGAGAAGTATACCTTTCTAATTGTAGAATCTTAAGGGGAAAAAGAGAGAGATAGAACAATATCTGAGTTTGGAATGAGGATGAGTCGCTAAAATGGTAAAGATGCTTCCAGAAGTAAGTACACTTCTTGACTGGTTTTAATCCTTCAAAAAACCCTGCTTAGTGAAATATTAGTGATCTACTTTGGCTCCTACCTGAAGGAGCTCTGGTGCAGAGAAGCGCTCAAGAGCACAGGACGAGTCAGCTCTGGGCCGAAGGCCCCGCTGCTCCTTGGTGCTGACTGAGTACTGCGGGGAGATTGCCAGTGACAGAAAGGGGTGAGGCGAAGAGGCCACGAAAAACAGCAAGCCTTCACCAAGACACACTGGGAAAGAACTTAGAGCCAGCAGAATTCTCACGTCTCAAGGTTAGTAACCTAGAAAAAAGGTTGGATGTGTCTGAGTTCACACTTTTAAAGTTAATAGTGTGCGGAAGAGTGGGGCTGTCGATAAAATGGCATGACAAGCAGATACAGCAGGAAAAGAGAGCTATGGGAAGCCTGTAATTAGCTGACAGGTTGATGCTCTATAAACCTGTAAGTTCAATGATGGGTGTAGTTTAGTAAAAGGGTGTCGTTTAAGTACTGTTTCTCAGCCGATTTCTAGAATCGTATTTATAATAGGTCTGATAGCATGGTTGGAGAATAAGAAGACTGAGCTAATTTTCCTGTGTCTGGGCTGTAAGGCTTAACCTTGCTGCCCTCAAGGAACACGGAGCAAGAATGAACTTATATACTAAATGTTCACCATCCAACTGTTTATTCTCCTATGCAAGGGTTGGCGAGCTTTTTCTGTGAAGGGTCGGATAGTATTTTGGGCTCTGGAGGCAAGATGATCTCTGTCACAACTGTTCATCATACCACAAAAACAGCCATAGACAATATGTAAACAATGGGCGTGGCTGGGTTCCAGTTAAACTGTTCATGAAGATCTGACAGAAGGCTGGATTTGGCCCACGGGCCGTAGTTGGCAGAACCCTGTCCTAGAGGATCCCCACCAAATCCAAACTGATGTCTCTGCTTTGACTGGAAGGGAGTTTTTACTGTTCGCTCAGAGGAAAGTCTAACTCCTGGGGGCAGGTCTATGACTTGCTGGAGTTCTAAGGGCATCACGGTCTGAGGGAAACCACAAGTCCTCAATGGAAAAACTCTCTTAAGGAGACATTTTGAGGCGGGGGCAGAAACCTAGATTGTAATGCTCCTGCCGAAGTCTTGCTGAAAGCATGAGCCTCTTAATAGCGGGACATCCCAGCCAAAGGCGTGGAGTCAAACTCCTGCATCTGAAAGAAAGGGAGGGAACAAAGACCCCACACCCGTAATCTTACCAGCCCCAGTCATTTGTCCTCAAAGTTTAGCACAGGCTTTCTGTTTTACAATCCTCTTCTTTCCAGTGTGTCAATAGGTGAGGAAGTGAGGAAGGGAAGTGAGGAACAGAATCAGAACAGGAACAGATTGCTCATCATACACGTCAAGTGTTTCAGCTGGAGAGGGGAAGGCGGGCTTGGGTAACTGAGCAGAGACTAGAATCCCCCCAAAGTTCAGAAAGGGCAGAGATATGAGGGAAAGCAGAGCACGTCACAGAGAGCAGAAGCAATGAAGCTGGGGAGATGGAGAAATGTCTGTGAGGACAGCCTGAAAGAAGGAAATAGCACGTCTCAACATTGTCACCCAACCCAGGTCACCAGGGAGCCTGCAGTCCGAGGCAGGCTTGTGAGATGAATTCCAACTTACGTGGTTAGCAGAGATGCGTCAATAGTAGAGAGATCCAGTAATATTTTGATTAATGACTTCCTTGAGGATGAGGCTCTTTTATACAGACAGCTCTATTAGAAAAAAATCTTCAAGCCAAAATCTCTTCATAAATCATGCAAAAAATCACTGCCTACACAACAGAAATAGCTCAAGCGCAGTCTCTATTTGTCTTTGGTTAGATGTTGATAAATAGGGCTCATCCTTAGCAAAGTTGTAACAGCTGAACTTTATCTTCAGCTGCAAGTCTTTCTGCACATTTCCTTCAGATCTATGACCTCTCAGTCCCTTGATTTCAGACTCTTTGCAATGCCGGTGCACTTATGCTCTCTTCTTCTCTTCGCTGACTTGACTTGGGATGCCTCGGAAATGGAGGGGTGGCTGCAAGTTATTATCAACTAGCACCCCTTCCCAATAACCCTCCCCACACCTGATTCCCTACTCCCAGGGGGAGGGAGTTCACTGAGGGGCTGGTGGTAGGAGCCCTTGAGAGCGGAAGAGGCTATGTGACTTGGAATTTCTTTTAGGATCCATAGTGAGTATGCTGGAGTAGACATCTCCTTTGTCCCTTTGTGCCTCTTACATCTCATCGGCACCTCTCATACTTTACCCAACCCTTACCTCCTTTCTTTTCCTGGTGATACACACACTCACGTATGCACACACACTATATAGATATATATGTGTTTGGCATTTGTTTAATAAGCACTTAATCATTTGATATAGCATAAATCATTTGTCTGACACCCTGGACTCTGAGCTCCCACATTACTTGTTTCCAGCCGTGATCACAAAGCTGTGACTCAGAGTGCACCACCGGACTCTGGTCCTGGAATGTGCCGTGAGGCATTTGCAGACTGGCTGGTTGGGGGATCAAGTCATGTGAATAAATGCAAGGCCAACGGCAAAATACGGTAGCTCCTGCAGCTGAAAGACCCGAGGTGGATTTGCATTCTTGCTATTCACGAGCAGGAATTTTTTTTTTATTGAGGTAAAATTCACATAACCTTAAAATAACTATTTTAAAGTGTACAATTAAGTCGCATTTAGTACATTTGTAATGTTCTGAAATTACCACCTTTATCAAGTTCCAAAACATTTTCATCATCATGAAAGAAAACCCCATAGCTTAAGCAGTCATTCCTCATTTGCCCCTCCTACCAGCCCCCGGCAGCCACCAAGCTGCTTTCTGTCTCTATGGATTTACCTATTCTGGATATTTCATGTAAATGGAATTCTACAATATGTGAACTTTCGTGTCTGTGTTTTTCCATTTAGAAAAATGTCTTCAAGGTTCATTTATGTTGTAGCATGAATCAGTACTTCGTCCGTTTTTATAAGTGAATAATATTCCATTGTGTGGATTTGCTACAATTTGTTTATCTATTCTTCTGCTGCTGGATATTTGTTTCTACCTCTGGCTCTTAGGAATAGAGTTGCCATGAACGTTGGTGTACCAGCATTTGTTTGAGCACTTATTTTCAGTTCTTTGGGGTATAACCCTAGGAGTGGAGTTGCTGGGTCACATGGTTATCTGGTTTAACTTTTTGAGGAACTGCCAAACTGTTTTCCACAGCAGTTGCACCATTTTACATTCCCACCAGCAATGCACAAAGGTTGCACTTTCTCTACATCCTCTCCAACACTGTTATTTTCCCTGTTTTTGATTGCAGCCATCTTAGTGAGTGGGATTATAGCCAACCCTGGGGTTCTAGTGGTTAAGATTCAGTGCCTCACTGCTGCCCCCTGGGTTTGTTTCTCAGTGAGGGAACCACACACATCTGTTGATTGTCATGCTGTGGCAGCTGCGTATTGCGGTGATGCTGAAAGCTATGCCGCTGGGATTTCAAATACCAGCCGGCTCACTCATGGTGGAGAAGTTTCAGCAGAGCTTCTAGACTAAGACAGACTAGGAAGAAGGACCTGTCCACCTGCTTCCCAAAAATTAGCCATGAAAACCCTATGAGTAGCAGAGAGCATTGTCTGATACAGCACCGGAAGGTGAGAAGATGGTGCAAAAGACTTGGTAGGGCTCAGCTCTCGTGTCCACAGGCTCACGAGGAGTCAGAATTGACCAGAGCAACAAGCGGTGGGGGTGAAGCGGTATCTCTTTGTGGTTTTGATTTGCATTTCTCTAAAGACTAACGATGTTGAGCATCTTTTCATGTGTTTCTTGGCTGTTTGTATATCTGCTTTGGAGAAATGTCTCTTCAAGTCCTTTGCCTATTTTTAAATTGAGTTGTCTTTTCGTTGTTGAGTTGTAAGAGTTCTTTGTATATTTTGTATACTAGACCCTTATCAAATGTATGATTTGCAAATATTTTCTCCCATTCTTTAGGTTGCCTTTTTACTTTATTGATAATGTCATTTTATGCACAAAAGTTTTTAATTTTGATGAAGTCAGATTTATTTTTCTTTTATTGACCATACTTTTGGTGCCATAGCTAAGAATTCTTTGCTGAATCCAAGGTCATGAAGATTTATCCCTATGTCTTCTTCTAAGAGTTTTATAGTTTTAGCTCTTGTATTTAGGTTGCTGATCCATTTGAGTTAATTTTGTATGTCGTGTGAGGTAAGGATACAACTTTGTTCTCTTGAGTAGGGCTATCCAGTTGTCCTAGCACCATTTATTCAAGAGACTACTTTTTCCCCATTGAAGGGCCTTGGCACCATTGTTGAGAATTAGTTGGCCATAGATGTATGGATTTATTTCTTGATTCTCAATTCTGTTCCATTGGTCTATGTCTATCCTTATTCCAGTATCACATTATTTTGATTTCTGTAGCTTTATACTAAATTTTGAAATCGATAAGTATTAGTCCTCCAACTTTTTCTTCTTTTTCAAGGCACTTTGCAGTTCTATGTAAATTTAAGGATCAGCTTTTCCATTTCTGCAAAAACGACTATTGAAATTTTGATAAAGATTGCATTGAACCTGTAGATTGCTTTTTCCCTTGCAATTTGGATGCCGTTTCTTTCTTTTTCCTATCTAATTGCTCTGACTAAAACTTCCAGTACAATATGAATAGTGGTGGTGAAAGTGGGCATCCTTGTGTTCCTGATCTTAGAGGGAAAGCTTTCACCATTGAGTATGGTATCAGCTGTGAGTTTTTCATACATGTTCTTAAGTAGCAGTGATTTAAGTTCTCTGAGCATGTTTTCTCGCCTGTCACTTGCTTTTTTCTCAGACAGATCCATTCGTTGACCTTTTCTAACATGTCTACAAGGGCCTCATTTCCTCCAAGTTTCCGCTTCAGTCAGGCAGCCTCCATAATGAGCAGTCCTGGCTCTCCCTAGGCCTGTTAACCCTAAGGACAGAAATAGATTCCTCCTTACGCTCCTCTTTGAGTTGTTGCCTCACCCCTGTTTGGCTGTTTTTGCTTTTCATCACCTCCCTAGCAGTTTTTCTTATGAAATATCTTCTACTGAACCATTGGGTATGGGGTCTGTTTTCCTAACTAGACTCTCACTGGGACACATGGAGTTAAGGAAATCTATTATTGTTATATGTCTATACGGTAATAGATAATGGCCTGGCAGCCTGTTCATCTCTCTTCAGCTCCATGGGAATCATCCTAGTCCCAGCCACCAGCCTACCCTGCTCAGATTATGGCAATAATGATATCCTTTTTTGCTTCTCTCCAATCTAGTTTTCAGCAGCAGCCAGAACAATTGTATTAGTTCAGATATATATGGATGCAGGTAACAGAAATTAGTTTTTTGGTTTATAAGATATGGAAATTTATAATCTCACACAATTTGTTCAGACTCTAGTGTTGGTAGATTTAGTAGCTCAGTGATGCCATCTGAGACCCAAGTTTATTCCCATCACTTTCTGCCATCTGCTTTGTCCTCAGGCTAATTTTCTTCAAGATGGCTGCCTCTAGTAACTGGGGCAACATTTTTTCTTGTTCACATACAATAAGATTCCAATATGAGAGAGAGAAAGAGAGAGATTGAGAGACAGAGGGAGAGGAGGGAGACCTGTCTTTCTGACATGGAATGGAAATAATCTCCTGTACTCTGATTGGGACAACTCAGTCTGCAGTTGCCTTCTCCGCTCCAGCCTCCCACATTAATCAGGGCTGTTAGCGGAGTGGCTTAGATTTGTCGTAATATCCCTGTGAGCAGGAGAAGGAGTGGATACACAAACAAAATCAGGTTTCTGTTAAGAGTAAGGAAAGGGAAATGTGTGATGTTCGGTTATCTTTCTAAGAATTTAAATTGGATCGTGTCATTCTGGTGCCTAAAAGTCTCCAATAGCTTTTACTTGCCCTTAGAATCATATCAGAAAGTCTACAAGGGCAAACAATCTCACACCATCTATCTACGCAGTCAAATCTCTGTCATCTTTTGTCTCAATTGTTCCAGTTACAACAACTTTTTAAAAAGTTCTTTTCAGAGTTATGTTTATTTCTACCACAGACGTATGTCCAGGAATTGTGCTTCGTGCTGGAGTTACATATGTGAGCAAGATGCCGTGTCTTCTGACAAGTTTTAACTCCTTTTCACGTCATGCAAGGCACTTTCAATCCAGACCCAATTTCATTTTTGTCGCTTCTCCACCTGCTAGACTGAAGTCACACATTTCCTGAAAATGCCCCATGGTTGTCACTCCTTTATCTCCCTTTCCCACTTCTCTAGTTGGAAAATGTTATTTAGGTTGGAAGGCTTACATCCAGTGCATTTTTTCTAGGAAAACTTTCCCAAATCTATTAGAATGAATTATTCCCTCTCTGGGATGTCATAAAACTTGATCAAATAACTTGTATAGAAATCATCAAATTTCATTATAATAAATTGCTTCTTTAATCTGTTGGACTCAATACATTACACAAGACTTGAGGGCAGAGACCATGTCTTCCTCATGCTTGCATCTCCAGGGCCTAAGCAGGGTACCTGGCACAACTCAGTAAAATTTTCAACAGATTGTTTCATTGAATTACTTAGAAAACAGAGATAACAGATACCTTGTCTAACTATTTCACAAATAATCTCATAGCTGTGAAAGCTTTTGTAAAATAGAATGCTATGTAAGCATAGCATATAACATTGTTATATGTACACATTGTAATTTTGTTCTGACTATTATTACATTGTTGATTTCATGTTTCCTGAAACAGTTCCTCTGTTAGATACTGCTGTTGAGCAGTGAACACATACTAGTAAACTTTTGGATTGAATTACATAGGAGGTTCAGAGTTGGCCTTAGCCAAAATTATCTTTAGTGGTTCTTGCTCCCCTTTTTCCCAATTTTTATCCATCTTTTATTTTTATCCTCTCATCAGGGGCCAAATGCATTTGCATAATTCCTCTTGTTATAGAGACAATAAGATATTTTATACTGACATGGTAATAGGTTCCTAAACAAGTTCTTAAGAAATTGAACTGTTATTGTACAAGAGAGGGCAGGGAACAATGACGAACCTAAGAGACTGGTCATGTTTTGACATTGTAGCATGATCATATAAGATGTAACCATTGGGGGAAATTGAGTGAAGGGCATATGGGTCTTCTCCGTACTATCTCTGCAAGTTCCTGTGACTTTATAACTATTTCAAAGTAAAAAGTTAAAAAAAAATCAACCGTAATGGTAGATTTGAACGTGCCGAACCACAATGCTTTTGTATCTGGAGGGCCTGCAGTGGTGCCTTCATCACCCTCAAAGCAAATGCCTGAGGTCAGCAAAGGGGTAGAGGTGAGAGGAAGGCCATGCACAGTGGAGCGTCCACACTGTTGGAGCCTCCAAACGCGGGAGCCAAACGCTCCTCCCCTCACCCTTCAGTCTCTGCTCCACTCTCACCTCTCAGTAAAGACATCCTGGGCCTTCTGGGGTACAGGGAAATGCTCCCAGCCCCTTCCTGAGCCCCACTTCCCTGCTTTGTTTTTCCTCGTGCGCTTACCACCTATAACTGGCTATGTTTTTTACTTCTTTATTTTAGTTTCTGTCTCTTCCCACTAGAACGTAAGTTCCATGATGGCAAGGATTTTTTTTTTTTTTTTAAATTTATTGTTGTATCCTCATTGCTTAGAGCAGAGCTTGGCACAGAGCACATGCTCAGTAAACGTTTGTTCAATGAATGAATCTTTTCAGAAAATGAAAGCTTGAAAATAAGCTACTTCCCCAGGAGAGAAGTAAGTCTATTCTGCCCATCCTTGTACGAGAGCAAACCTAACTTTGAAGCTAAGACCTTTTTCCTGTGTTCATACTTCAGACAAAGAAGACACAACTGATAATATCTGAGAGGAAGGAAATAGTGCATGGTGTTGGGCCTCTTTATATAACACTATAAAAATTTTCTTTTTTATAGACCATCTACCCAAACGGCTTCCAGAGATGGATTATCTTATTTTCCTCTTGGCTATTCTTCATGTATACAAAGGTAAAGATAATGTCTTCATTTAAAAAATTTACTCCTTTTTTGGTCTTACAGTGTGATGTATTCAGAATTTATAATGCTTTTTAGTCGACTTGGATAATTTCTTACTTGTTCAGAAAAACTACAAGTTACAAATATCAATTATCAGCAGTGGAAAGCTTTTTAGACTAAGGTAGAAACTGTTAGGCTTTACAGTGATCTCAATTTACTATCTTGCTAGGTCTTAGAAAGCTTAGAATAAGCTTAAGATGTCTATTTGGTGTTTCAACCATCAAGCCTAATTGAATTAATGTAATGTTGTATATTTCAGTTCTGTGTGAAGAGAAGTTTTGGGACACAACTGTTAAACTTGCCAAGAATATGACTCTAGAATGTGTGTATCCTTCAACGGACACCTTAACCCAGATGGAGTGGTTCAAGGTCAATGCAATGGAGAAAGAGTCCCTAGTAATTTTTAACCCTACTTACGGAGCGATCATAAGACAGCCTTATGCTGATAGGGTTTACTTTTCAAATTCAACCGTGACTCCTAATGATATGACCCTGTCCTTTCATAATGCCTCTGAAGCTGATGTTGGCTTCTATTCCTGCTTTCTTCATACTTTCCCACATGGACCTTGGGAAAAGGTGATACAGGTGGTTCCACCCGGTAAGTGAAAATTTTATTTATCTTTTTACCCATCTATGACATTTGATTATATAAAGCCCAAGTAGAAACTATGAAATGCTTTATAATATTTTTATAGAGTTTTCCAATTCCACTTCTAGATTCTATGATACTATTGTTTCAAGGAAATAATTCTGTGAATTAATTTCATTTTTCTTAATGTGCTATCATTTCTGAGTAGAAGCATCTTCCACATTTGAATGTAGTGGGAGAAAGCACAGGTTTTATATTGTCTTAGTGAAATCTTGAGCCTGGATTAAACTGATGTTGGCAACATTTGGGTTCAGGAACCAGAGACCGCCCTCTTTGTGCTTTGTCCCAGCAATGTAGTACCCTTTCCTTTTGCTAGGCACTCGGTGCTAGCTTCAGCTTCTGCATCTTCAGAATCCTTTCTATAAAACTGAATCTAGATTCATTAGTGAATCCTGGGCAGAGTTCAAGCTCTGGCTCCATTTTTGGCCTCACCCAAGTTTCACTGGAGAGAACCCTTCAGAAATCACTAACTGTCATTTCCGAAAGAATTGAATGATATCTTGATGTATTTTCTGCTGTGTCTACAATGGCTTGTGGTTTGGTGTTTGTGCCCTAGTCCTTTTAGTCACATGAGTTGGGTATTGTATGTTGGAAAAACTTAGATTTTCTAGCCTTTACTTCTTATATAACCTATGTGAGCTCTTCGATCCCTCTGAATCTCAGGTTCCTGAATGGTAAATTGTGCTAATAATACCTTCCTCTTTGCTGAATGGTTTAGGATCATATATTTAAAGAATTTGGCTCATGGTGGTCAGAGAATGTTAGGTATTATTATTATCATTATTATTTCCTATGCTTTTTATACAAAATTAACAATGATGAACTTTCAGATGTCAGCAACAGCCTAGTAATTTGGAACTGTGTGTTTCTTCTCTGGTGTCTCTCAAATTATATTCCAAATGGGCATCCAGTAGAGCACATTATGTGACACCTGATATAGTGCTTTCTTTTTAAGGGATCCATATTATAAAAGAACAGTTTACAGCATTATGTATGAATATTAGATGGACAGGAGGTAAGAAAATTTCCATGTGTTAGTTTTCCCTTTCTCTTTGGATGTAGCTAAGCTCAAGAATAATTTTGTGCATATGAGTGAGGCTTACAGAGTGCCAATAGGCAAAATCTCTTTAGTTAAACACTCATTTACTAAAGACTTCATTTTGCCTTTCGAGTTCTCATTTGTTGTTGTGTGCAGTCCCCTGTTAGATGTTGTGCACACGTTTTTAGTCCACTTTTGATTAGCCATGCAACTGCAGGAGAGAATTGGAAAGATCTTAAAGTGGAGTGAGCCATTTGACACGTGACCTGAGCCACCAAGGCCAGAACAAGATGGGCTTTCCTCCCTGCCTGGTCGACAAGCCTTTGCAGTTTGAGTCCCAGATCAGGTATTCCAATTTCTGTCAAAGAACAACCAGTTGAAAACAGGTAGAACACTGGTTACCAGGGGCAGTCAGGAGGGGAAAAGGGGAGATGTTGGTCAAAGGTACAAAGTTGCATGTATATAGGATGAATCAGTCTAGAGAGCTAATGTACAGCATGAAGACCATAGTTAATAATACTGTGTTGAATGCTGGAAATTTGCTAAGAGAGTAGATTTCAGCTGCTCTCATCACACACACACACACACACACACACACACAAAAGGTAACGGTGTGAGGAGGAGATATGTTAATTACCTTGACCATAGTAATCATTTATATACATAAATATATATAATCATCATGTTGTATACCTTAAATATATACCATTTTTATTTTTTAAAAAAGAAAACAGGTAGCTGGATCTCTTCTGAAAGTTTAGGATAGAAGATGTATATATTGGATATCTTATTCTGGATAAATGGTACTCTTTATGCAAAATTATGTCAAAATGTGTGTTAACTTCACATAGGCATTTCTTAATTAGTAACTGATTCAGAGGATTTCATGGTAAGAATGGCTGCATTTATCTTACTGCTTCATGCGAAAATATGTAGAGGCGGTTTGGGAAGTGACATTTCAAAGGCAGCCCTTTCAGGCAGAGGTTGTGGTGGAAGTGGGGTCGTGGAGAGAATTACCATAACCCATGTGTCTCTAGCTTTACTAGTCAGTTAAAGCAAATGTGGTTATATTGATGGAAATGTCCCCTGAAATGGGTGGCCCACTCCAAGTACTCCACTACCTAACTTTTCCCGGATGCCTACTGTAAATGAATTAAACAAATGTCATCTCACTGAATACTTATGAAACACCACGGGAGAAGTAATGGGTTTCCATTATACACTGAAGAAACTGAGGTGCGGGGTCATTAACTAACTCAAGGTTGCTAAGCTGCCAATCACAGCCCCAGGGTCAAACCAGTTGATGTTCCTGAAGTGCCAGAAATGAGATGAAGGGGAGCTTGACTCCAGCAGAGCGAACAAGGAGGTTCAAGGAGTCAGGTCAGATTGGACCTTGAAGACTTGGAAGGAGTTTTGTTTTGTTTTGAGGAAGATTAGCCCTGAGCTAACAACTGCCGCTGTTCCTCCTCGTTTTGCTTAGGAAGAGTGGCCCTGAGCTAACATCTGTGCCCATCTTCCTCTACTTTTTATGTGGGATGCCATCAAAGCATGGCTTGATGAGCGGTGCTAGGTCTGTGCCCGGGATCCAAACCTGTGAACCCGGGCCGCCAAAGCAGAGCACGCAAACTTAACTGCTGTGCCACCAGGCCAGCCCCAGGAATTTTTTAAGATAGAGAGACCGGGTAGAGGGAAGGAGAGAAAACGGAGAGAAAAGGGCATCTTAAGGGGTACTGATGGCATGGAGAAAGGCACAGCGCAAGTTTAAAATGCATGCAGTGGTCAGAGAATGGACCTGTTTGACTAGAGCACAGAGCCTCAGCAGGATGTGGTTCTCACTTTGGGCACTGAAGCCCTTCACTGACGTGAAAGATGGCCTGAGAGGAAGAAACTGTGAGGATGGGACCCTCTCCCTGCCCACACCAGCAAAGGGCTCAACATGTAATGCTTTGGGTTCCCAGGTAAGGTTTTCTATGGTAGATTCTATGTTAAAAAGTAAGTTGAGGTCCACTTGGACAGCAGAACATCAGAGAAGAGCCTGGAAATTTAGGATGGCCCAGATCTCACTGCACTTAATGGAGTCTGAACTTCACTCTGTAACATAGACCACGAGAAGTCACTGTTTTTCAGATGGAGACACAAAATAAACCAAGTTTTTTCACCACCCAGAAGATTAAACAATTTGCAGTCTATAGAAGGGGAAGAGCTTAAGGGCAGAGTGAACAAATATCATTTCATGGATTGGAACACTTATCCACTGCTGGTAAGAGAGTAAACTGGTGTATCTATGGTACTATCAGTGTCGGTAATATTCAAGGTTCTCCAGAGAAACAGAGCCAATAGGATGCTTATGTATGTAGAAGGAGATTTATTATAAGGGATTGGTTCATGAGATTGTGGAGACTGACAAGTCCAAATCTGCAGTGTGGACCAGCCGACTGGAGACCCAGGTAGTGCAGACGAAGTCAGAAAGCAGTCTGCTTTAGAATTCCCTCTTGTCTAGGGACGCCAGTCTTTTTGTTCTGTTCAGACCTTCACCTGATTGGGTGAGGCCTACTCACATTGTGGAGGGCCACCTGCTTACTCAAAATTCACTCATTTAAATGTTAATCTCATCTAAAAACATCCTCCAAATTAACAAATAAAATTAACCATCACATCTATTTTGGAAAATGATATGGTGTTAGCAGGATAAAGAACCCCATATCCTGTAATCCAATAATTCCACTCTGTTAGATATTCCAGTGAGTGCCCACATGTAGGAGACATGCCTGAGAATGTTTATAGCAGGAGTGATTGTAGTAGCAAAAAATTGATAACAACCCAAACACCCCTCAACAACAGAATGGACAACACATTGGAGTCTATTCCTAGAGTAGGATACTTTGCATGGCTAAAAATGAACGATTTTTCACTACTCGCTCACCAACAGCAATGAACCTCAGGAGCAACACGTTGAAAGAAAAAAGCAAGTTATAGAAAAGTACAGCAGGTATGATTCCTTTCCTTTAAAGTTTAGAAACATGCAAAACTAAACAATATGTTATTTATAGATACAAATATGTGTGGTAAAACAGCAATGCTCCAAAGCACCGGCAGGAAGGGGATAGAATCAGGAAGGGACACAAAGGTCTTCAAAGTTCTCAGTCATGGTGTTTTTCTTATACAGGTGTTTTATTTCCCACTTGTATCAAAATGTCTTAACAGATCTGGCTTGTGTAAATGGGTGTGCTGACTTGTGGGAGCTGAATGCACTTCTCCATTAATTCAGTCATCAAGTCTTTATGGAGAACCCATTATATTGGAGATAACGTTTGTGGTTCGAAAGATGGAAAGACCTGAGTCTTAGCTCTAAACAGTATGCAGGGTATTAAGGGAGATAAAAGTTGTATATTGCAAATCATAATTTAAAGCAAAGAGTAAGTCATATTGTAGTTCACAGGATAGAATTTACTTTTAAACCAGGAAATTCAGGATAGAGTCCCTGAAAAAGTGAAATTTGCAATTAACCTTCAAGGAGGTACGTCAGAATACTTGGACACAGAGATGGGTGGAGCAGCATTTCAGGAGAATTACTTTAAAAAATATCTAGAAAATAGGGGCCGGCCAACTGGCCTGGTGATTGGGTTCACACACTCTGCTTCTGCCTGGCGGCCCAGGGTCTGCAGGTCCGGATTCCGGGTGCAGACCTACTACCGCTCGTCAAGCCACATTGTGGTGACATCCCACATAAAAATAGAGGAAGAACGGCACAGATGTTAGCTCAGTGACAGTCTTCCTCAAGCAAAAAGAGGACGACTGGCAACAGATGTTAGCTCAGGGCCAATCTTCCTCACACGCACACACACAAAATTATCTAGAAACTAGATAGCTGTGGCTCTGGTTTAACCTACTTTGCAAGATAATTTTCATTTTTAAAAAAGGACTCTAACAACAACAAAATCTCTCAAATTAACTGACAGGTAGGATTGGTCAACAACTAATGTGTTTTTTTCTGTTTTATAATTCATGGCTTGGTTTACTTCAACATGTTGAACTTAATGCTTCAAAAGGCATAGGAATCCAGACGTTTTACGCAATTATATTTTGCAGTCTATCTGAAGATATTTGCGCACTTTCACGTCAGCTTTTGTTTTGTCTATCCCAAATTCAGAAGGAAGGAAGAAAACATATGAAAATGACACTGCCTTATGTATTACTGACAGGGGCCAAGTGGTGGAGGGGAAGACTTGGCCTAAAAGGCTTTTTTACCTGTCAAAGGAGATTCCGAACAGCGTTAAGAAGTCCACGGGAGAACAGTCTTGCTTCCCTTCCTGTCACAAGGTCACCAATACACGCCAGCATGTTTTGTCCTAGGTGGATTCTTTTAGCTCTGCCCATCATTGGTATCTCTATCTCTCTGAAGTATTTTTTTTAAGTGGGGTGGAGAAATAAGAAAAAAAAGTTTCAAATTTACATTTATTTAAAGAATTAAGCCATAAACTCTCTCTTAAGGTCAATTCTTACAAGCTCAGAAATAAGTCACAATAGTTTTCCCATCTAGATATCTGCGTGTATGTGTACACACACACACCCACATACCACACATATATGCGAATAAAAAAGAGTTCTGTAAAATGTTACATTTCAGCAGTTTTTCATTTAAGAAAGAGAACAGGTATTGAATAGCACCAATAAGAAATAGTCAACTGATGAAATAGAAGCATTTTAAAGGCTTAAAAATCTCATTCCTTGATGAAATAAAATAGTATGTAGAGAAGGCAGAGGGTAAAGAGTGTTTCAAGACTCATGGAAACTACGGTTATGGTCACTGCCCTGCTCAAGGGTGAGTTGAATGGGAATCTGAGAGTGGAAGGGTCACCAGAACCAGGCCAACATTGTTTTCATTGAATTGCTTTCCATTTGCTAAGCTTGGAAGGAGCATGCTCAAGAACACATATCATCATGAGATTCTGTTCTCAGGCTTTGGGGTCAAGCTCTGTAATCAACAGTTAAAAAGACAGAAATTAAAAAACCCCTCTAAAACAAGACAATACTGGATTTATATACCTAACTAAATTCAATAATTGAATGGCTGATAAATTTTAACGTCCAAACTCAAGAGTGTGTTTGGGTTTCATGAGAGTCATGTCTTCTGTTTGTCCATCTCCATGTACAGACCTCTCTTCCGTTACTCTAGCTGCCTAGATGCCTGTGAGGCCACCCAATCTTTCACACTTATCAGTTGTAGCCATATCCAGAAGACAACTTTCACTTTAGACTTGTTCAAAAATGCACTCAGGCACTCCCCAGCAGAGGATGAAATTGAGTGTGATCTTTGCTTGCAACTGTTTTGTTTACTTACATAAACCCTACCCTTCCTTTAGTAGATTTTTTTTTCCCCAAGACGACCTTAGGGTAGGAGGATATTTGACTGAATTGTTGGAGAATGAGTTACAGTGGAAGCTTGAGAACAAAGTTTTCCCTGTGGCTCTTGAAGATTTTCTTAGTGGAGCTGGAGACTGTGCAGTTCTTGGGTCTTCCTTGAACTTTCAGTGTTCAAGCCAACTCACACTTCTTCTAGCACTCTTGACCACAACTGCTCTTTCCCCAGTGCTTCAAGTGGCTGCCAACCACAGTATCTAGAACACGTTTCCTCTTCAGAGTGGGTGCCGGGGGGGTGTGGGTACCAATGTAGGGTGGGGATTGTGGCTTCATGTGTGAGTAAAAACCATCCGAATAACTGGAACATGCTCAGCCCACACATGTTGAGACTTCTCCTCTGGGCCATCTTGGCTTCTGTATTCTTTTTTAAAATTCCTCTCATCAAAGGTTGAGAGCTGCAGACGTCAAGCATTGTTCTCCAGCACTTTCCCTCGGAAACTTCTCTGTAGGATTAGTGAGTAGGTGTCAGTGATCTTAAAGAGACCTTATGGGAACGTGCCGGTGACAGATGACAGTCAAATTGTAATTCTGCTTTTTTAAGATAAAAAGGCTGGATTTTGGATGTTTAAAAACAAACAAAAAGGAAGATAAGTAACCAAGGAAAGAAGGAAAAAATAAAGTCCTCAGCTGACCAGTCTTGGGGCTCCTCCGTCTGCTTTCCCTTCCAGTTACCGCTGTCCTGTCCCACTTTATTTAGCATTGATAAAAAAGGCTTTGTTTCTAGACTCAGCTTTTCTTGCTGGTTTTCGTTTTTGTTTAGCTTTACAGGGAGCTGAGGTTGCAAGCAAGATGGCTTTTCCTTTCCTCTGAGAAAATTTCCGAAGACATTTAAAATTTTGAAACCGTTAAGAATTTTAAGACTATCAAGTTAATCCTTCAGGTATCAATGGGAAATTATTCCCCCAGGCAACATCTCTTCTACTTACTCCACAATAGTTTTAATTAAATAACTCAGCTGATGGGGCTTCTGGCACTTCCTGTTAGAGGTTATTCACAATCCAATAAATCTCAATGTGAGAAAGTTTTCCCTTACTTCAGCTATTTAACCAACTTCCTTTTTTTTAACAGTCTTCTTCATAACCTGCCCTGAGAGAAAGGTCCACGTTCCGTAGAAGATCGATATAAAAAGCTTTCTAAGGACAGAGATACGATACGTGATACTCACATATGATAGCACTGTGAATAGCTACATGCCTCATACCTGCTGGTTTTAGTAGGGGGGTGATTGGCCAATAAGAATGAAGTCTGGGCACGAATTCTGTGAGCATTTAAGTAAGCGCACCATTTACCTAGCAGAATACTTAGGAAACTTAACATCCTCATTTCAGCAGACCAGCTCTTAAGAACATGCTTGTTCCATTTCTTCGCAGGCTAGGTGAAATTCTATATGCTACCAACGTTGACATTTCCAGAATAGTTTAGTGAAGGGGTATGTGTGTATTCTGTGTGTAGAGGACAGTTTCCTTCTTGACATATAAAGAACCCCAGACTTCAGAAAATTTTAGGTTATCCACCTAATGCATTCCACTAACGGATAGAGTACATTTATTTCTCTTTACAAACTAGTTGCTATAATTGGAAGTATACCATTTTTCATCTGAGAAACAACCAGAGAATTCAATTATAGTCATGTACCATATAACCATGTTTCGGTCAAGGATGGACCACATATAGGATGGTGGTCCCATGAGATTAGTGCCATACAGCCTAGGTGTGTAGTATGCTATACCATCTAGGATTGTGTAAGTACACTCTATGATGTTTGCACAACGATGAAATCATCTAAGTGCATTTCTCAGAACGTGTCCCCGTCATTAAGTGACACATGACTGTGTTGTCTCTGAGACAGACTTGGTAATGTTAATATATGTTCTCAAATGAGATTGTTTTGTCTGTCACATTAGCTTATGACACTGTATTTCTCTAAGTATGTCTTTATTATCTTCTAAGAAAGATAGTTGTTCATTTAAATAAATGAGTAAATATGAAGAACATTTATTTAACACATGGCTTGTTACTTCTTCTATTTTTCTTAAATCCTAGAAATAGTTCCTAAAAGAATGAGCATTTAATAAGATGGAAACGTTTCCAATTACTGGCATTGTGTTTCTTTGAGTTGACACAGTGTTTGAATTTTTATTCTTGACATGGTGTATTATGTTTTCTGTGAAAATAGTAGAATTGAACCAAAGGGCAAATTATTAAATCTTGTTGCTCAAATGATTCTTTGAGGTATTAAAATCTGCCTTATTGGATGAATGTTGATAAGAGTAATTTAAAGAAAATGTGTAAACTCTTTCTAAATCCATTGAATAGAGACTTACTGTTTGCTATAAGAAGAAATGAGTAAGGTCTTTGTTTTCGAGAAGTTTATAATCTAACAGGGGAAGCATATACTATACATTATGTAAACATGTGGACCAAGTAACCGTAATGCAGGGTGGAGCTTGCTAAGTAGCATAGAACAATTTAGGGGGGTGTTGAGAAGTGACAGAGATTCCTTCTGTTCGGGGGAACCACAGAAGTTGTCTGCACCAGGCTGGAAATCTGGGTATGATTCCAGAAGGCAGACGGCACAAAAAACATAACATATAAAGCAAATGCTCTTTGCATTTGGGACATACAATAAATACCTTTGGTCAGAGGCTTAGGAGAAGGTCAGGAGGTGGAGGGTCTAGATTTTGGACATCACATCAGTAAAGTTTCCAAATAGTGGCAGTCACAGATTGGTCATGACTGCGGCCATTACTTAGAGCCATTACTCTAGCAACTGCATGTGGAATGATCTAGAGGCAGGAAAACAGAAAGATGGGAGACTAGAAAACAGGCAGGAGAAAGGAGGCCTGCAGTCGTGAAATGAAGCAGGGGCACTGCCTCCAGTGTACGACTGACCAATGCAGTCTTCACGAAGTCTCACAAGTTTTCCTTTTGAAATTAGAGACAAATAAAGCTTGACCATCCTCAAGTTCCCCCTTCCCTCTTTCATTCAATAAATTTTGATTGAATGTCTGCTCTGTGCCTGGGGGCTGTGTGAGGTTGGGGGTACAGTCTCTGATCTCAAGCTCAAGGCTCCTTTATAATGCCATTTGATGCCTATCATAATGTAGGTAGGGTGTAGGACAGGTGGTAGTGGGGATAGGATGGTGCTGCTGGCAGTATGTGTGTGTGTTGGAAAAGTGGTTATTGGGAGGGGAGAAGGGGTCATTCAGGAAGCCTCAGAGAGCAAAAGAGGCTTAAGTTCACTCATGGCGGAAGATTAGAAACTTCCTGGATTGAAGCATGGTCGTGCTGTTCTCAGGATGGCTTTCCTGCTAGAGGGAACTCATGCTACTGGCTCAAGGCAAAGTGAGGCTGCTGTGCTTGGGAACTGCAGGGTGCTTTGTAAAACGGGAGTATAAATTAGTTTAAGAGGGTGGCGGTGCCACGTGGTGAATTTGGAGGGGTAGATAGTGGAGATGAAGAAATTTGATGTGCTATCAGCAGGAGCTCCAGATTTTTGCTTCGAAGGGGCTGGGGGAAGGTCAGAACACTCGACTTGCAATTGCGTTTTCATAGCAAGTCCGCTTTCTCATGTCGGTTGCGTTTTCTTTGCAGTGGGACAGGGGTGGGAGCTAGCGTTCCCTCGAGTTACATCCTTGTGTCACCACTGTCTGCTATTCTAAGGTGCATTGACTTTATTCTTTAAGCAATGAGAAGCTATTAGGAATTTTGATTAGGTGAATGATCTGCCATTTAGAAAGAACACTCAGACAGGATTCTACAAGGGAGACTGGAAGTAAGGGAGAAGTAAGGAGGCTGTTATGGGCTGAGTTGTGTCCCCCCAAATTCATGTGTTGAAGTCCTAACTCCCAGTATCTCAGAAAGTGACTATTTGGAAATAAAGTCTTTAAAGAGGTAATGGAGTTAAAATGAGGGTGGGCCCTAATCCAACACGACCGGTGTCTTTAGAAGAAGAGGAGATCACGACACAGACACACACAGAGGGAAGACCACGTGAGGTCACAGGGAGAAGGTGACCATCTGCAAGCTGAGGAGAGCCACCTCAGAAGGAACCGACCATGCGGACACCTTGATCTGGGACTGCCTGCCTCCAGAATTGTGAGAGAATAAACTTCTGCTGTTTAAGCCACTCACTCCATGAGCCTTTGTTATGGCAGCCTGAGCACACCAACACAGAGGCTGCAGTAATGGATCAGATAAGAGAGGAAAAAGAACTAAACTAAGGCAGTGGAAATGGGGATAAAGCAGACAAGGGGTATATGCAAGATAGGTTTTCTTCCCTGTACTTTTCATTATTCAGAGTTCTTCTTCCAAAGATTCAAAACTTATGTAAAAACCCATTACAGTTGCCAGCACTTTGGTTCAGAAATTGCTGGAGCACTGCCCTGCTGCCCACTTGCTTTGTTGGGATTTTGTTCCATAACCACTCCTGGTTCTCGCTGTCTTTCTACCCTAATTTGTTCTTTTTAACACACACCCCTCCATCTCCCCCAGAGTCGGTACACATTGTTGTTTTGTGATCTATGCCTGATATCCTAACGTCAAAGTGGCTCTATTTCTACAATCTGTTTTCCCCTGCTGCTAATTCTCCTCATTGCTTTATTTCCTTATGTTCTTGGTTATTTTTAATCGTGTGCTGCTCATGGCTCTGCATAGAGCATTTCTGGGAGTTCTCTGAGACTAGGATGGGGAGACCTTCCTTCACAGATGAGGTGAGTCTTGAATTACTTTAAATGTAGGCTTTATGGAGCACCCATGCTATGGAATTTAGACTATAAATCCACATGAGAACTGACCTGTGCTTACAACTACTCAAGGATTTTCTTTCTCTCCCTTCATCTCCTGGGGATGTGGATGAGGGCAGGATTACTCTAGGTCATCTTCACCATGAAGGTACCTCCCCCAGACATCTCAATAGGGGGAGGGTCTTCCCTTCAATCCCCATCTCAGATAGACCCTGGCTTCGACACCCATGTTTTTGTATTGTGGAGGCTCAAAGTCAGAGTTCGAGTTTGCTTGGATTGGCAAGGTGTGCTCAGGGAAAAAGCAGGTGACTTCCATGCTATTTCTCTAGTTTCTCACTTTCTCTTAGATTTTTCCTGTTGATTCCTGTGTTGTCAGAGATTTGATGCTTTTAAGATTTTTAAAATAGTTTATTCCACATATTTAATTGTTTTTAACAGGAGGTTTACTACTAACAATTGAGCCTGATATTTGACTAGAAATGGAAATAACCAGATTTCTAAAACATAAATCCACCCCCCTAAATCTGTTCTGCTCCCAATCTTTTTCATGTGAGTCCATACCCTCACTTCTCAAGACCATAGGAGTCGTCTTTTATACCTTCTTTTCTCTCCTTCTTCACATCTAAGTGGCTAGACGTTCAAAATATCTCATCCATGTATCTCAGCCTATATTGCAAATCACTATTATCTCTCACCCCTGTGTATTTTTGAAAAAGTTTACTTATCATCCAGATGCTTTTACCTGAAAGTGTGATCTGAGTGACATAGCCCATCATCTTCCCAAAAGTACAATATCTGATGCCCAGGTTTTGGACTCTCCTCTAGACCTGGGAGGACTACGTTTCCAGTTGTCAGTGCTCTCAGTGCAGATATGGGCTGCCCAACCTCCTCCATTCTTGATTTCCTCCAGGTAAGGCGTGCAGTCTGCTCAGCCTCCAAGTTTCTGAGAGTGAGCTCAGACAATAGACTAGAGAGCAGGAAAGTTGGGAAATGATAGGGTTTCATTATATTTTGGAAGTTGGGTGTGAAATAGAAGGAGGATTCAAGAATGGCACCAGGTTTCCTCTTGGAATCCTGGGCAGATGGTGCTGTCATTTACTGAACTGGGGAGCAGGAGGTGAGAAGAAGGTCTGGAATAGGGCTGAGTGGTTTAGTTCTAGACATGCAAGTGAAGCTCTCTAGGAGGCAGGAGGATTTTTGAGTCAGAGCCCAAGAGAGAAACTGGGTCAGAGAGGTAAACGTGGTGAGGTCATGGGTGTGCACGAGTGTGCAGAGAGCTTTGGCTCATGAGCTTTTACATTAACGGCTTTCGGTTATTGAATGTTTCTTCTCTGGCAGCTCTGGGCAGAGTTCTAAAGGCTTTATATGGATTGTTTCATAATCCTCACCATACCTCTATGAAGTAGACAGTATTATTAATATGGAGTTTACAAAAATCATAACAGAAAGTGAAGGACAAAATATGGAAAGTGTAGGAAGAAAAAGAACTTAGCACACAAGAGTGACTTCATGAAACCAGATTAAGTGCACATGAAGAAATCAAGATGAAAGTGATGTTTTTAGACTCAGAGATGCCTCACTTCTATACCAGAGTTTGCAAACTAGTAGCCCCTAAGACCCATTCCATTTGACCAGCACATTCTCAGAAAATTGGAGATACTCATAAACATCTGGATTGACAACATTAATATTGACCTGAATTTTTTGCTTGACAGCATTTTCTAGGTGGAGTAGCAGCTGCCTTTTTATGAATAATACAATCTTGTGTTCTCCACAATCTCCACTATTTCCTATTGTTATACCTTCTGGCTTCAGTAATTTCTATTGTCTTCCTGGACCCTCTGGGAATTTGACTTTACCATCCTCATCGACTCAATTAATCCTCAATCCTCAAAAGTGCTACTGGAGTCCTGAGGTTTGATCCTGGTGTACATGCCAAGCTCATCCCTTTATGCATCCTTCTTTCAGCCAGACCGAGTTGTTTTAATTCCCCAAGCATCCTCTGTATTCATGAATTTGGTGTCTTTCCTTGTGCCTTTTCTTCCCCTTAAACACTCTTTCACTCTATATACTATTCATCCTTCAAGGGACATCTGAAGAAACATTGCCTCAGTCCTAGAATGGGAAACAATTTCTCTTTCTCCACTCCTCCAGATATTGTTTGTGACTCCCTTTTAGTTGAAGTTATGTCATCTTTCTTGTATTCCACCTAGTGGTTATCATGCCAGTTTCTTCACTGCCCCCTATCCCACCCCCCAGATCCTTCAATTGAGGGCAGGCTATATCTCTTTCTGCTCTCCATGATCCCGACAGTGTTGGGCACAGTGTTTTGCACTGAGCAGACTTGGCTCAATAAAACAGCAAAGGGATGGAGGTGAAGGGAGGGGAATGTTGCTTCCATAGGAAATCATCAGCATTAACCCCTAATCAGTACATAGGAAGGTGTTATTCCAAACACAATTAAGTGGAACAGAACATCCTCTTATGAGTACCTCTCAGGAAGTGTGAAGTACTTTCCTGGGTGGTAACAGTGGTTTATAGCACATTGTATGTAAAACATAGTTTGAAGTATTTTTTGGTATAGATTTATTTCCTTAAATAGCTTAATTATTTATACTTAGCTTTACTCTAAAAAATTAGAGGAGATGTTTTTCCCTAAATATATTCTTTCCATCAGGCATTTATTGAAATGAACCTACTACTTTTCTGCATATTTCATATCTTACTGAGATACTTTGGTAACTCATCCCATTAGTGTGTTATTTCACCCCAGAACAGCTTAGAGTCTTTTGCAAGGTTTTGCTGTGGATGTCTCTTAGCACATTATTTCTGAATGTATTAAGAGAGTTTAGTACACTATGTTCATAGAAGCGTTATTCACAATAGCCAAAATGTGGAAGCAAGCTGGATCTCCACCAAGGGATGAATGGATAAACAAAATGTGGTATATACACACGGTGGAACATTATTCAGCTTAAAAAAGGAAGGAAATTTTTGCACATGGTACAACAGAGATGAACCTTGAAGAGCATTATCCTAAGTGAAATAAGCCAGTCATGAAAGGACAAATACTGCATGCTTCCTCTTATATGAGGTCCCTAGAGTAGTCAAATTCATAGAAACAGAAAGTAGAAAGGTGGTTGTCAGGGGCTGGGGGTCGGGGGAATGGGGAGTTGTTTGATGAGTGTAGAGTTTCAGTTTTGCAAGATGAAAAGAGTTTTCGAGATTGTCTGCACTACGATGTGAGCGTACTTAACACTATTGAACTGTACACTTAAAAATGGTTACGACAGTAAACTTTATGTTACATATATTTTACCACCGTTAAAAATTATATATATATAATGGTGAGTTTATTTATTTATTATTATTTTTTCATGGTGAGTTTAGTTACGGGATTAATTCATTGGAGGGTTCGCTGTTAACAATTTTCTATTTAGAGAAATTCCTGCTATCTATTACTTTGCTTTTTGGCTTCATGACAGCAAGAACAAAGATGGATTTGTTGACAGAGAATTTTGAGTTCTGGAATCTGCTCTTCTTCTAACTAGTCCTGTGACATTTGGAAAGTCCCTTCATTTTTTTTGAGTTTCAGCTTAGTCATCTATAGAATGGGAATAATAAGGTGTACCTTATGGGCCAAGTTGAGAATTGAGGAGATAATGTATACAAGGCCTGTGAGAGTCCTTAGCACATAGAAGGTGCTTGGTACATGGTGGTTCTGTTGAATTCCCTTTCCATGTTCCATAAACAATTGAGTATTCTTGTTCAGCGTGAAAATGCAAGAGCTTTTCCTCAAACACAGATCTAGCAGTTACCACTCACCAGGCACTCCGTCAGGAACCAGAGATATTATAATGAGTGAGATGATATAGCTCCTGCCCTTATTTATATTATATACTAGTAGGGGAGAAAAGCAGATATTATATCACTGTATGAGAAGTGCTCTGATGGGGATAAATGCCAAGAGGGGGCTATGAGCCTTTAGGAAGACTACTGTTATTCCTCATTGGTCAACTTGTGGGAAGGGGTGTCTGAGCACTAAAGGAGGAGTAGGAGTTGGCCAAAGAAGGAGCAGGGTAGGTGTGTCCTCTGCAGTAGGAACAGCATGTATAAAGGTCCATAGAATAAGGAGAGAGTGTGAGGTATTTGAGCCTGGAAATGGAGTCCATCATCCTGAAATGTAAAATACGAGGTAAGGATGGGGACGGGGGAAGTGGAGAGGCAAGCAGGGGCCAAACACTACGCGGTTCTATGTGCTGGGGACTGAGAAGTTATTGAAGAGTTTGAGCAGGAGAGAGAGGTTAGATTGATTCATCATGTTTTGTACGGGAGCAAGACGGGGGCCGGGGGGCAGGCTGGGCAGGAGGCTGTTCTAGTAGTGCAGGCAGGAGAGAACGTTAACTGGTTTAGAATAGGCAATGGGGATGGAGCGTAGAACACATGTTTGAGAGAGATTTAGGAGGTAGAATTGACAGGATACAGCAACTAATTGAATGAGTGGGTAAGGGAAGAAAAATTTAGAGTCACTTCCAGTTTCTGAACTGTGGGAAGAAGGGAAGGAGCGAGTTTGGAAAGCGGAATATGCTTTGCAGTATCTGTGAATAGAAAGTGGAGGGAAACGTTTTGGAAACCTCAAGAAGTTGCGTCCCTTGGTTCTCCTTTGCCACGTCACTGCCTACTTAGGAAATTCCGGGGGGTGAGTTAGATATTCTTTTTCTTTGCAGAGATCATGCTGCAGTGCTCATCCTACTTCAGGTCTGGCTATGCACCAAGGGCTTGTTCCAGCACATTCTTCCAGTTTTCTAGACAGGAGTGAGCTCTGTGATGTTAATTTCTCGAGCTATCTAGAGTTCCCCATTTGGATGGCACCCATTGGAAAGATCCTTATTCTGAAGCGTGGCAGCCACTTGTAAATAGCAGAAATGCGCTTTGTCAAACAAGTTGGCTTCCAGCACCCACACAGCAACCTGGGTGGAGGCTCCCTGCTCCTGGGGAGAGCATTTTTGTCCAGTGTCAGACTTAGATCACGTGTTCATCATTTCTTTAAAGTAAAATGTTATGTATCTGTTCTAATGGAAAAATAAGGGAATTCTCTAATAGTTTGTTCCATAAAAAGGGAGCCAAATAATTCCTTGTGTCCTTATCATTCTTTTTTTATGCTCTGAAGAACTTTTGTTGTGTATGCTGTTTTCAAATGCTATCGTGTTGCTCTCACTGTTTTTTTCTCTTTGATATATTTAAAAACTTTCCAGCATTTATTCTGGGTTCTTTTGCAAGATGTTTTTCAAATACTCTTTTAGCCTACTCACTTATTTGTACTTCTGCGCTTTACCATTTTCCCCGTTGAACAGTCTTTTGGCGATAACTTCATCTGCTGTGGCTCTCTGACTTTGTCACGTTAACCATCAGGGGCTTGATTTTAAGCACCTCACCCTCTGGTCCTGCAGCATCTATTTTCCCTGGACTCTCAGAAAGGTGTTTTCCAGTAGTCTTGGGGTTTCTTTTGGGATTTTAACATTTTCAACTATGTCTTTTATTTTTTAACCAAAATATTTGCATTTTATTATCATTTCCATTTGTAACTATGTAAAATTTCCAGTGATTTTTATTTTGACTTTGCCTCTCTAGGTAGAATTGCCTTCAGTCATTTCCTTCATGACGAGTGCTTCAAAGTGCGTTAGGCATGTGTCTATCTCACTCCACAATGTGATATAAATTGCAACGTATTTTTATTTCTTGTGGATTCAGGAATCAGGTATATGTGTAATCCAAATGTAGTGGGTCCATAGCTTTTTGAGGGGGAATACAAGACAAGAGTGTAGATAAATTTGAGGAGTCCACCAGTTTAATTTTTCGGTCTGCTCCATTTTGCATAATATTTTCATCTTAGTTTTATGGTATTGGCTAGGTCTATAGCACAACCCAAAAAGCTACCGTCCACCTCGTAAAAATTTAAAGTTTCTGTGGCAGTTGTCTATTTAGACATGAGTTCTGTGTATGCTGTTCTTTATAAATGATGCTGTACCTGTCTTCTAGAAACAGGTTTTTAAAGTCTGGAGGCACAATACTCCATTGATTTTTATTGATTGCCCTCTTTCCACCCCGAATCTGGCATGTCACTTATATCAAGCTTGTCCTTTTTTTTTTTTTTTTGCAAGTTTCCCATTAATCTACTTAACTGTTTTAGGCCTCCAGAATTTGTGGAGATAAAGTTATGGATTTCTTTTGGTCAGTTTCCAGATAAGGAAGGGGACAGAGCCTTCACTGGGGAACAGTAAATTTTAAAAGAGGCCAGAGAAAATGGGGCAAGGCATGGAGAAAGGAAAAGGACTTTTTAGCAGTTGCTGCTAAGAGACTTGAAAAATCATGTGTTCAGCAGGTTCTAATTAGTCAAGACTGCGGTCCCCTCACCCGGCGTGCTGTCTTCCTGCCACCTGCCCCTCCTCTCCATGCCTCTAACTCTGACATCTCTCCCTACTTTAAAACTGTCTGCAGGTGGCATTGGGTGGACTGTGAAGGGCCCCATTCCCAGGCATCTGTCTTCAGCGCTGTGTGTTCTCAAAATGGCCTGGGTCTCAGTTTCCCCACTTTATGGAATGAATGGAGAGGCGAGTCCGATATTCTACTGAAGTCGAGCATTTCTTATCAGGTCTTGTGTTTTCAACATGAATTGCTCCTTTTACCCTAGTCTCTTTTTAGTGTAAAACGTTACAGACACGCATGAAACACTCAAGGACTTTCTTCTTGACAAATAAATTATTTCTCATTCCTTAGTAGGCCTGTCTCAATATTTGGAAAATAGTATTTGTCCTTCTTAGTCAGAACAAATGAAAAATTTTGCAATTTATTTGCCACATCTCCAATGCTAGTATAAAAACTTTCTGAATGTTTATTTTTCCAGCTTTGTGTACACCTCAGTGCTCCATTTAGTAAGTGATAACTTGCCATTTATCCTGGAGAATTTCTTCTGTTTGATGTAACTGGTAATAATGGGTAATAAAAACAGTGAGGATTCTTAGTACTTTCTTAAGTGTGGTTATCCAAAGACAGAAATGGGATTGTGTTTTTAATTTCTACACACACGCACACACAGCACCCAAACCAAACCAAAACAAAAAACCTGGAGGAAAGAAGTCTCTAATATAATAAGAATAAAGAATATGATGGAGGCAAATTATGCCAAACAACGTTGGATAAAATTCGGAGTGTCTAGGCCAGATGGTGTTTGTGTCCTTAACTTTGATTTTTAGTTACTTAAGTTGACTAATGAACAGATAAGTCACATAAGGTCATATTCAAAAGACAAGGTATGCGGGGGAGGCCCCACGTGTCTTCCCACCATGCACACATTATATTTGATGGGTACTCAATGGCTCTCTCTTGAGGGAGGGATTGCTAGCTTATTAATGATATTGGGTAGGGAAGGTAAAAAGATTGGTGCCCCCTTATATGGTTAAGAAGCCACTCCTGCCCTGGAAATGCTCCCTATCTAATGGCCAAATAAGATGTGTTAACGTCTAACAGAGATGTCCAGATGGAGAAATGATAGGGTGAAAATGGTACCTTTGCAGAGACGTTAGAGACGGCTTCACAGGACATCACATTCCAGGAGGTTTTCAGTGTGAATATAAGCTTTGGGGATCCCAGCAGACAGAACAGTATGAAGAAATACATGAAGGAGTAAACAAGAGAGTGAACGCATGAGGGCCTTGAGCGGCCAGGTGAGGATGGAGATTATGGCCTTGGATGGGTGTGGTGATGAAGTGATGAGGGCAGAGACAGTTTTAGCAACAGTTGTGCTCGAATGAGGCACTCCGGAGCTGGTTATATGTAGATGGGAAAAGGACAAATACACACAGCTGATTTACACTGTGTGTGAGATTACATTTTTATTTAAAGGACTCCAGAATTAGTCATTTATAGTTATCAGTGTAGGAGCCATGATTGCTATATGATATACATCTGTTATTCTAGTCCATAATGAGCCTTTGGTTCTTTCTATTGAGGAACTGAATTAAATTTCTGGGTTCAAATACTGACTTTACTTTTACTAACCACGACCTTTGTTACCATAGCTTTAAAGTGAGAATAATAGGACCAGCCCCAGTGGCCTAGTGGTTAAATTCAGTACACTTTGCTTTGGTGGCCTGGGTTCAGTTCCTGGGCGCAGTCCTACACCACTCTGTTAGCAGTCATGCTGTGCTTGTGACCCACATACTAAAAAGAATAGAGGAAGATTGGCACAGATGTTAGCTCAGGGTGAATCTTCCTCAGCAAAATAAAAAATAAAAAAAAATAAAATGAGAATAATAGCAATAGGACCTAAAACATAGGGTGGTTTTGAGATTCAATGAAATATTCCCTGGAAAGTGTTTATCACTCTAAGACAAATTTTAAGTACCTAGTATATATTAAATATTATTTTAATAATTGGCCAAAATAACCACATAAAGAAGAACAAACCAAAGTTTTCTTTTGAAGAAGAATTATGAGTACTGTGTAGAGTGAGAAAATCAGAGGACATATCTTTCATGAGGGTAAAAAGGACAAGAGTCAAGATTTTTCAAATAGTATAAAAATGAGGAAAGAGGTGCATTAGCGGGACAATAGCTTTCTATGGAAAATTCTTGTGTTTCAAAACACATGAAGTAGAGGTTCATAAATCTGAAGAACAAAGAGACAGCTACACCACCTTTTATCAGAGCCGATGGAGTGGCAGAAATAACTTCATTTGTGAAAGCTTTCCTAAGATAAGCGAAACAGTTCAGCTCATCTTCAGTTTTTCCCATTTCCTGTTTTGAATTTGAGCCTATGTGGAAGGAATGAGAACAGAAGTAGATGAAGAGAAGGGGATAGTTCACGTCCCTTAAGGTAACTAATTGATTCTTTTATGAAAGGACTTAATTTTTTAAATCCTCATGCGGTATCTGGTACTATTCAGCAAATTACTCATCTGGTTACTAGTACTTATGTAGCGGCCATGAGAAACAGTTCTTTTTGTTAGACTTGATAATCCTGCCTTGCATTGTTCAGCAAAATAAGATGAAAATATGCTTTGCCAAATGCCATTTATTTCACACAGAGATAATTTGCTTTGTCTCTTCAGCACGTATTTATTCTTAAAACTTAGATAATTTTCCTGCCTTCAGTTCTTTCAAAAAGTAGAGTCAGTAGCTTTCTTTTGCTACTAGGCATTGTTTGAAGAGTTTTATCTATCTTCCAGATGATCCTTTAAATATTGTGGTGAAAATGAAATGTTTTGTCTTATGTGATAAAATTCCTTTGTTCAAAACTTCTTTCACAATATTTTAGATATTCTTTGTAGCCACATAAAAGATCACTTTTTTTCCTCCGATGTTTGAAAAAACTCCCTAACAGCTTTTCTGGAATGTCTGAATTGCTCGAGTTTCTCCAATATTCTTCCTCACCTTGGCCATAATGGAAACAGAGAGGCCGCAGCCAGTTTTTGGTTATCCTTGAGCAATGAAGTGGCAAATTAGCTGAGATAATAGCCAATGCTCGTTTGATGCAGTGGTTGAAGCCTCTACTGTCAAAACACTTACGGTTTAAAGTTTTAACCTTTTTCTATGTTTGATGTTGCCCTCCCTTTTGCTCTTTTGTTTGGTTGCCAGATCTTCCAGCAGCTACACAATTTCTCAAATGCTCCTTTCTCTTTCAATTTCTTAACTTTGGGCAGGCTCTCCAGTACCTAGTGCTCCCTCTGATGGCTTCCTATGTCCGTATGGAGCACAGCAGCCAACTCACTCTTCCTGAAGTATCTCTATCCTGCCCCAGACATCCAGTCTACAAAATTCGGCACAAGTATATTGGCCGACATTCCAGGTCTTCTACCTTCCATCTGCATTTCCAAAGAATTCCCCATTTGCACCAGGGTGTCCTTAAGTATGCTTGAAGGTTGCCTGCCTACCTCTGTGGCTTTGCTCCAAGACTAGTCAAGACTTTGCTTCTCCACCTGGGATAGAACTCTCATGTTGCTTCCACCCTCACAGCTCACATCCCAGACTATACTGAGATGATCTGTTTCATTGTATGGCTCCCTTACTTGTTTATAAGCTCTGTGAGGACAGGGACCATGTCTGTTTTATTTCGCATTGTGTCCCTAGTATCTTTTCAGTCCTTCTCATATGTTAGGCCCTCACTAAATATTTTTAAACTGAATAAGTGATTGAAGCAAGTGACTCTTTTAGTAAGCTCCTCAGGGCAGGGGTAGGTCTTGCTCACACTTATATCCTGTAAATATTGCCTCACGAATATTTTTACGACAGATTCTTAAAGGTTGATTTACTTCATTGAGAGGAACTCCCCTCAATGTCGAAAACTATAAAACTGTGGTGTGTGGGGCGGTCTTGGCGTGGTCTGGTGCAGCATAGATCTTGTCTGGTGCTGTGGACAGTCAGGCTCAGTGAGGGTCTGACTCATTGACAAGGTTTGAATGCAGTGATTCTGGAAGTTATCACTCCCTTTTGCTCCTTTGAGAGTGAATCCAAACTACTCATATTTTCCTTCAGAACCTTCCCCCTGTTATCTCAAAGCATAATGATCAATGAACTAATTATTAGACTGGAACCTCAGTCTTTGATCCTTCCCAATGACATTTTCCCCCCAACAGTTGTATGAGGAATTAAAGTTATGTTCATACATATAACTCAGGACATTCCTGATGTTCTGGATGATGAAAGAGAGATGAAAGTAACAATCTGGGAAACTGAACTCAAAATATTGAGACAAAATTAGGTAAGAAAACATGTAAATCTTTCTGTTTTGTTTTTCAAAAATCAAGTATGTGAGAGGCATATCTTAGGAGTAGCATTGCGAATGAAGAGGTATATGTGGGTTAAAATATGGGCATAAAATGGGGGAGGGGTGGACCTAGTCTGAGGAGGAGAAATGATCCGGAAAAGCTTAACAGAAGAATCCACACCTGGCACCAAAGGCCAGAGGAAGCAGGCAGGGGAAGAATGGAAGGAAGGATGGTACTGGCGGAGGGGGTAACCTAGTCTAGGGTTCAAAGCCAAGACCAAGTGTATACTGTGGACTGGAGGACCTGAGAATAAGCTCAGGGGCAAGGTGAGTGGTGAAACCAGGGCCAACTGTGTGAGGCCTTGTAATATGTGCTAAGAAGTTTGAATTTTATCATAAAGACTTTGGGGATGCATTCAAGAATTTTGAGGTAGGGACTTACAGGGCCAGGTTGGCGTCTTACGAAGATTGCTCTGGCTATGTGATGGGGATGGATGGAAGTGAAGTAGGCATGAGTAGGAGAAATAATTACCAGGCTGTTGCAGTGACTCAGGGGAGAGGTGAATATAAGAACCTGTAAGAGTGGAATGCAGAGAAGTGGGTAGATTTAACGCTATTAGGGAGGAAGAGTGACTTGGAGGTGAGTTAGATGAGAGGGGTGGGCAGGGGAAGAAGTGATGACTGGCTTCTAACCATAGTAACAGGGCATGTGGGGATGCCACTTACCAAGATGGAGATCATCAGAAAGATATCATGTTGCAAAGGTTCAGAATTTACATGAAGAAAGTTATACCTTTATTTCAACATCTCTTAAAGCAAAATTGATAAGAATATAATGAATGCTTATTGGGCACACATACTGAGTTTCAGAGTCTTCTCCGGGCTTCTCTTGTATATGAAAGGCACTCAAAGTCTGGGTTCCTGCCCTTAGTAGGTTTAGACTTTAGTTGATGAACTATTTATTTGTTGCAGAAGATGAAGCTAGATCTTTAGTTCACTGGGAATGACTCATTAGAAAATATTATTTTGTAGTTTGACTCTTGTCTAAAAACCAAGAAAATATACTTTTTATATTACTCTATGAATCAAACATATCACTATTTCTAGTTGAGATGATAAATGTTTTGAGTCATAGCTTTCTGGAAAACATTTTATTTCAGACAGATTAGTCTGACAGCCTGTTTTTTTACCTTTCATTTTTAATTTTTTAAGGGGATATATTTCATTTTCGGAGTTGAAATAATATTTGAGGAGAGGGAAAGGGGGGAAGGCTGGATGGTCGATGTCACACTAAATTATTTTCTAGGGCTAGAGTATTCTTAAATCCTATTATTTAAAACTGAGTTTGCTTTCCTTATCTCATATGATTTGATAAGTAACTATGCACTAAATTACTCTTTTCCTGAAATATACAGTGAGGTTTTTGGTTTTATTTGTGGTTTTATTTATTTTGATTTTATTTATTTATCACAAACGACTCACAAATTGTCACCTTGGTGGTTATCTCTGGTTGCATAAGCCACCAGTGATTTATTTATATGCATCAGTTAGACACCTAATTTAAGCCTATGAGTAAATTATTTTTGCTGTTGAATACAATTGAATCTATTGATAGGCAAAAAAGATGCTTTATTCTTCTGTTACTCGACACAATATGTCTCTGAAATGAAATAGCCCAACTGTGATAAACGTCACCTTGATTGAAGCGCATTAGGGCATATTAGTAATTGCCACCACTGGCTCTGACACATCCTGTGATTGGACTCAGAGCCCCCAATTTTATGGCTTTTTGTTTTGTTTTGCTTTTAAAAGGCAAACCCATAAATGTGATAAATGTAATTCCAAGATAATGCAGTTAGGAAGCCATTACTGAAGGCGATTTGAGAGGAAAATGGAGAGTGTAAAATGATGACTTTAAAATATTTAAAATTATGGAGGTGGGAATTAAATTGCTGACTTTGGAGGGAAGTGTGTACCGGGTGAGGGAAATGGAAGTCATTCCTAATTTAGAGAAAGAGTTTACAACAAGATAGAGAAGCCAGGGAGATGGCAAATGTGGAGTTTAAATATTTCAACAGTAACCATTTCAATTAGTTTACACATTTGAAAAATGGCACGTAGCAATGGGACATACAAATTCATAAGAGGCGTATTTATCTAAGCTCTTTGTGACCTCGCTTCAAACAGTGTGTTTGAGAACTAACTGTAATATGAAAAAGAACTCTGTTTCTTTTTTCTACTTCATCTTTGCCTCTGGTATTTACAAGTTTAATGTGGCTCTTAGATGAATTCTAGAAAATGGAGAGCCACAGCATGGAAGAAAACACCTGGGGCCTTTGGTTAGTGACATTAACATTGGATCATTTATTAGATTAAAAACACATCATGCATATAAAAAATATGTACATCTTTGGTCATTTACTAAGATGCCTATACGTGTCTGTATATTTCTATTTATTCTATCACTAATAAACTAAAGCAGGTAGCAGTGATTCTGAACCCTATCAGATCCAATGTTCTCTTTCATAATAAATACTTTATAAATCCCTTTAACTATTTTGAAATCGTATTCATAGATAATAAAAACCACCTACACATATAATTTCAAAAAAACAAATATAATGCTCTAAGTGTAATATAAAGGAGAAACAAGAGAGTAATTTGTAATAGGGTACTCTGTCAGCCCTGGTGTCTAGTGGTTAAGATTCGGCACTCTCCCCTCCACAGCCCAGGTTCATTTTCTGGTCAGGAAACCACACCACCCATCTGTCAGTTGTCATACTGTGGCAGCTGTGTGTTGCTGTGATGCTGAAAGCTATGGCACTGGTATTTCAAATACCGGCAAGGTCACCCATGGTGGACAGGTTTGAGTGAAGCGTCCAGACTCAGACTAGGAAGAAGGACCTGGGTACCCACTTCTGAAAAAACTGGCCATGAAAACCCTATGAATAGCAGTGGAGCATTGTCTGGTATAGCATTGGCAGGTGAGAGGATGGCACAAAAGACCAGGCAGGGTTCCATTCTGCTGTCCACAAGGTTGCTAGGAGTCAGAATCCACTTAACAGCACTAAAAACAAAGTCTGTATTTTAGTATATAAATGTTCAGTCATTATTATGTGAGAAGACAAAATAAAGGAGGTGGTTAAATGTGCCGGCCTCCATTTAGAGTCACCATGAACCATGACTACCCATGCCATTGAAGGCTTGATTACCCTGAGTGGCATGGTCATCAATGATGCTATTTTCAAAATGAACAACTCCTGGTAAAGTTCTAATACTTCAAAGTAAAATTTTCCCCTGATTTAAACTGAACATGAATAGAATTCCTAAAAAAGTCAGGATTTGCTAAAACAGTTCAGAAATATTTTGTGAACTTTTTCTTGTACCAATTTACTTTCGGATGAGTCAAGACCTCTTGCATTATTAATTGTAATTCCTTTGAAGGTTGTTAGGTTTTGGCCCAGAACTCAAAACATCATCTTAAATATAGTAGGTCCTCAATTGATGGTTATTTGTGTGTTAGTTACCTTAGAGCGTGAACATCTCTAGTTTATAAGGAGTAACAGAATGACAGCTGGATGTAACCGAAATGGTTTTGGTTGTCATTCTCAATTAGAAGAAGGGCCAAAAGTCTGGTCTATCTTGCCCTTTCTTCCTTTTCTAATTTCTTTTGGTAGAAGTGCTTTTCTAAAAGAGCAATATGTAGGACCTGGCACAAATACCAAACTCTGCAGCTCTTCTGTGAGAAAACTGGAGACTGAAAGAGCCATTGCAGGGAGTTACCAACCACAGGTTCAAGTCAAAATTAGAAAATAAATATTTTCCCTGGGTCCATGAATATGATGAATATATTGATACAGGGTGTACATTGTGAGTTTCATTTCTTATAGTGGTAATGAACTTGAACTGAGCTCCCCTGGTTCTTCCTCGCATTGCAATACAATGATGTATTTCTACCAACTGGCTTTGTTTCCAGAAACTTCATTACGAGCAGTAGAAATTATAGAGGAGGGGTGGGATGCCAATTTCTTCCTCTCACACTTCGATAAGAAGCATCTTTGTTCCTCCCCTCCCCTTCCTATGAGATGATTTAAACTCTCCAATTCTCTTAGCCTGTCTGACATTCCTCCTTTTTCCCTTGGGCTGGTCCTTTGTTTGATGACATGCAGGCTGAGCATTTGACTAGGACACCTGCGCCCTAGGAGAAGCATTCTCTATCCACAGTGATTCCTCCTGCCTACGAGACGGTGCTGGCAAAGGAACCCCTTCTGCCTCCTTCTCAGCTGCTGTTGGCCCTCACCCCGCTCTCAGAATTGAATGGTAAATGACAGAGGTTGTCCCTCTAAGAGCAAGATACAGGTTTACCAATTTTGCTCTGAGGTGATCTACTTTTTTTTTTTTTTTAATATTTACACTTTAATGCATAAACATAGATTAATGAAATTCTACAGTTGCTTCAGGTAGCATTCCACTTTAGAAAATAAAGGGTTTGTTTTGTTTTCTGGTTGTGGCCAAGCCAGTCCTTTTTCCAGTTTGAGAAATGAGAAACTTAAATGGCAAAATAATCTGATCTGTGATCTGTGACAATAACAAATCCTTTAGGCTTATTTATCTCCTCAATTAAGGACTTGTTTTGTTTTGAAAGCTCTACGAATCTATTTTCTAAAGTGTTCCCATATTCCTTTTTCTTTCTATGATATCCTTGATGTTCTCCAGATCTCACTCTCTCCTTTCTCCACTGCCTTTGGAAAGGTCATGGGCCGGAGGCAGGGAAGATGCCCTAACAGATCCAGCTAAGATGCTGCTGGTGGATGATGGGCCAACCACGAAGGCACATCCCTGGAGGCAGCACACCCCCCCTTCTGGGGCTAGGGTTCTTTGCCCATCAGAGGTGATCTGTTCTACTTCTCTTAATAAGCAGAGTGTCATTTGTGTCTGGGAGTACCTTGTTCTAGTTATAAGAAACCAGCGAATTTAACTGCTTGTTGATCTTGGTTCCCCAGATTCTCTCCTCTGCCAGCTCCTGGTTGTGCTCTGTTGTTCTCCCACCTACAGCTGAGGTGACATAGAAATATATCAAATTTGTTACGCGTGATTAAGTTCAAATCCTGGCTCTTCCCCTTACTTCTCTCACCTCAGTTTCATTATCTTAAGATGATGCTAATAATACACACCTTCTAGGATTGTTGTTAATGCTGAAATGAAACAGTATTTGCAAAGCATTTAGCATAGTGGCATGCAGATAAAAAGTACTCTAGAAAGTACAGCTATTATTATTATTGGCTCAGACCTAGAGATTAGATTATTAGCATCCTTCTTGATAGGGACCAGGAAATATAGCCAAAGCCTCAGCAAATCAGGGGCGACAATTGTTCTAGCACTCGGTGAAGAGGATTTGTTTTATCCAGAATTTTAAAGAATGTTATAGTCTAGACATCTCAATCTAAAAATTTATAGAGTTTTATTTACCCTTTCTTACGACTAGGGAAGAAAAAGACCCGAATAGAAACAAAAAGCATAGAATGGGCAACATTTTAAAAGTAGCCAGTCATGTCAACGTGTCTGATTTTGGGGTCTCCCGGCTTTGCAAAACATCCTTCTCATAACAGGGCTCAGTCATTTTTATGTTGAGGTGAAGAAACTAAAGAAATACTTTGAATAAGTACAAGAAAGAAGAATTTACCACACGCAAAATAAAACTCAAGAAGTTCCCAGCTGAGAAATATGATTAGGAGACAGCTTTTCATGGATAAAGATTCTTTGTTCAGTATATTCATGAATAATCTCCATTTTATTTTGAGAAAAGACAGGCTTTTGAATTTTATGCCAAAATAGTTACCTCTTTATTTTAATTGAGTGGTTAGGAGATAAATGAAAACACCGTATGAGGGCCAGCTGAGTGTGGGGCAAAGAGCAGATGCCTTGGATTACATAGAGGTGAGAATCCTGGCTTCATTTTGAGTGGCACTGGGTGGTTTTTCAAACTGGTGTGTCAGCATCCTCACCTATAAAACTGGAGGCCCACTGACTTGTAGAAGAAGGTGAGAGCATGAATGGTGCTGCCTCTCTCTAGGAGCATCGATTTTAAGGGTGCTCCTGGCACAGCGTTTGGAGACACATCTATTTAGGGGCTATTTTCAATTTGTTTTGGTCCCCGCTTCCAAAAAGAAGAAGACAGTCTCTTAAGATGTGGTGGGCTAGGTGGCTTCTAATAACTCGTTATTCTAGTTGGATAAATGTCAGTATTGGGAGAAAAGATACTGGAACTCTGCAGCTTATGTTAATCCACTCTGTCCTTTGCCCCTTAGTCAAGGCCAAGACTGAGAACTCAGCACCTTCTCCAGCGCCCCAAACCTAGCTCACTGAAGCTTCCCCTGAATTTTATGACATTTATTACTTACTTTAAAAAATAGGACTAACTTGTCCTCAATGTAGACATGTCTCAAAAGAAACAGAGACACTTGTATTTTTAGTTAACAAAATGTTGGGCAGTTTCCTAATTACCATCATTTCCTGTATACTGGTTTGTTGTGCTAACTCACTTCACCACACCCAGTTTGTATTCACGACTGTGCGTCCACCCACAACTCATCATCAGCCCTCTTTCCTGACCCACTGCAGTCCCATCGCTCCCATGGTATTTACTCAGTGTTCCTTATATCACTCAAGAGGGTATTGCAAAACATTCCTTCTGCTCCACCATCTGTCTTGTCTCCCTTATAGATTCCCAAGTCCCAGGCCCCTTTCTATAAACTTTTTAGTTTGGAATATTTTTAGGTTTACAGAAAAGTTGCAAGGATAGTACCGAAAGTTCCCATGTGCCCTTTACCCAGTTTCTCCTTGTTAACATCTCACATCGCTGTGCTATATTTGTTAAAACAAAGAAACCGAAATTAATGTATGGCTGTTAGCTAAGCTCCAGACTTTATTTGGGTTTCACCACTTTTACATCAATGTCCTCTTCCGGTTCCAGGGTCCAGTCCAGGGCACCACGTTGTATTTAGTTCTCACGTCTCTTCAGCCTCCCCTGGTCTGTGACAATTTCTGTCTCTCCTTGGTTTTCATGACCTTGATAGTTTTGAAGAGTACTAACCAGGGATCCTGTACAGTGTCTCTCACTTGGGGTGAAGTGCTTTTCTCATCACATCATATCAGGGGTTCCTGATGTCCACACTGGGGATGTTGCTTAACCTGTCCATTGTAAAGTCATTATTCTTTCTTTCTACATTCTAGTCTGGACCTGAGCCACCAAGTTTAGCCCACCCTCAAGGGAGCTCCTCCTCTTTTCAAAATAATTACTTACACAATGTACCAAGAATATCAAACCAATATTTACAGAGGTTTTAAAGCATATAAAACAAATAAATGAAAGAGCTCTCATTCTTCTGTTTCATTTTCCCATTTCCTGTTCAATTCTTATTCATAGGCACACACATTTTATGACTGTCAGGGAAGTGTAGATATCATCGATACTTTTTTTGTCTTTACACTATATCATAAACATTTCCAACACTGATACACTGATCTCTTTATTTTTCATAATCCACCTAGCCTTATTGTGTTGCTGGACTTTTTGATTATTTCCAATATTCACTATTTCAGCTAATACTTGATAGCCATCTTCATACACATAATGCTTTTAAAAAATTATTTCCTAGGATTGATTTGTAGACATTTCCTCTGACTTATAAACAGCACAAATTGAGCGCTGAACAAATATATTCTTATTTCCTTTAAATGCCATACCTCTTTGTTTTATATATATCCAAAATTTCCTTTAAAATCTCAATACATGACATGGGCACTCCTTGTTTTCCTCATGCTGCCAATTCTTTCTGTCTCTTTTCTGGACAGATCCCATCATTACAGCTACCCTGGCCAGCAGCCACGCTTGCACTGGTTTTTCAGTAGTGTTACATTTTTCACTTGAACTTCATTGTAGCTTGAACTAAATGATTTCAGCCTCTCCTACCTTAGAGGGTTGTGAGAAATGTTGTCGATCTTGCTGTGGTTTGAAAAAGCACCTGGAGCTCTTTGCAGAGAAGGTATTAAAGCCATAAATACTGCAGTTCTGGTTGGTGCTCAGGGGCTGTGCCAGGAAGGACAGCTTCTGTGTGTGCTTCCATTTGCCAAACCTGAGAATGAAGACCTGAACTCACGGAAGACCTGGACCGGAAAATATTACTTCAGGTTCCTGGGAGCATCTGCTAAATTTATAACACATTGTCATCTTCAGAGATGGTTCTTATCCATTTATTCCACAACATTTATCGAGCAGCTTAAGGTGCCTGTGCTAAGATTCAGACATATTGCAGACACACCATTTTTGAGTTGATGGTTCCATAGGGCAGGGATAAATGATAACAAATAAAAGACAACACAATAGAAGTCATAGACATAAAACAGAGGTGAGTGAGAGTGGTCAGCCTAGCTTAGGATGAGTAAGAAAATATTTCCTTCAAGTTGGTAGGGTCACAGTTGAGTTTTGCAGGATACATAGCAATTTTCCGGGAATGAGGTTGAAGGAGTAGATGAAGTCATTCCAGGAGAAGAGCTGACTTATGCCAGATCACAAAGGTCAATATCGTTCTTGGGGAAACGAGAGTGTAAGGTAGATTCTAGCAGGAGACAAAGGCAGGGGTGAAATCATCAAGGATTTTGCTAAAGAATGTGAACTGTGTCCTGTGGTAGCAACAGGAAACAGCTGAACCTTTAAGCAGAGACTTGCAGGGTCAGATCTGCACTTCAGCTGCATAGCTTCGGATGCATTTTAGATTGGAGGGAAAAAGGGCTAGAATTTGTGAGATCATTTGGGCAACTATCTTAATAGCCCAGTTGAAGACACATGGGAAATCTCTGATAAGTCAATCATATGTTCATCCTGCTGGATTAAAGGTCTTTCTGCTGTACAGATTTCTCTGATGTCAAGCTTGACTGCCACAGGTGAAATAAATGAATTAGCAAGTATTTACTGACCATCAAACACGTGCAAGATATTATGCAAAGTGTTTCTAGAGATTAAGTACAAATCACGGTACAATTACCTTGAAAACTTTCGGAACACAGTGGAGTAACTAGCAACATGCAAATATTTTTAAAATTATTGCTGCCTCCAAGGAGCTCAGCATAATTGAGAAAAGCAAGGTACACCCACAAAAACAGAAAACACAGCAGTTGATATTTTGCAAGTGCAGTAATTTGTTAGACACAATTATACAGAAGTGTGGAAAGAGTAAGTGCTGTCGGACTCAGAGGCGGAGGGGTTGCTGTGGGCAGGGTGAGCACGGCCTGCGAGAGGAGTAGATGAGCCGAGCCTTGAAAGGATGGAAGAACCGACAGAGAGTGAAAGCCGGCTTACCCGTGAAGACCTTCGGCTGCCTCGCATGGGCAGTCCTGCCCGCACACGGGTGTAAGTGCAAATTCTAGGGTCCAAGTAAAATTTGGTGAAGTTCCGGAACTGTGTCTGCCTGAGGTCGCATTCTCCAGAAGCAGTCCCCGAGAGGAGGGCAAAGGGGAAAGGGCCGTGTTAGGAAGTGTTCTCTGGGAAGTCCACTGGGGAGCCGGGGTTGGACAGGAAGGAGGCCTGGCACAGTGACTGAAGGTCACCTGCAGAGGCGCTGAGGGGTCCAGATCAGGGCCAGAGGCCCCACCCCTGCTAGTCATGGGTCAGGGCTTCCTGGGCGGAAATTGCCAGGCAAGCAGATTCTCAGTTCACTGCATTGCGGGGACTGTTGGGAGCTTAATCCTGGCGAAGGAGCTGATCTGTCAATTCTCCCCATTTGTAGTTTGCCTTTATCTCTTAGAGAGAACGCAAATGTTGTCTGAAAGTCTGAGCCCCCAAGAAACCCTGGCCTTTCTTAACTGTGGCCAGATACAGCATATTTCACTAAGTAAAACAGGGCTCACATTTAGATTTTCAGAAGAGAGCTTGAGTGAATTTTTAGCTCGCTTTCTTTAAATACTGTTGCTATTACTGACGTGATTTTTGCAATGCTGAACCAGACCAGAAGGCCACGCATTCCTCTTGCCTTAGATAAAGTGTCTTCTGTTTCAGAGGGGATGTGTTTTGCCTGCAGAATTTTGCAGAAATTGCTTTCCAATTTTTCATAGTAATTTTAATTGGATGTGGACCCCTGATTTTCTGAGTAGTGTGTTTAAAAACTCTGTTTTGGAGCCAGCCCTGATGGCCTAGCAGTTAAAATTCCGTGTGCTTGGCTTCAGCTGCTGGGTTTGGGTCTTGGCACAAAAACCACAACACTGGTCTGTCGGGAGCCATGGTGTGGCAGTGGCTCACACAGAAGAACTTAGAACCATCTACTGGGGCTTTGGGGGGGAAGAAAAAAGGAGGAAGATTGGCATAGATGTTAGTGTAGGGCAAATCTTCTCCTGAAAAAAAAACTTGGTTTGCAATTCAGTTAATTTTATTAAATCTTTCCATGGCAGTTGAAGCAGGCAATTCTTCAAATATGTGTTGAGATACTATGTGCATGATCCGCTGTGGGGTGTGCATGTGTCATTTCTCCTTTTCCAATTTTTGGCATTATATCAATTGCTTCCTAGTCATTTTTCACATATTATTCATCAGAAATTCTACTTATTTGTTCTTCATAAAACCAACTGGAAATAATTAAGAAATCTAACAAAATAGATACTAAAATAAACAAATAGTGACGTGGGCAGAAAATGTGGGGAGAGAAAGGAAATTGAACACGGAGTGGATGCTCTAAATGCACAAAGCTTAGTCAAATATCTTGATTTTGGTGTTCTCAGCAGATTTTCTTTGGGCAAATAACTTTGCATTTGTCAGAGAACCTTTGACAGGACTTGGTGAGCCCAGAGTCAGCCAACAGCATGGCTTCTACTTGACTGAGAACCAAACTCACACCTTTCCATCTCAGGGTTTCTGTGGACACTGGGCCTCCATGGGGAATTTCTAGATGCTCCGTTTGTGCAATGACTGGTTATGAGTCTCTCTACCAACTCAGAAGTGTGCCTTGTTTGTCTTTATATCAATACTCAGTAATCTTTGTTGAATGACTGAATGAATGGCAAAAGAGGTAAAATTTTGTCGCCTCCTCTTTGTAATCTAACTTCCTGCTTAAGTCTCCCACCCGACTGTGAACTCGCAGACACTCTCTCTACTTCTCTACCTTTTGCTCCCCAGGAGCACTGTGGCCTGTGACAAAGCTGGCTCCAGGCTCACCTCAGTCCCCTTCACTCCGCCAGTTTATTCCAGGCCACTCGCCTGTGGGAACCTGCTTCCTTTCCTTCCACTTGGAAAGCGATCTAATGGACGATTTCACACTAATGTGTTGGTGCCTGCCAGGAGCTAAGGTTGTTATGTGCATTTTAACAAGGACAGCTAAAGAAATTGATTTCTAATTATAGGATCTAAGGCATCATAAAATAAGCTATTTAGGAACAGAAGTTTCCTGGGAGCCTGTGTTGCCTCTATGGAATCCAGCCCAGTTTCAGGGTAGCAAGGAAAACTCTGAGTATCATGTGTAGTCCCTTCACACCAATAAGGGGTGGGATGGCAGCCCTGGCACAGGGGCAGCTCCCTGAGCCTCCTGCCCAGGGGGGACTCCCTTCCCTGCCATCCACTAGATGGGTGCCTTATCTCCCGGTCATCAGTCATGAGGGCTAAAAGCGTTAGCACATGTAACGCTTTTAAAGCTGGCACCTAGTAAGGACACATTCAAGGTTTATTATTTTGCTTTTAAAATATGTTGAGGGGCCGGCTCCGTGGCCGAGTGGTTAAGTTTGCGCGCTCCGCTGCGGCGGCCCAGGGTTCGGATCCTGGGTGCGGACATGGCACCACTTGTCAGGCCACACTGAGGCGGCGTCCCACATCCCCAACTAGAATGACGTGCAACTAAGATATACAACTGTGTACAGGGGGAGGTTTGGGGAGATAAAGCAGAGGAAAAAAAAAAAAGATTGGCAACAGTTGTTAGCCCAGGTGCCAATCTTTAAAAAAAAAAAAATGTTGAAAATGTTTAAAGTATATGAGACAAAATGCTTAACATCTTCTCCAGTGGCGATTCCCCAATGCAATCTATCCTCTAGGACAGGATGATTAGGGTTGGGCTTAATCTTTTGATTCTTTTTCTGTAAAACTCTGCCCTGCAGAAAGTCTACAATGAATTTCCAAACTAGGAGGCCAACCGCTAACATTTTAGTAGAAAACAAGCCAATGCTCCTGGGCTGTGTTGTCATCTTTCGATTTTACAAGACCTCAGAACTATACTATTGAAAATTCTTAAGTTCCATGAGTCATTTATTTTTCCGGTTGGGAGAAACTGAAGAATTGCTCAAAAGTTAGACTTTCTCATGTGCTCAACAGACCTCACGGTGCTGACTTAAATAAAAAGCGTTGTTCTCGTTGCACCATGACAGAGAGATTGAAACTTACTTTTTAACAATTAAAACCTTCGAGCAAAAGTTACAGCCTGAGGATCCATGGTCGCCCTTCAGACAGACATTCTCAAGCTTGGGGGACGTGCCTGCCTGATTCTAGCTACCTCTTTCATTTGAACAAACGGCCTTGCTCGGCCTGCCTCTGTGATGCCTGTGTCAGCTTCTGTTTTTATCTCTGAATGCTGCTCTCTTTCTGCCCGCTTTATCTATGCTTTTCAGTCAAGCAATCTTTTAGCTTATTTTTATCTTGTTTGATTCCTTTACCTTTTATCTGCACTTTAAATGAAGGACAGAGAATGGCAATCTGTGGGGAGGGGGGTTGTGAAGACCACTGGTTTCCCTAATCAAGTGGCCTTGCTGCTTCTGACTGGTTCTGGTGGATCCACAATGTATCGGAAACATCAGCCGGATGAAGTGCTAACCCCCAGTGTTACTTTGCTAGGGTTGTTATATGAAGGCGCCACAGATGCGGGCCTTACACAACAGAGATTTATTGTCTCACAGATATGGAGGCTGGATGTCCAAGACCAAGGTGTCAGCGGGATTGGTTCCTTCTGAGAGAGTGAGGACAATCTCTCCTGGCTTCTGGTGGTTTCTGGCAGCCTTTGGCATGCTTGGGCTTATGGATACCTCACCCTGATCTCTGCCTTCATCTTCACGTGACGTTCTCCTTGGGTGCCTGTCTGTGTCCCAATCTCTCCTTTTTATAAAGACACCAGTCATGTTGAATTAGGGCACGCTCTACTCCTCAGTGACCTCATCCTAACATAGTACATCAGCAGTGACCCTATTTCCAAATAAGGTCACGTTCTGAGGTGCTAAGGGTTAAGACTTCAACATGTGAACTTGAGGGGGACACAGTTCAACCCATAGCACCCCCAAACATCATCTGGGAACTTTCCAGCTTTTTAGAGAAGTGCTGTCCACTACTCTCATTGCCTTCTACGTTTGAAATAATCACACAATCACACAGTCATCCTGGGGGAGCAACAAGGAGTTGACAGAGTGGTCAGGAGTGTGCAGTGCGCACAGCTTCCTGTGAGTGCCGTGTTCTAGGTTAAAGGCTGCCGTTTGCTCCTGTTTTGCTCTCCATGAAGTTGCTCGACCCCTCTGTTCAGTGGCCACCGTGACTGCCTTCCTCCTGTTTTGTCCGTCACAGGCAGAGCTCGGAGGGAGGCACAGTCATTCTTGGGAGATGCAGCCTTTTGGGTCTGTGCTCCCTCTTCTGTCCTCAGGACACCGTCCCACACTGCATGCCCTGTGAGCATCAGCAGTGACATTTCCCCGCTTCCTGAACCTTGCTGCCTGAAAGTGACTTGGAATTTCTGTCTCTGTTTCTCTTGCTTGCTTTTTTTCTTTACTTTTGTTTATTTATTATTGAGGTATAATTGACATATAGAATATAAGTTTCAGGTGTACAACATAATGATTCGCTATTTCTATATATTGCGAAATGGTCACCACAATACGTCTAGTTATCGTCACCATACATAGTTACAAAATTTTTAATTTTCTTGTGATGAGAACTTTTAAGATCTACTCTCTTAGCAATTGCTTTCTTATTTTTGAGATCTTTATCCCAGGTCACTTTAGAATACTTCCTTAGTCATCATGAGGTCAGCATTTTATTTTGCATTTCTATGGGACACTTTATATTTGAGAGTTTTTAGAAAAGTTCTCCGTGGAGTGCACATGTAGTCTAGGCACACTTGGGAATACATGAAGCTACTGCTACTATGACTTCTAATTAGCTGCTGTAACAGTAGTGCTCCTGCAGAGTGCTTAGGGCAATTCTGTTTAATTTTTAGCCTATTTTAAATACCATAAGAACAAATTATTGCCTCATGCTTTAGAAACCCTGGGGAGAGGTCTAACTGAGCAGGGGCTATGGGTTTGGACTTCATCTGCACATAAGAGATGGTTGAAAGTTGAGAGTATGTGAGATTACCCAGGGATAGTGAGTGGAAGGGGACGAGCAATGGAATCCCGGGGGAACAATGACATTTTAAAAGAACAGCAGAAAAAAGACCCCTCATGGAGACCGCGGAAGAGGTCAGAAAGGAGAGAGGACAAGCAGGAAAGTGCAATGTCTCAGAAGCCAAGGAGTTTCCAGGAGGGTGGGACACCTAGAGCTCAAGGTCAAGAACATCGATGACTTTTGTAGTGTTGGAGAATGGTGGAAATGGTGCCTCATTGCGATGAAACACACATGAGAAATGAGGAGACAGAGTGAGAGGAGCAGCATATTCCTTCAGGAATCTTGAGTAAGTAGCGAAGAATAGAGAGGGATTGGATGGCACCACAGCGTCCAAGGTAACGACTTTCAGCTGGGGGAGAGAGATCCTATTTAGAGCTGAGGAGTTCTGAGTTTTCTGTATTCCCATGGATTGCTTGCCAGGTTGTCATCTGACACATTTCTCTGCTCTTTGCGCTTCTGTAAATTGATAATTAGATGTCGAGGCTTGATCAGAGTTGGGTTGGATTGTTTTGACGAGGCTATTACTTCCAAGGTGGCACTGTGGAGACATGAGTACTTTTTTGTGAATTTGCAGACAGTGATGATCGTTGCCTAGAACAATTAATTCATTTAGGCATTACAAATATGATTTTAAACACATTTCTTAATATTAGAAGTATTATGGAGGTAAATGCCCCACAAATCAATGGATACGCATTGCGTGTTGACTGCCAAGTGAAATTGTAAATTAATTTTTTATTTGAAAAACATCGGTTGACTTCTCTACTATATGCCAAGCACTGTTCTAGGTCCTAGTCATAAGTGGTGTTTAAAGGTCTGTACAAAGGTCTAGGCTTATGAAGCTCATGATAAAAAGACTCAGGGTTTTGTGAAGTTGAGTGATGCTGCAGAGCTGCTCACATTGCGTGCAGAGCCGTCGACCAGTGAGGACCGTGAAGGAAGGCAGGTTAGCAGCTGAGGATGTGGTGGTGGTTTAGCGCAGGGGCATGATGCGCAGGCGTCCCTGGGAATGTTTGGGGTGCCCAGGGACTGAGTGGTGCTTAGAAAAGGTGATAAAGCACTGAAATAATTTTCAAATATGATCTATTATCATGCCAGAAAAATCACATGCAAAGTACAGAGGATTTCATCATGTTATTCTGCAATAAAAATCGTGTAAAAACAACACACAGACAAACCTATGAGAATGGCCAAAGTCCAGAAGACTGACAACACGCAATGCTGGCAAGAATGTGGAGCAACAGGAACTCTCATTCACTGCTGGTAGGAATGTAAAATGGTACAGCCACTTTGGAAAACAGTTTGGCAGTATCTTATACAACTAAACATACTCCTACCATACAAAGTAACAAACATACCTGTTGGTATTTGCCTAAAGGAACTGAAGACATATGTCCACACAATAACCTGCACATGGTTGTTTACAGCGGCTTTGTTCTTAATTGCCCAAACTTGGAAGCAACCAAGATGTCCTTCAGTAGGTGAGTGGATAAACTCTGGTACATGCAGACAATGAAATATTATTCAGCACTAAAAAGAAATGAGCTATCACGCCATGAGAAACATGGGAGAGACTTAAATGCATATTACCAAGTGAAAGAAGCCAATCCAAAAGGCTACCTACTGTATGATTCCAGCTATGTGACATTCTGGAAAAGGCAGAACTATGGAAAAGATCAGTGGTTCCCGGGGTGGAGGAGAGTGGGGGATGAATAGATGGAGCACAGACAATTTTTAAAGCAGTGAAAATACTCTGTATGACATGATAACAGACATGTCATTATACATTTGTCCAAACCCAACAGAGAGTACAACACGAAGAGTGAACCCTAAGGTAAACTACGGACTTTGGGTGATTATGATGTGTCTATGTGGGTTCATCCTTGGTAAAAAGTATATCATTCTGGTGTGTGATGTTGATAATAAGGGAGGCTGTACATGTGGGGGAGGGGCAAGAAGTATATGGGAAATCTCTATATCTTCCGCTAAATTTTGTTGTAAACCTAAAACTGCACTAAAAAAAAAAAAGTACTTTAAATAAAACAAAACACAGTCTATTCCATGTTTATGCTAAGAATGAATGCATAACTAAGAAATATAAAATTAACTGGTTTTTATTATTTTTGCTTCTATTTTTAGGATTAAATTCTAATCAAACTTTCTCTTCCCTATTAACTAGGACATTTTGGCCCCTGTTTTAAGTAGATTCACTATCCAGTTCCTAGCATGTCAGGATGCTGGAGTCCTCTTGTGCGTGTGGGGTCTTCCTGGTCATTGTTTTCAGGGTTGTTTTGTGTGGCTTCACATGGGCTGTGCAGGAGGATCAGGTGATCTGCGCAGCACCAAGCCACACAGGAGGCAAGGCAGCTTCTGTAGACCCCATCTGCGTCTTGCTTTTCATCTGATACCAACTAGCTCTTCTGTTCATCAGGAAAGATTAATCAGGGGCTGCTCTGTGCTTCTGAGCCACCTGCCTCTGGGGTGGGAGACTGCTTCTTTCAGTTCCAGTCTGTGTCCATTGACAGGTGGGTCAGGGACCTCACATAGAGCCTGTGCTGCGACAACCTGCCTGCGCTCTGCTCCCCCAAGGACAGCTCCACCCAAGACCCCAGGACCTGGCCGTTCATCTTTGGAGATTGTCTCCATTGCTTTGTGGATTTGTCCTTTGTGCAAATGCAGACGCTCTGAAGAGAGAACCTCACTTTATACCCAAGTCAACCGTGCATAGATTGCTTCCTGAGAGCAGGTTTTGATTAGACAGGCAGATAAAGGAAGCTCCTGAGATTGGAGGAAGGCAGCACTCGCAGAGGAAAACAAGACAAAATCAACAGGCGCGTCAGCATGAAGACCAACGCTGAGCTGCTGGCAAGGGCCAGGCTGCTTCTCATTTCCAGCACGGCTCACATAAAAATATGTTTCTTTCTTGTTTTCATTTCTTTGATGTGCTTTCATTTTCCCAACACAGGGTGCTTGTATCTGATTTAGCTTTTATTTATATGATTCCTCATTTCTTTCTCTTTTCTCATACCTCCTTTTTCTGTCTTAATTTTAATTTCTCCTTTGTTTCCGTTAAGCTTTTATTTCTTATTTTTCCCACTTCTTATGAATTTTCTCCCTTTCCTTCTTTCTTCCCCGTTCTTGTGCTGGCTTATTACTTAGAAATGAAACATCTCCTGTCTGCTGGGTCCGTGGGTAGACTGTTAGCTCTGCTAAATAGTTGTATGGTTACAGCTCAAAACACTGGAAGGCTGTGGTTTTCTCTTTCCAACATTTTGACACGTGGAAACACTTGCTTAAGAAAGGAAACTACCTTCTGGTGGAGATGAAACTATTATCGACATAGTATTCTAGTTTAATATAACTAGCAAATCTTACTGTATTTAGACTTAATTTCTCTCTTTTTTAGGGGTGGTTTCCCTCCTCTCCTGTCCTCTCTTCTTTTCTTTTCCTTTTTTTTTTTACATTGGAAGTCAAGAAAGGAGCTTTGGGGCCAGCCCTGAGCAACTCTGTGACACAGATAGAGGCTGTGACAGATGCTCTTTCACTTTTGTGCATTTCTTGCCTGGTATCCCTGTGCTCTGTGACACCGTTACCTCCCTTTTCTACTTAAACGGCAGGTCAGAATTCCGTGTCAGCAGCAGTAAAGCTATTGGGTTAAAAAGGTGTCGATAACTACTAAATGGATGGACATGACCACTCTCGGCTATCGTCATTTCGAGAAGCAATTCCTAAAATTTATTCTCTAGATCAGGTTCTTAAACTGTTTGCTCTCAGGATCTCTCTTTTTTTTTTTTTAAATTTTATTGTGGTAAGCATATTTAACATAAGATCTAAACACAATAGATTTTTAAGCATACAAACAGTCTTGTTATCTATGGGCACTGTGTTGTGCAGCAGATCTCTAGAACTCATTTATCTTGCATAACTGAAAATTTCATATGAGTGAAATCACACAGTATTTATCCTTCTGTGATGGGCTTATTTCACTTAGCATAATGTCCTCCAGGTTCATCCATCTTGTCTCATATTGCAGGGTTTCCTTCTTTCTTTTAAGGCTGAATAATATTCCATTGTATGTATATACCACACTTTCTTCATCTATTCATCCATCGATGAACACTTAGGTTGCTTCCACGTCTCAGCTATTGTGAATAATGCTGCAGTGAACACAGGGTGCAGGTATCTCTTTGAGATCTAGATTGTAGTTCTTCTGGAACTGCAGTTCTTTTGAATCCCGGAAGTGGGATTGCTGCATCATATGGTAGTTCTATTTTTAGTTTTCGAGGAACCTTCATGCTGTTTTCCATACTGGCTGCCCCATTTTACATTCTCACCAACAGTGTATAAGGGTTCCAATTTCTCCACATCCTCAGCAACAACTATTTTTTTTTTTTGATAATACTCATCCTAACAGGTGAAAGGTGTTATTTTGTCGTGGTTTTGATTTGCATTTCTGTAATGATTAGTGACATTGAGCATCTTTTCATATATCTGTTGGCGGTTGTGTGTCTTCTTTACAGAAAAGTCTATTCAAGTCTTTAGACCCCCACTTTTTTTCTTTTTGGTGGGGAAGACTGGTCCTGGACTAACATCTGCTACCACCAGGCTGGCAACGCCACCAGGCTGCCCATGTTTTATATAGGGTAATTAGGGTTTTTTGCTATTGAGTTGCAGAAATTTCTTATATATTTGGATATATGGTCTGCAAATATTTTCTCCCATTCCATAGATTGCCTTTTCTCTCTGTTGGTTGTTTCCTTTGCTGTGCCGAAGACTTTTAGTTTGACGTAGTCCCACTTGAAGCCTTTTTTTTCTGTTTTTGTAGTCTGTGCTTTTTAGTGTCATATCCAAGAGATCATTGCTAAGGCCAATGCCATGAAACCTTCCCCTGTGTTTTCTTCTAGGAGTTTTACAGTTTCAGGTCTTACATTTAAGTCTTTAATTCATTTTGAGTTGATTTTTGTGTATGATGTAAGACAAGGATCCAGTTTCATTCTTTTGCAACACGGATATCCAGCTTTTCCAACAGGTTTCACCCCTGTGTGACTACCCTCTCACCATTGCGTGTTCTTGGCATCCTTGTCAAAGATCAGTTGGTCATATATGTGTGGATTTATTACTGGGCTTTCTATTCTCTTTCATTGGTCTGTATTTCTGTCTTTATACCAGTATCACACTCTTTTAATTACTGTAGCCTTGTAGTATAGTTTGAAATGAGGAAATAGGATGCCTCCAGCTTTGTTCTTTTTCAAGATTATTTTGGCTATTTTTGGCTGTTTGTGGTTTCATATGAATTTTAGAATTGTTTTTTTCCCTTTATTCTCTCAGAAATTATTGAGGACTCCAAAGAGTTTTTGTTTATGGAGTTATAACTATAAATATTTACTGTTTTAGAAATTAAAACTGAGCAAAATTTAAAAGAGCAGAATTTACAAGCATATACCCCATTAATCATCAGAGCCTCTGAAAATATCTACTATATATTCTTATAGGACAAGAATGAAATTGTAAAAATATGTATATTCATATAGAATAAGAGTATAAAAGGTAAATTATGTCTTAATATGACTATTGAAATAGCTTTGATCTTGCAGATCTCAGAGAGGGATACAGAGGCCCCCTGGGGTCTTTAGCCCACACTGTAAGAACTACTGATTTAGAGATGTGATGATTACTTACTGAGTGCTCTGTGCTGGGTATTCCAGTGACATGGTGTGAAAGCGGGAAAATATTGGAGGATTTTTCTCGTACCCAAAAATTCATATTGCATGTAGATCCCTACTCTAACCATGCATAAGGCAACCTGCATATTTGAAAAATGATTTTATGTATGTATTCAATGAAAATGATTTGATATCTGTTTTATGACCACTAAAATCTTAGTTTGTCTGATTACAGTCTGGATGTTTGATGCTCAAAGTCAGCGTGTGAGTCACCAGCCCAGCATTACGGCAGAACAATCTTGTGAAATTCAGCTTCTTGATGTCATCACTGCCAAGAAAAGCACCAGGGGTTTCGATTGCGTTTCTTGTTATCTGGTTAACCAAGTAAAACTTAAGGGAATATATGTGAACAATCACTTCCTCTTTCTTATTTAGGTACCTGCTTCTTTCATAAGCCTTTTCCTCCCAAAATGTGGTATAAAGATATTGTTTACAATCAATGAGACTATGTTAAATAACATCACCAATCATTTTGATAGAACTTTCTGGATGGCTTCCATGTTCTCATCCAAATATTTGAGGACCTAAGTGTAATCATTTGTTTCTTCTTTTCAGATAGTTTTGAGATAGATGCGCCATCAAATAGCCACATACTCTCAGAACCTGGGAAAAATGTCACACTTACCTGTCAGCTTCAAATGAAGTGGCCGTTGCAACAAGTTACATGGGAAAAGATCCAGCCCCATCAGATTGACCTCTTAACTACCTGCAACTTGTCCCAAGGGAAAAGTTACACTTCAAAGTTCCGAAGACAGATCCTGAGTAACTGTAGCCAGGGAATGAGAAGGGCCTCCATCGTCCTGCCCCACGTCACGGCCTCTGACTCGGGACTTTACCGCTGTCGCTTCAAGGCCAGCACAGGAGAAAATGAAACCTTCGTGATGAAATTGACCATAACCGATGGTGAGTAGGTGATAGATGTCTTCAAGTGTCAAAAATGGAAAAGTCAACCACTGTGGATTGGGTTCTGTTGTCTTTTTCATGACTGTATTGTTCGAAATATTTTTTAATGATTGAATTTAGGTAAATTGTCAGTTATTGAATGTTAGTATTTAGTGTTTATCCTGCTAATCCATCCATCACAGATTTAGCAATAATAGATCTTTCTCATTTTCTTGATCTGCCACATTCCTGAAGTAAAAAAAAAATTCAGTGAATTTGAAGAATACATAACATCAACAGCCTATAAGTTTGAGCTGTAGAACTCCTAGTTTTTCAATTATATTAAAAGTTTTTGATGGTGGTGACTAGGTTTTATTATCCTCATGTATCCTCAGCAATAACAAGATGGTGCTAGATTGGTATTTGCTGAATCACGGTTGAGTAGAGTGGAATGGAATAAATGTTTGGTAACGTGGTTGCTACTTTGCCAGGTGGAGCTTTGATTCCCTCAGTTGTTTTCAGACCCGGGAGTGGAAACAGACTGGCTTTGAAGCTATCGAGGCTGACCTACAGGGCTTCTTACCAGAGCAGGCTTCTTCCAAGGCCCAGTGCTAATTTTGTGTTAGTAATTTGTCTCCTGTTTCATAATGAAGCCCTAACCTGTGTAAGCTTCAGGCCCCACAAAACCTGTGTGAGAGTAAGAAAAAGTGATTTTTCACTTAATTGAAGTGCTAATACAGAGAGGCCTATCTAGAAGTCTGTATAGAGGCCCGCATTACAACTGAGTGGGAGAAAGGCGAGCTCAGGCTCTCCTAGTTCTGCCTCTGGGCAAGTTTTCTCACTGCAGAGTGAAATGTCAGAGAAAATAATTTATTCTTACTAGTGACAGAAATTTTATTTCACTTTATTCTCATTCTCTCCTTTCCTTCCTTCCTCCCTCCCTCTTTCTCGAGTTTTCCTTTCCTCTATCCTTTCCTCTCTCCCTTCTTCTCTCCCTCCCTTCTCTCCTCACTTCCTTCCATATTTCTTTCTCTCTTTCTTTCGTGTGCTCCCAGCCAGTTGATGTGCCTTGGCTTGTGTGTAGACTTTTAGAGCCAAGGCTCCCTAGGATTTGGCTGTCCCTTCATAGCCTCTGCTTATGCTGCAGACTGATATTTCTTCCTGCATTGGAAAAGAAGAAGAAAAGGCTTTGCATCTATAGCAGCCTTGACCACCGCAGCCTCAGCAGCTGTGTGTGCTAAGGAGGACATTTGCCAGGGGATAGCAGTTTTTCATACATAATCACCTTGGACCACATCAAGCTTTCTTTATGCCTCTTAATGACAACGGGAGCTGTGGGTGAAACATAGATTATTCTTAGAACTTGATGCAAAAGATGGTTGATGGGATATTTGGAGGAGAAAAATCAAGGGATTCTTCATTTTAGATATTGACTCCATTCCTTGAATCTCTCTCTCTCTCTCTATATATATAGAGAGAGAATATTTCCCACCTTAAAGAATGTTGCATTATAGAGGTGCTTTTTAAACCTGGCCAGGAAAAAGAAAGAATAAAAATAATCACTAACCTTCTTGCAGAGACCAAGGCAAGAAAATGTTCTATTCAGAAAAATATCATTAACAATCATTTTCAAACACATGTGAAATGAGATCTTGTCCATTATATATTGAAAAAGTAATTATAAACGTCTTAAATCATAGAGACAATGGAAGTAATAGATTTTTAGGAGGTATAGTTACATAACTATTACTAAATAATGAAAATGTTTTTCATTTGTCTAAACATGACTGTTTCTCGCACAAAACTGTTTCTTTTCTTTGTGCATAAGCTATAAATGATGTCAGAAAGGAAGGTGACTGAATTAATGGTCAGTATTGTTAGTGGCCATGTGTTTTGAACACTTGTAAAGTGGCTTTTTGACATTTACTTGACAGGTTGAAAGACTATTAAGTGGGCCCATTAGTAAAATGTTATAATTGACAAAAGATGACAGCTGTTGACTGTGTGTTCTGGTTTAATTCCTTTTAAAAATAATTACAAGTAAAGATTGAATATGAAATAAATCAGGTGGAAAGCAAAAACAGATCATTTGTGTTTTCTCTGATGCAATTTGATTATTTCAAGTCTTGGGGCTGTTTGGTCAAAAATCAATGTAGGGATTAAAGCAGAGAGACAGGTATGAGATGTGGAACAGATTTAATTTATTTCTACTATCAAGGGAAAGGTGATTGTGACACAAATCTTATAAACTGCAATGCATCCTTTTGTTAGCTCCCATCAACTCCTTTTATAGGATCCCAAAGAGAGATTTTCAGGACACTCATATTCTATACACACACACACGGGCTCTCCCCCTGACTTTTGCCTGCCTATGTTCATCTTCAGAAATGTACCAGGTACTCAGAGGTCATCCAAAAGATGACACAATGTCAACCAATATGTCAGATATCCAGGTCTTGATATATTTTGAACAGAGGGGGGAAGTGGCAGAAACATGAGTCAAAACAGAATTTATTATTGACTTTCTTTGCTGAATGAAAAGAAACACTTGTCTCCTGTTCTTTGCACTCAGGACCCAGGAAGCAGTTTGAAGTACTTCCAGACCAACTTTTCTGAATTTGAAATTTGTCTAGACCACAGGGACAAAGAACAGGGGAAAATGTGTGTATACTGACAGTGGCCAAAATTATTTTTGGCCCTTAATATCCTCTGGATTTTCATGAGAAAAGTAGTTTCCACCAAAAAAGTTTGTGAAGTCTTTTAATATTGACTAAATGACACTCTACTATTGTTTCAACTGACCTTGTTGATTATAAAAAGAATGAGGATCAAAGAAATGAAATCAGCTTTCTCAGAAAGTTTCCAGAGACTAGTTTTGAACAAACCATTTGCCACTGCTAAGAAATACGGTTACTCACGTCCTTCTCTAGTCTTCCACCAACGAGGCTGCTCAGCTGAACCATCAAATTTCTAATGAGGCGTTGATATTCAGAGCAGAGAAAAGAGACAAAACACGCTACAGGGACTAACATAAAATATGCACGGGGGACTAGGACGTAGTGTGTGAGTGATTACAATCCAGTAACTAGGTTGGTACAGATATTCTGAGTTATGGGTTAATATAGAAGGTGGTAGGTTCAATTAAGTGATAACTTGGTGAAATTCTGGATCTCATATAAGAGCAATGACAGCCACTATCAATTCTTTACTAAAGATGGCAAAATAGTATTCAAGGAAGTGTAAGTCAAATAGTTGAGTATAGCATAAATAAGAGAAACTTGAGGCAGATGAAATTAGCTGAGTCAGTTGTAATGGTCGCTGCATGAATGATTGAGCTCTACACTACCATTATCACATACTGGGTCTTTGGGGCCCACTCCAGAGAGAAAAATTTCAAATCGTGCCTCCTCTAGGCAGACAAATTGGAAAAAGGAGCCCCTTTCTCTGGGCTGATGCCGATCCAAGCTGGTGTACAGGAGCCCCCTAACCGCCTTGGTTGGGCACAAAGGTAGCCTGGATAAGGGGAGAGAGATCTTAGTCTAATTGAAATGCCACCTTGATAGTCACTCACAGTTTCCACTCATTCCTTTTCCTAACCAACCTACTAATGTTCACCACATGTGTCTCCCTTCCTTTAGAATTACAGTCAGATCTCACCATCTTCACGATTTTTCCACATTAGCCCTAACTGCTTCTCTGACATCGAACCATTAAGCATCTTGAATTTCTCAAACTTTTATATCTTGGAAATTTATACCCTTGAGTCATTTAATAACTGCATCTATGTGCAATGGTCCAGACTCTTACATTAAAAATTTCTTGAGATCAGGGATTGTGGCATCTCTGCTTAGAACTGTCAAAGTATCTTTCCAGAATATGCTCAGTAAGTGTTCTTGACTGATTATTCATGTGTTGATGTTTCTATATATTGTAGTAGGGACTGTGTCCATTTTATTTTCAAGTTTTCTAGCTAGGTGATTTCTAGATTTTCTTCACCAACACTTAACATTTGAGGTTTACTGATTGCTGATCGAAGAAACCTGAACTTTCAGAAGATCAATTGCAATGTTTGGGAAGAAAATTTTTATGAGCATTTGTTCACATGTGTAACTTTCAAAAAGTCTATTTCCTTTTTTAACTTTAGTTTTCTTGTTTTGCATATTTTATATAAATGACGCGTAATTGCTAGTCACCAGACCTGGAGGATGGGGTTTGTAAATGAAGATACAGACGTTTTCACTGGGAAGTCGTGGGGCCATAGCCAAGAGAATCTTCCCACATATTTCTTCTGTGAGGTATGGGGTCGACAAAGAAGTATATAGAGGAATAGAATGCTATAGGTTATAAATCTTGCCTATAGCTGGTGGAGCTTACTGACTTTGGGACTCTGTGCTCCTGAGTTGGACTATGAGAATACTGAGGAAGAGAAATAAACTTCATTTATTTCTTTGACCATTAGTTTCTGCTTCCTATAGTTTCAAACAACCAGTTTGCTCCCAAGTGAGTTGGATTTCTGAGCAGTTTCAGGTTGTAGACAAGAGAATTTCTTTTTTAGAGATCCATTAATCCAGAGCCTTCTGTCCCACTCTTCTGAACTTATAATAGATGTGATTGTTGTGGGCATGGGGGTTGTCTGAGCTGGCATGCAGTGGGCTGTCAGATATGTCCATTTCTATGACATAGTGTGACGAACCTTAACCTTTTATTATCTTTACCTACATAAAAAATAGTGTCCATGACAGTTAATTTATGTGATAAAACCTGAGGACCAGAATCTCAGATCACTGGTGTCACTGCTTGCAAGTTAAAATAGCCTTGACTGAAAAGGATCGACTACAATTTTCAGCCCAATTTAGTTATGTTTTTAAAATTCTGGATGATAACTGGCTATCCAGATGAAACATACTGTTTCCAACATCACAAGTGAGTTGATTACTCAATCATGGCCTATTATGTTGCTGTATCTTTCCAGTTGCCTCTGTCCAATCGGTTCTTTTACGAGACATCGCAGGAAAAAAATGCAACCAGTCGGTTAGTTTGTTTTGTAAGCTCCACGTATTGATGTATTCATATTTCCTAATGCAGAAAATCCTGGAATGTTTGACTGAAGTCATTTTTTTATACATACCCTATTTGCGTAGATGAACAAGATATTGAATTGAGTAACAGTAATGACAAGTTAATATCAGAGAGAGGGAAATGTTGAAAGGTCTCATTTAAATTGATTTGATGATGCTATTACGTGAGGAACATTCTTGAGTGTATATTGCTACCTTATGTATATAAAGCAAGTGCTAATTGAACAACACTGTCAACAATGTAAGTCGGTGCTATTAGAAAGCAGTGAATGCTAGGAAGTGCTTTTCTTTAAGTGGCTCTTTGTCCTCAACCTGAATTTCAAATGAAAAATCCTTATCATGATGGACATGGGCAAATAAAGAGTAGGTATTGAGATGAGAAAACTACATTAATAGAATATTTTCTGTAGCTTCAAATCAAAGAAGTTCAAGGACACAATGGATGTGCAAATGACCCCCAAATGAGGGCCACATAGAAGGCAAGTTTACAAATATAAAAAGAGACAAGCTTGCAAAGTATAATTATTGTCCTGATGTTAATGTGCCTTCAGCTTTTCATGTCTTATGTAGGACACTCAGATAAATTCTTCACTCTTTTAATTTGTGTGTGTGTGTACATTTGTGAATTATGGTATCTGTGAACATTTGTTAGGGGGAGCGATGAGCATATTATTCAATGTTCCATATGGTAAACATTCAATAAATACATGTGATTGTGTGGAACATTTTGCACTCATACAAAATACACATATGCCAAATCCCAATACTTTAATCAAAGCATGTTGTTTTGCTTTTGAGTTGACTACTGTCTTCTCTTCCTGATCCAATACATAAAAGTATCAGTTTTGAAATCCAATCATGTAATTTCTTTTTTAATCATTAGCTATCTTTTAAAAGGAGAGGTCATATGGGTAATTACATACGTCTCCAATATTTTTGCTGTAAGCATCTTTGCCACAGACATCTTTGTGGTGAGCATTTTTGACACGTAACTAATTGGTGTAGGGCAATTTTGCCATAAAGATGAAATATCTGGTTTACAGTTTGGTTAACATAAAATAACTGTTTAACAGTTTGATTTCAACTGGTTGACAGTTTAGTTTCATATCTCCATTGATGCAGTACTCTCATTTTTTTCTTTTAAAGATTGGCACCTGAGCTAACATCTGTTGCCAATCTTCTTTTTACTTTCTTCTTCTTCTCCCAAAGCCCCCCAGTACATGGTTGTGTGTTCTAGTTGTGAGTGCCTCTGGTTGTGCTATGTGGGATGCCGCCTCAGCATGTCCTGATGAGCAGTGCCGTGTCTGTGCCCAGAATCCGAACCAGCGAAACCCTGGGCTGCCGAAGTGGAGCATGTGAACGTAACTACTCGGCCACGGAGCTGGCCCCCCATTTTTATATTATATAAATCTTAGCTCCACATTTCCCATAGAACTTTGGAACATCTATCAATGGATATGTGACAGCATGCCAAGAACAAATGGCAGCGTAGAAAGCTTTTCACAACGCAATACAAAGCTCAGTTACAAAGATGCATCCTAGTGGTTGGAAAATGATACCTCTCTTAATGAAGGAAGAAGTTTTAGCAAAAAAGAGAAAGTGAGATGGATGCCAAATGAGGAGAAGAATCAACACGCAAGAATAAAAAATGTATACTACTGTGAACAAAAGACTGTGAAAATAATTGCTTAGGTGCAAACCACAAAATAAAATCAGTTATTGGCCCAGTATTGCCATGAATCTACACACATTTTAAATGTATTCAAGTATTTGGTATTTATTTCACAATGAAGTCTTTTTAATTTTGTTATTCAGTTTTCGTATTTCATTATGACCTTTTTAAAGTCCTTCTTTTATTTTTCATTATTTTATCTTTTACGGCAAAATTGACTTATGGTCAATTAGTTATGTGGCAAAAATGTTTGCAGCAAAGATGTCTATGGCAAAGATGCTTATGGTGAAAGTACCTAGAACTGGGTAAGCTCTAGAGCATAAAGCTGCAGATTTTGAAGTTATTATCAGAGGTCTTGTTTCTTATAGCCAGTCATTGGCTTTCATACGTTTCATAGAGCACTTGGTAAACTTTTTTAAAATATAATAATTTAAAATTGGATAGAATATTTGGAGGTAAACATTTAACCCAAAGCTTGCTATCTATTTCATATTCTGAAAAGATCTGTATGACATTTATAACACATTTATATATAGGGCTTTATAAGTGCCATATAGTTTGAATTTTGAAGTTTTCTGAGGACCCAAGGGAAAAGCTATAAGTAACTTACAAGAATTGAGTATCACAAGGCTTTGTCTTGGCTACCATATGACAAACTCACATATAGTGTTTATACGTGTGCCAGTCACTCTAAGAATTTGCTGATAATTACTCATTTAGTTGTCACACAACACTATGATTATCTACATTTTACAGATAAGGACAGTGCGGCATGGAGAGGTTAAGTTACTTATTCAAGGCTTCATGGCTAGTAAGGAGCGGGGCTGGGATCCAAAGCCAGGCAGACTGGCTTCAGAGTTCTTGATCTTGACCACGGCACTATATTGCAGCCTTAAGTGTAAGAAAAAAAATCATGACTATCATCAACAGATGTATCACAAGAGAAGCTGGCTACTGTGGAGTTCCATAGCCTTGTGTCCTTCCTCTTAGGACGTTTATAGGTGCAACAGACCAAAGTGAACCAGCAGATAGAGCAAGAGTAGCAAAGGAATGGGAGTTCAATCTCCCCCCACTTTCTTCCAGCTCTGTGTGGTTAAGTTCAGTTCATCATGGGTGCCATGTATGAGATTCCCTACTGACTTGTCCCCTTTTTTGGGGCTTGTGGGTATCGTAGAGTCAGGTGAGGAGGGTTTCCACACAGTCATATGAGGGATGAGCAGAGACAGGTAGCAGATATTAGGGTCTGGAAAAGAATGCTGGTTGCTGATAAAGTCAGGTCCACCTCAGGAACAGACTAGGGGAACTTTAGGAGTAGCCTCTGGACAAAGGAGAATCAAGGTTCTTGCTGGAGAGAACTGTGATAGCTCAGCTCTCACGTGGCTTCTTGGCTTTGCAAAGCACCTGCTCCTGGGGTCTTTGTCAGGTCCACCCACTAGACTCTCACCTCGTGGGAAAGTCCGGTCCCCTGAGAAACTTCCAGGGAACTGCTCAAAGTTCCCGAGCACACCCTCCTTCCATCTTAACCCTTCCTTTCCTTCCCTTTCCTCTCAAATCCTGCCCTCCCTCTACTTCTTGTAGATGACTAATGACCATTGAACCAGAGCTGGAGTTATTAGCCATCAGAATTCTAGTTCCTCCACCCTCAGGGATAGCCAGGGCTTAACATCCCAAATCTCCCAAGAAAAAACAAAAGTTTATTTTCCATATTAAAATATTCTGAGTAGTAATATGTTCTCATAGTTATGGACCTTTATATTGAATAGCTAAATACATAAAATATTTAAATGCTATAGTAGCCTACTGTGTTTTACTGTGTAAGGAAAATGTTTATCTTGATTTCAGTAGATCATCTGAAAAATTTCCTATTACATCCATGTCAATAAGCATCATAATGACGTTGCAGAGTTATACTTGGTTAAACAACAATAATAATAACAGTGTATTGGGGAATTATCATTAGAAACAAAATCTTCTCCCTACCCAGAAAACAGCTCCACAAAGGTAGAAGAGAAAGAAAACAATTTTACTATTGAATAAGCATTAAACCAGAATTGTGATACGCATCACAGGTGATCCGCTAAGAGATTGCAAAGACAGAAAGAAATCTCACCTTCTACAGAGCCCAGCAGATGTAACTCATTGCATGCATATTCTCAAGGTAAACAATAACTTGGCTTCAAGAAAGGGGACTTGACAACACCATTGGTCACCCATAGCTCCTCCTAAATTCAGCTTTTAATTGGGGTGACCATCTGTGTTAATTAATTGGTTTTATCTAAAGGAAAAATGAACTTCTTACATCTTTATGTCAGGAGGTAGTTGTGTAGCTTGGAGCGAGGCACCTGTGGAAGTGAGCTCCTCCCCTCCCACCTGTGGGAGATATGGGCACTCTGTTCCCTGATGGTATGTTCCAAAGGGATGGCTCTGATTTATTGCAGCAAAAGGATGCACAGCAAATTCAGCTAAGGGAAAGGTGCCTGGGGCAGAGTCAGAGGGACTGGTTTCCCAGAAGGAAAGCAGGTGTTTAGCATAAAGCACGTTGTTTGTATTAAACAGTTTAGACACAATAAACCACCCTAACAGTTAGGGAATACTGGGAACGCTCCCCAAATCCAAGTTCCCACACGCGAGCCAAGGGCCAACATTGCAAGCAGGCCTTTGGACAGTAGTCTCAGGCCTGCTGCATTAACTATTTTCTGCACACTAATTCACTAAGAAGGTGAGCAAGGTATGTGCAGTTTCTAACATTCTGACTTACGAGGTCTAAAAGCAGTCTCCTTTAAATAATATGTGTTTATGAAAATCGAGGTATGTGTTCAGGACATAGAAGGCTAAGAAATATTTGAGTAAGAAGGTGAGACATCTGATAATGATGGAGTCAGCCTTGAAAATGTTCTCAACAGGTGTCCCAAATCAAAGATGCTCACCATCCCTCTGCCTCATATGCTGGCTTAGATAGCCTTGCCATACACTGATTGCTCCAGGGCATGTGGCTCACAGCATAATACGTACAGGGACACCAGAAACTGGCTAATGCAGTCATCCAATACTGAGCAGGTAAACTTTACAACCTATTTTACACCATCTGTTTCTCAACTGGTATAAAGTTTTAAAGTGCTTAAGTCATTTGGGAAACTATTTTCCATCGAGAGAGGCAAAACCATTGTAGCAAAATTTGTACATTGAGTTGGAAACTCACTTCCCTCCTTGGCTTGCTTCAGGGCACATATTTAGATTCTTTGCATCTTACGTTTCTCAGTTAAAATCTGATAATACTTTTATTTTGAGGAAGAGTAGCTGCTATTCACTCAGAAGAAAGATTAGAGGCTGATGTCATGATCCTTTAATTCTCTGAAAATAATTTATTCCCTAGGACTTTCTTGCTATAAAACAGGAAAAGGTTTCTGAAATACAAAGAGTATAAAACTGATTTGCACAAAGAAGTTGACCTTTGAAAACTTGGAATAATATTACCATACCAATATCGACTTGATGCATATTTCAGGCAGACAGGAAAGTTCAACAGACTTCAGGTCACCATTATTTCCAGTGGTCCTCCAAAGCTACAGTTCTTTTATACATGTTTATCAACACTACCTCTGGCTTTCCCCAAGAAGGTGAATCTAGGATAGAGCAAGCATCCTCTGTTGTACATGACTAGTTCAACATGAAAGAATAGAAATCATTTATTTAACCCTAATTTTGAAGTATGTATACAAAATGTAAGTATACTATTAATAATTTATATATTACTTGGTGCTTAAATATATATAGCATTCTATATGTTTTATCTAAGCCCCATAGCTACCCTTGAAGTTAATTTTATCATAATTTTGCAGTTGCCGAAAGTGTCTGGGATATCTAGTGTCTTACGCTGAAGTCTTCCAAAGAAAAGAATTAGAACGTGGGACTAGACCCCAAGGCTGTTCTCCTCAATCTCTGTTTTTTCAGCAACTCAATGTCTAATGTGGGACGAAGGTTGGATATTTGCATTATATAGTGAGTCAAAAATTGGAATCGACCTGATAATGCTGAGTCTGTCAGCTCATACATATCCACCCCGTGGGAACTCACACACTGTGTATTCCATCTATAAATAGAATGAAATCTAATAGTTCTGCTTCTCTTTTTAGTGAAGTAAGAAAGCAAGAATAACTTTAACTGATAGCTACCATGACTTACCCAGGGCTAGCTGGAGGATCAGGATCTGTGAATTTCTTCTAGCATGTTTTTTGGTCCACATATCTAGGTTCTGAGTTACATGGTTTCCCCACCCCCTATCTCCTCCCCAAACTCTAGTAAAGCATAAACAAGTAGATGTCAATGCCTGCTCTTGCCCGCCAGGCTCTGAGGGAAGGTCCTGGCAGCATTTCTATCATGAGCCTTTCTAAGGGTTTTATAACTCAGCCATAAATACTTGTCATTGGCAGAAACGTAGCCTGGAGGGTCACAATCCTGGAGTAAATTCTTCGTTTATATATCTCACTGACATGCTTTAAATTGTTTTAACTGTGTTTATCTTTTTTGATGGGAGGGAAAATAATGGCTTCATGGTTCAAGACACTTTTGTCTTCCTATGAATCAACACAGCATTGGGATGAAAGAGAAAAAACATCAGAAAAAAAGTGGCTACTGAGAATAGACAATAATTCTTTAAGAGAGGGGCTTGAGGGCCGACGTTAGTCAATCTCAGATCTATTAGCAGAACTTAGAGAAAGCGAGTGTTGTGAGCTGTTGATTAACTCCCTAAACATCCATACCCATTTGCTTTTCCTTTTCCTTTTTGTTTTTAGTCTCATCCAGGGCCCAGCAGGTTACGTGGTTCCACCAGCCTGACTCTAAGAACTGTTCACGTTAAGGCAGCTGCAGCCGAGTGCGGCAGGGAAAGGCATGAGAAGCCGGATGGGCCGTAGGCTGGGAAACTCTAGATTGTGATGTCTCTGTAGTGGGACTGCATCTGTAGCTGACCCTTATGCCTTAACCATACTTCTTCTGGGAAAATGCTTGTTCCTTGCATGTTTTTAATTTATCCAGGACCTTTCAAAAATGTAAGCTCCTTAAATCAGTTTCTGTGATACAAGAAGAAATATATGTTCAGTCTCTGCCCCGGGTTCCTCTCACAGAGCTCCTAAACTCTTGCAATTTTGTAAGTCATAGGAGCACTAGGAGCGTCTTTGGTATAATATTTTATCTTGGTTCCCAGTTCCTTGGACACAGGAGGTTCTAAGACCCTGGGAATCTCCAGAGTGATGAGTGTCCTTTTGTACGTTAATGAGGTGACTGGTGGCTGAAAACACCTAGATGCGTCAGATGGGGGCTGGTTGCCAGAGGAATCAATCATGTGATTAGAGGGTTGGAACTTTCAGCCCATCCCCCTGACCTCTGGGGAGGCCCAAGGAGCAAGGGGCTGGGGATTGGATTAGTTACCCATGGCCAATGATTTAATCAATCATGCCCATGTAATGGAACCTCCAGAAAAACCCTAAGTGACAGGGTTCAGAGAGCTTCCAGGTTGGTGAACAGAAGGAGGTGCTGGGAGGGTGGCACATCCCCCGAGGGCATGGAAGCTCCATGTGCACCGCCCCCATTACTTGACTTATGTATCTCTTCCATTTGGCTGTTTTTGAGTTGTATCTTTTATAATAAACCAGTAATAGTAGATAAAGTGTTCCCTGAGTTCTGTGAAATGTTACAGCAAACTGTTGAACTGAGGAAGGGGTCATGAGAACTCTGATTTGTAGCTGGTTGGTCAGAAGTACAAGGGGCCTGGACTTGGGAATGGAGTCTGAGGGGGGCAGGCTGTGTTGTGGGGCTGATCCCTTAATCTGTGGGGTCTGTGCCAGCTCTGGGGAAGTTAGTGTCAGAAGTGCTGTGAGTAGAGAAACAGTTTTCATCTTTTGGTGTTTTCCCTTTAGGTACCAAATTTGTTTTTACCCACCACTTCATCTATAATGCCAGCTACATAGTATGCCTTGAAATGCTATGTGTTAAAAGATGAATGAATAAACAGATCTGACTCCAACAGGTCAAACATTACTACAAGAGGTTAGAAAGAGGTAAAATATTTCACATGAAAGAATGCATTTGAAGTTTGTGTTTATAATTGAGCAGTGTGAAACAAATAGCCATGCTTTTCAGTGGTTTCTACTTTTTCATTCATATAATTTAGAGCTTAATAAAGAATGCCATCTTAATTCTTAAGGACTCTGAGCATACTTCTACAAAGATGCTCTTTACATTGTGCACTTTCAATATAACCCCTAAAATTCGGCAGGTTATTCTGTTTTAAGTATCCAGACCTTTAAATTTTTGTACTATTCTTTTTTTCTGATTAACAAAAGCAATGCATCATCTAGAAAGTTTGGAAAATATCAAAAAAGCTTAAAGAGGCAATGCTTTCAATTCTACTCCCTGAAGATCATCAATTAAAAATTTTGGCATGTTGTTGCCTTGCAGGCTTTTTTCCTGTAAGTTCTACACTTGATTGAGATATTATGGCTTGCGCGATTGTGAGTTCTGGTTTTGAAATGCTGCTTAACTTTATACCTATAGTCAGCAGTTTTCCATCTCATTGGAATTCTTTACACATTTCTTTCTAATGTCTGCAGCTCTGATTTTCAAAGAGTGGGTCCCTGACCAGCATCATAGGCATCATGTGGGAGCTGCAAATTCTGGGATCCACCCAGACGTACAAAATCAGAAATTCTGAGAGGGGCTCAGCAACCTGTGCTTTAACAAGCCCCCAGGGGATTCTGATGCAAATTAAGTTTGGGAACCACAGCTGTGTAGTCTTGCTCATTAGTCTACTGCTCAGAAATAAGGATTTCCTTTTTGCTATTACAAATGTTTCACAAAACTCTTTGTTCACGTTTCTTAGTTTTTCTTTAGAATAAAGTAATTAATCAAATGTGCAAGCACCTAGTGGAAAGGTGTGATACACGGAGACCCACTTCTATCCAGATCCAGGTTGTAGCAGTTTCCAATCCTACTAACAGAGCTTGAGATGTCTATCTCACCAGTCTCCCTTTTATACAAACTTATTCTTTAAGTGCATTTAGTTATTAAGTTCTTGGTATCTTTCTTATTGCCTTATATAGCTTTTTCTTAATAGCAACAATATGTTGAAAATGCTAACCAATTTTTTTGTTTGTCTTTACATGCTGTTTGTGATCATTTGACCCACATGTATTTTTTATTTTGACCTGGTCAACACTATATATTTATTTATTTTTATAAATTGGAAGCTCATTTCTTATTCCAGAGATTAAGTAATATTTACTTACAGTTTCTTCTAATGTTTACATGAAAAAATTTAGATCTCTGGTCCACCCAGATTTTTTTTTACTGTAATGAGGATCTAAATAGCATTTGAAAAGTAGTTAAACAATTTTCCCAGAACACTGTCAATGAACTTTTTAATCACAACTTTAGTTTTCTCACTGTGATTGCCTGATTGATTTAACCTTAGCATCTACTATATTTAAATTATGTCAGTATGGCAAGTGTGGTCCTTTCATAGTCTTGTGTTATAAGGCAAAATCATTTCAGGTATTTTATTTATTTTTTACCATGTGCCAAGAGCTTAAAACATTTAATTTCTTATTTGGTGGGGAGAAAATCTCATTGTTCCTTCTGTAGTGGAGGTTCAGTGTATTTTTGTTCTGAATTAGTTTAGCTTTCCCACGCCCCATCACGTTTGGACAAAGGCCATTCTTAGACTCTATGTACAAAGTTGTTAAAGTGTTCACTTATTTTTCAGCTTTTATTGACCTTATAACTAAACAAATTGAAATAATTAAAATGTTTATTATTTGACTCAGTTTCCCTTTGCAGTAAAGGTTACAGAAGAACAGACAGATGGAGACTTTGAGCTCCTATCATGAAAAAGTCGCAGCTAAATAGTGGGTTAGGAAGGAAGAAATAATCCGAGGAAAAGATTGGGAAGAATCCATTGAAAAGCATGATTTTCTTGTTCCCACAGGATTTCAGACAGCCTGAGAATGCTTGTGAGCATTTTAGCTTTAATTTCAAGAGAGAGGGAAATTCTGCTGTTCTCTGCCATGGCCTGCCCCCTTCCTTTAGGAGGGGACATGGACAAGTTTGCTGTCCCAAAGAGACATGGCAATAAAGACAGCTCCTAGGTTTTAATTCGATCCCATTCAGATCAAGAGCACATATAGATGGAGTTTCTTCTCCTTGCAAGGAGCTCTGTGGGTGGTGGTGGGTGAGGGGTGCTGTGGGCAGGAGAACGTCTTAAAGATAAAATGGTCTCTGACCTCACTGGATCCTGCTCCAGAGGGACGTTTCTATAGTAGTTCATTGCTCCTTTGAATATTGCCTCATTAGAGTCTTACCACAATTCTATGATGTAATTAGAACTGTTGTCATTGTCATCGCTTGACAGATGAAGAAAGGCATGCAGAGCAGATCAAGGAATTAGATGGAGGTCAAACAGCTAAATAGTGAAAGAACCAGGATGAGATTTTCAGATTCGTGGACCATTGTTCTTTCCACTCAAGCACTGAATTGGAGGAATGTATTTTTCCTGATTATGTTTTATCATTAGCTCCAATTGAGTAGAAAATGTTTCTTATACAAAATTCTACTTATAAATATCAAAGTTGTATACTGTTGTGTATTGAATGTACATAATAGATCAGACTTAAGAAGTAATCTTCATTTACATACCATTTTGATAGTTATTTTTTTCTACAAAAGAGTCTGTGTACGTGATCGCAAGCTCATTAGAATGAAGTGGTATCTGTCTCGAACATACGCACTTTCTCTTCTTCTTCTTCTTAAGATGTTAAACCTAACCGAATCAAGGAGCTAATAAAAATCTGAGAGGAATCAGAAATATTTAGGAGACTGTAAAAGAAAAACTGTCTTTTTCTCTTATCTTGTCCTATTTTTATTGAATTCTTACTTTTAAATTGTTACTCTAAGATGATTAATGTACCCATTCCTAATTTTCCCACCTTCGTTTTTTCAGGCTTTAGCTGAATTCCTAATTCCTGCTATAATTTTTTTCTTCTAGGTAAAACTGATAACCGACATATCCTCTTCGTGGCTGGAGGGACAGTTTTATTGTTGCTGTTTGTTATCCTGATTACCACCATCATTGTCATTCTTTATAAAAGGTGAGTATCACAACTCCTCCTGAGTCTTGTTTACCCTCAGTAATTCTGATGGTACAGGTTCTCTGTTAATAGCCTAGTAGCTGGTCAAGCTGTCTCAGCACTCACATACAGTTTTTTCAGTGCTGTTCTTACAGAAAGGAGGAGAAGGCACTGTGGTAATATTGGAGGAGAAAGCTAAAGTAGTTTAAGAATTAGTAGGAGCTGGCAGTCTGCCCCCATATTAACAAAGCTTTCACATTCTGGGCAGCCAACTGCCTGATGCCTCCACCCTGTCTGCTACCCCAGCTATCTTTCTCCACCTGCAAGGAAAGAAGGCTGTCCTTGAGGGGGTGTGTGTGTGTGTGTGTGTGTGTGTGTGCATGTGCCAGAGAGAGAGATTCTGAGAAGAGGAAGAGCAAGGTTGAACAGTAATAATATCTTCATTTATTCATTCATCAAATATTTATTATGACAGTGTGAGGAAGACGTAATGAAGCACACGTTCTAATAAGCAAACAATATAATTTTCAATGATCCTATATTCTCTGAAACAATCTAGGTGGTATTATTAGAAATTGTTGAGGAAGAAAGGGGTTGGAAGGGGCTACCTTAGAGAGAGCAGGCGGCCATTTGGCTTCTAACAAAGGTTTCTACCTTTACTGTCTTATGGCACATTTGGGAATTTTCTAGGGTCTTCTTGGTTGACTCTTTCTTCCCTCTCCAGTTCTCCCATCATCAACTTACTTGTCTATGTATTTGTTGCAATCTTAGCTGTAATCACATTGGGTTGGAATTCTTCCTTATACTTTTGTTCCAACCAGTGTTATCTTCTTAAAGGAAGAAGAGACTAAACATTTGATGTCCACATTTTGCATGTTTAGCACATCATGCACACTTAATATATGTTTGTCGAGTGAATGAATATATCGATCTCCACTCGTTTCGCCTCCCCCAGGGGTATTCCCAAGCACGCACACTGCACATGCGCGCTTACCGATAGGCTTTCCAGTAGACCTCTCCATCTTGTCTCCATCTCCCCGGCCTCCACCTCTTCTGAGGCTCTTGCCGCGGCTCATCCGATTTTAGTAATACTCCCCACTCTGCTCTCCTGCCCCCAGGAATCTCCTCTCTTTTGACTTATCTGATTTTTTCTGCTTCCTCTTCTAAAAGCTAGACAGGCAGTGTCAGCCTCCTGTTTAAAACCTTTTATCAACTTCCCACTGCCACCAGAATAATGGTAAAACTCATTAATCCTGTCCTCAGAGGTGCCCTACTTTCTGACCCCAACCTAACATTCATTCATACCTTCTACTTTACTTATTTCTCCCAATGTGGACAAATTTTGTTAAAACTGCAACTTTTATTCTTTGAGCACACCTGACTCTCTTCCCGTTTGATGTGCCACCAAAATGCTGTTTCCTCCATCTTTGGCCTTAATCCTCTGGGACAGGTGTCATTCAAGATGTGGGACACATGCTCCCTCTAGAGGGTCTGTCCTGCTTCCCTCTCCCTGCACAGAGACATGACGTCACTGTCTGGAATCACACGTACTTCTCATCTGCTACAGCTTGCAGCCTGCTTTGTAGTTTAATCATTTTTATGCTTGTCTTCCCTTCTATTCATAATGGCAGGGCTCGTGTTTTATTCATTTTTTAGTGTTGGATAGCATTTAGTACTAATCTTTCCAAATAATGGATGGTCAATAAGCATTTGTCTAATTAAACTGAAACACGAAACTATCGTTTTTCTTTTCTCTCCATCATGGGCTGCCCTCAAGTCTTTCCCTGGTCAGAAATTAGCAAATTGAGGTAAGGAACCCAGGGTGTTAGTGACACTGAGGACTTCTCTACTGCTTCACCTTGGTTGGTAAAAAAATGCACTGAGGGCAGATGTGACAGCAGGAGCACACAGGAACAAGGACAAGATGACTAAGAGAGAGTGAGTGACAGAACGGATCTCTGGAGGGTCACAGATGTTGGACATGATGGATTTAGCTTCATGAAAATGCATCACTTTTACATGAATAGCTAAATTGAACTGTAGAATATATTGTCCCACTTGGTTAAATGTGATAAAAAGAAGATTAGTGGACTTGAATGCATAATCATGGCCGAACACCACAAAGGAAAAGGCCCTTGTTCTCTCTACCTTGTCACTAGTATCAGTTTGTGATTGTTACTCAGAATGGAAGTGTTGGGAAAAATGACCCAAGGGCTTAAACCTTCTGAACTCTGTCTTAGGGACCGTTTCAAATAATCCGGCAGCTTCTGATGTACTGACTTGGATAGAAGCCAAAATAAATCGGAGTACCCAAACGAAACTGAACTCTTCCCTCACACCCAGTGCCTACGAGCCTGTGTGTCCAGAGGCATTTGAAGCACTTTCTCTGCTCCCAGTGTGTGTTATTTCCAGTTGGAGATCAGAATAGTGACACTATCAAGTGAGCATGCTGGGAAAGTGCAGAGCTCTGGGAAGTGTGACAGGAGCCGAGACACAATGCGGAGATTGACACCTGTGTTTGTAAGAAGAAATTTAATATTTAGTGAGCAAAATGTTAGACACTTCTTTTTACATTCATTGTCAGCGTTGATGTTCACAACCGGTAGGATGTGTCGGTTTGCCTGGGACTTCCCTGGGAAACTCCTTAGAATCAAGCAAACCAGCATGACTGGCCAACCTAGAAAAACCACATTTTGTTTAGAGTCTTTATTTTACAGAAGAGAGGACTGAACTTCAAAGATGCGCACACACGGTCAACTGCAGAGCACAAGGTCAACACAGATCTTCTGACTCTAAGCTTTGTGTTCTCATTTCTTTATCACGTTGTGTACTCTAGGCTTATGTAAAATATATATATATTTATATATATATGTATACACATACATATATTTGGACCTATTTGGGGAAGTTAACTCTGTGTTATGATATAGCAAACCTTGTGAAACATGATTTAACAGGAGATCAAAGGTCATAGATCTGTCTCATTTGTTTCCTTATTTGTAAAAAGAGGATTACAAAAGCATCTATACTACAGATTTCTTTTGAGGAGTAAATAACTAAATTTACACAAAACACCTAGAAACATGACTTTCGCATAATAAACTTACACATCAAATAAGTAAATAAATTAATTATTTAAACAATAAGTAAGCAAATAAATGCACACAGAATAAGATAAGTTTGTGATTATGTTGACACAGTAGAAGGATTTCATAGCAACTAGAAGAGATCCTTAGGGTCAGCATCCATCATCTGAACAGCCTTTCTTTGGAGAGAGACTAGATTGCCTGATTTTCGAAATTTCCACGAAGGGATTACAATGTCATCTTTTGTATGAAGGAAAAAAGTCTACAGTTTGCATCTAACCTACTCTTCTGTGATTCAGTAAGAATCTTTTCTTTAGGGAGATGAAAAGAGATAGTCATCATCTTCCCATAATAACTACCTCCATATACTTGGATATGGTTATTTCATCTATTGCCTCAACCACAGTTGCCTCTTTTCTTCTTCTCTTGTATTTTCCTTTCTAAGATTCCTCCTGAAGTTAGGTTTTTACAGGTTTTGTTGAAACTGTGGCGAGTTTATTGAACAGTGTGACTCCAGATGGCCCATCGAACCGCAGCACCCTGACTCCAGAAATGGCGGAGCCTGAGAGTCAAGAGGGAGGGCTGTGGATTCAAATCCCAATGCTACCACTTACCACCCATGTGGTCTGGGGCAAGTTACTCTTCCTCTCTATGCCTCAGTTTCTCAATCTGTTAAATATAGAGTTTTTTATGAAACCTAAATAAAATAATCCATACAGGTCGTTTAATAAAATGCCTGAAAGAGTCTATAAGACTCTTCAGTATATCATTACTCTCATCCAAGAAGTTACGCTGTTGGCATTTAAAACAAAGTTTTAATTATAATTACTAATGTACACTGGCTGTATATCCACTGGGTTGCCTTGACCATCTGTGAGAACATTGCAGAAAGTAGGGCAATGAAAAATTTAGGTCAATGGAATTTCGGGTAAATATGTATAAAGCAACTGTGGATGCTACTTCAACGTATTGAGTAAGGGCATGTGGGCTGGGGTACAGGTGAGGTACAGAGCATTTGAAACAATACTAGTGCTGGAGTGTAATTCTTAATGCCTCTGTTGAATGTGTATTCCCAGAAGGAGAAGGAGAGAGAAAAGAGTTCTAGTTAAAGAGTCGTGGGACACACAGAATAAGGTAAGTTTTCTCAGAATTGTCATTTTTTTGACTCTTTTATGCATCATAAATGTCTTGTAAAGTCAGTCCGTTTTGCAGTTAGCAGCCTTCTTTTTTATTCTCCTTTCAGTACCCTGGCTGTGTGGTTACCTGTAATTCGAGTATCAATTATTTTCTGAACTATTCTCCTATTATTAATGCCCTTCGAAACTGTTTGTTTTACATTAGTATGAGTAAAGGTGCAGTTAAACTGACATCATCATAACAAACACTGTGCGTTACCAAAATCTGTAATGTTTCCTAGATCTGCCACAATGAAATTACCACGAAGTGGGTGACTTAAAACAGTGGACATCTTATCTCTCACAGTTCTGGAGGGTTGAAGTCCAAAATCAAGGTCTCAGCAGGATCAGTTCTTTCTTGGGATGAGAATCTGTTCCATGCTTCTCTCCTAGTTTCTGGTGGTTGTTAGCAATCCTTGGCATTCCTTGATTTACAGACGCATCGCTCCAATCTTTGCCTGTCTTCACATGGCATTCTTCCCTCTGTGCGTGTGTGTGTGCATGTGCATGCATGCTCGTCTGTGTCTCTTCTCCTCTTCTTATAAGGACTCTTGTAATATTGAACTAAGGCCCACCTTACTCCATTTTGACCTCATCTTATCTACAGTCACGCGCTGCATAATGACGTTCGGGTCAATGACAGACTGTGTATACGACAGTGGGCCCATAAGATTAGTACCGTATAGTCTGGGAGTGTAGGAGGTCACACCATCTAGGTTTGTGTAAGTACACTCTGTGTTGTTCACACAATGAGGAAATTGCCTGACCCATTTCTCAGAACGTCTCCCTGTTGTTAAGTGACGTGACTGTAATTACACGTGCAACAGCACTATTTCCAGATAAGATCACATTATGAAGGTTTGGGAAGAACGTACATTTTGGAGGGATGCTATCAGACCCAGTATAGGGCATAATAATATTTTTATTTCATAAGGTTGCTGTGAGGATTACATTAAACTACATAAAAGACCCGAAGCATATCAAGCACACAGAAGGACATAATGCATGCTATTCATTAGCATTATTGCATTTGGATTAATTTATTAATTCGTGAATACTCAGATTATAAAGCTAAAGAACTTTCTGATGGGCTGCAGGAGTCTGATGAACTGTAACATTGTTTCACTCTACTTTGCTCCTGACCCTTTTTTGTTTAATTGAAGGAGTAGAAAGTTCCTTCTGGGTTTGCAGATAAGAGGGATGCTTATTTTCACGCTCATTGTTTCCACTATAGGTCAAATATCTTTAACACATATTACCTGTTGACAAAATTTTACAATAAAACATTCCCTAAGTTGTTATCCAAAATTACATCCATTTTTTTTCAACTTAATTATTTGCAATTGAATTCTACACAGCCAAAATGTCAAGTACTAAAAAGTTTCTGACAATCCAGTGTGTGTGCTTCAGCTTCCTTAATAATCTATCAGTCTAGCCTTTTTCTTCTATTAAGTAGTTACTCTTTGCAAAACAATTTTCTTTTTCGCAATAATTCATGGCTTTCTTTTTGGCCTCAAATGCAAAAACTCACAAAGTTTTGTCTTGTTTCATCTGCCACTCCAGCATGTAATAAAACGGTGCTCTGTTATATATAATTTTGGATCCCATCTTTGTCCTTAACTGTTGTCCACTCAAGCCCATCCAAAACCAAATTTCTTGCTATGAACTTCAGAGAAGGAGAGGAGATTTCAACTTCCTACACTAGTTATTCAGCATTTTCAGGCTTTTGTAGAATCACGATGTTTTGAAGGATGATTAGAAAGTTACATAGTAAATTAGACTGTGAAAGACCAAGAAGTTAGACCTACTTGATTCTTTTTTTTTAAACAGGCTATGTAAGTAACAATGGCACTTAAACTTTCCTTTTGCTTTCTCCTTGCAAACACCAAAACCACTCTAAATTTCCAAACTGCTCACTAAAAAAACCTCTCTTTCTCACTCTCCTTCTCATCCTCTCAGTTTCTCTCTCACTCTCTCATTTACTCATGCCTACATATTTCCTGTCACATACTTATGTACAGGTGATCAAAGTGACTTGATTAAGAGAGAGAAGATTAATGATTATATAAAATCATCTTGAAAGTGAATGTCAGTTTGTTTTGGTGATGTCTTTCATGGTGTTCAGTTGCTCATTTTTAAGCCAAGACACTGTGTACTTTAAAATATTTCTTGAATTAAGACATTCTTTCAACAGAAATGAATCAGTGCCCACTATGGGAAAATACTGTACTAGACTTTCCATATAAAAAATGAGAATAATTGTTCTCATCGAAATAGGCCAATATTGGGAAAGGGAGTTCTGCATTTAAACAGTAAGTCATAACAGAGTATAACAAGTGGTAATCTAGGCTGGGTTTCTTTTGGGTCTCACTCAGAGCCTGGCAAATCAAGAATGCGATATACCTTAGAAGTCCAAAACAAAGAAGAATGTTTTATGAAATTATTGGAATGGAATTTGACCTATATTGTGGTTGAATTGAAGAGAGATTTATATTTTGAGCTTTATTAGCTGCTGAAATGCAGTGAATTACTGACATCCTCTGTTTGTCTTTCTAGGCGTCCAACAACTACAGAAGTCCCATCTTTACCAATCAACCTTCAGGTGACGCAAGAGAAGATATTTATGTTAACTACCCAACCTTCTCTCGGAGACCAAAGACTAGAGTCTAAGCTTTTTCCTTGATCTGAGCAAATGATGATGACTATTATATACATGGATCTTTATACAATTTCTTCCCACTACTCAGTGTCTAGTTTGGATACTAGTTGACTGAATTTATTTCATTTGTTAAGAAAAATAGGGCATTACCTGGAAAACATTCTTAACAGAAATTTTTCAGAAAACCTGACTTTAATTACCTGTACATAAAAGGAAACTTATTGAATTATGTAATGGAACAATCCGTGGGAAATCAAGCTTCAGGCAAGCATTATTTACCAGGGCTTGCTCGTTGTGTCTAGAATTAAGTATGGGCACAAACTAGTTTCTGCATCCCCTTTCACTGTGTTGGATCCACTTCTTTGGTGTTAGCCTAACTCTCATTCAGGCTTTTCCCTTGTGTTTCCAAGATGACTGCCCAAAACTCTTGGAAATTCATCATCCTTGTTTCTGTCTGGTGGAGAGTTTTCTTCTCTGATAGAGCAAACAAATTCAGTTATTTGTCCATCATTAAACAGTCATCATGGTCAGAAAGGATTAAGGGTTCACCTCTAGAGCTAGAAGTGGGTCCAAAGCACAGTGCTGGGAAATCCACAGTATCGTTAGAAGAGGGAAAGGGGAGCCTGGAAGCTGGCCTGGTTACCGACAAATGTGGACTGCAGTGACATTCCAGGACATCTCTTGTTAGCCAACTAAAAAGAGAATATGTAGGTGGATTTAGGTTAGCTCGCTCTCTACCCTCTTCTAGAATATGCTTTATCAGCTTAGTCCGTAAGTGTAGTTGGCAGTAGAATAAATGAATAGTCAAGAGAAAGATAAATATGACAAGGAAATCTCTTCTCTTTCTATTCTAAAATAAATTCATCTCCAGTTTCATACAGAATTCTTTTTTTTTTTCTTTTTTTTTGAGGACAATCAGCCCTGAGCTAACTACTGCCAGTCTTCCCTTTTTGCTGAGGAATGCTGGTCCTGAGCTAACATCGTGCCCATCTTCCTCTACTTTATATGTGGGACGCCTACCACAGCATGGCGTGCCAAGTGGTGCCATGTCCGTAGCCAGGATCCGAACCGGTGAACCCCGGGCGGCCGAGAAGCGGAACATGCGAACTTAACCGCTGCACCACCGGCCTGGCCCCTCCATACAGAATTCTTGCCACTATCCCTGGACTAACTTTATGAGCAAGTGTAGTAGACAGTTCAATAATAACTTAATGTTTTTTATATTGAATTATTTTCTACTTTTAAGAATTATTTTTTTATATATAAATTCTCTTGAAAGGGTCAGGCACCTAGGCATTTTTTAAAAAAAAAATAATAATGAGAAATCTAAACACGAGAAAAAGAATGATAGTTGAAAGTGGTGGCATAGGGTGGTAGGATAGAAAAGTGAGGGGAAGAGCTTGGCAGGATATAGCAAAGAAGGAAAAGGGATCAAAGAACGGGAAGACCCAGAGAGAAACTTTCCTTCTTCACAGTTTGGCCAAAGATACACCTAGGGATATCACTTACAGAGCAATTAGAGACCATGCCTGCCATTGTCCACATTCTAGATGGAGGCAAACATTGAAAAGTATTTGTGAAACTCAGTAATGGTTATAGTCACCTTGAAACTACAATGGTCATTTACTCATCTGTAAAGGATCCTCATCTCTCAAAGATTTATCGCAAAAACGGCATTTAAGTACCAACGTTGTAGACTTTTCATGATAATCTTAAGTGAACCAAAACCAAATTCTCATTTTGTCGGACAGATTCTAAGCTGTAATTTACATTTTTAAGCAGGTCAGTGGATATTTTATGATTTTAGCTTTAAATACCATGCATGCCAAATAGTGCAATTATTCTGTGAATTACAGAAATTGTCAATGCCTCTACTTGTTTCAGGGGAGAAAAGATAAAAATGACCACTTCCCAGCTATGTACATGCTTATGTACGTGCAAGAAGAGTTAGGTCTCATTTTTATTTTGTTTGCTTAGAGATCTTTATATCTGGACCCATGAAGTGTTTCCACAAATATATTAGTGTAACAGAGCCACAGAAGGCAGTTTACAAGAAAACGATCTAGTGTTTTGTTAACTATATCAGATCCGTGGAAGTTTCCGTGGCTGAATCTATCAGTTTGCATGGTGAAGCAAACTTAGCATCATTTAATAAATAAACTATTTCTTTTTGCTAAAAGTTAATCAAAATATTAGTTTCTGCAAGATTCTAATTCTAAATTCTCAATGTCTAATATAGGTGAGAAGTAAAACCTTTCTACCATTGCAATATGGGGAAATGTAAATCTCATTTTAACTGAGAAAATGACTATTGGGGAATGTGAACAGTACAACCAGGTGTCATTGTCCTTATGGCCTTTACTCGTGGTTTCATGGGGGACTTTTGTGACAAACCCCTTAAGGGTTGCAAAGTCTCCAGAACATTTGAAACTTGTCTCTTTTTCCACGAGTGTTTTAATTTTTCAAAAATTCTCTCACTCAAAATATTTATGAGAATGATTTACTCTGTCACGTCTTGTCTGTGCATTCTTTCTCTGCAGACCTCAGGATTTTTTTAGGGTTTTGGAACCCTCCTAAGTCCTGCTAAAAATTCTCTGACCTCCCTTGTTGATTCTGGTACACTCTCAGCTTATGCTGCTGAAATTCTGTTCATTTGTTTTCTTCCTCTGGATCTCTTTGCTTAACAAAGCACTTTCATTGTAGTCTCTTTAATATTGTATCTAATTTTCTAGAGATTTGTGACTTTGCCTAATGTATATATGTATGTGTATATATATATATAACTATACCTACTATATATTATATATGCCATATATGTATTATATAGAGAGAGTATATGGTATATGTATATATAGTGTGTGTGTGTATATATATATATATATATATATATATACACACACACACAGTTTTTTTCCAACTCTGTTTATCTACTATTCTGGTTGTTACTAAGGAAACAGATCAAAACAGATCCCCAGAATAAAAGGTCAGAATTGAATGAAACTTATGTTTTAAACCTTTTTTGCAAGGTGCTACTTAGGAAGCAAGATACTTCCTAAAATTCTTTTTTACATATATAATTTATATTGATATATATAATACATTAAATAAAAATCTGTGTTTCCTTTGAATTCCATTGTTGTAATGTTTACATTAAAGTAACCAATTAAAGGGAATTGCTGTGTGATAACAAGGTAGGTAAGTTTGTTAAATGTTATCACAGAGCACACAGTTTTGTCAGGGAAAGAGTGTATCTTATTAACCTACAATGACTAGGTATTGATTATATTATCATTAGAGAGACCTTGGAACATTATTTAAAGGCCTGTATGCACGCGGAGAGAATAGAATAGAGATTTCATTAGCTTGTAATCACGCTTATGGATGGAAGGGTGCTAGATGAGGCTATAATTTTTGGTTAGTAAATATTCAAATTTATAGAATGTTTTAAGTAATTCATTTTATTACTAAAAATATTATACATATAAATTTAAAATATATTGATTACCAATTTATAATATATTGTAAAATAAAAATAATTTTAGTAGGTTTACTCTTATTGTGAACATCCAAGTTATGTTGGTTTCTTTAGAACTGTATTAAATAAAAACTGCAGCTGCATTGCAGTAATTTTCTGAATAGGTAGAGTCCACATTGTAATTAGAAATTACTGTAATCAAAATCCTTCTCCTTGATTTATAATAATGTGCTGTATTTTGTACTGTTTATACGAAATTTCAGCAAGATTGAAGATATTGTAGAATTAAGATGCTTATAAAGTATAAGTGGCAGTGCTAATTTATGAGTACGAAGTTTAGCTTCTTTCTACCATAGTGATAAGAAAATATTTTTGAGAAATATAAAACAATTTGAACATGTAACAATTGTTTTATTATCATCATTAGTTTGTCCACGGTTAGAATGGAATGTCTGGAATGTATTGACCTTCACATTTAGACTTTTGCATGAATTAGTATATTTTTTCATTGGTCTGTTCATTGGAATTATTCTAAGCCAAGTCTCTAGGCACTTATACATTTATCTGAAAAACAAAAACAAGTTTTTTAAAAACACTTTTCTATTGCTAGTGATCCAAGAAGCAGAAGTGTGGCTTCTAAAATTAACTGCAATGGGAATTTTTATAAATCTTCAACATTGGTTTACATGTTATATTTCTTTCAGATTCAGAGCACTAACTATGTTGTAAGATGTAAGAAAAGATTTGATTTGGGGGTATGAGTGATAAATGTCTGAAATAATCTCCAATTATTCCCTATTGTCCCTGTTTGAATACTAAGTTATATAGTCACCCTTTTTAGATCATTTTTTTCCAGTTTTATATTTAATTTCAGACTCTCGGGTTTTACAGGGCATGCAAATATTTGTATTCTGTTGCTTGAATGACTAAAATGCAGTGCTCCACGATCTTTAGTGTCATTTGCCATCAAAGAATATTAGGGAAAAATTCCTACAGGATAATGTTAACATGGAGAGTTATTGCAGAAAATAATTGAAACCACTGACACTTTGCAACTTCCATCTCAATGCAACATTCGCTGCGTCTTATAAGTGCATGTAGTTCAAAGACTCAAAGTACATACAAGGGTTTTTTGCAAAAAAAATTGTAGTTCCTGCCCTTCCCATTTTCCCTCCATTGAGACAGCAAATTTCACTTCTGATTATTTTATCTCTCTACTTTTCCGAATAGCATGTTTATATCACTACTAGATCTTTTCAATTTTAGACATTATTGATTTAGATGTTTTCCTCTCCACAAACCCACCACACATACAAACTCATGTAAATATTCTTCCAAAATATTTATGTTAAAATTTTGATTCCTTCAATATTGTTTTTTTATGACCTTGCCAAGGCTCTTCCCAGTTGAATTACATGGTAAAAATGATTGTGTTTTCTCTCCTACATAAATTTTTTTCCACCTAGAGTTAGCAATTATCTCGTTTTAGCTTACTATTTTTGTATTTACCATAAATTTATCTCAGATTCTTCACCGATGGTCTAAATGATCTCTCCAGATTCTCTGTGACACAAAAGATAGTGCAACAATCTCATCTACCTAAAAAAGTTACCCTAGAACCTTGACTTGGGCCAATAAGCAGTGGTTCTTTCTGCATAGCTGTCATCCTGATGTCTCTCTTCATTCAGAAAAAAGGAGAGGAATGTAAAGCATGGAACCAATTCTAGAAAATTCCCCAGTGCAAAGCAATATGAGGTTTCAGATTGCAAGTATTTAACCAGTGCCCAGAACGGGGAACAGGAAGAAGCCTGTTCTATTTGGGTTGGTCTCGGTAAAAGTTGGGGGTATTCGTTGTAAGCTTTGGGAGCTGATGTTGACTATGTTATGGAAAAAACAGTTAATTTATTTCAGTGATATGAGTGACTCTTAGTAGTACCAGGACACTCATGGAATAAGCTTGGACAACAGGCAGAGCATTTGGCAACTCCAGTGGTCCCCAGCAGGACGCACAACTACCACTTTGAGTTCCGATACTCTGGCTGGAACAGTGTGCCTCTAGCCTGAACGACCTCGCTCTCCCACACGTGGATGAGTTCTGAACACCACTTTTTATTTACCTCACTTGTTCCAGAATCAGTGCCCCTTACAGATTTCAGCGAGGAGATATCTGCTGCCTTCAGCTTCTATAGTGTCGGGGGTGGGAGAATAACTTACTTTCCAGATAGTATGTATAATATCATATTCCTCCCAAGGTTGCTGAAGAACTTCTGAAACTGACAAATTTCTCTATTCACCAGATGATAATTTTATTCATGGCAGGGTAAACCCATAGACTTTTTATATAAGTTCAGTACCTTATATAATACCTGTGGTTGTTATAGGTGTATCCAAATAAATCCAAGGTTGTTTTTGAATAAATTGGTGAATAAACAAATAAATACAAGTTAGTATCTATATCAACACTCTCAATTAGTAATCTTGGAATAATGGCCAATAGTTCATTTTTAATGTTGCTATTGAGATTGGATTTGGATATTAGGATTCATCAGTCTCCCAAAGAAGAGATATATTGCATCATCTTCTATAATTTAACCTCACTCAACTTTATCAATTCTTAAAACTGCAACTTACAGACTTACAGACCTTAGACAGGTATATCTTTACATGAAATATCAATTTCTGTGTAACAGACTACCTTCAAAATTCCAAGTAAAAACTTGACCTTGGTCTATTTTTAATGGAAAACTGCTCATTAAAATGCCACAAAATTATACTGACTACCATTTGACCTACAGAAATAAATATTATTAAAGGAGGAAAGCAATGAGTAGGCAGTGCCAATCTTGTTCCACACGTGGTCAAATATGCAAAGGCCCCTTCTGGACTAAATTCTCATGAGTTTAAAATGTCAAGCAAAAATTCTCCAAATCCCTGAAGAGTGATGTCTAGTGTTGTATAGCCAAACCACATTTGTAAGAGATAAACTTGAGAAGAAGCACTCATAACTCACTTTCTTTACTGTTCCAAATTTAAATAATCTCCACTGATTTTGCATGTTTTTGGAAATTCATTCTTAAGATGATCTTCTTATTCAATCACTTATTCATGATAATCCTCATCTCAGGTATTCAAAAGCACTTATAGCGAACAAGACCATTATTCTTTAATCAGTTGTCTGGGTAAGACTTTAAGCTCTCCAATTTACTCTCAATGTCGGCAAAATTTATTACAGCTTTCACTGTGGCTTCGGTTGAGATGACTTATCTCACTTTTTAATTTTATCATATGAAGATCATCAGAAGCAAATTTTGACTTTTTTATCTTACATAATAAATGTGCAAAGAAATGTGATGGCTCAGTAGCTTCTAGAGACATAGAAAACTCTTCTAGCCTTCCTATAATTTTGCACGCCTGTTTGATCATTATTTCAATGGCTAGTGAATACTAGCTGTTATAAAGTTGGGCTATTGACAAAAATATGATTATATGTTTTTACTGTGTGCTATAATTTTCAAAGCAATTTCTATGTATTTGATTCTTAAAACAACTCTAAGAGGCAAACTAGATCCAGAGAAACTGTGTGCCAGACGTGCTTTATCAATTTGATTAAGGTAGGAACTGTAATTCCTGGAATCTCCTTTGCTATATGGTTCTGGGTTAGAATTGGCCAAAACAGAACAAGATGGATGTGAAAAACTGGACATTGCTCTCTGAAGGTCATTTTAGCCAGTGTGGTGATGGACACATGTAGATGGCCTGGCAAGTTCCAGTTTGTCCTTGCTCTCCCCTATTGCATGTCCAGCTCTTCTTGACTGCTGACCCTGTTGGCCAACAATAATCCCAGCCATTTCTCCACTTTTGGCTGTAGAACCACAGAGGAAATAATACCTAACGGCAACAGCTTACAGAGACCTCTTATCGCCCTCCCCTTTATAGAAAGGTAATAGGATAAAAGGTCAATATACTAAAAAAGAAAAAGTCCATTGCTTTCCTCCACTGTATACGAGCGATGAATAATCAGAATTTGAAATTTAAAAAAAATGTCATTTACCATAGCACCAAAAAATTTATATAAAGTTCTTAGGTGTGCATCCAACCAAATATGTACAGGATCTGTGTGCTTTGTGGCCTATTAGCTTGTTGTATTGATTTGTTAGTTCCAGGAGGATTTTTTTTTTGGCATAGTTTTTGGAGGTTTCCACATAGACACTCATGTCTTCTGAAAATAAAGATAGTTTCATTTCTTGCTTCACAATCTTTATGTATTTTATTTTCTTTTTCATGTTTTACTGCATAGCTTGGGCTTCTGGTATAATGTCGAATAGGAGTGATGAGATAGTCCATTCCTGTCTTTTCTCACCGTTCAATATGACGCTGGCTGTAGGTATTTTGTAGATGTTTTTTAACAAGCTGAGAAAGTTCTCCTCTATTCTTAGTTTGCTGAGATTCTTTTTTTTAAATCATAAATAAATGCATTTGTCAAATGCCTTTTCTGCTTCAATTGATACAACCATATGATTTTTCTTCATTAGCATATTGATGTGATAGATTACATTATTAATTTTTGAATGTTGAACCAGGCTTACATAACTGGGATAAATTTCATTTGATCATAAAAATTCTTTTTATATATTGCTGGATTTGGTTTGCTAATATTTTGTAGAGGATTTTTTTCATCTAAGTTTATGGGAGATATTTGTAGTTTTCTTTTCGTGCAATGTTTTTATCTGGATTGATATTAGGATAATGATGACTTCATAAAATGAGTTAGGAAGTATTCCTTCTGCTTCTGTTTCCTGGAAGAGGCTGTGGAGGGTTGGTATTATTCCTCCCTTAAATCTAAGGTAAAATGGTACTTTCATTTTGGAAGGTTGTTAATTACTGATTCAGTTTCTTTAATAGTTTAATTCAATTTATCTCTTTCTCCTTGTGTGAGTTTGGTGGTTTACGTCTTTCACAGAATGAGCCCATTTCATCTATTATCAAATTGTTGGCATAGAACTGTACCTAATATTCCCTTATTATCCTCTAACATCCAATTGTATCCGTAATTGGGTGTCTTTAATGAGTAGTATCTGTGAGGATGACCCCTCTTTTATTTATGATATTAGTAATTTGTGTCTTCTCTCCTTTTTTCTTGATTAGCCTTGCTAGATCTTATTAATTTTTTTAATCTTTTCAAAGAAACAGATTTTGTTTTCATTGATTTTTCTCTGTTGTTTTCAATTTCGTTTATTTCTGCTTTAATTTTTGTTGTTCTCTTTCTTCTGATTGCTTTAGATTTAATTTGCTCTTCTTTCTCTAGTTTCCTAATACAAAAGCCTGCGTTATTGCTTTTAGATCTTTCTTCTTTTCCAATATTGGCATTTAATGCTATAAATTCACTGCATCCCACAAATTCTGGTAAACTGTATTTTCATTTTCATTTAATTAAAATGTTTTAGGGGCTGGCCCCATGGGCGAGTGGTTAAGTTCACACGTTCTGCTTCGGTGGCCCAGGGTTTTGCAGGTTCGGATCCTGGGCGCGGACATGGCACTGCTCATCAGGCCATGCTGAGGTGGCGTCCCACGTAGCACATCCGGAGGCACTCATAACTGGAATATACAACTATGTACTGGGGGGCTTTGGGGAGAAAGAAGAAGAAGAAGGAGAAGAAGAAGGAGGAGGAGGAGGAGAAGAAGAAGAAGAAAAAAAAGAAGACTGGCAAGAGATGTTAGCTCAGATGCCAATCTTTAAAAAAAATTTTTAAAAATATTTTAAAATTTCTCTTAAGACTTCTCCTTTGACTCATGGTTATTTAAAAGTGTGTTTTTAAATCTTTCTATATTTTTGAAGCTTTCTACTATATTTCTCTTATAGATTTCTAATTTATTTCCATTGTATTATTTCTATTCTTTTAGATTTGTTGAGTTGTGTTTTATGACCCAGAATACGGACTGTCTTGGAGAATATTTCTTGTGAGCTTGAGAAGAATGTGCATTCTCTTATTCTCTTGGATGTGATATATTACAAATGTCCACTAGATCAAATTGACTGGAGATGCTGTTCAGGCCATCCATACCCTTTCTGATTTTCTCCCTTCTTGATCTGTCACACACTGATAGAGGCATGTCGAAGTCTCCAACTGTCACTGTGGATTTGTCTATGTCACCTTGCAGTTCTGTTACTGAGTGAGAGCTTGCTGCCCAATGTACATAGAAGCCAATATTATGGTATTGGCTTTTGAGAAGAGAAAGAGTTTTATTGTGAGGTTGACTGGCAAGGAGACAGAATGTGCAAGGCTCTCAAATCTGTCTCCCCTATCCAAGGTTCGGGGCAAAATTTAAGGAGTTAGGGGCTATTAAGCTGTAGCTGGGCCCATGTAAGCTGATTGGCTAGTCTCGAATCAGTCCATATGTGGTAATCAAGTCACTTGCGCTGCTAGAAGCCAGATTTTCCTTATTGAAGGGCTTATGGCTTTGTAAAGAACTCAGGTGACAACATTTCTGAAGATTCTTGGTTCTGGAATCATCCTGGGTCTATGGGTTCCTACCTGGCACATGCACATTGCTGTTTCTGTAATTGAGCAAGGTTTGATTAAACACCCTATTTTAAAGAAGCAAAACTAGTTTAAACTGGTCAATTTTTTTTTTTTTTGTGAGGAAGATTTGCCCTGAGTTAACATCCATAGTCAATCTTCCTCTTGTTGTAGGAGAGCCACTGCTACAGCATGGCCATTGACAGAGAAGAGGTGTATGTCTACACCTGGGAACTGAACCCAGGCTGCTCAAGTGGAGTGCGCAGAACTTAACATTAGGCCACTGGCACTGGCCCCACCATGTATTTTTAATACATATGTTTTTGTTGTCTTGGTTGCTGACCTGTCTCTTTGTCTTGTCCTTGTGATGCTTTACTATGGTGGCCTGACACAGGACTCTGATCTGTCTGAGTTTCTCTGCTCCATGGCCCATTTTCAGGAACCAGTGATCCACCTGACAAAATATTTACGGTATATGAAAATTGGGCACAAATATACAGAATACAATCTGAAGATCAGTATGTGATCACACTGGGTTTCCCCGACTATGCTCAGATCAATGTCAGGCCTCAGAAAATTTTTACTCCAAAAAGAAGCAAAGATAGTAAAGAGACATTCCATCTCAAGCCACAAGAAGACAGTGATGGCTCAAGTCTACTCAGTCAGCAAGAACTAGGGAAGAGGAAGTGTCAGTAACACTCTCTTATCAGAGAACTCAGTCTGAGGCACCAGATTTAATGATTTTTTGGGGGGGATTCTGCTAAAATGCAATGAAATATGAGTTACAGGAAAGTGTTTCTCTGGTCACACATATTCAATATTAATTTATTTTAATGTTTACTTGCACAAAAGGTAAATGAGAATTAGAAGAATCCATAGGTGAAGGAGCCCAAGGAAGTAACAGCACGATCAAGAAAACTGTGTGTGTAATAAATATTGGGCTTCTACAGAAGAAAACACATGATGGAAAGAAAGATAAACAAAAATAAGAGGCGACTTGAGAAAGCAAGTCTACACATCCTGTGGCCCATTACACAATGCTTGTTAGTGGAATGCTTTTATGAATGTGTGAAAGAGAGACCCAAGTCAGAGCTGCCCACAGTTTCTTCACTATGTTATGGCCATAAACCAAAATACTGCAAAGCTTTTATAAATAGATCATTTAACAACTTCTTCTCAAGCTCTACCCTCTTTTTCTTTACACGTTAGTGGAAGTAGTGTTGAAGCTGAACATGTCTATTAATTGAGACTAGAAACAAACAAACAACACACTGCTGCCCAAGACCTGTTGCCCTCTCTTCCAGGTCAGGAAAAAGCATTAAAAATAACCACCAGTTATTATTGTAAGAATCATGCCATTTAAGCTTCAGGGAGAAGACAGTGTCTAGATAGGAACAAAAAAAAGACAAATGTGATCTCTTTTATTCAAGAGTCATCAGCAATGACCTGAGCTATTTGAGAGATGATAATGTTCTGTATATTAAAAATAATGCTCCAAACAACACTCATAAACCCAACTGAAACATGCAGTTAAATATAGCATATAAATGTCATTGTTTAAAATATCAAACACCATGATATGACACCTCTTTGGGGGTATAGTGTCTCTTAGATACCTATACATTTTACATCTCTATTGAAGAGCTGAGAAGGACACTTGTCACATAAGGGATGGAATTACATTTTGTTCAAGAATGTAGTAAACATTTTGCACTATAAGCAATGTTGATTTTACCTGATATATCTGATGTCACCCCAAGTCAGTGTAAGTTGTGCACAATGTTCATGGTAGCAGTGGGCATTCTTTCCCATCTAATGCCTCGTCGTCCTATTTACAGATTCTAAATTTACAATGATTCGTTTCAGTTGCATTTCTTTGTCAGAGCTCTCAGTGGTCCATGCAATTCAGAATTTAGAATGCGATACCCTCTCATTATTGAGAAAGAGGCTCAGATGCGGTGTGGAAGGAGGGCTAAGGGAGGGGACCTGAGTAGAATATTAGCAACAAATTCCATGCAGTGTTTTCCCTGCATCTTATACTGCTGAGAGCGAGGTGACTGTAGTTAGAGTGAGGGAAGTGGGTTGTTCCTAAATAGTGGCTTTAATATTGATTTTTTTTAATATCAAGCTCTAGTTGTACATTTACCTTTCTGAAATATAATTGTTAAAAACTATAAACTCCAAAAACAGAAGACTACCTAAAACATATTTTAAAATAGATATTGGAACAAGAAAGGGATTTGCTAAATCAAGGGACATTGGCTGAATAGCACTAGACCGAACACACCTGCTTCGTTTTGTGATTTGAAATGCACCCTTCTTTCCTAAATGGTGAGCTCCTTAAAGGAGAGACCAAATCTTACTCACTTTTGAATTCCCAGCTCTTAGAAGATTCAATTAACGGTTTTTAAATTGAATTTTGAAATAGTATTTTTTTCCTTTAGGCTATTTTATAGGTAAAATTTGCAAATATTCAGAAGAGCATAAGGTAGAACAGACCTCTCTAGTTCACACACACAGAAGGTGAGGGTGAGTGCATATTTGTCTTATGTGCAAGTTTGTGTCAACAGAGGAACAGGGGCTTTTAGAATAAGAAGTTTTTAAAAAAAGTATACAATTCAAATAGCAAGAGACAATTTTGGAGTTATATTAGACTATGCTGTGTAATAGTTTCCTGTGACTGAAAAAAGCAGGGTCTAACCATTCAGAAAGCGAGAGCATGAGAATGAAGAGGGAGTGGCAGGGACGGAAATTCAGACGCAGCTTTGAGAAAGGGACTCAGGAAGCAGAGGAGGATGGCATCCCTGGCCTTCTCTTCCTCCCTTAAATCTAGGCCTCTCATGTCTGCTCCTATGGAAAGCAACGCACCTGCTTGCTGTCAGAGCTCCCTCCCCACATTGACGTGTATCAAAAGGAATTAAAAGAGGCAACAACCGGGAGCCGGGAGCTATTGCATGCCCTGTCTCATGTTTTGTAGGTAGTAAGCACTCTATAAGTGTTTAGTGATTGGCTGGTCTTTGAGATCATATAAATCAGCAGCCTGATTTCTTAAAACACCCAGATATTAGGATAATTCATATTTTCATGAAAGTTTAGATATTCTATCCAGTTCTTGCTCAAACATTTATTTTAATAGTTCTCCATATAGATATCAAAATTATGTAAATTTGTCTAATATATTTCTTGACTAACTTGGAATTTAGAATAGCAGTTTTGCCATTTTGGGGAGTTAATTGGTTTTGTTTCTGTACATTATAAAAACAGATTAATTGCTATTGGGCTGTGCCCTGTGACATGAACATGTTAAATATCTTCTTTGATGTCAGCTCTAAACTTATACAAACTTTACACTCTTCCTAAAGACACTTTCTCCAGGAAATGTAGTCCCCATGATTTTAATAGTGACAAAATGGGAAAGAAAAATCTATCGTTTATGTTACCATTTGTTATGAAAGTGGTACAAAGAATTCTTATCCAGAATAAGCTGTATTTCATTCAGCATTTAGAAAGAATGGGTTTTTCTTCATTATTGCCACTCCTGAGCATTTTTTAAACTTCTACTGGCTGCATAGAACTGAAAACTCTCATGCATTTTTCATTGCTTAGTTCAAATTCCTGGTTTTGGCCAGCCCTGCCCGTAGGACATTTTAGCACTGTTGACCACTGAATCCAGGCTCCCTCACCCACTGGGAGTTCTCTGATATCATGGAAGATTCACAGTCTCTTTAAAGGCATGGCTCTAAAAGGCTCCAAATTAACCCAATAAACCAACCAGAAATGCCCAGCTAATATTTTAAAATTGTCAGAAACAGATTCTGTAAGCTTATTTCCAGACAGATCTAAATTCAGGTGACAAAGGCCTCTATATGATGGGATGGGAAATAATAAAGGAAGTCATTGATAGCTAGAGCAGACATGATGGCATGTGTTTCACTTTCGATGTTAAATATTTGCCTATCAAATGTTCATTTTCAGTAATTTTCTTTGGTTATTAGAGGGTGAGTATGGTGTTGGAGGAAAAGCTGTTTTCTAGCTGTGTGACACTGTGAAAGCCACTTAAAAACCCTGGATGTCACTTCACTAGAAAAAAGAGTGTTGAACTCCAGTGTCATTTTCAACATTAATATACTATGATTCCACCAAACCAGAGTCAATCCAATAAAAATTGTATTCTAACACAGGGTTAGGAAAACACTGGAAATGCATAATAAATTGTCAGTAAAATTACATTTAATAAAGGGCCTTCTTTTACTTTATTGGGAAAATAGCAAGCCAATGAGTAAGGAATAAGAGACATTTTAAAGGTTAGTAGAATAGGATTGTCAGAATTCTGTTTAATTACATAGTTACAGGTCATCACAGGATAACAAAAATGTAAGGAAATCATATAATATTACAGTGCTAACAATATTAAATAACTCGTGGGCAAAAACCATCATTTTAGATGTTCAAAATCTCAATCATGCAAAGTTGTGGTGTAAAGTGGCATTTTTGAGCTGCTTTGCGTTTTTTTAAGTGATAGAGGAAATTTTAATATTGCACAACTAGAAATTAACCTCCTTGCAGCAATATCACTTGTAAATTTCTTAGATTACAAGTAAAACATTAACAACAATAGTTTAGTACTGAGATGTAGAAACTACGAATTCAGAAAAACATCATTCTTGAGGTATTTCGTGTATTTTTACCAAGGGGAAAAATCACACAGACAGATTTAAAAATAATTTAATTTCCTAATTTTATTATTGCCTCATTATTATAATATTTTCTGTTCGGTCAGAAATTCACATTTAGGTTCCAGGGACAGTTATCCCTTTGCATTCCATTCCAAAAGGTGGCTCAACTAGTATTTAAGTACAGATGTCCCCAAACTATTATTTATCTGGAATAGATTGTGATTAAAAATAAAATATGTCAACTCATTTATTTTCTAATAGAAGCAAATTTGTAATGGGTATTTTATTTCTGAACAAGGGCCTAGTGTCCAAAGTTATTTTTATCAAAGTGATCATAAACATTATATTTAATCAACAAATGACATCCCTTTATAATGTACAGTATAAGATTTCACAAAGTATATATAAGTTAATTTAAAAGAATTTACAGAAAGCAAACATATAACACATAATTTAATATATTTTGAAGATTCATTGGGATAAGGACTTTACAAGATGGGATAATTCTGTGTGGCCCTAAGAAAATGATAACTATAACATATAAACTAGGTCAAAAGTCAAAAATGTGTGTGTGTGTGTGTGTGCACGCGTGTGTTAGGGTTTGTGTGGAGAGGGTACGAGGGAGCCTCTGCAGGTCCTGGGAGGTCTCTTGTCCTCTGTAGTAAAGATGATGCTGGTGCTCATGCTCATTCTTTGAATAGAGTAGACTGATTGGTTGCTGTGATTTATATATTGCCTGCTATAGCTAAAATAATAGAAACTGTCAACACTGGAAAGAATCTCTATTCTCTATTTCAGGTCTTCACAAAAATTTGGAGCTCCATTCCCCCTACTCCACCCATTGATATATATATATATATACTTTTGATAAGAATAAGCATTGTTCCTTGAATTATGCAATAGATATGCAAATATGAATGTGAGTAATCAAATTATTTCATATTGACCTACATCATGTTAATTTTTGATTCATATTTAGTATCAAGATACTCCTATCATTTTATTCTTTATTTTCCTTGACTTTCAGCCCATCTGTCAAATAGCTAATGAGACTGGAACACCATAAAACCCTCTCATGATGTTTTTGAGTGAAATCCTGTAGTGACTTTTAAAAAAAATTTAAATCATCTCAATCTTTTTCTTTTCCTGAATTTGGGCTTTTAAAGTTTGGATTTCTGAAAGTAAGCACCTCTTATGAGGCTGTGGGTCTCTTGAGTGAATTAAGATAGCAATAAGAATCCAACATAAACACAATTACCATTTTAGGGTAGATACCCTGCTCCATTCGATGCACAATTCTGTGTCTACAAAAAGGGTTGATTTTATGCTCTATTTAAGTCTAAAATCATCCTAAAACCAGGGAACAGGTTGAGGAAGTTAAGTGTATTAACTACTAAAACTAGCCCAAAATAACTCTTAGAAAATTTAAATCCATTCATTCTTCTTAAAACCAGAATATGCAATATGGACTAGGGTAGCAGGCATAGAAGATGAGGTAAAAGAAAAACTTATTAAACAGAATTATTAGAAGGAAGTTGATGTTTCTATCACAATTGCATTTTTCCTCTCTTTTAACTGTTTACAAGATATTAAAATCTCAAACTAGGGAAAAGTGTATGAAAATCACAAGTAAAATGTAGTTTTCTGTTATTTCGTAATTTTAAATTATTTCTTATTTATATAAACTTCAGTTAATTTAAATAATTGACTTGATGTGTAAGATATTTTAATGCAAAAAAACTCATTCCCCATATTTCAATTGAAAATGGAAGCTTTGTGAAGTTCACATGAAAAAATGTAGTCCTGATGTTGTTCATGATCTAACGAAGTTGTGACAAACGCCATAAGTGATTAAACAAAGTGCTACAGAATCCCCCAAATAATAATCTCAATTACAATATGGTGAATTATGGAATACAAAACACGTACACCTATTTATTTATTTATTTTTAGTTTGACTATCACTTTAGGATAAATATGTCTGAATTTCCAACAAAGAACTGGATGACAATGTAAGAGTAATAAAACTTATCCCAATCATTCATGACCTACAACAAGTCTAAAGAATTGACCCACGAAGCCTCTCTATTTATACGTTGGTGATGAGTCCAGGAAGAGTAGGAGACTCTGAAAAACATGGGAAACACTGAAATGCTCAAGAGCCTATTTACTCACAGGCCATGTGGCATTCTCAACTCCCACTACACCTCACTGGGAGACCAGATGAGCCAAGGAAACATCCCTGAACCAGGAGCCTGGAACTAGGCCAAACTATTCCTAACCATTTCTTTGCCTTTGAATAAACTACAGCATCCATGGGTTTTGGTTTTCTCCTGGGTGGAACATAAAGTGGGACCTTTATCCTACATGACCTTTAAGATTGCATCCAGAGCTAGCAAGCATTCTTCCTATCTAAAAAATGTGCCCAACATCTCATAACACTTCCACAAGAGTCTATAAACTATCTAATGCCTTATCTACTTGTCACAACTGTAGAAATGATACAACAAAGATTCACATTCTAGAATAAGAAAGTAGAGATTTGTGGTAGTTTCAGGGAGAAAAAGGTGGATTACTCTTTCAAATACATTTCTAGAGAATGCACATATGGGGCTGTTGATCTCTTCTGACATATTTAGCCTCCAGCCAGTTTCACTGATAACATATCTTCATGTTGAAACTCACATGAGGTTGACCATACAAAAATGATCCTCATGTTACTGGAGAGGGGATTTTGTTACAGATTGTTTTGTATTCAGTAATTTTCACTAAATCCAGGAATTCATACTTGTTGGTTATGTGTTGTTATGTGTTGTCTTTCTGTGGTAACTTCAAAACATGATACAACTGATGTCTTCTTTCAATTGCATACCTAGCACTAAGTGAAACTCCATGGGAAATTGCACTCCATAAATTTCACAGGCTAGAAATTCATTTGGGTGGCATACGACCTATTATTATAATTTTAATGAATAGCTAGTAGCAAATTTTTATCTATTTTGAGGTCAAGTTCAGGGGATTACAAAGTATCAATAATGATTGGTAAAGTAATTTGAAATTGCAAGATATTGATAGACATTGCTAATGAAATTGGAGAAAAATGGGTAATTTTCACTTTGAGCAGTTTGTAGTATAATATTTATTATAAAACATGAAGTGTTAAAGGCTTAAAGCTTGGCCTCATTGAATATATATAGTCTGTTTATTGTGCTGTAGTATAATAATCAAAACTGGACTATAATTTTTTATAAGAATATTATTTGTTTAGCTAGTTTTCACTGTAGCATTATTGGTCGATTTTAGTAAGTGGCTCCAATAATCTAGGCAGTAAGGTACTCATGCTTTTTTACAAAGTTCTCTGAGATACGGGCCAAAGAATGAGGGGTGGACATCAGTTTTTATGATTTTTTAAAAATATTTATGTTAAAGATACCACATGCAATAAATTGGATTTGTAGAAACTAATAATAGTGTAAAATTGTTAGTCTACTGTTTCTATATTGGACAGAAAGTGTAAGTGGTTGGCCATATTACAGGTGGCAAAGGTTTCTCGAACATAAAATTGCCCAATGAAGACAGAGAAAAATTGTACAAGATACTAGGACTGGTACTCTAGTTACCATTTGGTGAAAATGTGAGGTTTACTTTTAATAAATATGTTTCACTTTATATCACATGCTTTATCAAACAGCATCTTTCCTAATACATAAGTAAATATATACTTCTTATTTCATTAAGTTCAAATTGTGGCAGTGGTCAGAACCTATTGACTCATAAATATTTGCAACCTGCATAAATAAATTAGTTGTGAGTGTCTATTATTCATTCAATTAATAAGCGAAAGACGTGTTTTCTTTTTTCCTCCACCAGAATAGTAAACTATTGGTCAAAGTTACTTTGTACTTTTCTGCATTTTAAATATAATATTATGTGTTGGTCATGTATATAGCAGCTAATATCATCAGAAGAAAAGATTGGGGACATAAGATATAAATGCCCTCATATAATGGATCTGTGAAATGTGTACATCCTCCAAGCTTCTCTGTCCTCAGAACAGCCTCTATTATTTGTGTTGAGCTCCTTCATCATTGCTCTCTTCCAAACCAATATGGAAACTGTGACCATCTTCATTCACCTGTCTAAAAATCGGGATGGAACCCCAACTGAGTCACTTTCAGAAGGAGCCAAAAGATGTCTTTGGTTCACAGCAATCCCTCCCTCACAATGAAAAAGTCACCTGTATATTAAAGTATAAAAATTTCTGAAGGGAGAAAAATGACTTGCAAAGTGTAGAGGCATCTTCAGTCAAAAACCTACGCGCTCCCGTGAGTTGAATACATGTCCATGACCACTCTAATTGCTCTCCTGGAAGGAATTTTATGACGTTCCAGGAGACTGGTACAGTAACTTTTTGTCTTTGGTTTTTGTAGAAGATATGTCTGCTTGTCATTTTTATTACAATACGTGCTGCCTATGTCAAGTTTATTAGGTTAATATAAATTCTCCTATTTGTTCATTTAGCAATTTGAGTTAACTACAATTTTAACTATAGTTGGAGGAGTATGCTGGAATAAATCTTCAAAATGTACCATTAGATATTTTATAGCATCATTCTCATTGTGATGAGCTTGGGCCAAAGACTTGGGAAGGAAATTACTCTCTCACACACTCCTTTTATGACATCATTTTCAGAATGAACTGGCCCAAGGTTATGCCTGATTTCTGGTATCCCCTCAGTTATGCCCACTGGTAATGATCACAAGCAAATGGTGTTCTCGAAGCAACTTCATGCAGGGATTGTGTCTCCCACCAAATAGACACAAGAGCACACTCATCTAATTAGCAGAATCCCCCCTGGACTCGCTGTCTGTGCTTCTGGCACGTTAAAAAAGCTGAGAAATGAACCAGGACCCTTGAGGACTTTTCCCCATAAGTCCCTTGTAGAAACTTGTGGTCTCTAAGCAACAGCTCGACTGAGTGAGACAGGAGAGGCTTGCTCTGAATGCTGCATCACTAGGAGCTGTGCTCAAATGGTCTCAGCTGGGAGTTGCTCTGGTGTGTTTTACTAACGGCATTTCAAAAGCAAATGCCATGCACTAAAGTGATTCAGAGGTGTTTAACCCTGAAAACCGGGATTTCAGGGAGGGCTGTATCATTGCCAGGAACCAGTCATCTGCTCTTCCGCAGTGTCAGCAAAATTCACAGTGCAGAGAGTTTGAGTAATTTTCTTTTTATCCCTGAAAGCCTAGGATAATTATTTTTCACAGCCACATTAACTCTTATGATTAGCATCTTGATGGGGTTTTCACACTTATCTGAGATTCAGAGAGTCTAGGTAGTTGCTATAAGTGCAAATTTATCAAGGAGGGATCTAGAACCATTTTTATTCAGTAGTTGTTCTCTGAAATGAATTGTCAATCTGCATTCAAGCTATGGATAGGGATGAAAAAAATACTTATCACAGATCAGCAAAACTGGTACCTTTTCAACAGACTATCTTTGATAGTATAAAAAATTTTGCTATTAAAATAAGTCAGGCTTTCATCTTACATGACTTGGCTCACTGGTCTTGAAATCACCATGGAGTAGTTGATGGCTATCCATCTTAGGCATGTGACATCAGATAACTCAGGCAGAATAATCTTTATTTTTACTCAAGTGAACTCCAAAATTAAGGACAGAAATATCTTTGTTGAGCGAAATTAGCCAAACTTCCTCAGTTCACATGGAAATCACCACTTCCCTTTAAACCTTGTAGGTTTGTCATTAATGTCAGAGATGAAAAAAAATTATATTTGATCCATTTTGTTTTATAATCCCTGCCAACTCATGTCCAGTAAAAGGAAGGTAAAGCCCAGCAAATTCTGGTTACACAGTAAACAAGCCCCTGATGACTTTCTGAGAACAGCATCCACGAAATCTTAAATAATTGATATCTACAATCCTGTGCCTATTGTTCTTCTCCTGACTGCAAAATAGCTGAGTTGTTTTTAAATGTATTTTTATCTCTTTCTTAAACAGGTTCTCATTTAGAGTTCACTTTTTCTCTAGGTTAAATGGAAGCTGATCGGTGATAACACCCAATCTTCCCCGCGTAGCTCAGAGGGATGGCCAAAGGGAGAAACGTTGGGACAACAAGGGATACTAATCAGAAAGACAGCACGGTGACATGACGTGTATGACACTAGACCAGTTCCTTTGCTTCCAAAGCATTCCCTCCTTTCACATTTTCACTTGCACTTGTCATAGGAGCAGACTGGACTACATAAATACTGTTACTAATAAGAAGCCTTTTTTTACAGCACTATTTTAAAAATAGCTATTCAACATAACAATCTTAATTGTAATGCACCAAATGACAGTTTTCAACAATTTAAGTGAGCATATCCTGTCACCCTCAGCACACATTTGATATATACTTGTTGGATATAGATGGATATGGCAATATCCATATCTATATTTGTCTACAGACACACACACATACACACACACACACATACACACACACAGTAGAGCTACAAGGCCCTGCTTAATAGTGTGTTCTAAATGTTGTGTTCCCTTAATTGTCACTGGGCTTATTTATATGGAGAGTTATGATGTCATTTATAGAGTTTACTGGCTTTGTCCCTGTCAAAACCTTCCAAGCCACGTAGCTTGTGGTGGGTCAGCATTATGTCCAAGGACATACCTCCTGTCATCAGATGGGAGAGCTGAGCCGTGAGGGCAGGGTACCACCCACCACCCAGGTTCAACCCAGTATAGGCAACTTCTTTCAGTGCCCAGGCTTCTGCCACTGTCAGACCCAAAGAATTTTATTTAAATAACTGTTCATACGATTTGGATTCTATTTTTGTAAAACACAGATTCCCCCCAGAAATTCAATAAATAAAGGACTTAGCCACAGAATCAAGGGAGCAGAACTCCAGTTTTTAACCTTCCACTGGGATCGGGGCTTGAGCCAACCCATTTCAATTTTTTACTGCAAGTGGTCTTCCAGGAGGCAGAGGGTGCAATGACCCTACAAGCAGGTCCGGGACAGACAGTCTCTCTGATCAGCAGTGGCTCTCTGTGTGTCATTGAATGAGGCTGGAGCTGTAGCTGAATCCATAGCTGCTCGACCGAGATAAGGACTGCTGTGTCTCTTCGTTCTGCTCTGAGGTGTAGCTGGGAAAGGTCTGTGCGCGCGACATCTTTGATGAACCAAACCCGTGACCTAGAGGGAGAGAAAGGAAGGAGAGCTGTACTAGCAAACAGATTCAGAAAAGCAAAAGGATATATTAAACCAACCAATAAGCCAACAAACAGAGCAGAAGCCCTCAAATCCTCAATGTTGAGATCTGGGTAAGTAGGTAAAAATGGAGAAACTTGGTCCTTGTTCCTTGATGAGTTACGAATGTTGTATTCAGGGCTTCATATTTTCCTCACATGTTTCATCAAAAATTACGGATGCCAGAGAGCTAGGTAAATTTTCCAGGGATCTCAAACTTCATCCTTCAACTTTTGGAACAAAAGCAGAAAAAGCTTTTGCAAAAAACCACTGGTTTTAATAGAGAGCCTATAAACTGCTTTCTTTTCCTTTATGCTCACTTTCAGCATACAAAAGCAAATTACACACTTTCTTAAAACCTTTTTGAGCAGGTAAACTACACTTTATCCTAGCAAGTAACCATCAATTATGAGGAAAAAGTTTTCGCAAAGATAGCATTCAAAGCCCTCACTTATCCTAGCAGGTTTGTGACTAACTGAACCCACTTCATGATATGGTTAATGGTAACGAAAAACTTTTATGGTTACTGAAACGGCCTAAAAGTCGAAACTCACGTGAAATATATTCAATGAAAATTTTATCTATGTTTTTTGTAGTTCAGAAGGACCCCTGCAATGAGAAATTTCTCTAATACTCAAAACAGAAAAGTGATTACTGGAAAACTTGTCAGAATGCTAACACTGTATGGAGAAAGTATGCACTCTAAGGCTTGGGACAAACTTTCCAGGGGTCTCTCCATCTGTTTTCTTAATCAGTAATTAATTATTCTTCATACTTGAGAGTTTTGATAAGTATCTAGTGGATGAGTTTTGTGGAGAGAGCAGTAAAATAGATTTGGTGTGCTGTGCCCTTTCAGAGTGTATATTTTACCCAAAGGAAGAGAGGTACTTAGTTTGATTTGTAATGTTTCAGGTCTCTGTGGCGAGGAACCCAGGGAAGACAATCTGTTAACACAGAAACATCGAGCATCCCGTCAGGCTCCTCAGGTGGTACTGTCCTTTGCAAGGTCATGCACTTTAAGCCAGTTTCATTGTCAGATGTGTTCGATGACTCGGAAAATATCCTTGCAGTGTCTGAAGCTTGGGATCCAGGAAGGCAATGCAAATGAATTGGCTAATAAAAAGCTAATTAAACTGGTAGAACCTCTTCATGTTAAAAAATTGTGAGAGCAAAATCTTGCTTTCTAGATAAAAATAATTTTAGATTCACTGTGTGTTTGATTCTCTTATTGATTAACATGCTCTCATGTTGATCCACACAAGCAGATGAAGGGACGAGAGATGTGGGCATTTCTTCCTCTCACCCTGCGGCTGCTCCTGTGGTTCTGCTGCCCAGCTTCCTTGTGAGCTTCCAGACCTTTCTGCTCCCTTCCCTCCCTCTCCCAGGGTCCCCTAACCACATTTCCTCTCTTTGCCCCTTCAGGCCTGCGGGTGGTAACGCTTCCTGCTGTTGCTCATCCTTCACAATTCCTTGATGTTTCCCTAACTTTACCCACAGCTCTTTCAATAGTCTCTTTGTTAAATTCTCTTAAACATCTCAGCTGAGTATGTCTTCTCTTTCTTGTAGGACTGTGAAGCTGCAATGAGGAAAAATGAAGCTGGGAATAGGCAGAAGAGTGGAGAAGTTAGAGGGGAGGTTAAGGGGACGTTGAGGTGGAACTTAGAGCTGAAACTCCAGATATACATAGTGCTTCTGCTACTTACTAGTCACAATGTTGCCTCCTTCTCTTACCATTGACTCACTGGATGATAGTTCACAGTTCCTGTAAGTGGAGACACTGGCATTCATGAGCATAAACCAGCTGGAAATTCTAATATTAAGACCATGTTCCTGGCCTTGGTTTTATCTTGTTATTTAAAAAAATTTTTAGACCTATCTGAAAGAGACCATGGGCACACCCTTAATTCTCAGTACTTGGGGGCTAAAAGCTAAAGCTTAAGTTATGAATTCAGAATAGCCTTTGCCTTTGCCCACACAGTTTTTTACCCCAGAATCTTGGGTGTAAAAATTCAGTAATGCAAGTAATATTTGCCAGACATCTGCTAAAACAGTTTAAGACTCCACAGGGAAGACAGGTAATGGCAGTACGGTCCCTGACTTTGCAGGGTTCATAAGCTGCTTCGGGAATGATCAGACAAGGACAGACAATTATAAACACCAGAGCTGTACAGGATCAGAACAGGATAGCAATGGAGCTTAGAAGAGCTTTGTTATAGAACTGTGTATGTCAGTTCAACAATCACAAATAACTTCTCTCTGGTGTGTGCAAACACCGCCACCACCATGGACTTCTGAAACAGACAGACTTGAGCTCAAAGTCCAGTTCTGCCATCCCTTCTTGTGCCTCATTTTCCTGCATGGAGAGAACACACTTTCCCCAAGGTGTTTTGAGGATTAAACAAAACAACATATAGGAAGGAAGATACCTAGGATGGTAGGTACCCAATAGATGTTAGTTTTCTCCCTTCTTTCTACACTATATTTGTTGTTAGTGCCATTGAGCTGATTCTGACTCCTAGCGACCCTGTGGACAGCAGAGCAGAACCCTGCCTGGTGTTTTTGCACCATCCTTACCCCTTCTAGTACTGTATCAGACAATGCTCTGCTGCCATTTACAGGGTTTTCATGGCTAATTTTTTCAGAAGTGGGTGGCCAGCTCATTCTTATTCCATGCTGAATGGGACCATATTCTCATCGGTCTTCTTGTTCAATATCTATACTTTCCCCACCATCTCAGTGTGCTGTCCCTCATTATGACAGATTTTGAATATTATTCTCTTTCAAGGTCAACATTGTTTTCTTCATCTCCTCTATGAACAATTTCTAGTGTAATTGGAAATTATGATTTATTTTACCTCAATCATTTCTTTACAGACAATTCACAAATGATGCTATTTAATATTTATCACAAACATAACATGCCTCAATCAAAATTGTACATATGAAGGCTTAACGAATGCTGTTTGATTTTGGGAACGAATATGAACACAAAAGAGAGAGATAATTAAGCATTTTCTCAACATTCATTTGAATGATGCCCTTAGGCACTGTTGATGAAAACAAAACAAAACAGAAATCAACTTTGTGGCTTAAATTAAAAACTTACTGGAAAGAACCTGTTCACTCCACTAAACACAGACCCTATTAAATGCTTCCTAACTTTCCCTCCAGCTCACCCACTAAAGACAAGTAGGACTAATATGTACCTTGGGGATGTGGGGGATATTATAATTTAAAAGCAACAAATTTGTTAACTATTAGTCTATCTTAATCTATCTTTTGAATTTTGGTTTCTACTTCATTGTAAATTCATGTTTATTTGAGTAAAAAGTAACATTTTCTACCCACATTTTCAGGTAACATTGACAATCTGGGAAAAAACATCTCTATATCCCTGGCAGTTTGAAGTATACTCTGAAATGACGCTTCATAGCATCCTCCTGTGCCCTTCTACCATGGTATGGATACAAGCCCCAGACTGAGAAACATACTTCCATTCCATAAAGAAGGAAATATATTGGATATAAAGAAATTTAAAACACTTGCTTTATTCTAAATTCTAAAATTATGACTTGTCCAAATTCCAGAAACTTAAAAGTACCACATGACAAGAAAGGCGACATCACTCTAGCCATAAAGAGAAATCTTCTCTGCTGCATCATAAAAGATTCAAACCAGTAATAAACTAGAAGGAACACAGTGCCATAGAAAATAACAACCAAATTGGAGCGCAAGACCAGAGATTCACATCACATTTAGAAGAAAAAAATGGAAAATGACAGCACTGTATAAATAGCCTGTTCTTCCTGAGGAATTAAGAAGTACGTTGCGGCCAGTAGTTACCACTGCTCATTCCTTTTCTGCTGGCCTCTAGGTTTCTATACTTACTAACACTGATTGCTTACTTTACATAAAATAAAAAGGAAATTGCTTTTTAGGAAATCAGAAGGATCCCAAAGCATAAAACTGGTGGTTATTAATGGGTAGGAAGCAATGGCCTCGTAAAGCTACTTGATTTGAATTTATGTGTTTTATTAGTTTATTACAATCTGGGGGAGAGGAAGGAGTGTTGTCCCTTTAAATAATAAAACAAACAGAAAGAAACCAAAGCAGAAAAAACCTCCAAATAAGACAGTTGCCTCATGAGAAGGGAGCAGAGCAGAGTAAGGGCATTGATAACAATCGGGCCTAGACAGACACAGAGGAGATGCTGTCCTCCTTCAACAAGGGGTTTCTAGCCACTAGGAAGGAAAAGGAGAGGGCAGATGGCAGCTCAGGCCTGGACGCTGGAGGAGGGAATGGAAGAATGACTTGTGGTGCAAAGCAGAGGTCTGTAAGGCCTCTCACTGCAGTGAATTGGGGGCCAGAAGGCTTTTATGGGGTGTTTAATGCTTATCCTGCAGCTGGGTAGAAGTCCACACAAGACTAGAGGTAGACGCGAACCAGGGCTGCCTACAGTGTCTTAGTAACAACCTACCATGTAGTAGTTACGCTTAGAAATGCCAAGGACTCATTGTCAGCATCTCTTCTGTTAGCTGTATTTGAATTTCACTCAATTCATTTTGCCTCCAGTTCAAACCCCAGGTTTGATCTTTGTGCTCTCCAGGGGGGTACTTCTGAAATTCATGTGGAGATTCCAGAATTCCAGAAGCTTCATGACCCTTGAACAGATTTGCTGGGGTTATCAAGGCTCAGGTTCCACACATTTGAGCCAATGAGGAATAAAGGTCATGGGTTTCAAGCCATAAAGAAAGGGATTTGGAGAAGCCATAATGTATTAATCCCTATTCAGTGGGCACATATTTCACGCAGACCCTATGCTAAGTCCTTTAGAAATATTATTTTTAAAAATCTTCATATCAATTCTATAAGGTGAGATTGCATATCCTCATTTTACATGTGAAAAAAACCAAAAGGGAAGCCTCTAGGTGTTTAACGACTTGCCGCACCGACAAGTGGTAGAGGCTCAGATCTGGGTCTGCTGGAAGCTGAAGCCAAAGTACGGCCCTTAACATTTGCTTCACTGCCTCACAGAATTCTTGTTCTTTTTTTCCATTTGGTATCTTATTGTCTTGTTTTATTTTACTCTTTATTTAGACACACAGGTTTTACTGTTTTTATTATTTTTCTTACCTTTTATTTTTTTTTTAAAAATTGAGGTATAATACGGAATGATTGACAAATATAATTGTATATATTTAAAGTTTACAACTCTGATGTACATACACCTTGTGGAAAGACTACCAAGATCAAGATAATTAACATATCCATCACCTTACATAGTTAATTCTTTTTTTATTTGTGAGAATGTTTAAGATTTACTCTCAGCAACTTTCAAGTACACACTACTGTGTGATTAACTATAGTCACCATGCTGTACATGAGACCCTCAGAATGTAGCCTTCGTTTAACTGAAGATATATGCACTCCAACCTACATCACCCTAATCCTCCTGCTCCAGCCCCTGGCAACCACCACTTCTCTCTTCCCTCACAGAGCTGTGTGGTTTGAATTCTAGCTCCACCCCTTACTGCTGGGTGACATCTGTAACGTTATTTTATGTTTTGTCTCTCAGGTTTCTCAAGTGTATAATGGCAATCATAATAGCTTCCACCAGCAGAATCATGTACTAAATGAGCTAACCCATAATCACCTAGTCTAATAGTGTATTGTACTAGTGTTAGAATAATACAATATTAACACTAAGAGCAGGGGTACTATATTGTGGTATGCACACACACACACACACACACACCTCATTAGCTCATTTAATCTTTGCAACATCTTGCTACTGAGGTAGAAATAAAGTGTTTGCAATAGTGCCTGGCATTGATCCTTTGTCACCTGTTTTTGTCCTCTCTGAAATTTTCTGAACTTCTTTTTCTTCCTAGTGTTGTGAGCTTCATGATGGTGTGTCTTGGTGTGGTATTTCTTCAAAGCTTGAGTTTTTTTCAATCAAGGAAACAAGATGTCTCAATTCTAGGAAATATTTCTGAATTACTATTATAATTTTTGTTAATTATTTCCCTTCCACCATTTTCTCTGCTCTCTCTCTCCCACCTCTGATCTCCTTTTCTAGATCATCTGTTGTCATATGTTCAAGTGCTGTACTCATCTTTATTTTCCAATCTTTTCTATTTTCACTCTCTTTTTTACTGCTTTACTTTGTGGAAGATTTGAGATTTGGTTAACTTTATCTTCCAAGCTTACTAAGTTTAAAAAAAATTCTGCTCTAATTTTAATTTGAAAAAGCTTTTCTTCTCCCTTTTCCATTCCTTCCCTTGCTCTCCCTTCTTTAATATGCATTCATACATTTGTTGTTAGTAATAAAGGCGTCTTCACCCCCCATATTATGGACTTTTTGCTTACTTCATAAGTGGATATCTAAATATTCTTTACTCAGATCTTTAAAAATTACAAATTTTTGAAGGGGAAAAATGCACATTATTTAATTTTATGTACCCAGCCTACAGTTATAAAATGACTGGTGGTTTAGCAACAACACCTGACACTGAAACATATCAGACTTAATATAGTTTCTAATACCCAAATTTGCCTCAAAGATAGTTTAATTGGATTCATACAGAATTACATTTTTAATACTTGTGTCATAAATTGTCTAGAAGAAAAATAGTCATATCTATTATTCTGGTTGATGTAACATTCATTTATTCCTGTTGCTTGCATTTAATTTCTCTTGTATTCTAATTACCTACTAGGACATTAATTTTCTACAACTGTGGTCTCTTTGCAAAACTTAGCTGAACTCTTCACTGTTAGCAGAATTTATTTGAATAATTGTGAAGTGTATAAGCAATCTGTGGCAGCCAATAAGATGCTAATGTTAAAATGGGATAATCTAAGTTGAAAGATAATATGAGGAGAATAGAAAACACGAAATGAAAGTTCATTACTGTTGATCAGCAAGAGGAATTGGAAAATATTATATGATGAAAACTTCAGATATTTAGTTTTTGGACTATAAATATTTCATTACCTTTTTCACAGGTTCAGTTATACAATTTTGAATGTACTGTTAATAAAGACAAAATTATATATTGACATATTTTTGTTTCCATTTTCAACATAATATTTGTAGGTAGTTTTAGCAAGCAAGGAACTATTTAAGATCACGAAGGAGAGTGCTCTAGTTCAAGTAGAGCTCTCCAGAACTATAATCTGAGGTATTTTAACGAATTTACTGGAAAGTCACATTAATCTCCTACAAATCAATAACAAGAATACATATCAGTGGATTGTCCCTAAGATGCTATCTTAAGGAGAAAGTGGATGAAAATTTTATTTGCTATAATTCTTTTCTAAAAAATGTAAACTAATGCAAAGAAACTCTTCTCCATGAGAATGGGACTTCACTACTTAATATATACTTAGAGATTCGAGATATAACAGAAATATCATAGAAAAAATATTGAATGTTGCATAAGTTTACACAGGAGGAAGTTTGCAAAAAGCTTAGACTAAATATGAGGACCATTAGTGAAATTGTTTAAAATGTACTATCAGGTTTTTCTAGAATGTAGCACAGCTTTATTCTGCGATAGACACAAGGTTGACCTTGCATTTAGTCTGAGGACTTCTGAAACGAGTGTGAGGATATATGTCAAAAAATTTACTTAGCACTCTACAAGATCTGATTTTTCATCTCATTCTCAGTATAAGGTTGCCTAGAACTTTTCCTTCCATTAACTGATTAGGTTGATTTTTCAGAGATCCAGGAAACATTCCGATAATCACAAACAAAATTTTGTCTCCCTATAATTGTAAACATTTCCTTTGTTAGTATAAGATCACAATGCCCACGTGGTCATGGCTTTCAAACTCTTTATATTTCACCACTATGAATTAGGCCCTTGTGATGCCAATCATGAAATATAAAAATCCAAATGGCGCATGGTAGCAGGTGAGACTGAGAGATGGAGCGGGTACGCATCCTGGAGACTTTGCTGTACTCTGCTAGGCAGGGTGGGTATTTTTTTCTAATGGGTGACAGGAAGCTTCTGAATGATTTGAAAAAGGTGAGTGATTGAATCAGATTTTTGGGTCAAAGGCTCATTCTAAGGGAATATACAGCAGCTCTTCTCAATCCTTTTTCCACCATAATACATCTGATGGGTAAAATTTAGCCTCAGATAGAACAAATTCTCATGGAAGGCTACTGCAAAGACACAAAGAAGCCTCGGGTATTATTTGCATTTCCTGGGGTTTATTTATAATTCTTCCTCATTGTTTCCAACCAATCAGTATTCCTCCAGGTCCAATAGGAGAATTGAAAACTGCTGGTACCAATCTAGATAAGAACGAGGCCAGAACAGTTGGGTGTGGTGGAGAGTAGAGGACGTTCAATCTCACTGAGAAAGATTGACATGTATTTCTTAATATAATTGAATTCCACATTCTAAGTTCTGAGTTATATAGTCAATAAACTATGCAGCAATTTCAGAACCTGGAAAGCTGAAAGCTAGACAATTTTCTGATTAGCAGCACTTCCTAGAGAGTAAGTATTGCAATGTGTCTGTATTAGTATTGTAAACGTTTAGAAAAATAGAGAATAAGGGATCTGAGATTCATGAAAATGGAAAATGTATAGGACAAAGGAGAGATTCTGTTGACATTTCTTATGTTTTATGAGAAACTGCTGCAAAAAAACCCCCAAATTACCTCTCTAGGCAGGTTGAGAAACCCTTACGAAGCAGCATATTATCATTGTATCCAGCAGGCAGCAATAAAAGTCATCATCTTAACCCCTTGTTAGTTTTTAATTTTTAATTAATTTTATTTTACTCATTGTATAGGAAATTAAAATATATTTTCATCAATTATTTTTCATATTAAGTACTAATGTCACAAGGCTAAAAAACATCTGTTTAGAAGAATTGCCATTTTCCAACATCATGTTAGCTGTACTGATTTTACTGAGAACAGGCAGGACAAGGAAGGGATGGAGAGCACAGACTCTCAGGCCAGTCCTAGCACTCAACAGATGTCTTTAGGCCAGATATAATCATACATCAAGAAGCAGAGTGTCTGGCTAATGATAATACTGGTCGTTAAAATTTATTGAGCACTAACAATGTACCAGTTTTACTTATGCTGATTTTTAATCCACCTGCAAGCCCTAAAGGATCTGTGCTCTTTCTTTCACTCTTGGGTACACAGATGCTCATGCTGGAACCCAAGGTGCCTGGCTCAAGACTCTTTGCTGACCTCGGAGGGTTAACTTTACCCCACAGCACAATGCTAAAGGAAAAGAGCATGATTTTGCAAATAAAAACACATTTTAGGGGCAAGGGTGCAAGCAGGTCTCATAATTTTTCTTTTTTTAATTCCACACAGTTATGTTGATTTTCAAAGGAGCACACGATAATCTGAATTATTTGTATTTCATATTACTTGACCATGAGAATATAGATATTCACTACTTATCTTTTCCCAAAGGTCTATATCTCTTTATATGTCTTCAATTGCATAACTGTGAAAGTCAGAAACATTAGTTTTTATCATTTACTTTTTTTTATTTAACAATCACTTAATAGAATAGGATGCTAAATCTTAGAAAGTTATGATTGATAACCCCTCCAGATTGTTCCTGGATTATGTCCATGACAATGAGTTGGCTACTGTTACTAAATTCACTCTATGTTCACTACCGCTGTAGAACATAAGAATATTTTAATGCAAACCATTTATGTTTAAATAATTGATAAGATTGACAATGTAAATTAGTAAGTCACATAAAAATTAAATTTTTCTAAATCTTAACTAAGTCAAAGGCAGAAAAGATTCACGTTTACTTGAATCTTTATGCCTCTTTGCCTGCATATAATTCTATAAAATTAAAAAATAATTCAGATACTGGGAAATTTGGCTAGATCCTTGGGAGAAAAATATTAGTTTATATTATTATCTACACTATATATGAAAATAAATTACAGAAACCTTGAAAATTAAGTGAAAAAACAAGTATTAAAAAACACTAGAAAGAAACTCAGGAAAATAGTTTGAATTGGGAGATTTTTCTAAGTATGAAAGTAGTCATATTAAAATAAACGGTCATTTGTCATTTTTTGATATCAAATCTAAAAGAATCAAATCCTGAATTTAACTCTAAAACTTGACAGCATTCAGTTCTATGGAGCCTCAATTTTAATATGATTCTGCCAAGAAAGTGTGGTACTGATTATTTTTATTAGCTACCATTTATATTAGTTGACACTTCAGCCTGGATTGATTTTAGGGGTCATGGTGTGCTATTGGGTGGGGTTGAAGTCATCAGAAAACTATTTTTGTTAAAAATTTTAAAGGAAATTTTATTTTTACTTAAGACAGGTCTGCCCAATGTGAGTACATTTTCCATTTGCTTTGGCTGGAGTTATATATACATATATATTGCGTGGATATATATATATATACACACATACACTGTGGATATATATGTGTGTGTATATAGATGTTCAAGTTGGTAGCACTATCATCTAATGATTGCAACTTTTGATTTCAGTCATATATGTTTGACTTAAGAGGTCATTTTTTTTTTTTTTTTTTTTTGTAGACAGCTCATTGCAAACATAAAGCCAATGAAACGATAATGAAAGAACGTCTTCGTGGAGAAGGGTGTAGCAACCAAGACAAAGAACAGGCATCTTGCAGGAGCTCGCAATGTGTGGTTATAGAAGGAAGGGACCAGGAGGACTCTGATGAGAGAAAGGAGAGCACTTTTGCTTCACCATTAATTCCTACCTCTTCTTTTTATTTTCCTTTTTTCCTCTTTTTTTTTTTTCTCTCTTTCATAGCACTTTTCAAACAGATCGAGGCAAACCAACTGTTGGCTCCAAAGATGAAAAGGATTTGTTTTGCCATTATTATATTTTCAAGTTTCTGTATTCTTGTTTCTTTATTATATTTTGAAGGATATGTATAAGTTTTAAGAAAATTAAGCTGAGTTGTAAGTCACTATGAGTAGCCCGCATCAGTGGGTTTAGAGTCAGACAGGTTTAGTTCGAATGCAGACTCTGTCACTTTCTAGCTGTGTGCGCCATGTCAAGTTCCTTAGCCACTCCAAACTTCAGTTTTGTCTCCTATAAAATGAACTCAGGACACGTAGCATGTGAGCATTTAATGAGATGGTGTATTTGAAGTGTTCATCACAGGATATTCGATGGAGCAGAAACCCAATAAATAGGGTACTAGTATTCCCCGTCTATGGGCCTATGAATCTGGTACCAGTATTATATGAATTTGGCCCTATCAAATAGGCCCACCTATTTTCTTCAATCAGGAGGGAATTAGAAATGTAATTCTTCGAAAGAAAATTAAAGAAAGGAGTTTGGATGCCTAAGAAATGTATTCCTCCCAGTTGTGAAATAAATGCCTGGTAGACCAGAGATGGGACCTTGAGTTTTGTTGATACTGCCTGACTTACAGACTTCCATGACTTAAGACTTGAGTGGAGGTATAATATAGAAAATTTAAATGGTTTCAACAGGTTTAGGAACAAGACTGAGCTGGCAAAATACTATAACTTTTAGAAATTTTTAAGAGAACCTGTATGGGGAACATAGGAAAGTGTTAAAGAAATTAATTCAGGCTATGATAGACTTGAGTTTGAGTCCTGACTCTCTAACTTAAGTCTTCAGTTCTTCTTTATCTGTGAAATGAGAAAAATACTAGTAACTACTCTAGAGTTACGAAGATCAAGAGAGATAATGTAACTAAACCAATGGATGGAGAGTAAATCCCAATATACTCTATTAATATCTCCAATTTGCTTACCTTTTATGTGAGATGCATTTTAGGATAGTTTAATTTACTAAACAACTAGGTTCTGATAAATTGAAGAGATAAATTTTTTCCAAAAACGGAGGGGGTAAAGGTGAGTTGCTTTGGGGTTCTTGGTTGGGCAAGACCTATGGCTGGAAATCTGAAAGCAGCAATGTTCTCTATCCCTTATAGACAAAGAATAGGAGGCCTTTAAAATGAAGAAAACCTTTGTGCCTCTCCAACCTGGCATTCATTGATCAAATAGGAGGGCACGACCAGGAAACAAAAACTTGTCTGTCACCAAGAAGCAGTATTTCACAACTGAACCCTTCATTCTTCCCTAGCCAACTTCCCTTCCTCCTGCGCTATTTCGGTGAATGACACCTATCAATCTAACAGCCCATATTAAAGAACTGGAAGCCATTCTGGTCTCTGTCCTTTTCCATCATCCCTCCGGCCATCAATTATAGAGTCCTGTAGGTTCTACTTCCTAAATACCTCTTGAATCTATTTATTTTCTTCATGCTCACCAACTCTACCTTGAATTTCTCGCCAGGTTTACGGCTATAGCCACCCAACTGGTCTTCCTGACGACTCTGTCCACCTTCCTCTAATCTGTTTTTTGCCAAAGTAATGAACATCCGGTGATCTCTCTCCTCCACATCTGTTTAGGATAAATGAAAACTCCCTAGCATGTACTTAAGGTTCTCAGTGGTGGTGACAGGCACATGATATTGGGGTTCCTTACTTAGCTCTCATGTGCAAAATCCATCAGTTCCACACCTCTCCGGTAAAAGTCTATGTAAAAATATCGTTTTTGCTTACAAACACAGTTTCGACAAATCCTCCAGGGCTTCCTTTTGACCAGGTTGTTGCCTTTAAACTGCGTCGCATTTATATATATATGTATAAATATATTGGAACTTACCCTAAGGTCTCTTTATGATTTGAATTGTACTTACTTCTCCAGCTTCATCTTTTTCCAGTCTCTATTTCACACCCTCTGCTCTAGCAGCCCCTTTCTAAACTATACACAGTTTCCCAAGGAAGCAGGCTCTCTGAACCATGGCACAGGCTTTGTCCTCTACCCGGAATGTCCAGCCTCACACCCATTTGTATGCAACTCTTACCAGGCTAATTCTTATTTCTTATTTAAGCATTCATCTAGGAAACCTTACACGTTCCTCCCCACCATCCCATGCAGCCTGAGTTAGGAGCCACTCCACTGTGCTTTTCTTAGTACCACCTGCACACCACTATCTCTTCTCTTAACTCTTTATCTTTGTGTCTCCTCTTTGAGCTTATTTACCTTTGTGTCTTTGGAGCCTTGTAAAATGCCGGACTCACAGCAGGCACCCAATAAATATTAATGAATAAAACTATGAAAAATGCATGCAACAGCTCACTCCTCTGTGGACAGATAGAGTTGAACATAGAGAGAAGTACAGATATCTCCGAGGTTGCCTTGCACATCTTTGATGGTCAATAATTATGTATTGAATCAGAATAATTTAATTATGTGGCCAAGTCTGGCTAATGGGGAAATGAGAATCCTTTTTAAAATGAAAATTTAAATAATAATATAGAACTAAATGTGCTTGTCAAATGTATGCTATAGGTATAAGTATGAGAATAAGGAAATGATTATTTTTAGCTTCATTATAATACATTGACCCCTCAAAATGTACCGATTTAAAAGGTTTTTTAAATCTAAACAGGTGTGGGTGTAGTGAGAAAATGAAGAAAGAAGACCCATGCAATGAAAGTTTGTTGGTAGACAATCCTCTGTGAGACTCTTGCATCTTTGCATGTTTTGTGAGCAGAGGCACTGATGACCTTTGTTCTGGATTACCTTTCCAAGGATATTCGTAGAGCAAACAGCTTTGGAAAATGGAGACAGTGTCTCCTTCTGGGGCAAAGGGAGAATTCGTTTATGTCTAACTGCACTAAAGATGATGCTTCCTTTTTGGACAAAGTTCAGGCTGGATTATAGCCCATTATAATACATTGGGGTTCCCTAAACTTATGGTTCTTCTCCTGTAACACAACCTACTTGAGGTGTAGGTGTCACCTGACCCTCTTTTCATCTCTCTGGGGGAATTGGGACTCAGGAAACCAACATAAATGCTGATACTCTGGCTAATGCTATTGCCATAATAAAATGCCCTTAGTCTCTGACCCAGGAGTCTCATCTCTTCTGCCAGCATCTGTGAAACTGTGGCAGGTTGACTTGCTAGATTGCACATAAAGTAAAATCTCCCACCCTTCACAATTCTTGACAATGTTGATAAATAGTGATATTTAATGATTCCCATGCTAAAGGCAGTGACTTCAGTGAAATATTTCCTTATCTAAAATACACACCATAAAATACACATCATGTCTTAATAATTTATATGATAGTGACCAACAGAAATTGTTTCACAGAAAGAAATGAATAACTCCATGATATATGAGAAAGAAAGATGAATATGGAAAATGTTGTTTTTACTGGAGAATAGAAAATTAGTTAAGTGGCCCTCTTACTACTCAGATTCATAGTATTGAAATAATTCTTAATCAAGATTAATTTCCAGTAAAGGCAGCCCAGTCATCTGAGAAGAATTGTCCAAATTATTTCTTATAAGGCATATAGATTTTTGTTGCTTCTATTGTTTTGATGGGGAAAGGCTTTTCTTCAGACGATGTTTTTTTAACAATAGCATGCTGTCAACATAAAGATGGAATGGGAAAAAAATCAGAGAGCTCATTTGATTTTCACAGGGAAGAAAGAAACATTTATTTTAGGACAAACACAAAGCAGAGAAAATGAATGATTCCTGTGGTTTTAGAATGGAGCTTTTATCCTGTTAGAGCTTTTGTTAGAAACAGTGAATCATGTTTTAATTCTGAATATGGAAAATTGTTCTCAAAGATTTGCTGCCCCTTAAAATTGCTCTAAGAGACTATTGCTACATCACAATAGGGTACTTTAAAGATAGAAAATAAAGAGATTACAGGGGAAACAGCTTACAAGCTGTGATGGTTAACATTCAGGGGATGGTTCACTGTGAATATCTCTCTTATCAGAGTTCTTTTGTTATGATAGTTTCTTTTTGTCTCTCACGACAGACAGTTGAACTGAACAGAGAAGATGCAGTCACCGTGTATTTTAGAATATCCTGTTACAGGCTGTTAGAACATATGATGGAAAGCAGAGAAATGTGGCCCACACAGGAAGGGTGGTGCAGGGGTTTTGAGAAGCAAGTTGAGAATCAGACATGCTCTGTCTTATTAATGACTTTCAATTGCCTCACGATTCCAGACCATTTTAACCACGGTGTGTCATTTTCACAGGATGGTTGACACAGGATTCTATTGACAAAAATATGATAATGTAATAAATGAATTGTCAATGATTATGTTATTCTGATATTTACAAACTTTTAATGATTCAGCTTTTTAGTTTAACAATAGGTTCTGGTGATGTTTACATACTGCATCTGTATGTTTAAATTTAGAATTTAGCACAACTTTAAATCTCTGAATGGAAAGTGATTAAAAAAACCCTAAATTTAAGGTTAAACATCCCTCCTACTCTTCATTATCTATGCTAATCTATGCACCCTGTGGAGCTAATCCACGCACAGAGGCAGCTCGATTCTTGCTTGGTGTGCACTGAAGTGTGTATTATTGGCTCCAATTTTACCCATGGTGCCTGGCAGCCCGCTGTGGGGCTAGGGGTGAGGGGTGGAGGGAAAGCTGGCAGGCTGGGATGGTCTTTCCAAGTGTAAACCTGGCGACGCTGCAGCCCCAGTTACTCAAGCAAACACTAATCTAGGTGTTGCTCTGAGATATTTGTAGGTGTGATTAAAATTCATAAATAGGGAGAGTATCTAGATAATTTGGGAGGGCCTCATTCAATCATTCAATCTTAAACGGTGCTTAAGAGCACCGCTAAGGATTTCCTGGTGAAGAAGTTTCTGCCTGTGGATAGCAGTATCTGGTCCTGTCCTAGAGACCCAGGCTGCTCTTCTGGATGGACTGGCCTGTGGATTTTGGACTTGCCTAATGAGCCCCACAGTCACATAAGCCAATTCCTTGCAACGTGTCTTAATGTATATCTCCTACTGGCTCTGGTTCTCTGCTTGAGCCCTGACTGATACACAGGACTATCACTGCTAACAAACTTACCCATCTCAGACCACATCCCTTCCATTTCTCTCTTGCTTGAGATGTTCCAGGATACACTTGAACTTCATTGAAAATGGCTCTGCAAACTGTAGTGATCCTGGGAAAGCCACAGCTACAAAAATGGTCAGTTTATAGGCTGGGATTGCTGCATATAGTGGTGGAATCTCAAGATCCAGGAGGTTTCGAGGTCTTCACAATTCATGGGTTCTCAACTTGAAGGGTGGTCTTCAGTAGGTATTTGCAGGGGAGGAGTGTGTATGGTGTGTGTGTGATTTTGGATCCCAAAGACTCTTTCTGAGTTCTCAGTTCTCTAAAAAAGCTCCAAACCGCAGAAGTCTGATTTTGGCAGGCTTCCTTACCTTAAATATGTCTTTGCTTTAGTCTGGATTTAGAATTCGTAACTGAGGTAAGAGTACCTAGCGAGTTTCCCCAAGATGCTGATGTTGGCCCTGGACTGTTGGCAGGATGCTTGTGCTGCATCTTGCATGGGACAGTTAGGATCCTGGACTGAACTCAACTGTTACAGGACTGCTGTGGACTGAATTGTGCCCCCAAATTCCTTTGTTGAAACCCTAACCCTCAGTGTGAGTGATCGGGAGATAAGGCTTTTAGCATGTAATTAAGGTTAAATGAGGTTGTAAGGGTGAGGTCCAAAACAGATAGATTGATGGCTTTATAAGAAGAGAAAGAGAGAGGTCTCTCTCTCTCTCTCCATACACACTGAGGAAAGGTGATGTGAGCACACAACGAGAAGGCAGCTGTTTGCAAGCCCCAAAGAGAGCTCTCACCAAAACCCGATCATGCTGACACCCTGACCTCGGACTTCCAGCCTCCAGAATTGTGAAAAAAGAAATCTCTCTTTTTAAGCCACTCCATCTACGGTCTTTTGTTACTCCAGCCTGAGCTGGCTATGACAGGACCGACTGGTAAATTTTGGAGCTAATGATTTTAGGGCCAAAGACCCTTAAGGACCATTTTTATTATTGTCTTTCTTCTTAATTAAGAAGAAAAATGAAACTTTTTCACTATATAAAGATGGATCACATCTGAAATGATCAACAGTACCGGTCATCAATGAAGAGTCGGTTCAAGACACAAACGGTCACTGAATGGGTACTCGAGTTGTATAAGGTGTTTCATGAAAGAGTAAGAAAGAAATAGATGAACTGGGCTTTATACTCGAAGAACTAAAACCTACCATGCAAGAATAGCTAAATGTAACACCCTTAAAAGTATAATTTGCACATCCTTTGGTCTTTCTTGAAGCTGAGTCTACTTACTACCTCATGGACCAAAAGGCCATGTGTTGAGCATTTTGCTCTCCTCTGTGAATAAGGCACTGAAGGCAGAAGGTTTTCCCTTTGGGGGTGTCTTCAGGCTCCTACTGGTGTAACTTTTGCTGAGACCATCCTGCAGTTCTTGTGACGAACTCTGCTGTGGCTCTGGCCTCCTCTTCTCCTACCACGTCCTATTTGCCTAGCATTCAACAGTCAGGAAGAGTTCCAATACCTGCAGCTCCGAAGTTGACCTCCTCCAAAGCTGACGAGTTCTCAGATAGAGTACAGGGTTTGCATGTAGACTGATCCGGGTTTAAATCTTCTTTGACTTTAATTGGAAGTCATTTTAAGGCCCCAGGTTTTGCATTTTTCAAATGGGGTAATGACATCTACCTCATGGCTTCGGCTAAGTTGACAGTATTTTAAAAAGGGTAACCCATGTGAACTTCTTGGCATGACACTTACTCCTGTACATGTTCCATACACATTAGTTGTTTATGTCTATTACCATGGAGGAAGATACCCCAAAGTAACAAATCTACAAGCTTTCTGGTCACAAAACATAACCCATTCACTGCAAATCTGCTTTAAGGCTGTGTAGTTAATCCACAAATTTGCTTGTGGGGAATGCGTCTATTTATAATGACATGGGTAGTCACAACTTTCATTATGCACAGTTCCTATTTTTTGGAGAAGGAACACATTGCACAGGTGATATAAAAGGGTCAATTCTATTTGCAAAGAGACCTGTATGAGCAGCTGCTGTCATTTCAGTGTCCAGTACATCAGATTTGGAAAGGGGCCTAGCAATGCCATCAGCCTTTCGTGTCTGGAATTTGATTCTTCAACGATTTAAGTTAGGAGCAGTAGGATCGGGGAGGGTCTGCTAATGGATTAAGGAACTTTTTTATGTTTTAATAAATATCACTACATGGGGGATTAAGATGTTTGATCTCTTTCTAAAACTGGTATTAATATCAATATATTCGGCTTTACTCCTTTTCTTAAATCATAGTGTTTTATCTTTGGACGACATAATCATTTCCATAGAAACTAAAATTTTTCATAAATCCTAGAGGACATAAAAATGTAGGACAAAAAATACAATTGGATAAGTTTACAACTGTAAAGATTTTACATGCGAATATATTTAATCAATGAAACAGAAAATGAGACCAAAACAAAGAATTTTAACCAAATACTGAAAAACCTTGAATTACATATATATGTATGTATAAATCTATTTATCTAGATAGAAAGATATGATTGAACCCTATGAAATTGCAGTTTGTAGGTCATAAACAGTAAAATATCAGAAATTTCAGAGTGTAATCTAATAGAATAAAGAAAAATGTGATTATTATAGACGTTCCTCAGTGTCCCTGGGGGATTGGTTCCAGGGCCCCCGTGGACGCTCAAGTTCCTTAGTCGGCCCTCACTATCCCCGGGTTCCGTATCCTCCCATTCAAGCACCAGCAGATCATAAACCCGCGGGTACAGAGGCGGACTATATAAGGTTTTCCGTAAGCTGTCACTTCGTTTGCTTTTATTTAAATGATTTATTCCCGCAACCATATTGTTATGCCAAAGCACGACCTTAATATAAGAAGAGTTGCAGCACTAATCATATTAACACTGCAGATGTGTCAGACCTTATTCGCAGCCCTAGTTAATCGCATCAATGCTAATTTTAGCACTTATCTCTATCCTCTTACTGTTTTTTTAATTTAAAATTTTTTCTTTGATGGGTTTCAAATTACAGATGGAATGCATGTTTGTTGCAACGCGTGAAACAATACGGATAAAGGCGGAGCTCGTCTTCTTTCCTTGTCCCACTTTCCTTCGGTCCCACGCTAAGGTATGCCTATATCTCTACGTAGCTTCCTTTAGCGGCATCGTCTCTTACGTCTCTTACCTGATGACATGTGGCCTCCCTCGCTCCTTCGCTTGTGTTTTTATTTTCTGTAACCCCTGCCTCGCTTTCCCAGGTGCAGTGACTCCCGGGATTTCCACAGAGCACATGCCTGCTCCGGGCATAGTAAAGGCCACACAGCGGGCCAGCTCATTTCCCCCTTTCATTCTCATGGGTGTCGGACTTGACTGCAGTGATTTCAGAAGAGTTACTAGAGAAGAGGAATGAAAACCTCCCTCCGCCCCGTTTCACCTCTTTTCTCTATGTGGCCACTCTGTGAGTTGCATTCCACCTGAAGGGAATTCTGCTTCCTTTACCACAGGGCCACTGTTTGTCCCCTCCCCCACCCGCTGGTTCAGGGATAATATATTCTTAAAAATACACACTTTCGTTGCTGTTGTTGTTGAACTACATCTTCCTGATCAGGAATGTCGAATCTAGCCTACATCTTTCACTTCTCTTTCTGGTTGGTACTTGTTTCTGATTGCCTCCCCCTGTATTTTTATCAACTTTTTTATTTTTACTGCTTTTCTCAAGGTCACCAAGCTCTAGGACATGGTCAATCCCTTCCTTTCTCCCTTGGGGTCCCTCCCATCCCTCCTCTGGCTGCCAGACTTCTCCCCCAGCACCTGCTACCCTGGCCCTCTTCAGTGGTGGCTCCTCCCTCCTGGGTTACAACCCCTTGGCTGAAGGTCACACGTTTGATCAAAGCAGTGATACGTTTATATATTGCTTTCAGGCTTCACAATATTTTCACAGGTGATTACTTCATTTAACTTTGAAAACAGCATTGAGAAATAACAGGGTAGGTATTGTCTCCACTTAGCACTTGGAGTGACAACCTGGAGGAGCTGGCATGACTTTGCTGGGATTGTTTAGGTCCAAGTGAGGTCTAAAACCCCGATTGCCTAATTCCTGGTTGTGTGTTTGCTCCTTTCGCATCACACTGTAGGCATCCTTTGTGTTCTGCTTTGTGGCTTCTAGAACATCAGAAGTCTAACAACAAAGCTTTTTTTAAGTCCACCCTTCTACCATTTTACCTCCAAGATGAAGTCCAACTCTGCCATTAAAAAAGATGAAATCTTCTCTTGAAGTCCTTTAATTTCCACTTAAAGAAAATGCCCATCAAGGTTTCCAGAGGACCTTTTTTTTTTTTAATCCCTTTTAATATGTTTTGGCTTTGTCATAAACTATAATTCTATTTGGACTTCCCTGAAATCATTTTCTACTGTACTGAGAAGTATAGAAATGTCAGTGAAGCTCCCAGATGCCAACGAAGCACTGCAGGCTGAAGATCCAGCCTTCTCACAGCCTTTCATTAGTCATTATTTCTAACATCCAACCAGGACTTCAGTTCAACCTGAAACCCCACGGTAGCAGCTTTTAATTACTTACATTTATATTATTCCCTTATTATGGTCCCTCCACATTGCCACCTAAAACAATGGTTGATATGACAACCATGAACTTTGAAACTTCCCAAGTCACTTAATGTCTCCCTGGCTTCCGTTTCACCTGTGAGATAAAGAAGAGCCCTTGGTACAGGTCCAAGTGTTGAAGTCTAGACTTGAACTAGAATCGTGGTCTTGACACTGTCTGTATTGTCAGATGACTCTACCTTATCCTCTTGATCAAGTCAAATGTCCCTTCCTCTATGTTATCTTGGCATTTAACAATTTCTTTCTTTACATGTCTTTGCAAGACCAAGAATGTATGGATGCCCTGACCTAGGATTATTCATGCTTTTTATTCAAACTGGGATAGTGTTGGAGTTCAACAACGTGGCCCCTCCAGAGGCGGGTGCTGGTAAGGAGTCGTCCATCAAAGACCATCTTGTCTTTGCCTTCAGATCCTTGGGAGCTGACAGCAGCCAGCTTGATGTCAATGTCTCGATCCAACGTTGCCGTTGGCAACTGTCTGATCTAGGGTGTTTGACCATTCTTCAATCCTGCATGGTATTTTGTTCTTAAAGCTTTCTCAATAATATGGTAAATGTGATAAAATATATCATCACAAAAAAGGGTCTTCGATGGAGGGCATACAGTACAGTATCATCACTACATTCCCTATTAGTTGGGGCACACTTATTTGGTGAAAAAAATGTGCAAGGCGAGAAAAAATATTTTGTAGTTGAATTGAGTTACCCAAGGTAAAAGTTGTGAGGGAAAGTATATAACTTTGAACAACAAACACAAAATTACTTTCACAGAGAGGGCCTCTCCAGCCCCTCTTTCTAAGATTGCAGGCTCTGTAACTTTCTTTCTCTTTACTCTGCTTTATTTTTCTTATTAGCATTATCACCCTTTGACATCTATAATCTATAGGACATGTATATTTCTTCCACTTGCCTCCTCTTCTAGAAAGTATGCTTCATGAAGACAGAAACTTTGTATATAACACTGGGAACTTTGTATATCACATTGGAGATGTTCAATAAATATTTATTTTATCTTTGTGAATGGCAGTAGGATATTCTTAGGGAAGTCAGAAGATCTGAGGTTCCTTCTGACTTCACTGTCCAGTAATTGTGTTTTCTTGTCATTCACAAAATTGGGCAAAATCAGGCGGAGTTGCCTGGAATTTAGGCATTCATCGGAATCACTGAAATGGTTTGCTAAACACAGACTCCTGGGCCCCACCCCTCCAATTTTCTGATTCTGCAGGTCTGCGGTGGCCTGAGAACTTGCATTTGTAACAAGTTCCTTGGTGATGATCCTGCTAATTTGGGGACCACAGTGTAAGAACCACTGGCCTATATAATTTCTAAATTCCCTTAAGTTTTAAGCATTGTGTTTGGGAGTAACAGACAGTGGTCACTGTTGGTAAACTGCCAATATAACTACATAGCTTTGGCACTGTTGATAATGAGCAACTAAGATGGAATATGCTCATAATAAACCCACAGCACCTCCTGCCCAGGTCTGCCTAAAGCTTGATGTGGATGCAATATTGGTTCTATTTTCCATTTGAATATATAATGAACTTGAGTGGCTAGTGTTTACATTTTAGAAATTTGTAGAGACATAAAAGCCAATTTGCATGCAATCTGATTCCTGAATGAGCTTGTCACTTAACATAATAATGTTGTATAATGACTTGCCTAGTGCTGTGTGCCTCCAGTTACCTAGCCTGCCTTGTAAAATATTGATCCTTAAGGTTGATGATAATGAGACTACAGAGATGGATGAACGAGATTTAGACTGTAATTCTGGATCTCAGAAAATTAAACCAAAAAGGAATTTATTTGGGTTGTATAGCTCGTTTCTAGTCATGGCAGCAACTGCAAAATTTATGTTTATGTTCTATTATTCTGCTAGGTTCATGGGTTCTGAAGGAAATAATCCTATTTTCCTGCTTAATAAATACAGGGTAAGCTCATTAATTACACTGAGATTAATGTGGCATTTAGTACAGACATTAAAAAGTGTATTGCATTGAGTATTTGACCTTTTACATTATTAAAAGTCGGAATGGGCTAAAATTTAACATACAGCACAAATCCAAAAATAGAATTAGCACGCTCCTGAAAAGTTTTATATTTTACTCAGCTACCTCCAGTAAAAATTTATAGGCAGCAAAACCATATAAGAAAACATAAATAAAGCTAATTTTCTAAACTGTGTACCTACCATTAAAAACATTATTTATTCTACTAATTATAGTAGAATAAGTAATTCTCTTTGGCTGGGGTTTTACTCTGTTAGAGGACTAGAAAGAGCCCAGATAAGAAAGACATTTAAATGAGTATAATACAAATTTCAGTTTAAAACTTAGAAATACACCCAGGAAATCTTGAAGGAAAAGTCAACAGTAAAGCACACAACCTATTTTTTCTTTTTAGTATACACACACACACACACACACACACAAACACACACACACATACACACAACATAAACTTAGTTTCAGAAACTAAATAATTAATAATTAAGGGAAATAATATTCCTTCCCTTAGTAATAAAATGAGAAAGTTGTTTGAAAAGACAGACACAATTCAGATTACTTTTCTTAATAGTTTATTCATAAATTTGTACCCTAAGAAGTTTCAGTTAAGCCTGAAAACCTTTAGTCAAGCCTTCAAGAGACTGTGTATTTGCTTGTGAATTGACAGCTCTCAAACATTATCGTATACCTGCTTTATACTAGATCAGGATCAATTTACGAGAAGATCTGTTTGGAAATAGTATGGCTTATTTGGCTTTTTTCCCTTTGTTTCCCCACATGTGTATGAGAGGTCTCTTAACAGTGTGATGGTTTTATTGGATATTGAATGAAGACTACTGAACTGTAGAAAGAGGTTTAATCAAAATTATGGCACCATCCATTCTGCATGTGGTTATGTGGATTTAAAAATGGCGACATCTATTTTATTTTATTTTGGATTATTTCATCAATATTCTTATCTCTTGGATCATTACTTCTCATTGCTTGCTTCTTTCATGAAAACTTCTCAATGGCCTGTCCTCCCATTTCCATCCTCCATAAAAGGACAGAACAGGTGACATAAAGCCACCTGTATAAGTGGTCATGAACTTTTGTCCTCTGAGATGAAAACACTTTCTTCGGTGGTGAATTTAATGTCTCACCAGGATGTAGGTCTCCATTAGATTATAAACCACAAGTGCAGGGACTGTGTCTCTTTATGTGCTGTACCAGTTCTGACTTATTGATAGCACTTAATCATAATAATCATTACACGAGTGGGTTTCAAACCTCTCCACCCAAAGCCTCCCTTCGGGCAGCGAAAGGATATTAAAGGGAGCTTGCTCTGAAGCGCTTCCACAGTGCAAGGACTCCGCTTACTTTCTAAGCAGAGATTTATTTTGACCCTTCCCCTGTTGCTAAACTTCTCCATTCTTTATTTTTATCCAACCTTGCACATACTTCCTTTGGTAGATACTCTCACCAAAGTCAAAGTCAGAGAAAATCTATGATTCACACACAACACCAATACCAATTGGTGGTCTGTGTTAATATTTGAGACGACAGAGCAAGCATATATGTGAATATGAAAAATCTTGGCTTAAGATTTCCTGAGGAAGCTTAAGGAGTAGTTTGGCTTCCAGTCATAAAATAAATAAGTCCTGGAGACGTAGTACAGCGTGGTGACTGTAGTTAACAATACTGTATCGTATATTGGAAAGTTGCTAAGAGAGTAGATCTTAAAAGCTCTCATCACACACAAAAATTGGTGTTTAATATAAAAACAAACAAACAAAAAAACACAAACAGGAAACAATTTAAATGTTTGACAATGGGAGTTGGTTATATCAATTATGCTACAGACATACTGCCTAGAATATTATACAGCCATTATAAATGATGCTATACAAGGACATTCATGATGTGGGAGAATGCCCATGACATACTGCTGAGGAAAGGATGTTAAAAAAGGTAGTATTAAAGCGATGATTCATTGAGTAAAGAAATCAAACTAAAAACTAAGTAAAAGGGCTGGACATATCTTTATACCTAAATACTAACACAATTATCTCTGGGAGATGGATTTAAAAATTTTATTTTATGCTCATTTCTCATTTTATTCTTAGTGCTCTTTTCTTTTTCCAAATTTTCTTCAGTGGTCATATATTATTTTAATCAGAAGTATATGCACTTTAAGACAAATTTAAAATAGTAAGTGGCTTAAATAAATATTCTTGGAGAATTTATAATTTTCTAGTTATATAGTCCTAAAATATGCCAGATTTAGTTTATCGCCTAGACAACTGCCCATTTGCCCTTTTGTCCTGGTGATAGGAACCCAGGATGGAAATCTTTTGGTCTCAGGGAAGTTAGGATTCTCCCTCAGCCAAGGAGATAATGATTAGTAAGCTCATCATCGAAACTCCCTTCTTCTTTGCCAGTTTACTTACTTTCCCAGAATCCCTTGCAGACAAGGATGCCCATATGTTAAAATTATGGCCCATGAAATAGAAGAAGTCTGTATGGAAATTCTGGAAAGATTTCCTTGACTGATTAAAAAATTAATAAGCCTCACAACAGAAAAACTTTATGTGTCTTCCTCCTGCTCCGTATCTTGAAAGTGAATGTGATGCTTGGAGCTAAAACAGTCATCTTCTAAGCATGAATTACGAGCATGAAGATGGAAAGGAAATGTGCTCAGGACAGGAGAACAGAGGCACAGAAAGACCCTGGATCCCCAGGGACATCACTGAGCACCTAACCCAACAAGAGCAGCCAACTGATTAGGCTTTTTTATATGGTAAAAAAAGAAACTCCTATTGCTGTAAGTTACTGTCAGTTGGCTTTTAATTTACTTGCTGCAAAAAATATTCCTAATTATTAAATGAGGTCCACCAGCAAAATTAGATGATGAGATTGTAACTATCATTTTTTTAATACTATAAGAGCCCCCCTTATAAATGATGTTTGAAAGTGTGTTGAAAAGAGAGAATATTTTAAACAATGTATTTATTACAAAGCAGTTTGGAGTAGGTTCTGTTTCCCAATAATGGTTTCTAAAATGTTTCCCTTGAGATCAAGTAAACTTGGGCCTCACCTAGTTTTGCAAGGAGACAGAGGACAGGAAGTGGCTTCCAGCCATCCTTTGGAACCTGGTGCCAGGAGAAGCTGAATCACTACTGCTGTGGTCCAGCGAGCCTCAGTGGGCCAGGCTGGCCCCACGTGGGCACTGTCTACTTGAGGGCTCCGCTCGGCCCCCGCGCTACTTCTCCCCAGCTCGGACTGCCAATAAAATGCATACTACAAATGTCCATTGGGAAGAAATGAAAGAGAAAACTTAAGTGGACTTTCTTAAACTATGGATAAATATTTGTCTTTGATAGTTTCTTGACAATTAAAAAAATTCCCAACTATGTAGTACTTACAAAGCCATTGAACAAGAGTCCAGAATTCTCTAGCCCAGAGGTGACCCTCAGTGTGCAGTGTTCTCTATGGCTTAGGCCATCATGTAATGAAAGATTCAACAGTCAAGGAGTCAGAGATGAGGGAATAATTCTGGGAACTTCCATGTCTAGCTGGAGGGCTGTATTGGTTTCCCACTGCTGCTGTAACAAATGACCACAAACTTAGTGGCTTAAACAGCACAAATTGTCCCCGTGCAGTTCTGGAGGCCAGACTCGGAAATGAATGTCACTGGACGCTGGTCAGCAGGGTCGTGCTCCCTCCGGGGTCTCTAGGGGAGAATCAGTCTCTTTGCCCTTTCTTGCTCCTAGAGGCCGTCCTCATTCTTTGGCTCACGTCGCCTTTCCTCCCTCTGCGTCCTTAGTCACATCGTCTACTTCCTCTTCTGTAGCCAGATCCCCTTTGCCTCCCTCTTAGAACTACACTTGTGATTGCACTTAGGACCCATCTGGATAGTCCAGGATGGCCTCGCCATCTCAAGATCTTAACTTAATCACACCTGCAAAGTCCCTTTTGCCATGGAAGGTAACAGATTGGGGATCAGGATGTGACGCAGACGTCTTTGGGGAACCATTATTCAGCCTCCCACAATAGCCTTAAACGATTAAGTAAAAATAATATTGATACTAATGGAATCCATATTGCGTTCCATGCACTATTCTAAGGGCCTGAACACAGGGAAAAAAGTGAATACTTAGAAGTAAAAATATCAACTCACTCAATATTTGTATCCTTATGTAAGTACCATAATTATTCTCATTTGACAGATGACAGTAACAAAGTACAGAGAAGTCAAATAACTCACTGGAGATCACAATGCTTGTAAGCGGCAGAGCAATTATTTGATCCTAAGCCGAAACCCCTACTGTTCATCTCTGCGCCATGGGCCACACTGACCTTTTGGGGCTGCAGGTTCACGGATTGACGGGAGGGTATAGAGAACTGGGTGCCCTCTACATTTCAAGTTCTAATATATGGGGTTCTTTTGAACCCAAGGAGGTAACTATATTTTGCCCAATGAGAAAAATACCACAGGTATGTTTGTTGTGTCAACAAAATCATGAAAACAAACATTTCAAAAGTCATTTATCATGTTCTTTGGAAAGAGTATATTATACAAAAAGTCACTCATTTCTTGAAGGACAAACTTCATCAGGATATTAGTAACAAGATTTCTAAACTGGCCAGAATATCTGAACTGTTCAGAGACTGATTCCAGGAGGCCAGACCCATGATCATGAGCTGCTGTACAAAAGATGCCTGGTGTGTTTCAGAGGCCATTTTCATAAATAAAGTTTAAAAAGTTAGCATTCTGAAACTGCTATGGAACCAAAATAAAAAGAGTCAGGAGAAGAGAAAATATTCACATGTACTGTTTTTTTTTTTTCAAAATTACCAATTCTAACAAAATAAAGTAACAAAGCTTTTTGTGTTAAAGCAAGTCTATTAAGACATGTTTTCAGATAAAGTACATTGGATAAATCATGTTTAATACTAGCACTTAATATCTTTCCCAGAAACATAATGGGTAATTTCTGAAGAATAAGTGATTTCTGAAAAGAGGAACTAAACAGAGGCAAAACAAATGTAGAAATGATTGAACTTTTTCATTATAAGCAATTTGAAAATATAATGGGGATGAGCAGAAACTAATTGTAACATAGAATATATTTTTAAAATTCCATTTAATGAGAAGCCATTGGTAAGTAGGGTACCTAAAGAAAAATGTTAAAATACTCCGAAATTAGGAAAATTCATAGATTAGTGGCCTTAGATTTCATTTACTGTTTCAATGCAATAGAAAAAGGAAGCCAAATTGAACGACTCCAATTTTTATGTTTTTAGAGTGCATCCAGAAATAAAGAATAACTAAAAAAGTAAAAATAACTTCATAAAGATAAGCTGAACTGCAAATGTTTCTTTCCTGCTGATTTCAATTTGTTGCCTTAGAATCATATATGCTGAGAACCAACTCTCACCCCTTGAAAGACAGCTATTATAATTACCTTTAATTGCTTCTACATTAACGTCAAATGGCTCGGAGAATCAGGTTGTGCAGTTAAGTCTGGAGGGTTTCTCAGCAAATGACGTCTGAGAGGGAACCACTGAGGTGTGAGGTAAGTGCAATAGAAAGCTTGGTCGTGAAGGCCACCAGAGAAATGACTGACTGTCAGTATCGAACCACAGCTCAGATTTATGATGCTGTATCTTCCAATGACTGGAGCAGACTGATTACTCTAGACGTTGATTCTGCATGATAAAACCATCACATTTCAATCCCCTGGCGAAAACATGTTGTTAAAGCAGCTTCATTTACAGAGCTTGCTGGTTGGTTAGGGGCACCTCAGGATTTCAGATCCTCGTCAAGAAGATATTGGGGGGCCGGCCCAGTGGCCCAGCAGTTAAGTGCGCACATTCCACTTCGGTGGCCGGGAATTTGCCGGTTCAGATCCTGGGTGTGGACATGTCACCACTTGGCAAGCCATGCTGTGGCAGGCGTCCCACATATAAAGTGGAGGAAGCTGGGCACGGATGTTAGCTCAGGGCCAGTCTTCCTCAGCAAAAAGAGGAGGATTGGCGGCAGGTGTTAGCTCAGGGCTAATCTTCCTCGAAAAAAAAAAAAGAAGAAGATATTGGAGATATTCAAGTAGTGCCAAAGAGGTATATGTATCTTTCTTTTTATATGGAAGTTGATGGAGAAACTCTTCATACTTTTTTTTACTTTTTTCCAGAATGGAGAATTTCAGTGATTTCAGAATGATAAGTGCTTTTCAAAGTCCATTCCTTGCCTTTTGGGTCACGGGCAAGTCAGAGTTAATGGCTTCATTTATTTACAAGATGAAGTTAAGTGTTCCCGGATTCAAAATATTTCATCTCCTTTCTCAGCTAGTTTCAGCATATTGCTGCTGACAACAAACTTCTTAAAAAAACAAGAACTTCCAGTTTGGTGGTATCTTAATGGCTTTTGGAAAGACAAGTTAAAAGTGTTTAAAACGTCAAGTGAAGAAGTTTTTATTTTTGGCTCACGACTCCAATTTCTTGCTTGCAGGTGAGTATATTAGTAATAATAGTAATAATTAGTAATAATGGTAGAAAAATGAGCATAGCACTGATTATAGGTCTGTGCACTTGGATGCATGATTTTTATAATCACACGAAATTCTGTTTACAAGCCAGTGATTTGCTAAAAGCATTTTTAGTTCTCTTTGCACATCAGGAAACAGAGACAGTGCGGTAGCTAAGTTTTCTGCCCATGATTGCGTAGCTAGTACTCCAGCAGAGCCTGTGGCCTCAGAACCCATGCTGTCTCCCCTCTGCCTACGAAGAATGGCAGCAGGAATGAGTTGAAGCTAGGTAACATACATAAAGTGAAAATGCCTGTCTCTCTAACCTGAAAACTTAGAAACAGCAGTAAGCAGAAAATCTCTTTCTAAATTTTATAATATTAATAATAATATCAATATCACGATATTGTCAATATAAAAATAACATGATACTATTGTTTTAATTTATGTAAGTGATTTCAAAAGTATAGGAAGCAGAAAACAAAATGTTCCCTTTCTCCTCAAATCTGGTAAGACTAACTTATGGCATTTTAGAAAACCTAAATTTTCAGAGATTGAAAATATATTCTAACCTGCAAATGCTATATAATTAATATTGCTAATTTTTTTATTAAGACTTTTTTTAAGAGAAGTTTTAGTTTCACAGCAAAATTGAGGGGAAAGTATAGAGATT